>NW_026535823.1:7066153-7688846 GCF_028551555.1 Melozone crissalis | reverse complement strand
GCCTCAGGCTGGGCCAGGACAGGCTCAGGGTGGACATCAGGAGGAATTTCTGCATGGAAAGGTTGGTCAGGCCTTGGCAGGGGCTGCCCAGGGAGGTGTTGGAGTCCCCATCCCTGGAGGTGTTCCAGGGGGGCCTGAATGTGGCACTCAGCACCCTGGACTGGGGACAAGGTGGGGATTGGGCACAGGATGGCGTCCATGGTCTGGGAGATCTTTTCCAACCTCTAATTCTGGGATTCTATAGCAAGACCACTGAAATTTGTTCTATTAGCAATGTGAGTATATTTGAACAATTTTTTTTTCTACAAGTTCAGTATTATTTGCCTTGTCCATGTGTTACCCTTTGAGAGGCACTGTTTGGTAAGACAGATAAAATGGCTGATTTGATAACACCTTCCACCCCCTGTGACTTTATCCCAGCGCTTCGCAAATGCATCCACTTACCCCTGTCACCTCTCCATTCTGGAATTAAAACTGCTTGACAGTACTTAATAAAAGCTTCTCTCTCTAGTGCACATAATTGTTTAATTGAGTTAGTAGAATATCATGTGCTGGTCATCTACATAAATATTAACAGAAACCTTTTTGACTTATAAACATCCCATAAAAAGACACAAAAATTTAAAAACATCAATTCTTCCTTTTCTGAACAAAAAAATCTCCTGCCATCTGTTTTTTTCCCAATTACATCATTTAGACTAATCCTTGAGAAATGTTCACACAAACTTAATAATAGAAGACACCTTTTCCCTCCACAAATCTTCTTAAAGTATTTCAGATCAGATCATGGGGTAACATGTGGCAAACAGAGACACAAGAAATTGTGTCAGACAAGCATTGTTCTTTGCTTTTCTTCTGAAAGTGCTTAATTTCAAAATCAGAGAAAGTGAAATCTTTAAATAAGTGTGCTGCTTGAAAAAATTCTTGTAGGTGTTGACTGCAAAGCCTTAGATCAAAAGAGAACAGGGGTGACAGCCATGGAGGCTTTCTGAAGAATGTAAAAGCTTAACAAAAATCTTCACCTGTTTCAATTAAAGAAAAACATTTTGGCACCCCCCACAGAAGCAGAAATCTGCTGGAGGTTTTGCTTTCTGGCTTCTCAGACAAAGCAATTTTTTATTAAAAAAGACATGACTTTGAATACACATGCTTCAGACAGGCCTTGCTATATGTTTGATGTTGATAGAGGGTTTTCAGTATTATACCTGATGGATTTTCTACAAATAAATTCTCGAGGATTAGCCCTGCTTTATTGCAGACGTTTTCTGAAGCAAGCAGTAATCCAGAGATATGTCATTTATGCTATTACAGGCCTGCATTTCTGCTGAAACAAATGGGGTTATTTTCTTAGATGATTTGTTTTGACAGCAGAAAAACATATTTTAGAAGAAGGAAACTGATCAAAAGGGCTATCAACAGAGTACCTTCTTTATTTATTTAGTTATCTGCCACTTTTAAAATTTATTTGCTACATTTATTAACTGAAATCTGTACTTAGACGTGGGTTTTGTCAGTGACACACACAAGAGTTGTTACATACATTGATTATGGAAATTTGATCCTGAAAGGACAAGAAACCAGCAACGCAAAAACTTTGAGCACCCCCAGCACTTTTCATCTCTCCAATCTGAATTAGTGCTTGAGTTTCCACCAAGAGTGATGTAGAAACACAAGGAATAAATTGGCACTCTACATCTTGTTTATTGCCACTTGAACACCTCCCTCTGCAGAGGGATTTCTCAGGCTCATTCCCACCTCAGAGATTTGGAAGGGATGTGATGCTCTGAGGAGGGCACTGCTGCCAGCACTCCCCCCTGCCCTCCATCCTCCCCTTCAGAGGGAACTCCTGAAGAAGTGCTGAAAGCAATCTGAGGAGGAAATAAGTCTTGAAAGAGTTACCTTCAAAAATCTTACACAAACAAAACACGATCTGACTTCCACAGAGACTCTGAAGCATGGACTCCTCCTCCCCTTGCTTATATCCTCTCTCATTTTTGCATCCAGCACAATATATTAATATTAATACCAGCAATAGATTCAAAGGGAAGGTGAGGCTGTGATTTCTCTCCCATGATTTTTAGGTAAAAGGCCCTTGGTGTCTGTCCATGGTGACATTTTCTACAGCTTCTGGACATGAATGTGTGATGTTCCCTCTGACTCAGCTACAGGAAAAAGATCATCCTGCCTTTTGGGCTTTAACTCCTCAGGAGGTGTTTCCTGGAGCCACTCTGTGATCTTAGCTTTGTTCACACATTTAATTGCAGTTATACCAGGCCTTGTACTTTGGTAACAGCCTTAATTGGGTAGCAGGAGCAGCAGCTGTAAGAGGATTATTCCTCAGATCTCTGCTAGGAAATCTCTGCTGCTCCTGTTGCCAGAGTGGGAGGCTCAGGAAGCTGGGCAGAGTGAGTAAGGTCCATAAATGATTCCTATGGAATTAATTTATTGATTCCAGCCTTTTTTTGCTGTGAACGATTTCATGGTAGCAAACAAAGCCAATGGTCTTTGCAAGTGTGTTGAATGGTATTTTGCAATGTGGAATTGCCAAGGCAGGAAAAGACTTTCCAGACCATCAGGTCCAACCATTCCCACTAATCCATGGCCTCAAGTGCCACATCCACAAGTTTTTTGGACATTTTCAGGGCTAGTGATTCCCCCACTGCCTGGGCAGCCTGTTCATTCTAATAGCACTAATATTAATACTTTTTTCCTAAGTTCTCAAGTCACCATTGGGAGCCCACTAATTTTACTATTAGAGCCCCTATTAAAATATACAGGTTTCTTTAAAATGACTTAACTGTCATTAACTAAAGGGCATAGATTTTATAAAAATTAACCTAAAATCTGGCCACGCAATTAATTGTATCTTCTCAGTCTCTGGCAGAGGATCCAATGTTTTACTGGCATTCGTCAGGGCAATAGTTTTTAATTTTGTGTTTTGTATTTCTAGAACAATAAAATAAAAATGAAAATAAATGACAACTTTTGAAATAAGGAAATAATTTAACTAAGTAGCAACAATTATATATATGTATATATATGTAATAAATCAAATTAAACACAGAAAAAATGAAAGCATATAAAATACAAAATATGTTTCTTTATATCAAATGAAGAATAATATTTTTCACCTTTTTTTCACTTTTTTGTGCAGCCTTTGAGAGACACTATGCTATTTCTACATGTAATTAACCCATAATAACCTGTCTTTGGATTCACTTGGTCTTCTGCAGAAAAAAAAATACTTCTATGTTACCTTTCCTTTTTATTTGGAGTTCCTTTCTTTTAAGAAAATAATAATTTATTGTCAATTAGACCTTTATCATTGCCATAGACATATCAGAATTTTATAACTCTCTGTGTCACTGTTAAAGATCCCATTGATTAATTAGTAGATTTTTGCTATGTTAGAGGAAAGAAATATAGATTTTATTTTTAAAAAAATAATAAATGCATATTTTTCTTCTATTAAGCCTACTTTAGATGACAAACTAATGTGAACTACTCATGTACTGCCATGGCATGGAGCAATTTTAGCCCATTACCAGCAATAATTTCTTGTAAATCTCAAGGAAAGCAGGAGCAGTGGTCTAATTTTGTACACATGGACATGGCTTAAACACAGTAAAGAAAGGGTTGAATACCTTGAATGAAGGAGAATCACATTGTGGAAGTAATCTCTCTTTTTTTTATCATAATTTTAATTCACTTTTTTTTTTTTTTTTTTAATGCATAATGTTTTCACACCTCAAGAATTCCAAAGAGAACTTGCTGAAGTAAATACTTGAGAGTATTTCAGAAATAAAACATCATCTTTGTGTCTAAACAAAAGGGAAACTGGACTTTGTATTTGTTCTGTCAATCCTTCTTGCTCTGCAGCAGTGCCTTGAAATATTCACAATAAAGACCAATTTATGAACAAGAATCATTGGTGTAGGATGCTCCAATATAAGGCAGCCCAAAGCTTTGGGGGTTTCTTCTCTCTGGAGTCACAAACCATCAGAAAGCTGTGGCTGCCTTGTAGCACTTGGAACCTGTGGTTTCTTCACATCCTCTGTTCCAAATCAGCAGTAGAAAAGCCCTGAATTCCAGAATTTCTGGAAAACTGTGTTATCTGAGCAGATCATGGAAATTCGGGGATTGAAGCCTCTGGCTATTTGCCTAGAAGGAAAAATTTACCTCTATGAGACCTGGTCCATGAAACAAATCAAGAGAGAAGCAGCACAATTCCTATGGCCTCAAGAATTTTTTCCTATTTTCAACAACACTGTCTAGGTGAAGAGGAAGGAAAAAATTGAAAGGGATTGAGCAGCCTGGTCTAGTGAAATGTGTTCCTGCCTTTGTCAGGCTGCTGGAATGAGATGGTCCTCAAGCTCCTTCCCATCCCAAACCACTAATGATTCCATGATTCCATGAAATTCAGCAATCTTTGCCCCAGCTCGGTTTCATGCCCTGGTGCTGTCACTGCTGCTGTGTGTTTATCCCAGCCAGGCTTTGCTGCCAAGGCACTCCAGCCACCCAGCAGAGTTCCATATTTCTAAAATTGAGAGCAGTCTTCACAGAGCTGAATCTTTGGCCTAAGGATGCAGTAACTCTGTCCCTGTGGGATACCAACAGTTCATCAGTGTGAGTTTCACTCGTGCTGTCACTCAGATTTGCAGTGAGGCCATGCTGATAATAGTTTATCTTGATGTTCTTTTTATTTTATTCCTTTCGGCAACATACAGAGCCAGCTTGACCTGAATTACCAGATTAATAAATCATATTAATAAGACATGAGAAAGTAAAACAGTCAATCACTTATCAGTCTGGAGGGAACTTAAAACCAGAAGATTGGTGGCAGTTCTCAGGTCAGGTACTTCTCACTCATGGGCCTCTCTCCTATTTTGGAGACAAGCACAGTAACACATCCCAAGTAGAAAAATTCATACCAAACTTCACAAGATTTTAGGTCATTGCCATTATTTTCATCAAGTTTCATGGAGTTTAAAAGTCATTTTATAGCCAGTTGCTAAAAGATCCTGCATATATTCTGTTGTCAGACCTGAAAGAATTCTATTAACTGGTGAAATAATGAATCATGGAGTCACAGAATATCCTGACGGGGAAGGGACCCACAGGGTTCATGGAGTCTGACACCTGTCCCTGCCCAGACACCCCAACAGTCCCACCCTGTGCATCCCTGGGAGCATTGTCCAAACCCTCCTGGAGCTCTGGCAGCCTTGGGGCTGTGCCCATTCCCTGGAGAGCCTGGGCAGTGCCAGCACCCTCTGGGGAAGAGCCTTTCCCTGAGCTCCAGCCTGACCCTGCTCTGGCACAGCTCCAGCCATTCCCTGGGTGCTGTCCTTGTCCCAGAGGACAGAGGTTGGAGCTGTCCCTGTGCTGCCCCTCAGGAGAAGGTACACTATCATAGCTCATCATATCAAAGCTGAATCCCTTCCTCTGTAGAGGTCAAAACTTGTTTATAAAACTTCATAAAATTTCTCATTGTTTCAAATCTCCATATAACATGAAACATATTGGAACCAACCTATCTGATTTCAGCTTGCCTCTTTCTTATTTTCCTTCTCTAAAATCCAGATAAAACCACATAATAGAAAATTTTATTAATATGTTGGTGTAGTGACACATAAATGAGTTACCTGAGAGGGCGCATAGCGCACATTTTGATCTACCTTCCCTCCAGTTTGCCATGGCACTGGTCAAGTAATTGAAGCATGTAACCTGCCCTGCTCTTAAAAATATGAACCCTGGGAACTTCCAAATAATTCAGAAGAAAAGAAAAAGAGAAAAAAAATAACAAAAAAAAATCTTCAGCCTCAAAAGTTTCTGCCCTAAGACAAATTGGAAGACCTTATTCCTTTTGGTATAAGGTTTCTGGTAGTGACCTTGATATTGCTCAATGACTTCACATCCCAAAATTTTCAGGAAGAACCTGGGTTTCTCTATCGAGTTTCTTTCTGTCCTGGAAATAAACTAAAAGGTTATGTGGAAAATATAAGACCAGGGTGGAGCACACTGAGGGCAAAATAATTCAGAGATTGTACCACTGTTACAGCTAAAAATAGGATTAAGGGAAAATAAAACATGTCACTCACACGTGCACTTGTCAAATTCCGATAGACCAGGCCCAAACCAGGCGATAACCAGTAGAAGTTGTACGTATATATTTGAATAATGATTTCCACCTGACAGGATTTCCCCCACCATCTGTTCCTTCAGGTGAAAGCAACTCCTTACTGCTGTGTAATTCCTGACACCTTTTCCTTACATATTTGTGGGCATTTTAAATGTAAATACTGATTTCAACACTACACTATATTTGTAATTGACGGGTCTTGAAAACGATGTCTTAACTACACTGCCTGTGTTTTAAACTCACTTTACATTCAGTGGTGATGAAGTGTGAGATATCCATGGTTTGCCATCAGCATGGGGAGAAGCATTCTTGTCCTGGACTCATTCCCCAGGGAACTCTTTTGACCTTGTTTGTTAACAGAGGGTTTGTGGTGAGATGCAAATAAATGTAAATTGTTAACTCGGGGCTTCTCAGCACCAGGCAGTGTACTGGCCTTGTGTACATTCCAACACTCCAAAAAAAAAAAAAAAAAAACAAACCAAAAACCATAACCCAGGCTCTCATTTGCATTCATTAATCCCAGATTCTGAATTTATTGCTTTATTCTGAATTTATTGCCTTCCGCCCGCCTTCCGCAGCTCCTGTACCCGGGAGAAACCTGCCTGGGGTAATTAATGACACATTGCTTAATAAAATAATGCAACTCGGGCCCTAAAGTTCTGGTACACTTAAAGAACCGTAGGAATGCTTTTCATTCACAAATGGGGTTTGGCAGGAAGAGGAGAATTCAGTGATTTACTGAGGAAGCTGGAGCTGTGTCCTGCTGTAAGCAGCTCTGTGGGACGTGGGACGCGGGACGCGCTGCTCTGGCTTCGTGTGCCCTTCCAGTTGTGACAGCTTGTAGCCATGATATTTTCTGAAAAATCCTTTCCTTGGGATTTTTTCTCCTGAGAAGCTGAGAAGCCTCAGGAACAAAATGTAAACAATGATTATCTGCTGCTGTGGAATGCAACAGGTGCATCTGTGATTGGTCTCATGTGGTTGTTTCTTTTATGTTTTTTATGTTAATTAATGGCCAATCACAGTCCAGCTGTCCAGACTGTCTCAGTCAGTCACAAGCCTTTGTTATCATTCTTTTTCTATTCTTAGCCAGCCTTCTGATGAAATCCTTTCTTCTAATCTATTAGCATAGTTTTAATATAATATATATCATAAAATAATAAATCAGCCTTCTGAAACATGGAGTCAGATCCTCGTCTCTTCCCTCGTCCTAAGATCCCTGCGAACACCACCACAACAGCTGGCTGATTTCTGCTGTAATTGGGCAGCAGGGCTGACTTTGCCTGAAATTTGATCTTTATTTAAAATACCCAAGTGGAAGATTTAAATGGAGTTGTAGGAATGGGGCTGAAGTAGCCTGTGCTGGAAGTGGTAAAATGAGTCTCAGTCAGAACGAGCTGTGGCTGCTGGCTGGGATCCATCCCTGATATGTGCCCTGAACAGAACAGCCTTCCATAAGGATCTGGGCTGTCTAGCACTTTAAATGATTATTTCTCCACTGAATACATTGGCAAAGTGTGGGGAGGCTGACTTGTTAATCAGGTTCATGGCTTGGGGGAACTCCTTTAAGGCGTGTTGCAAGAGAAGAAAATCGGATGCGTTGAGGGATTACAGAATCACAAGGAGGTTTGGGTTGGAAGACACCTTAAAGCCCATCCAGTGACACTCCCTGACATGGGCAGGGACACCTTCCACTTGCCCAGGTTGCTCCAAGTCCCGTCCAACCTGGCCTTGGACACTTCCAGGGGCTTCTCTGGGCACCCTGTGCCAGGGTCTCCCCACTCTCACAGGGAAAAATTCCTTCCCAATATCCCATCTAACCCTGCCCTCTGGCAGTGGGAAGCCATTCTCTGTGTCCTGTCCCTTCGTCCCTTGTCCCAAGTCCCTCTCCAGCTCTTCTGGAGACCCTTTAGGCACTAGAAGGGGCTCAGAGGTTTCCCTGAAGCCTTCCCTTCTGCAGGTGAACACCCCCAACTCTCCCAGCCTGGCTCCAGAGCAGAGGGGCTCCAGCCCTGGGAGCACCAAAGCGGCTTTCACATTACTTTTTCCAGCAGATCAAAATCTTTCTTGTGTTTTGCCCCCTAAACATGGACACAATTCTCAGGGTGGGGCTTCAGAAAAGCAGAGGAGAGGGGAAGAATCACCTCTCTTGAAAAGACTTTTGCTGGAATCCTACATGTCCCTATAGAGAAGATTTTCAATCCATTTTACAAAGCTATGTTACAACTGCACAGAATTGTGTTGGTTTTACAGCTCATATACTTAAGGACTATTACAGATTTTTATCCTTTTTCCTAGATTAAAGAATCATAATGAAAATAACTCATAAAGCTATTGAGAGATCTTCAGATAAAAGCATCAAAGCCAGAATTATTCAACAAGCTCAGCATCCACAATCAGGTAAAGGGATGCCATCACCCTGTGGCACTGATTCCTTTGCAGTGAGTGGCAAAATCCCCACTGATTTGAAGGGGCTGTGGTCTCATCCTGCATGTCCCAGTGAGCTCATGTTTGGGTTATGGAGCTCTTTGAACATTTGCCTAATGGGGTTGCGGTGGCTGCTGCTGAGAGCTGAGCACTGCTGAAAGGCTGGGCCCAGGTGCCTAAAGGAAAATCTGGGCAGTGGAATGTGAATAATACTTCTACTTCCCCTGAAAATCCAGGCTCATCTTAAATATTGATTTTGTGTGAGCATCACAGGGATGATATTGGGCTGCTCCTATCCACAAAGCATCAGTGAAGGTGGGGTTGTTGAGATTCGTAGAAGTGGAGTCTAAGTTTTTGGGGGTTTTTTTGTTAGGGTTGGGATTAAATGCATGAGATGGTATTTTGTGTTTGGACTGAGATGTTTATTAGTTTTTATTTATGTTACAGTTCCACAAATTGTGAGTTTTACAGTGTATTACTGTAACAAACTAAAAATGGAGTTGTGTCTCATTCTCTATAAGGCTTTTTAAGGATAAACTGTCTAATTAAGAAATTACACCAAAATTATTTTTAACTGAATAATTAACTACTCATGGCCCACAGTGTGGAGTTTTTATCTAATTTCACAATACCACCTAAACTTCTGAGGAAGAATGTGAAGAAGGATTGGCTTTTGTCCTAAAATCTCTATTTTGTTTTATATAGATCACTATATTCTAAAACTTTAAACACTAAGCTTTCTGCTATGTGATATTACACACTTCTATTTAAACTAAACACTTAAAATCTTAGTTCTACCATTTAATTTGGGGAGAGTCTTTTCTACAGCCTCAGGTCAAATGCAGTGTTCTCTTGGGGGTCAGTGCTTGTCAGTACAGAAAACCTAAAATTCTCAGTAACCAGGGTTCCAGCATGTAGAGAGTAGAGATGACGAAATTTGATTTGGCTTTTTGCTGGTTTTTCACACACATCTTGGGGGGCACCAGGCAGAGCATTGCTGGCCATGCCAGGGGTGACTTACCCTGCTCTGCCTCACTGTAATGTTGTGTGTAATTTTGGGTGCCACAATTCCAGAACATTCTACACGTGTTAGAGTGTCTGAAGGAGGAACACGAGGATGGGGAAGGGTCCTGAAGGAGCAGCTGAGGGGCAAAAGGAGAGCTCGTGTTTATGGTCTTTGCTTCAGCAAACTTTTAAAACTGAATCACAACTCTGAAACAGAACAAGATTTAGGAACTAAACTCCCTAATATCTACAACTCTGTCAGGGACATATTTTCTGAAAAATCCTTTTGTCAGAATTTTTTCTCCTGAGAAGCCTCAGAGGAAAAGAAAAACAATAATTATCTGCTGCTGTAGAATGCAACAGCTGATCCATGGGAGTTGTTTCTATTTGATGACCAATCACAGGTCCAGCTGTGTTGGGACTCTGGTCAGTCACAAGATTTTATTATCATTCCATTCCTTTCATTTCAAGCCTTCTGATTAAATCCTTTTTCTTTCTTTAGTGTAATTTTAATATATAATTTTCTTTTAATATAATATATATAATAAAATAATAAATCAGCCTTCTGAAACATGGAGTCAAGATTCTCATCTCTTCCCTTGTCCTGGGACCCTTGTGAACACAACCACACAACTCTACTTCTTCCCGTGAGATAAACTCATTTTAGGATTACTTATCTTTGGCATCCTGTACCTGATTTCTGTAGCACAAAGTCCAACATTAACTACTTGTTTTCATCATATAATTTCACCCCTTTGTGTGATGGAAATTTTCTGAGAGAAAAAATTACAATTTTTTAGGAAGCCCAAAAGTTATTCTGAAAGCAGAATATGATGCTACTCTGTGCAGTTACTCTTTAAGAGTTTTGTTGGATGTTTTTTCCCCTGAGATGCACAAGCACAATTTGATTTTTCATTTGCTGGACCAGGTTTGGTCCATCTAATAAGCCTTGCAATGAGATCCCTCGTGATTTATCATGATTTGGATTCCTCTGGGCTCTCAATGTGTTGCCAAAGTTTTACAGACCTCCCCATGAGGCTGATTACTGCCACAGAGGAAAACTGTAGGAAGCCTGGCCAGATCTGTGTAGTTGAAATCTTTGTCAAGGTTTCATTCTGTTTGAAAAGCTGTTTTACCTTTCCTCACATTAGCATATGAAAAATCCTGGCTAATTTCATTTGGCCTTTCAAAAGTCAATTTCCCTAAGACAGCAGTATTGACCAATTAATACTTTGCCTCTGTGGGAATGTATGTGCAAAAGAAAGGGAAAATAATAGCTGTAAAACCAATATAAGTTAAAATCATTGAAGCATAGAATCATAAAGGTTGGAAAGACCTCAGGGATCATCAAGTCCAACCTTTGACCAAATCCCACTGTGCCCACATGTCACAAAGTGAGACAACCACTCATTTGGAATTAAATATCAAACAAAATATTCTTTTCAAAATGAGTCCTCTTCCTGAATTCTGCTTTGGAAAGCTGCAGCAGGAAGCCAGAATCGAGATGTTGATTAATCAGAGTGCTGCCAATTTACAGCTATATGACTTGGAGCAGAACTGGGATCTTTGGTGCCACATCTTCATGGAAAAAATCCATTACATAGGGAAATTTTTCTTTTTTATTTTGCCTACCAGACTACCATGAGGAAAAAGCCAGGCCAATTAAAAAAAAAAAAAAAAAAAAGAAAACAGGAAGAGAAGAATAGAAATTCTTCAGAGTGCAAAAGGAAAGTCACGGGAGATTCTGGCTCACAATTTTACTGTAAAAACTCTTGATCTTTGAGGTTCCTTCCAAACCAAGCCATGGCATGACTGTGGGATTTTATGATTCTGTGATATTTTTCATTTGTGCAGTTAGTGTTTGAGGAAGGAAATGGTTCCATATGCACCAACAAGAGCTGCTCACATAACTGTGCAGGCAAGCCCTGTGTCCTTTATCATAAAAGATTTAAAATGTTATGGGGCTTGGGTTTACTTTTGGTCCTTGACCCCCTCATTGTGATGGAAGCAGATCAGCTTTGCTGGAGAGAGGGGAAAATGGTACCTGCAGGCCTTGTGGGTGGATTTCATTGGCTTTGGGGTAAAATTGAAGTGGGAAATTGAACTTGGGTGTCCCTTTGGGTGGATTACAAAAATCACCAGGAAAGAGAGGCCGAGCAATGACCTGAGAAGCAGCATCTCAGTGATGCAAGGGGTAGGAAAAAAAGTGTTAAAAAGTGTTCTTTGTGGGTATGGGGAGGAGTTTAGTTCTAGATAAGAGTTCAGGAATTGTAAATTGTATTTACAAAAGTTTACCATCAACTGCTTCTCTGCTTTCTCTTTGAGGAAGAATGTGGAGTAGAGGGGGGTGTCTGAGTTCTGGGCTGGGCTGGGTGTCCCACACAGCAGGCAGAGAACCCCAGCTCCTTCAGCCTCTCTCCATCAGTGCAGTGATTATGGCTCTTGTGCCCGTTGTTTGCTTGCAGTGCCTCTGGAAAATTACCTTCCAGCCTCCTCAGAGGGCACAGCAAGGGAAACAGGGGACAGAAAGGAGGAACCTGAGAGCTGCCAACACCACAGTGCCTGCCCCTGCCTGGCCCTGGGCAGATGAGCTGTCTCACACAGCATTTGGAGGAAATCTGGGGAATTTTGGCATCCTGCACATTGCCCTGGACATCGAGGGACAGGCACTGAGCTGCTGCAATACTGGTGTTCAAAATACCAGGCACTCCAGCCTTTAATTTCTGCCAGTTTATGCGTAATGAGCACAGGACCAGTAAAGGCAACTACAGCATTAAAGCTTGGGAAGATTTTACTGAGACAAAGAGCAGCAGAAGCAGAGCTCTCAAAGGAATTGGTACAATACAAAAAAAAATCAGAAATATTTTCATTACTATGATGTGACAATTTTCAGGAAAGAAAATATGTTGATAGCCCAAAATATACAGAAAGGAAAACTGTGCAAAGCTGCACATGAGGCAAATTCATCGAGGAAGGTGGGAGAGGCAGCTCTTCCAAATGTGCTGAGAAATCTTTCTGGCTAAATTGAATTTGGAGTGTGTCCCAGGTACAAAACAGTTTTAGCCAGAGTGCTCCAGATGGAGATCATCCTGAGCCAACAGCTAACTGTATCAAGGCTTTTCATTGACTTTGGTGCTGCAGAATGAAATGGCAGCAAAATGTCCAACATATGATTCCTTTTATTACTCCTGATGCCATAAGTGACACTTTCCCTGGACTATCACCACGTGGCAGTTACTATTCACCACCATCAGTACTGTTTCCACCTGTCAAATAGTGAGTCTTGTTGATTAGTTTGACATTTTAGCAATAAAGTAATCTGTGCTACCTGATTTAATCCATCTTCTCTTCTGTACTTACTACCTCATTTAGGTAAAAAATGAACCAGCATGGAAATAGTTGAAGTTTTAAACCACAGTTAAAATTAAAATACTAATTTCTAGAACTAAAGCCACCTACAGTGTGCATTATATTAATATAAATTCTTCAATGTGACAGAAAAAAATTACCAAGGGAGAAATCCAAAATGAATAACAGCTTGATGTGAAAACATTGAAGAATATGAGATGTATCAATGCACATTCCTGTAAAAACTCCTGGATTTCTCACAACTCTCTCAAAAATCACAGTGCCATTTCACTTAGGATGATCCCAAGAGGCAGAGCTAGCAGGTAATTATTTTGATAACTTTTTCTTCCCTACCCTCAAGCACTTTTGTATGTACACTGAACATATTTAACACTTCATTATTCAGCAAACGTTTACCTCACCTATAATTAGAAATAAGTGAGAAATACTGAGCAGTTTTTTTTATAGGAACTTTTCAAAACACACACACAAGCTGCTGTGTGATTCTCAACCCCAGCTGGAAAAAATAAACTAAGAGAACCAGAACATATCATAGACAAGTGAAATCAAATCCTGACTGACAACCTTTGTGTCTGTTCGAGCAGATACAAATTTGGAATTACTGATATGTTAAGCTTTCATGCACTTTGGAAAAAAAAAATCAGAAAGCTGTGTGCTGAAAATGCTGACAAGCCCCTTTCAGAGGTGTTGCCATCAGATGGTGATATAATTAGGTCCCAGAGTAAGGTACAGAGTGTTGGTGGTGCAGCCTGTCAGTAATTCTGCAGTGATTTATGGTCTGCTACAGGAGAGCAGCAACAGGACAAGCGGAGCCACACACGTTGTTAAGAGGAGACATTTTCCACTAAACCTTTAAAGGGAAATGTTATCATCAGGATTCACAGATGACAGATTTTCAAAGATGTTTAGGTACCTATGAGTACAAATAATTCTTTGCTATAATTCTGAAGGATGTAGGCAACTTGGTACCCCCTTGTTTTTAGCAAGCACCAGTATCTGTGAATTAAAAACCTCGAGAGTCATGCAGTGTAGAAACAGCATGGAATTTAAAAGGTTTTATCCAGCTGAGGAGAGGCTGAGGGCATCTGGTTTGTTTAGCTGGAGAAGTGGACACTGTCAGGCCTCACTGGGAGCTGATGGGCAGCACAGGGGCAGCTCTGATCTCTGCCCTCTGTGACAGGGACAGCACCCAAGGAAAGGCTGCAGCTGTGCCAGGGCAGGGTCAGGCTGGAGCTCAGGGAAAGGTTCTTCCCCAGAGGGTGCTGGGCACTGCCCAGGCTCCCCAGGGAATGGGCACAGCCCCAAGGTTATGCCTCAGGTTTTAGCTTTTATTATTTCAGATTCTGTGCTGCTTTAGTGTGTGGGTCGGGGCTTCAAATGAGGGGATGGTGAGCTCTCTGCACAGAGTAGGGGGACAAAACAATTCCTTCTCTAGCTGGGGAGCAAGGACAAATGATCCAAATCTCAGGCCCATGAGCATAAACAACGTGGGCAGAAGAAAGAAAAACAAGGAGGATGGGACTGCATAACCTAAAGCTGTAATTGGACCATGAACTCCAATATGCAAATGGAGCAGAACTTATCAAAGTGAGAGACCTCATGACTGGTTGTGCATTTTGGGGCCATTTTGGCTCATCTTGGGTGTAGCCCTGGCTGGGCTCTTGTGCTGCCCAAGGTGGATCCATTGAGGCTTTTTAATAAATCCCTACTTTATTCTTTAACTCTGTCCAGCCTCTGTTCAGCCTCCACAAGGCATCAAAGGCTGCCAGAGCTCCAGGAGGGTTTGGACAATGCTCCCAGTGATGCTCAGGGTAGAATTGTTGGGGTGTCTGGGCAGGTACAGGGGCTGGACTGGAAGATCCTTGGGGGTTTTTTCCCACTCAAGATATTCTGTGATTTCATTATTTAGTTTCCAGTTGAAATGAGGGCTGTTAACCAAACCAGTAAAGAGGTAAATACACCTGGAAATGTCCCCTGAACTCAGACTGACTCTACACAGCTCCACGTGGCATTGTTGGGCAGTAGGCACAAAATAAGATTTATGATATGTCAGGAGAATAGAGCAGCAGTAATGAACAACTGGAAACAAGGGGCTCTCAAGAAAGACAACAATATTGTTTAAATACCTTATTGTTTTACCTTGTCTGCAAGAAAAAATGCTAGAAGATAATGTAAAAATAACTTCAGGGAACCCTTACAGCACTCCTTATTCCTCCTCCTCCTCCTTCTTCCTGTTACAGCTTTTTTTCTTGCACTGAATTCTGCAATGTGTTCTCACCTGCTGATTCAGGTCCCTTCACACATCATTACATCACATCTTTTTAGGTGGTACATTTTTCTACACACATATGTAACCCTGTGGTTGCCTGATACACCATTCAAATCAATGAGAGAAATGAAAAAATACCAAATCAATTGAAATCTGTTTTATTACAAATAAAAAAATAAAATCAGGTTATACACTGTTCACTCCACTGTGAAAATCAGCCTGTGGAAAGAGCTGCCTCATGAGCTGGTACTTAAAAGAGCAGATGACAGCCAGCTAGGCAGTGAAGGACAGATGTGACAGATGTGACACATTGGAGGAAGACTTCCTAATAACACTCCTAATAAATGTGATACCACTCAGCATGACACAAGAGCACACAGGGATGAAGGGTCCAGTGAGAGCTTCCACTTTGATGGTATTTGTGCAAAGAAAAGAGGCATTTTATAAAAAATAGGGTCCTTTCTCCATTATCTTTTCTTCCATAGAAAATGGAAGTTATATCTGTTCTGTGCTCATTGCAAAGAGAAATGTACTAAATCCTGATGCTTTTTGGGTAAGCCACAGGATGTAACGGATTTTAGGACAGAACACTGCAATTCCAGGGACATCCAGGTACAGATCCAGAGAAAGAAGATCAAACTCTGCTCCAGATTCCCACTTCAGATACTTTTGTTTGGCCCAGTTAGAGTCACAGGAGCTTCATTTGGGCTTTTTATCAAAATAGACCAGCTCTGGGTTTGGTGACATAATTCTGCCATTTCTGATAAAAGTTTTTGTCCAATGAACTTTTGTAATATCAAAGGAAGCTCTACTGAGTTACTAATTTCTTGATTTGGTTTAAATTTAGTATCAACCTATTTTTTGTGTGTCAAGAAACAGAATCAATGAATGCACAGCAATTTAATTAAAAGTTCATCTGACACTGGACAAAAAAATTTATCAGAAGAGGCGATTGGCAGAATTATGTCACCACAAAACCACAATATATTTAATTCTGGTGAATATTTTCAATTCAGTTCCAAGGCAGGCACTGCCCTTTACTTCTTTGCTTCTCTTCCACCTTGCCTTTTAGATCTTTAGGTTTTTATATTGCATTAATTCCAATAATTCCATTCACACTTCTGATCAAATCAAAGTTCTGTTTCCATAATTTAAGAACAAGCAGATCACAGGCAGGGTGGAGATAATCTCTTATTTACTAAGTTTTAAAATACTTTTCTTGTTTTGCCTCTTCTTGTCACCATACAAAATTGTGTAAGCAGTGAAAACTTTGCCGTCTGCTCTGTAATGTGCAAGTAGAAATTTCAAAATAATTATACTGCAGCTACAACTTTTGACCAGGAAGGAATTATTTTACTGGGAGTAAATATAATATATTTGCAATCTTGGAAATGTAACCTGGATTCTCAGAGTTATTTCAAAAAATTATAATATATCATCAAAAATAGAAAAGGTAGGTGTCATATTAATAGAATTCCAGTTCTGTGAGATCAATTGAAAAAAAATACAAATCTTCCACAAAGTAACTGCACTGTATCATGTATAAAAATACCATGTAATTAAAATGAATATATTAATTTGGTTTCAACGACATTACACTTCATGAGTGGAATGAAAAATCTCATTCCTGCAAGGTCAGGAAGAGCAGCCTCCATCGTGGCACTTTGCAAGGTAAAGTATTTTAGACTTGAGTAAGATCATTAGTCCTAAGTATTCACCACCAGGCCTGGGAAAACAGAATGTGGGATGGACATGGAAGTTGTGCAAGTCTGAGCATTTACCAATGTATTGCTTTTACATTTGTCCTGTCAAATAGTAATTTACTTCTCAAATTAAATTGCTCACACTGACCTGGGCTTTTGGGCTGCTTTTTATTTATTCTTAGGTGAAAAACTAATTCCTCTTCTTGTTATAGTTGCTAAAACAGTAATCATTTCAGAAAAGGGTTTTTTTCCTTTGCCTTTGGTCAGGAATTGTGATTGCATATTTGCAAGCAGCAGACCAAAAGAATACACATTGTAGACATGACCCTTGTAAAAAAACTTGGAAATAAGATTAATGCTATATTTTTTCTATAAATATAGTATTAATATAGAGATCTACAATGTAGTTTTCACCACTTTACATATTATTCAAATTAGCATTATAAACTTTTAAGTTCATTTTTTTCCTCTGATTCAGAGTGCTTGAAAATTGTATAAATATCTTAGGAATAATCATCATCTTTATTAACTTTTCTGAGACCTGAAATTTCTTCCTGTAGATGTCATCCAGATATTAATCTGCACAAACAACTGATAAATTATTTGTGATTGTTCCTGTAACCAAAGTGAACCTTCCACCAATAATTTAATAATTTGAAGGTATTTTCTCAGTGGCTGTGAAGAAGAAAACTCCCTCTGCCTGGTTCAGAATTAGGGAGACTTCCAAGAAAAAAATGTTCCTGGAGTATAAGAATGATCCATTATAAAACTGGGAATCCATGTTTGCTAACACAAATTCTCTTTCTTCAGTCAGCCTTTCTCTTTAATAGACAAAAGCAGAGCAAGTATTTTTAGGGAGCTATAAAGAACAAGAGAACAGAGATATTTCATCTCTCAGGTCACCATCCTGCAGCCCCATGGATCCATTCCATCCCACAGGCAATAAACACCTACAGAAGCCCTTGGGCCAGGTCAGTCCCTTTTGCTGGACATCTGACCTGACAGTAAAGAATTCTCTTTTTGTGCTGCAACTCCTGCCCAACTGCTCCAGCTGGGAGCTCAGGTGAGACCCCACCTGCAGAGCTGCCCCAGCGCAGGGAGGAGCTGGAGCTGCTGCAGAGAGCCCAGGGGAGGCACCAGGATGGGCAGGGGGATGGAGCAGCTCTGCTGGGAGGGAAGGCTGGCACAGCTGGGATTGTTCACCTGGAGAGGAGGAGCTTTAGGGTGACAAAATTGTGCCCTTTGAAGGAGTGTCACCCTGCTCTTCTAAATTTCTTCTAAGCCTTCTGATGCTTACATTTTTGTAAAGGAGTTTCTCACACACTTTTCATGTAAATAATGACTGGTGTTTGCATTGTTAAAGACATTTTATGAAAAATCCTTTTTCCAGGATCTTTTCTCCTGAGAAGCTGAGAAGCTTCAGCTTCTCCATGTTTTGCTGCTTTGGAATGTGACTTGGAGAATTATAATAATAATAAATCAGCCTTGTGAAACATGGAGTCAAGATTCTCATCTCTTCCCTCATCCTGGGACCCCTGTGAAAACCACCCCACTGCATTCCTTTCTGGAGGAAGAGAGAATTAATAGACTAGGTTAGTTTGACCAGTGTAGTTGGAGAGGTAGCAATTTCATCCTCCAATCCATGCTCACTTTTAGAATTCTATAAGTATCAAAGTCCAGAAATAAACTGGCCTTTTTTTACCTTAAGTATCTCAGCGTGTGCGAGTCGTTCATTTCGTGTCGTGTTGTGACAGAGGAGCCAACTTGAAATGTGGAGAGAGACAATTTCCAAGGGATGGAGGGACAGGACAAGGAGAAATGGCTTCCCAATGCCACAGGGCAGGGTTAGATGGGATGTTGGGAAGGAATTGTTCCCTGTGAGGGTGGGCAGGCCCTGGCACAGGGTGCCCAGACAAGCTGTGGCTGCCCCTGGATCCCTGGCAGTGTCCAAGGCCAGGCTGGATGGGGCTTGGAGCAAGCTGGGACAGTGGAAGGTGTCCCTGCCCATGGCAACTAAAAGAGCTAACTTGTTCCTTGTCAAGCCAGGCCATTTTACAATTCCATGATTCTATTCCTGGAATAAGAGACAAGAAATTGGCTCTCTGAATGCTCCATTTAATGATGTGTCCTTTGACTCGGCTGCTGAACCCCATAGTTATGACTTTAGTTGGATTCCACACTTTTTTTACCGTAGACTGCAACTTGTGTCAACAGCAAGTTGTTCAAGATACTCCAGCTATGAAGATGTACGGGTTAATAAAAACAAATATTATAACAGCACTAGAAATATATAATGCAGAATTTCTTAATATGTTCAGTTTTGTCTTTTAGAGTATCTTTCTTAAGCAATTTACTACATCTCACTGCCAAAGCTGCCCAGTTTTGTTTTTGTTTTATTATACAATTTTTATTAGTACTGTGTCCATAAACTCTACTCCTAGACAGAAGGAGACATAGTAAAACTGTCATATTCAATTGAAATATCACACGGTGGTGTAGCCACCACTATAAAAGAAAACAGAGCCAAAATGTTCCAGATTTGAAAAGGTCAAGTTAGCAAAAGAACAGCTCAGGAACAAATATTGTATCAGTGGACCTGAAAGAGCCATGGCTGTTGAAACATGAATTTAATCAAGTAAAGTTTAAGGAATTAGTGTTATTAACTCAGTAAAGATATGGGTATTTCAGTTATTGAGTTCAACAGAACATGTTGTTCTGCTGCTGCCTTTTTGCTTTCCTGGCTGGGTTGTGAAACAAAGGAACAGAAACACAGAGCTTCCAAATTATCTTGTGGCTTCTCTTGATTTTTTTTCATTAAGATCCCTTTTCTGCAGAAATAACCATTTCTTTTCTGCTGTGGCCCAGCCAGTTTGTGACACCTCTTTGGGATCAGGCAAGCAGAGTAGTGACTCACTGCAGCCACAAAGCTCTCAGAGTGCTAAAGCAGCTCTCAACCTTTCTTCCAATGCAGACTCGAATTCAAGGTCATGTCTCAGCTTAACATGAATTTATGAAAATACCTTTGAAGAGATTTTTTTTTTATTTCTAGGAAGCATTGTACTTTGTATTGACCTGAAAAGCCACTAAGCTTCACAGAAAGCTACCTGAATTTCTTGTAAACAGAAATATTGCCTGTTGTGGGTTTTTTCCTGTCTTAGTCTGTCCCTTGAGTGATGGTTATTATTATTATTGTTGTTATTATTATTATTATTTATTTTATTTCAAAATTTCTCCCTTCTGATTCTGTATTTTGAAATGTTTAGATCTCTGGTAGCTTTTTCAAGATAAAAGTAATGTTAATATAAATCCTGCTGTATAAAGTTGTGATGTTTGCATTTCCTTGGTGGTTAACTTACCTGAAAACTTTTAAAGTGTTTTGTATGTCTATTTTGGAAACTTTCAAAGTTTTTATACATCTATTTTGATGCTAGGACGTAAATTAAAGGAAGAGCAATACCATTATAGTGAATTTCAGTTCATTTTAGTCCCTGGATATTCAGTATTTTTAGCAGATTGAATTAAATTATGTAGGTAAAAGAACTTGTATTTCTTGAACAATAAATATATGTGAACTGTCCTCTGAATTTCCCATTGTGTTTCAAAACATGAACTGCCTTGTCCAGGCTTTGAAAATCAATATTATGACAACATGACTTCTGTCTCATTTCCTTTTCTCTTTCTCCCACAAGAAAAGATATAAAGGAAACTGTACAAAAGCTGCTCCTGAGCTGTAATTGTGTTAAGAGACTAAGTTCTGTTTTAACCTGGAAGGTAAAACATTGAACAAAAATTGCAACTAAATGAAAGTAGCCTGGAATGGAAGAAATGTTGATCCCAGAGTTATTAAACACTTCTCAATTCTTTCCAGGAGCTGTAGAAGACTTTCTTCAAGCATGGGCATTAATACTTCAGGCTTTTGGATTTACACCACATCGTAAAGTAGTAACTCAAAATCCTCCAGCCAGTCTGTTTCCAAAATGTTGTATTATGGCTAGACTGGCCTTTGGTGAAAGTGAAAAATAGCCATTACCACAGGAGAGGAGAAAACAAAATGAACTCTGTTATCTGCAGATGCAGTGAAGCATTGCAATGTAATCTGTACATTTCATTTTGAGGAGACAGCCTTATCTCAGCTCTGCCCCGTAAATTCTGCTGGTGCCTGGCACATTCCTCTGTTCTCTTTGTTCTCCATCACTCTGTCAAACCAGGCAAAACCATGTTTTACTGTGGGCCTGAATGAACAGAAAAGGAAAAGAGAGCAATTTAAATATTTTGATAGAAGTTAATACCAGAAGTTTAGTTCAATGACTTGAAATCAGTTGTTTTTACAAGACTTCATTTTCCTTCACTCACATCAAGGACTCACCCTAAAGACAGGGCAGAACTCACCTTAGAGACCATGAAATGAGAGCATGAAATCTGAAATTTTGAATCTCAATTGATAAGCTGTTGAAACATGACCTCAAACACATTCATAATGTAAGAATTATAGATTTTTTTTACCTAGATGGTTTTACCTTGATTTATTTTAGCAAATATGTCTTCTGGCTTTTAATTCTTCATGTAACTTTCTTATGACTGGACTATTACATGTTTGTGAATTTTCCCATTAAAATTCTAATGTCAGGATGGCAAATGACACAAATCTGGTGGTGGGGGTAGCCAGGGTGAGTTTTCCCAGACTCAGTTCCTGCCCCAAGGGAGGGATGAGGGAGAGCAGTGGGTGTTGGTTACCTCAGCTTCAGGAGAGCATCTGACAGGGTCTCCCACCTCATCATTACAAATAAACTCACCAGCAGATAAAAGGACCCTTCAAATTGAAAGCTGACTAAATCATCAAGTGTTGAATAATTAGCCAAAATCTACTGGCATTAGACCTGCGGCTCCTTCTCTCCACATTGTACTGATGTTGAAACAGCTGTAAAAGATGATCTGCCCACAATCATTAAGTGAACCAAGCACCTTTCCCACACTAAAAACTCGGTTAAAAAAATTGTATTTCCATTCTCTTAATTATCCAAGGCATAAATTGTTAAAATTTGAAGATGTTATCCATCAAACAACAAAAATACTTTAAGATTTTGTTCTCTTTTTTCTCTGTGCATTTCATAAGAATTTTATCTTTCTTTCTTACTGTTAAGTGCTTTTTGTGATCCAAAGCCATCTTTCTTCCTGCAACTCCTTTTCCCCTTTCTTATTTTTTCAGGTTTTTATTCCAATCTTTATAAAATTATGGCTATTTTGCCCTCATTTCATCTCACAGTTCCAAACATGATGAAAAGGCCTGGATATTGCTTCATATGCATTTTCTTCATTTAGAATTGCAAATAGAATTTCCCAGCCTCCTACAATATGTGGCTGCTACCATCATGGGTTTCATGGTAACATTTCATGGAACATATTTGCTGTTTCCTACTGCTTATTTCTCTTTTTTATGCCTGTTCATCTCTCATTCAGAGGAACAGGAATCATCTTGAAAATATTGAGGGTTTTTTCTTGTGTACACCATGTTGTCTTCTTCCCTATTTTATATTCAATTATTTCTATTTTTACAACATGTCATGTTTATTACTTTATTTAAAGATTTTGGCTGTTAGCCAGCCAATGAATTTTAGAAGGTGGCATAGAAATGCTGAAGTTTCTGTTTGCTTTGTCACTGCACTCATACAGAGTAGATCAAAGTCTTGAATTTATGTTCTTGCAAGCAAAATTTATTCTCTGTCCTCAATATTAAGAGTCCTATTTTCTTCCTCTACAGATTTCCTCAGTTATTTTCATCTTTTGGTAATCTACTACATCCCTAATTCCCCAAATAAGGGATGAAAATCCCTGTATCCTCAGTTATATAAAACCTACAGGTTAAAAATCAAGGTGACAAAAAATAAATTGGAAAATTGGAAAATAATAAAAAAGATTTGTTGCTTAGTAGCATTCAAACCATACACATATTATTTTCCTCTGCTCCTTCTTTTGGTTATCTCTGGTTTTATCTGTTAGCTTTTTTTTTTTCAGATTTTTAGTTTGTTGTGTTTATTTATTAACACTCCCTAAAATTATGCAGATTATATTCTGTCAATGCTTTTCAAAAGAGACATAAAGCAGAGGAACCCAGGGTCTGTAATGATAAAGTCAATAGAAGCAGCAATGTAGGAAACAGGATTTAAATGACTGATTTAGCTGGTAAGAAAAGCTTGTAGGATAATGCCCTTCTATTAATAAATCCAGGTAATTGTGAGCAAATAATATGTTAGCAGAATCTGTATCAGCTCACAGCTTTTCAGCCTGAAATTGGAAATAAATCAGTGATATTGCTGGCAATAATGAGAATACTTCCCATGGAATTTCCCAGCAGTGCCCAAGATCACAGGGCAGAGCTCTGGGGCTGTGTCCAGGCTGCACCTGGGGCTGTGCCACCCCCTGCACAAGGAATAATGGAATCACCAAGGCTGGAAAAGACCTTTAGAAGCATCAATCCAACACCACCATCCCCATGTTTCCTGCTAATCAAGCGCCCAAGTTCCACATCCACAAATGTTTCAAAGACTCTCAGGGTGGGGGATTCCACCTCTGCCCTGGGCAGCCTGTTCCAAGGCTTTGCATCCTTTTCCTTGAAGAAATTTTTCCTAGTATTCAGACTAAACCTCCCCTGGCACAGCTTGAGGCTGATTCCTTTTGTCCTGTCATTTATTATTTGGGAGAAGGACTGCCCCCCACCTGGCTCCAACCTCAGAAAGATAATAAGAATATTTTTGTTTAAACCATTAGTGCCAAATTAAAGGGTTGTTTGTTTGTTTGTTTGTTGGAGTTTTTTTGGGTTTGGGGTTTTTTGCTAATTCATTCTCCAGATAATTTCTAGGAGAAAATTTCTGCCTTCTAACTCATCAGGACACTATGGAAATCCTCATTTCCATGTATGTGTGAAGAGATTGTTTACAGAGATATCACAGTAATACAAGCAGTTAAAAGAACTTTGGCCTTTCATATAAATGGGAAAATTAATTTTTCAGAGCTTTGCAGACAGTTCACAGCATTTCCAGTGCACAGATGAAACTTGATCTGCTTATGCTTCACCAGTAGAAAATAATTAGATATCAGCAGAAAAGCACTGAACTATGGCTGTGCTTTTCAAGCAGGAGTGTCATCCATTCCCTTCCCTTCTTCTTCTTCATGTTGTATTTAAGTAGCTCTGCTTGGATATGGTTCATTGTATGAAAGTGGAGTTGTTTACAGGAAACTTAGATTCTCACACACTTTAAAGCAATACAGATTACAAACCATCATCCCATCTGGTTGATTTTTATAACCCCAGTCACTCATGTTAATTAAATTGTCTGTATAATATTGGTGAAGTGTTTATGAGTAAAGAACCCCCTGACAGTACAGACTTTCAAGAAAGTTTTCAGTTGTTGCGTTGTGTTGTTGTGGCTGTTGCAGGTTTTAAAATACATTGTCAATTGGAGTGTGAAATGTGTGGGTTTATTCACAGCAGTAAAGAGGTAAAAGAAAGATCGGGTTTATGTGGGAAGACTCAACTTTTTCATTCTGTTAGAGATTACAGCCTAATCTTAAATAATAAAATAAAAGCAAAAAATTAAATAGAAAGTTAGCATATTTAGTAATGTATTTTAAAGCACTCCTTATTCATACACTGTTTTAGCAAGACTGTGGTAAAGAGAAAGTGTGGGTTGATCTGAAAGCATCTGACAGCAGTAAAAAATACCAAAAAAACCCCCATATTTGTTTTTTTCCAATTTATAAATTCTACCTACTCAATGAGGGAAGACTTTTATTTTTTCTTTCTATTTTTTTAAATAGGTCTTAAACACTAATTGGCATTTACCTGTTCATGGAGCATGGCCTGTTTTGCAAGTTTAATAATTCAGAAAGAGCAGGAGTGGTTCATGTTCATGGAAAGGTCCTATGAAAGCTTGGAATCTAAAAGGTAAAAGTCCCCTTCAAGTCTGAGTTTAAAATGCTTTGGTGTCTTGGAAATGAATGGAGACAATTTGCTCTTTAAGTTTTTAAAATTAAAGAATTCCATGCAGGATTTCCAGTAAAAAGTGTTGGAAGGAAACTACTGATGTTCCCCCAAGTTGGGTAACGCAAAAAAAAAAAAATCCTGCAGTAAACCTTGCACATTGGCAAGAAGAAAAACTGAATCCTAAGTACCTCAATAATTACCTGCAGAGAAATCTCTCTCCCCTGTGTGTTCTGCAAACTTTAACAGGAAAGCTGCACTCACAGCACAGGGGTTGAGCCTTTGCAATGGCTTGCTGGAAGTGTTTAATAATCCTGTGATTCTGTGGCTTCTCAGAAGCCAAAACTGGAAGAACAAGTGGCATTTCACTATTTGAACTATCTGAACCAGACGTCAAGTGAAATTTAAAACACACTAATGAATGCTTTGGACTCAAAGCCCTTTGTATCTCAGTGTCTTTTATTGTCTTGATCAGCAATGAAATATTAATTTCTGGCCTTGTCTGCACTGCCTGGAGCTACTGAAATCTGATTCTGCAAGATGTCATTGCCCTGTATCAAATCTGGGAGCCAGTGAACACTTCCTGAATTTCAGGTTTCAGTGTGAGTCTTAATTGTGCTGCTCCTTACTGGGTTACTCCTCTGGAGAGCAAGACAGAAGATTCTGCTAAATCTATTCTTGGGTTTACTGTTATGTTTTAGTTTTGTTTGTTTTAGGGATTTTTTGTAGTAAGTCCACCCAGATACTCTAGTAGGACTTCAGTTCTGCATTCAACACTTTTATCAAGACACTGGGATTGCAGGAGAGGCTTTGAATTTGCTTTTCTTGACTAGATGATGACTCACACTAACCAGTTTCCCTCTTGATTTCCTGCCAGTTCTGGTGAAAATTATACAATAAATCAGTAGCTAGCAACAAATTATATTCATCACATAATTTGGGCAGCTTTGCTTACATTCTGCCTCCCAATCCATCTCCTGTGAAGCCACTTATGCCATTTCAGACTTTCCAACAGCTTCAAAAACACATGGCAGTTTAAAAAATCTGCCAGATAAATAATTCATGGTTTCTCCTCTGAACCAGCCCATATGTGATGGTGGTCTGAGGAACAGGACAGAGAACATTCAGTTTTGTCATTATAACAAGATTTGCAAGTCTGTAAGACCATATGGAGCCTCAGACCACCAAAATGGTGAGAGGGTTAGTTTATCAGTGATATACAAAATTCCATCTTTTATCCTGGAAAATACTGAGCAATGAGAGCTCTTCAGCTGTAATTTTGCTTTTCAGACCTTCTCATCCCCAAACCATTGCCCCAGCAGTCATCCTGCAGCATATGCAGCATATGCAGAGAGCAGAATGTGTAGTTCTGGTTTATGAGTTTACTTGGCATGGCTAAAGACGAGCTGAAAACTTAATTATGTGTCTGTCCAAAAAAGATCTCATCAGCTCTCCATGTGTTCTACCATGACAAAAAACCTTCACATTCACAAAGTCATTGGGATTTATTAGATTTTCTTTGAACATTGCCTTAGTTTTAGAAATAATATTCCCTTCCATGGAGCAAGAGAAACGATTTCTTAGCTCTGAAAATGCTCGACTATCACTATAATATCTTTTTATTTTGCCTCATAATACTGCATCAAATGGAGAATCAGACCAAGGATATGGAAGACTGAACCTCTGCCATGGACAATAACAAAGCTGCTGCACAAAATACACAGATTTATTCAGAGCCCTTTTCTCTTCCAGAATCTCAATTTTTTCAGTGGTTACTTCAATTCCAATACATTATAGGTGCTGCTTTCCAAACCATATAAAAAAAAGTTAGTTCAAACCACAGTCTAGAAATAACTTTACCTTTTTCAACTTTTATTATTATTACAATTCTTAGTAGTAGTAGTATTAATGGTGAAACACTGTCTAAATTAAATTTTCCCTTAGGTTTAGTCATACCTCCTGTTTCCTCACAGCAGTTTGAGGATGAATTGATAGCTGATATGATAAAAAGTACACTATCCAAACTGAGAGCACGAAACTTCTACATACCCTCATATTTCACTTCAGAACAATTAAAGACAAATTGGAATGATTTACTCAGAATAACACAAATGTAATTGTGGTGTAAATATATTCCCAAATTTGTCCTCTATTTGTGCTGCTTACACAGAACACATTGAATCTCCATTTTTTCTGACTGTAATTAAGGATGCTTTAAGATGAAAGAATATTGAGCCATCAATTTTAAGAGGACTACAGGCTTAAAACAGAGAAGAGTTTTAAAAACAGTAAAAATTCCCAGTCAGCTTTCAAGCTTTTATTTCTTATTTTGTTTGAGATATATCAGAAAGATTGCTATCACATAAACTGGCTTTTGGAAGGTTATATTATGGAATAAAAGAAATACAGGACATTTCCTCAATATTAATGCCTTGTGTGTTGTATTTCTATCTGATTTAACCTTGTGTAGCTACTACGGAAGTTTGAGTAAAATTACAAATTCAGTGAAATTCACTGTCAGTTATTAACTTTCTGAAAATCACTTAGGAATGAGGAATGCATGCTTTCAATGGGCAATTCACACAGATATGGGCAGTTCTCAAATATAATCATTGAATGCAAAACCAGAGAGATTTTCTCTTGGAGGACAACAAACAGAAAAATGCAGCCAATGGTTTCTGCACCTGAAAAAAAGGCATATGGACCTCTCTCTTTATTTCTGTACATAAAACTTCATGTAGGAGGAGCATATTAAATTGCAAGAGACCAAAGGATGTGCTCTTGTCACAGTTTCTTCTAGAGAATTATCAGGTTTTTAATTATTTTTTTCCTACCTCTGTGTCTAAAATAAGGTCACTCAGTACAACTACTCACACACAAGGAGGTCCCGCAAGAAGCTACTTAAAAAGCTGTTATGCAAGTAATGAAACCGAAATAAGACATCTTCTAGAAAACAGTTTGATTGCCCATTGGTGGGTTGAAGGAAAAGGGCACCAACCATGGAATCATGGAATGGTTTGGGTTGGAAGGGACCTTAAAGCTCCTCTTGTTTTGCCTCCTGCCACGGGCAGGGACACCTCCCACTGTCCCAGGTTGCTCCAAGCCCCATCCAACCTGGCCTTGGACACTGCCAGGGATCCAGGGGCAGCCACAGCTTCCTGAGAACCCTGTGCCAGGGCCTCACAACCCTCACAGGGAACAATTCCTTCCCAATATCCCATCCAACCCTGTCCACTGGCAGTTTGAAGTAATTCCCCCTTATCCTGTCCCTCCATCCCTTGTAAACAATCTCTCTCCATGTTTTCTGTAGGTTCCTTCAGGCACTTGAAGATCACTATTGAGTCACCCCAAAGCTTCTCTTCTCGAGGCTGCACAGTCCCAAATCTCCCAGCAGAGCTGCTCCATCCCTCTGATCATGCTGGTGCCTCCTCTGGACTCTCCAACAGCTCCACATTCTTCCGGTGCTGGAAATAGAGAGAAAACTCTTCCTTTAAGCTTCCACTCAGACTGACCACTAAAAAATCTCATCTGTAAAATGAAAATATTTCTGGACTGAACACATGGGTGGAATAGTTGAAATGTTTTGACAGAACAGTTTAAATGAATTATTTCTGACTATTGATTTTTGCAGATGGAAATGGCAGCTTTGAGGGTGCTCTGTCATTAACCAATTTGCATGCTGGTTTCTAATAACCAGTTTTCACAGAGCAATAGGAAATTTCCCCTTGTTTCACAGGTCAGCTGAGGCCCCTTCCCTTCCTCTCATCTCAAATTAAGAAAAAAATAAAGTACCTAATCAATGAAGGTGAGAAAGACTTCCTGTCACTGTCTGTTTTCACTGTCTCATAAGTTCTCCATCAAACCACAGAAAACGAAAAGTCTGCCTTTTCTCTTTTATAATATTTTAGTTTGCTTGTCTCAAAATATAGAATGTGGGGAAAAGAGTTATGGGAAAAAAATTAAATAGAATTGAGTCCTTCCTAAAGTTTTCAAGGTTCATGAAGTGCTATCACAGGTGACTGGCAATGGTTTCAGAGAAAAGAAAAAAATCTTATGTTTTGGTGTGGCATGAATGTATTGGGCATTTTATCAAAGCCATATGGGAATTCTGATCCAATGTATCTTTGTACCTGGGCTTGCACCCTAAATGCCTGAGTTGAAGAACTGAAAATGTTTGGCTATCACAAGTTAAAACTGCTAA
Source organism: Melozone crissalis (assembly GCF_028551555.1). Taxonomy (NCBI): domain Eukaryota; kingdom Metazoa; phylum Chordata; class Aves; order Passeriformes; family Passerellidae; genus Melozone; species Melozone crissalis. The sequence goes on along the minus strand of NW_026535823.1, from coordinate 7,659,755 downwards.
ATAAAACAGTTTTTGAACAGTTAGAAAACAGGAGAAAAACACATTGACCTCCTTGCTTAATGCTGGACCTCCTTTGACCTCCTCTGTGCTTTTTAACAGCCCAGCCATTTCCAGCTGCAAGTAATTGTGGAAAAGTTTATCGTCTGCTGGGCTCACAGGTGAGAGCTCCCTGACAGCACTGACCTCTGACACTTTAACCTGGGGTTTAGAGTCATTTTTAGAGATCTTACCAGAACCAGAACCAGTTTTTGAGGCTGTTTTCCATTAAGAACTCAAATTATGCTTTGTGAATTGTGTGCCTCCACATTTAGGATCTCCACACTACAGAGCTTCCACCTTCTGCAAGCCCACTCCTGGGTAAGAAAATCAATATCCAAGGCAGGTATTGGCTCCAAAGAAATCAGCCCATCAAATGGCCTCTCCTGCTTACTTCAGGAGGAATGTCAGGAGCACAACCCAGGCAGGTTTTGATTTTTGGAGCTTTCTGTTGCTTGAGCAGTTTTAAAGTAACAAATCAACCCCTGTTATTTATGGGCAGAACCAAATTACATCAAAAGTCCATAAATGTGTGGCTTCCTGCCAGGTGGAATACTCTGTACCATGCCAGCTATCCCTAGGAAGGAAACACTATTAGTTTCCCTTTTTTCTTTTTTTTTTTGGTTCAGTTTCTTTACCAAAAAACTTTCAGCGGATTTTTTTTAATCTGTTTTAATACCATATGCAAGGTGTCATTAGAAACAAAAATCTCATTCAGATTTTTAGCCTGACAGCTCTGTATTTTTTGACATCTGTAATATCTTTGCCTGAAATAAAAATGAGCAACTGTGTTTTTAACTTTAAAATGGAAATAATACTCAATTAGAAAGGTCTTGTGGCAACTGGCTCAGTCTTAGCAAGAATGCATTTCACGAAGAAGCACGTGTCTAACAAGATGTTGAAGAACAGCTTTATAATTACACATAATTATTACTAAATCTGGCTTCAAAATTACATTTATGGTAAAACCCCAGTGTTCTAAATTAATCTAAATCAATTCTGTTGCTGTTTGTGTTCAAAAAGGTAAGGTTTTCACAGGAAAGTCCCATAGAAGTAACATAAGAAAGAAAAGCGGGAAAGAAAACAAGACTCCAGTTTCTATTCCCTAAAGCCCCAGAGTTTTCTCCTCTCCTGTCCCTCAGCTCTCATCTCAGTCCCACATCCATAATAAAGGGAAGCTCAATCCCTCACCCTTCCAGCCCACTTGTTGTTTAATTTTTTCTGCTCTTTAATTTTATCTCAGCTCTCTAAGAAGCTTTAAGCTGCCTCTAGTACTGTTAGTCTTGAGTTTAAGCCCCTTTGAGCCCAACAGCTTCAAGCACTCTGGTTCATTGTGGGAACCTGAGATATATTTCTGCCAAAGGGAAAAGCAGCAGAGGAATTTGGGTGCTGAAATTTTATGGATTTTCTATGCAATTTTTTTCATGTTTTCACATTTGTTTTCTTTTTCCAGCTAATTAGAAAGAAGAAGAATATTTTGAAAGGGTAAAGCCTTCAACATATTCTTCAAAAGGTATTTTATCACAGAGAAACATGGCTTTGCTACTTTGAAAATTACACATTGTCAAGCTCTCCCAAAGTAGTCCAGAGCCTAAGAAGAAAAACTCAAATACCAGCAGATTTTTCCAAATTAACAGTTTTATGTTTTATACAAAAATGAGTGTAAAGATTCTGAAAGGTGAGAAAAATCATATCAAAGCAGCATTCCCTTCCAAATCATAAAAAATGTACATTCTCAGGAGAAATTAATCAGATTACTGAATTTCAATGAATTTAAGATTTGGATTCAGCTGAAGACAAGGAAGTTAAGAATGCACATGCAATAATATTTTCTGATAAGTTTTGCTCGTAATACCACTGCCAGTATATATATATATGTATGTATATATATATATACACACACATATATGTGTATGTGTGTGTGTGTGTGCGTGTGTGTGTGTAAAATATACATAAATGTTTATAAATATTTAATTATATTAAAATACATATAAATATATAAAAAAATATAAATTATCTATTTTACAGATATAAATATATATTAAATATATAGAATTCCTGTATACATCATCTTCTGTATTTTGCCTCAGTCTTTGCTAGCTAGAACCTACATTGGAATTGTAAATCTTATGTAAAATAAAATAAAAGTTCCAATTTGGTAGGAAATTGTGCTGGTTTAAGGACAAACTTCCAAATCAAAATGTATCCTTTCACTTCATTATTATGTTATAATATATAATATAATATAATATAATATAATATAATATAATATATCAATATATAATATATAGTAGTACTTAGATGATATTTTTACATGCAGAAAGACAGGAAATATTTGATTTTTCTTGTTTTGGAGCTAAATACCGGTATTAATCTGTATTAGTTCCTGTACATTCCTAAATGAGCAGTTTAGGATGATCAAAGCAGCCCATATGGCTGACCAGATCCTGCCATCAGCTTCACCAGAGCAGCTTTGCTGAAGTACATGGAATTAGCTGAGATTTACACAAGTATAACAGAATCAATTAACTCAGACCTCAGTTTTCAGATAGCTAATTGCAGATATATATGCAGCGATAAAAAATGTTAATTATTGTGGAATAATGTACTTCAGAGAAATGGTTTCTTCTTTCATTCATTATTTTTATTTCCTTAGAGATCATTCCCTGGACTTTCTTTACCTTAATTACAGCTTTTCAAGGCTGGTGCAGCCAGCTTTAGAATTTATGTTTATCTATTCCAGTCTACTTATGTAGCATAATGTTACACTTACACATTGAAATTTAGGGAACTCTGCTCTCACTGAGGTTATTTCACTTCCTGACAAAAATCTCCCTGCTGTGGAGTTTGCCTTTGTTGGTTTTTTTTTTACTTTTAAAATATATGTTTTAAAAATGTGAAGAAGAGTCTGGAAAAATCTATATAAATAGGACTATTTTTAAGCTTAGTCCTAAGTAACAAAGCAGATAACACGTTCTTCCAAGACATTGTGAGAAATTAGGGTTGAAAGGATAATGTGAAGATATTGGTTTCCTTTAAAGTGTGTGTATAAATATATACACAAATACACAAATGACTCTGTTTACAAACTCCTGAAAGCAGGCTCTGGACTCTATTTTCCTGCAATTTACCCACCAGCAGTCAGGGTTTGACAGGAGGGCAGAGCTGGGTGTGAGCTGTGGTTCTGCTCTGACTCATTATTTATCTACTTATTGACAGCCAGGAGGGCTCAAGGAACTTAAAGCCCTTTGAGAAAAAAATAATTCCAGTGAAAATAAATTATTTCTCCAGTTCAGGGTGTTGCAGATGATTTTTGATGTTGTGTTGGAGGTCACAGGATATCCAGAGTAGGTATTCATGAGAATCATTGAGTCCAAGTTCTGCCCCTGTGCAAAATTTTAGGATCACAGATCTTCAGAGGAATCCCAGAGATCCCCATCCCCAGTTTGTGACAAATAATTCCCCTAAATTGGAAATAACCTGGGTCAGATGGAAAAGCTTGGCTTGTCAAGAAATGTGGTGGCATTCTCACAGATCTTTTTAATATGTTGTGCTCCTTCTGCTTTGAAAATCTCCCTATTTCACAGACCCCCTGAGAGGATGGACAGCAATAAAGCCAATGAGGTGCACCTAGTAAAAAATAATTTAAATTTAAAAAAAAAAATCAAAAGAGACAATTCAGCTCAAGAATCTGTTCCAAGTAGAAAAACAAAGCTGTGCTTGTTGTTGAACTGAGGAACTCCTGGAAAACTCACCCTGAGATATTTCATGTTGCCCCAGACTTGGAATTCACATTTCAGGGGAGAAATGTACAGAATTACATGGAATTACAGAGCCAAAAAATCTTTCATTTTTAGTCATGGCACTCATTGTATTAAATTTGCAACCACCAATCTAAAGGAATTGTTTTACACCAAAAGATGCTCAGTTTCCACTGCACATTTCTCTTGAAGTTAATACTTTTTTTCACATCACATCTCTAGCATTTTATAGAATTTTTGGGAATAAAAGCTATTACTTAGAAATGGATTGTAATTTTTATTTATCTCCAGAAATTATTTCATCAATAATTAAAATAATGGGTGTATAAAGCCTGTGCTGCCTTTATGGCCAAAGGTATCAATTCCTTCACAGATATTACAATTCCAGTAGTTTAGTTTGTTTATTTACTCAGGTTTAGTAATCTTGATTATGGTTTTAAATATGTCAATATTTTGATTTTGGAACTTAGGAGTTATATTCTGCATGGTAGGATACTAAACACAAAGAGCCTTGTGCCTTTTCAATTAAATAAACTATTATTTTAGCTGCTGAAAGTTGTTGGTTTGCAATTTTTTAAGCAATAAAAGTTGCATTGGTAATATAACTTGAGGTGATTTACCATGTGCTCTCCATGCCTCTGTCTCACTCTCCCTTCTCAACAAGATGGAGGAGAAAATATAACAAAAAAACTTGTCAGTCTAGATAACAACAGGGAGATCATTCATCAATTACCATACAGGCAAAACAGTTCAAACTGGGGAATAATAATTTAATTTATTGCAAATTTATAACAGAGCAGCATAGAGAAAAACAGCCAAAAAATATAATACTCAACCTTGTCATGTAAGTCCAGTACAGACTTTTAATTGGTGGGAAGAAAATATTTGGGGGCTGTGGTGCTCCCCAACATTTCCACTTGTCTCATTCTTATCCTTTGCAGTTTTATAAGAGACAAATCATTTATTCAAAACTGTCAATGAAAACAGTGTTGAGGTTATGAGTGGACAAGAAAAGGGACAAGAGGAGAGTTGAAGAAGCCCAGGGTGATTTAAGGACTGTGACTAAAACAGGAACATAATGCATGACCATTGCACAGCAATAATTTCCTGTAATAAGGGAATTTCCTATAATGAGGGAATAATTTCCTGTAATAAGGGAAATGCTTCCATGAGTCAGAAATTAGGCCCAATCCTTACACATAGGATTTTCACAAATTATTAAAGCTATTTAATGTCAGGTTTTTGCAGTTAGGGTGGGATGACTCCCTGACAACAGCCAAGATAGACTTTTTATGTCCTTTTCTTCCTCTCCATTGAGCAATAGCACTCTGTGTGGGAAAAGAAGTATGACAGCACCACAAAAATACGAGTTCAAAGACTTTTGTGAGGTTTTTCTTCTTGAACATCTGATGAAACCAAAGTGAATGTCATCGTATTGTGTAGGTGACTATGCATCCCACAAAAAACCACAAATGTTTTCATTTTCAAGTGAGTGTTTCATAGTCATGCAGCTTTTACTAATGCCACATGAAAATGGGATGGCTGTTAGAAGGAATCCTGTGCTCTCCATAAACATTCCAACAACAGGATAAGCTTCAGAATGTCTTCAGAACTTCTCAGTTCCAAGAATAAAGACAAAAAATAACTACAAAAAATTCAGAGGTTTTTTTGTTGTTGTTTGGGTTTTTTGGTTTTTTTTTAAGCTTTCCTTGTCATTAGGTTTTTTTTAAAATGATTCTATCTTTTCAGGTACACATGAGGGAAAAGTCAAATTTGTTCTTTTGTCTTTTTAATTTCTTACAAAGCTCTGAGTGCCTTGGAGACAATCTGCAGCATTGATCTAGGGCAGGTTAACAGCAATATTTAAACTTTTCTGTCATTAATCTGTGACAACATAAAAATGATATTTAAATCTCATGAGTAAGAAACAGCCAGGGTTTCTGCAGTTTCATTTCCTCTTGGGCAGATGTTTGTTTCTCAGAAGAGACTGTTTCTTTCTCTGCCTTGTGGAATTCATCTCCTGAGTAACATAAGTAGAGAGACGAGAGAACCCTCCTCAGGGCTTGACATTGACTGAAACTTTTAGTTATAAACTAAATCCCAATTTACAGCTGCTCATTTGTCTACAATTATTTAAAACGCTCATTAGCACCACTAAAACTTGCTGGAGATGAAGTTGAATGGATTTGGCTATGTAGCTAGCTTTCCTCAAAAAATTACTTTGTTCTCTCATTAGATGACTGGAATTTTGGGGACTCCTCTTCCTCCTGCAAAATACAATAAAAAGGTCATTATTGCAAAGGTCAAGAATGTCCCAAAATCTACAACAGATGGATTTGTCTTTGCCAAACTTCTTCTGAACCCACCTTCCCCACTTGGTGCTCTTCAGAAGCTGCCACAAAGATGAAGTATTGCAGAGCTGAGGGGAAAATGGCTCAGGGGCTCTACAGCACAAATTGAGCAGAGGAATTTCTGGAGCCCGTCAAACCAAATGTCACCTCTCGTTGCTGTGGTGGCCCTGAGGTACAGCAGTCTTCTCTTTAAGGTCAGGAAGTTTGTTCAGTACAACTCTAGCATCCTACCCAGTGTGCACATTCTTAGGGAAAGAGGACCTGTTTCATATTAGACTGAATTTTTCTGGCTGTATGAAAGGTTTTTCTGATTGTTCCAGGCAGTTGTATCCAAAACACAAGTGTCTTTAAAAAAAGGAAAATTACCTTTCAACCAAAAGTCATAAGGGAATCAAGTGAAAGGCCACCCTTATAGAAATATTAGAATACTACTTCTATAAAAATAAAATATTTTTTTCTCCAATAATTAGGCTAGGATTTGAATGAGGCTGAAATATCCAAGCAGGACATCAAACATTTCCAAATATACTTACTGCTTTAAAAATACCGAATGTTTAAACTGCACAGGATGGGGATACTAAGTTGTGATGCTTCTTTGCACAATAAAATAATTCAAAATAAAAATGAATTTTGAAAAATCCCAAGACCAGAATAAACCATGAGCACAGTATGATGGATGGTAAGAGAGATTGTTCATTTTCAGGGTCATCCTCTTGTGTGACCTTGTGTGCAGATGGCTCTGGGTTGCATTCCACAAGTCCCTGACAGAAGGCTGGAGCCAGGCCAGGCTCTGCTCCCAGGGAACAAGGGACAGGAGAAAATGATCTCAGGTTGCTCCAGAGGAGGTTTAGATTGGCCATCAGGACAAAATCTCTCATGGCACAGGCTGCTGAGGGCAGTGGTGGTGGCATCCCTGTCCCTGAAAGTGTCCAGATGCGGAAGTGGTACTTGGGGACATGGTCTGGTGGTGGTGCCACAAGGCCAGCTGGGCTTGGTGATCTCAGAGGTCTCCTCCAAACATGATTCCATCACCACCAGTCATGGATTCATGCATCAGAAATGCACTTTGGTTTCCTCATGTTCCCTGACCATTTGACTCTTTGGAGCTGGTAACAGAAGTTCAATTCCAGCCCTCTGGAGCAGAGCAAACTTCCCAGGTTTTGGCAGACTTTCTTTGGAAGTCAGGAGAGTGAGTTGCTCTGAGGACAATCAGCTCTAGCTAAATCTCCTGCCAGCAGCAGCACTGCAATATTGTGTTTGGCTTTTCCAGTTAAGCAGATTGCAGCGCTGATGGGAGATAATGTGATTATCTTGGTTACATATTTCTTAGCAATAGTGAAGCCAGAAAGAAATGGCAGGAGAGAACTGGATAATAAATGTAAATAATGGAAGAGCCTTAAATATAAGGCATTCTTTAGATCAAATATTAATAATCACAAGTCTCCAACAATGAATGAATGTTCTTGTTATTAAGTCCATTTTCTAAATGAAGCTACTTATATTTGAAGATGCAGTCTACATTCCTCAGCTTTGATCAAACTTATCTCCCAGCAATTAAATTAACAGTGTCCTACTTTTTTGATTCTAAGCACTCCAAACCTTTTTTTATTACAAAGAGCTCTGTTGACATCATAGCTCATGGGATTGTTTGTCTTACTCAATTAGAGGAAAACAGGGCAGTTCTAACCACAACTGAGGATTATTCTTTCTCCACAGAAATGTACTGAGGCTACATTCATCATAGAAGTATCATTAGATTAAGAGTAGACTTCTAAAAAGTCTGTTTTTCAGGATCCCACCACAGCTAAACCAAACAATTATCAATCATCTCCAAGGGTACAGACTGAGCTGTTTCTCATGTTCTATTCAGATGTGTCTCATGTTGCACCTTCCCCAGCCAAATGCTTTGCTTTCCCAACTTGTAGAAACTGCTTCTGCACGTGAACCAGAAGATAAAATTGCTGAAGGATTACAAACTGCAGTTCCAGAGGAGTTTCAAGAAAATACTGGCTGTAATTGGTACTGATGTGGGTCTGGGTTCTGGAGGTAGGGATAATAAAATTCTATTAACCTAAGCTTTAGTGCTCTTAGAATCTCAACAGTGATTTCAGTCCACTCTCTAGAATACATCTCAGAAATATTTTAGTAGGCTTCGGTCAGAACTACAACCTTCTTGTGGCCAAGCCAAAGGGGTTTAGCTAATCCAAACATAAAGGCTGTGAGAAGCAAGGTCGTCAATAGCTTTCAAATCCCATTACCAACAGTAGGAGAAGCTCAACTCTGCAGGAGATGCAGGACATGGAGAAGATGTTCATTTGTTTCACAGCTGTGATGGTAGCTGGAGAAATGTGGTTATTCCTTCTTTACAGCTGGGTCAGGTTCACAGAGCAAGGACTGGATTGCCCCACATTTGCTGTAAGATACCAAGAAGAAAGGATCACAGGAATTTAGGCCACTTCCCATTCCCATGCTGAGTTTTCCAGTGAAGGATCCCTGTGTTCCGTGCCCTGCTTGCCACACTGGAATGGTTTCCCATGAAGCCATAAATGAGCTCCTATCCCTCCCCAAGAATTCCCATGGATTCCTGAAGGAAAACAATCTGCCATGTCTGTGAACACAGCCATGAGACATCTGGGTGGTTGTGATGGTTTGTAACACCAAACACATCCCTGGATTTTCTGTAGGAGCACAATTCAGGATGTCTGTGGCCTGAGGAGCAGCTGGTCCAAAAGGGAGCAATGAATTATTGTGACTTTTAAACCATGTCATCATAAAAATCCAGCAATTACAGGGATGTCTCAGGTCATCCTAGACCTGTGGGGATTGTTTGCTTGAGTTAGTTTTGCTTTACTGTGGCTTTTTACCTGGGACAGAGGAAAGCCCAGAGAGGACACAAAGCAAGGGACCAACAGGGGACTGAAAGAAAAAACAACTAAGCATAATTTTTGTTCTCTCATGCAACTAGTGACTAGATTCTGGGAAAATGGATGGATCAGCTCCATCTATTAATTTTTTTATTACTTCATTATCAGTCTCTTCCCTTTATTATCAGTCTCTTCCCTTATGATGACATTCAAGGTCCCACCTGTGGGGATCAGGGCACTGTCCTGAACAACCAGCCCATGTTTCTGCTGGACCCATACCAGGCTGGTTAGATTGCTGTGCACTGCCTTAGGGCTGCTCTCAGCTTTAAAGATCACCCACATGATTTTCTGAAGCACAGAAGGGAGAAAATGGAAATAGGAATGTCTGCAGGAGCTTGCCATTATGGAAGAAGTAAGGTCAACTTACCTTTCCTTGACAAAGCATAAAATGGTTATTCATTAAAAATTAGAAATCAGTAGAACCTTAATGAAGGATTAACTTTCTTATAATTAAAAGCATCTCAGTGTTTTAATCTTTCATATGTCTGTTGTTTGCTTAATGAAAAATTGATATTTTGAACAACATGTCTAATAATATGCCTGTGGATGTTCATATTAATTTAACTGAACTCAGAGTGAAAACTAATTGATTGTATGCAGAGACAATGTTATTTTTCAAAAGCATTTAAAAAAAGAAAAGGAATAAAAAATAGGCATTTAGAGTAACAGTCACATCTCATTTGTGCTTTTGAAAATCTTTCCCCCAAACCCCAAAGTGCCATTTTAGCAAACTGCTAGATGTAATTCAGGACAAAAAAAAAAAGCTTTGTGTTGGGTATGGCAGGAATCTTGACATTTGTCTAGGAAAATAATTAGCCTGGAAATACTTCTAATACCAATATTAATTGCCTCCCAGGGGTAAGTGTCAGCTGTAGTGGGGTAGGAGGAGGACAGAGCAGAGTAAAAGCTCCTTGCTGAGAGCAACCAATTCCCAACTCCTTCCCTTCCTGCTGTGTCTGTGCCAATCCTGGAATGTGCCCACAGGTCAGGGGAGAATTCATCAGCTCTTAGGGCAAGTACATCACTGGGAGGCTTTTTCCTGTTTTGCCTCAAACAGTTTTTTCATTTTGAAAATTTTCTGTGGCACTAGAAGGTGCATAAACTCTTTTAATTTTTGGAATTGGGTTATAGTCTGAAAGCTTTTTTGTTTAATCTTCACCTTTTCTATTTCATACCTGACGCTATTATGAGAAGCTCTTTTCATTTGTCACAGTCCAGGCTCTTTGAAAGTGGACTCAAACTTGCTTTTTTGGGCTGAGCATCAACTCAATGCAGCAATTTCACAAAAGAGCAAAGAATGGGAACTTCATAAGTGTTCCCATACAGCTAAATCCTATAAATTTCTTACACTGAAACATTGCCACTGACTTCAGAAATCTCAGCCAAATTAAAGGTGAATGAGGGCACAGAGATTGAGGGCATTGAAAAATTGATGCAATTTTATAGTTGAAAACTCAGGTTTATTTTAAACTACCTAGACTAGTAGAACAATATTTCTTTTGAAAAAAAAATAGCAATTGATATCACTCCAGAGTCAAAATTTTAAAATCTGAAAATTATTCCTATGAAATTTTTCACCAAAAATATTATTTTCCCTTTATTTTTTTCTTTTCACTGTTTTCATAAAATGGGATCTATTTTTGAAAAACAAGTTAGAGAGTTACAAGAAAGTACTGGTACATAAAAGAAATATTCTTTCCAAATGAAAATTTTTGAGCATTTGGGCTTTTTTTCCCAGGAAGATAGGTATTTTCAAAATTACTTCAAATTTGAAGGAGAGGTAGTTGGAAAAACTCACACTGCTCCATAAGACAATGCATAGAATAGGATTTTCTCTGCTGTATAATGCTGATAAGTACCTGTAATTTTCCATTTCTGAATTAAGAAATGGCCTCTCAAAATTGTGAAGGAAAAGATTTCCTAAAAGATATGTGTCTCCCTGCTTTTCCAGACATCATAAAGCAGGGAAATAGTTTTTATAAAAGCAGTTTATGCTGTTGGCTTCTGTTTTGAAAGCCAGTGAGAGATCACACATGAGAGTTTGCAGTGGTCTAAAGTTCAGTCTTGTTGTATTTGCATTTCTTCCCTTTCTAGGACTAATTAAGATGATGTTCCTGCCTTCTATTGCAAAGCAACAGGAAAAAAATGTGGCAAGTTATTAATATTGCTGTCTCAGATGAGGATTCTCCCTGTACAAGACAGGCAAGATAAATAGGACAATGCTTAATAAACAGAGATAAGGGGAAGGAATTTGTTCCTCCCCTCCCTGGTGAGCAGGGGATGTGTCACCCTACACAGCATGAGGGTGTCCATTGGGACTGGGAGACAAAATCCAGCTGCTCTTTCCCAAGATTTTTTTCCTTTTGGTATAACAGTCCAGCTAAAATTTTCATCTCCTGGATATCTGTAGGGAGAAGAGAAAACTCCAAAAGCCAGAGCTCCAGGGGGGTTTGGACAACACTCCCAGGGGTGCCCAGGGTTGGATTGTTGGGGTGTCTGGGTGGGGACAGGAATTTGACTTCAGGATCCTGGTGGTCCCTTCCAGCTCAAGATATTCCACGATTGTATGGAGGTGTCCTTGAGGTCTCCTGTCCTCTTCCCAAAGAAAGCAAAAATGCTATAAAGGCTGCACTAATTTTCTTCCCAGCTCATCCCTTGCCATGAATGATTGCTGGATGCAGTGGCCAAGTCCCCCAGAGGAGATGTCTGGAGTGAAATCCCTGAGATTGGCTTTGGCCAAAATGTCTGGAGTGAAATCCCTGGGATTGGCTTTGGCCAAAATGTCCAGAGTGAGATCCCTGGGGTTGGCTTTGGCCAAAATGTCTGCAGTGAAATCCCTGGGGTTGGCTTTGGCCAAAATGTCTGCAGTGAAATCCCTGGGATTGGCTTTGGCCAAAATGACCAGAGTGAGATCCCTGGGGTTGGCTTTGGCCTCCCATTGCTGCTGAACTAACAGGTGTAAAGCTGGAGTGAGACTAAAGAGAAGCTGATGTCCCTGCCCTGGTTTGGTTTTACTCTCTTGGCCAAGTTTTCCTTACAATTCCAGAGGTGCAACTCCATATTTAGAGAGAGGTTTGGTTTTTTTTTTCTCTCTGTAGTAGTTCTGAGCTTTATCTTGGCCATTTACCTCTGCAAATTCCAGGCTCCATATCTGAGTCACTGTGATCTTCCCTGAAAAATGATCCCTTGGGTGCCCCACTTCAAATCCAGCTTGAAGTGAAAAACCTCCAGGAGTTTTGTGGGAATGAAAAAGACAAAAGCAATGAAAACATAAAGCCAGAATTATTTTGCTAAACAATTTTATTTATGTTCCTCTAGATAATACATAATATCACAATATAGTAACTCTTGTGTGAAACTATAACTTCATTTTTAAACCACAGATTACCTCCATCTCAAAACTCTCAAAAGATAAAATTGTGATTCCATATAAAATTGTGATTCCATTAACTTGATGTTACCAGCGAATGATTTATCAGAGGGTTAAACTGAATCCAGCTGCATTTCTTTGGCTGAAATAAACATTTTCAACTCACAGTTAAGAGGGGTGTTAGTCAGAGATCTTGGCACTGCAGAGATCCTGGCACTGCAGAGATCCCAACAGATCTGCAGTAATCACAGACCCCCAAACCTGCAGTAAGGAGAGAACCCACCCAGCCCTAAAAACAAGCCCTGTATTTTTAAGAATGATAGATGTGGGATGAGACAGGGACTGAACAGAGCTACCCAAATCCCTTTTGGTAGGGATGCCTTCCACTAGACCAAGTTTCTCCAAGTCACATCCAGATTGACCCTGAATATTCCCTTAGCAACCAGTTCCAGTGTCTCACACACTCACCAATATCTTCCTTCTGTCCAATTGAAATCTACCCTCTTTCATTTTAAACCAAGAGAAGACAAAATTCTCATTGATAATCCTGCAGTCCTCCTTAGTCAATTCTCTTGCCTACAGGGAGGAATAATTTCTCCTTATTGCTGTAGAAATTTTCTGAAATATAAAATTTAAGCTCAGTACTTGGCACAGAAAGTGTGCCTCAATTGTTTATTCATCTGATAGCAGAATGATGTCTTTGTGAAATGTACAACTTTGGAAATTGGACAGCTTGCCATTATAATTTTCTACCCTCAGTACAACTGGCTTAAAATTGTTTTCCACCATACTTCTGTTGATTGTCCTCACACAAAGTATTTCCAATCATCAATCACAGCTTTCATAAACAAAGACCAAGCCCTAATCCAAGAAAATATGCAGCATTATATAACTTTTTTCTTTTTTGAAAGCAATCGTGGGGATTTAAGCACCACATACCAAGGAGAACTGTGCTATTCCAGACTCCCAGGTCTTTGTTTAATCCCAACATTTCTGCTTACTGCATGCAGTACTCGAGGTGAGGAATACCCCTTCAGTCAAATTAAAAAGAAAAAATGACCAGCTGGCACTGGAGGGCAGATTAAACAAATAATTAATTTTAAGGTCATCAAAGTATGTGCCCATTTTTCACCAACACAGTGCATATGTGAGCAGGAAATCCAAATTACATCATCAGCAAAGCTTGAGTTTAATTTATTCATTACTTCTTCCACCAAAGGTTCTCAGTAATAAATGAGCAATTGCATATGTCTTCTTGTATATATCAGTTGTATACGGCCATCAACTATAAATTAGCTGCATGCCTGACCTGAATATTTAAAAGTTAAATGGAAAATGAGATACATTCTCTCACAACTTGCTCTTACATTGCCAGCTTACACCTACTGTTTGTAATTTTTTGCTTAACAGGTACACATTCCCACAAAAATCCCATCCAGGAAAAGGAAAAAGTGGGAAGGAGGGGGAAGTGTGGGAAACAGCTCTGTGGGTACCAAGGTAAGAAAAGAAGGAAAGAAGGAGGGACTCAACTGAAGTTGAGCTTTGCTGAAGGAGTATGGGGAAGGTACTCTTTTAATTTTGTCCTCATTACTACCCAAATCTATTTTAATTCATAATTAGATAATTAATAATTAAATGCATGATATAAATTAAATAACATCATTAATTAATGTACAAAATTATTATTATTATTATGGAATAGAAAATTTAATTTATTATTTGCCCAAGTTGGACCTGTTTTTCCTATGATAGTAATTGGTAAGTGATCTTCATGTCTTGATCTCAACCAGGAGCTTTCACATCCCAGTTCTTCCTATTTTTCTCTTGTCCCAGGACCCTGTGATCCAGTTGACAGCAGCTCCACAGCCCTGGGGAAACTTCTAAGCTGCTAAAATTATTGTGGTCCTGAGACATGCTGAGCCCAATCTGGGTTGCAACAGTTCTTTAAATTAACTGGAATTCAATGTGTAAAATGTTAAACACCCTTTAAAACCCACAACTGTGTTTTTATTAAGAAAATTAAAGCAATGTGAGTTTTTCTATCCTGGAATATGAACATAGAAGAGACCCTGATGCTTCATCTGCTTCAGCACAAAGTTCAGCCTTCCTTATGCTGAGGGCCTGTCATTTGCTATTCTGCAATCTGCCTTTGGCTTCCATCTCTGGTAACTTCCATCAATTATTTTTATGGCAAAGTTATTTGAAAGTCTCTATGGAAATATTTTTCTCTTTTTTTTTCTCATGCTGTGGTTTTTGTGCTGCTCATGATGCAGCATCTGCCAGTCCTGACACTGCTGTTATGGTGTGTTTCCATGAGAAGAATGAATTGCCTGAAAATCATTCCATATTTTCTCCTGCTTCCCTTATCCATTAACTTATTTAAAATTCCCTTTTTTTTTTGCCCTTCCCAAAGAACAAACTTTCATTATGAGCGTTGAGGTGTGCCATCATCTGGGGCATTGCTGATAAAGCCTTGTGCATGCAGGAAAGTTCCCTTTAGGAAACAGCAGATGCTCAATCCTGGTCATGCCCATATCCCAGCAGAGCCCTGGAATTTTCCCAGGAAGCCCATTGCACTGTCTCACTAAATCATCAGTTTGAGCTCTTCCATACTTTTCTTCTACCTCGTTATGTCTTGACCTGTTTGGTTTGTCCTGGCTCACGACAGGAATAGAAAACCACTTTTTCATTTCCATTTTCAACAGTAATGGACAGAAAGTTACTTTGTGTTTTAAGTGGAACATCACATTTGACACCTAAAAGAACCAACAAATATCTTCAAAACTTACCATGAAATGTGGCCTCTGGCAAACTGATAACCCACTTTCTGTCTTTCACTTGGATTTTAGTACCTCCAGCATTAA
Organism: Melozone crissalis; assembly: GCF_028551555.1. Taxonomy (NCBI): domain Eukaryota; kingdom Metazoa; phylum Chordata; class Aves; order Passeriformes; family Passerellidae; genus Melozone; species Melozone crissalis. The sequence goes on along the minus strand of NW_026535823.1, from coordinate 7,644,449 downwards.
AAGAACTGGAGATAAAGAATTTCTGAGTTTTGTAGTGGCATAAAAAAGATTAAAACCTGACCATTACCATGATGATAAAATGAGAACTATCAGAAAGATATTAATTAAAATATTTTAATAGCACACAAATTATTATTCTCTTTATATCCAAATTATATAAAATTTTACAAATAATATGACATCATAGTCTCCTGATAGGTATGTTATTTTTATAGCATCGTTCTTACAACACACTGCCAGCACATTTTGATAACAAATTGACCAAATTAATTTAATTGATCAGACTAAACCCAGAATTTCCATTTCAACAGAGTACTTTAACACTCCCTGGGGGTGTTCAAGAAATGACTGGAAGTGGCATTAAAGCTGTGGTTTAGTTGAGGCACTGATGATGGACCACAGTTTGGATTAGATTATCTTGGAGGCCTTTTCCAATCATAATGATCCTATGATTCTGATATAAAAAAAATCCTTCCTTAACAAAAAAAAGATATCTAAATTATTCTTGCTGAAGATGGTCAATGACACACCATTGAATGTTAAACAGTGCAATGAGGTCAGCCTGTCTTGTTGATACTCTATTGAATTAAAGACAAAATGTGTTAGAAGAAGTCACAAGCTTTGAAAGTCTCCACACAAAATCACTTCTGCCATGGAGACTTCAGGGAAGAGGAAGGCCCATCCCATGTGTTTACAAGGGGACCAGGCTGCCAAACTGAACTAAAGGATAGGGCACCAGTCTGCCTTTACAGGGACTGGGGTTTACGGGGTTAATTCTGTGGCTGCAGCTTAAGCTTCCAATGCTGAACAGTTCAGAGTTGAATTTCCAATGGCTAGTTAATACAGTCCAGAATCTGGGATAACTATTCTAATATTAATTTGATGAAATTAAATCCTGACCCTTCATTGGAGCTTCAGTATGAAGTGAGGGGGAACACAGGGACAAATTAAATTTAAGCCTTTGGGGCAAAATTAATAAAATTGAAATTCATATCCTTCCAGGGGCAGTTGTCTATTTTATACCTCTGCCAATCCAGACTTCTAAATCTTTCTCTAATTGAGGCAAAACCTTCATCTGCAGTTTTTATGGGGTAGAAAAAAAAAGAATGAGAATTTCATATTTAGAAATTATATTAGATAGAGAGTAAACTGACTTTGGATTCACACATTTTCTGATTTATAAAGCATATTAGTGTCTGCATTATTGAATTTCACAGGAAAAGAAAACATTCTGAGTTAGTATAGTCATTCCCTCTCTGAGAATAATGTTGCTGAGTTCAATATGCACATCTTTCTTAAACTTCCACAATAATAAACCAAAGGCTTTCCTCATTTCCCAATTCTTTGTATTGTCTTTTAGGCTGGTGGTTTTTTAATACAGTTTCAGAATTTCACATAGTGTGATATTCACAGGGAACATAAACTGATATTGCCCTGTGACTTGAACTGCAGAAATGTACCAAATAACTGCAAATCTCATTCTGAGTTTGCTAATATATTTTATTGACTCCCAGAAAATAGACTTATGCTAGGAAATAAATTTCCTCACAGCCCAAAAGATAAAGTCTCCTATTTGATGTGATGCCAGAGCATTTATACAGAGGAGGGCAAGAAATCCATAGAACAAACCAGAAAATGGTGCCTAGTTTTTCAAGTGAAGGTCTGTGAGTTGTTTAATTTTTAACTTTGATGGACTGAGGCTGGCAAGGGAGATGAGAGACAGCAGGTCTTGCTGGTTGAGGTCATTCAGAGCTCCTCAGTTCCTTTTGCACAGAAGAAAGAACAATAAGTTTTGGCTCTGGAGAAGTGAGACTGAGAATTAAAAATGCTCAGAGTCCCTGCCTGAATGAGAGAGAGAAGACAAACGTCTGGGCCCTCTGATCTCTTTCCACATTGCTACCAAGGAACTGATGGGCTGTGCCTGACGTTCTTCTCCCTGACTAGAAAGGACATTTTCTAGGATCATTTTCTGCACCCTGTTTTTTGAAAAGAGAGGTGTCTGCTAAGAAAGGCAGGAGCCTCCCCTGAAATGGAATATGTAAAGCCTCCCCTCTGAATTATTATCATTTTGAAATTAAGGGGATTTCAGGCAAAAATATGGGAATAGGAATAACAGTTCTGTACTAGAAAAATTAAAAATACAAATGAATAGTACAAACAAACACTGTCAGAGTCAGAGCAGGAGCTGCTCCCCTGTGTGTCAGGGAGGTGTCCCAGCCCCATCCCATGGTGGCTCAGCCCTCCTGCAGTGCCAGCTGTGGCTCTGCTGCAGCAGGGATCCTGCACACAGGGGGAGTTTTCCTCTGCAGCTCCAGGGCTGCTGGAGATGGGCCTGGGCTCCCTCTGGCAATGCAGAAAGCTGCTCCTCTGGGAATGCAGTGGGCAAAGGCTGCTGGGGTGTCCCAAAGCTCAGATTGTATCCAGGTAGAAATGCTTGGCTCCTCCCCTGGGCGGAGCATCTCCCCATGGGATGATGGGACTGGATCAGCCATGCAGGGACACGCACTGGCCATGAACAGAAGACAATTAATAATTAATGGCCCAGTAATAACAGAGATCTCCTGGAGGGAGGATCGGCTGTGGAAGAGATAAAAAAAACTTCCCAATGAACAGAAGAGAACTGCCCCACCTCTGACAGATGGGTATTGAATACACACCCAGCTTTACCTTTCAACCTGAGCCCTGTGACCCAAAGCACCACCTGCAGAAGATTGTCTGGACTTCTGTGTGGAAGCTCTGAGGTTTGTCATCTCTACAGGGGAGATCAATTCAATATTGAACATTGTGGCAACACAAATTAAGAACTGTGTGACAAAGAAATCACAACTGTGACATCAATATTAGTTTGTTATTTATCTCTTCACCCCTAAGCGTTTCCTGAAGAATATCTTAAATTTCAAAATTTTCATGGTTTTTGTCAATGACTGAACACAAATCTGCTCATGTACTCTAGAGGTTTAATATACCTGCCTTTGAAGTCACTTATAAACCTTCATTATAGTGAGTATTGATTAGCTGTTCATACACCCATATAGAGCAGACATGATTTGCACTCTGCAAAAGTGTGCAACTAAGCAGTGAGTTTCATTAATTAAAGATTCTTTACCATTGAGAATTATGTTCTTATATTTCTTTTTAATTTTTGAAAGAAAGGTGGAGGATTTATCTCTCCATGCAATTAGAATAGTTTATTTGGTTCCCAGATTGCTATTTCTTGGTGATCTATATTGAACCTATTGCCCATCTTCATCCATTTCATCACAAAAAATGGATCAGCTTATTTCCAGGTGCGATGGAATTTCCAGTTGATAAAATAAAGCTTAAAATAAAGTGAAAGTTTGCTTCTCTTCACCTGCTAAAAACAGTGGTCTAATTAAAGATATAATGAACGGCACGAAGAGGGAAGAGAAAATATTCAGCTATTCAGTCTCTAACACATAAAGCAGTAAAACTCTTTGCTTTGCAGTCCAGATATTTCTTTTCTAACTATGAGAACTGAATTAATATATTGGGGAAAAAATAAAGATATAAACAGAAGATTAATTTATGAGCAAAGTTCATGTTTGTTCTTTTATCAGACCATTGGTTTGACTGAAATGTAAATGTACACGGTTGGTTACACTTGGCATTCACTGATACTCTGGCTTGTGACCATTTGCATCTCACTTTTTTGAAAGTATGGAGTGAATAATTAAAAAAACTTCTTATGGGCTTTATTTTGTATGGGTTTTTAATTGTATATTCCCATGTAGGTTGATACATATATAAATATGTATATATATGTGTGTGTGTGTGTGTGCATATATACATTTATATAGCTACATACATATATATATGTCTATAAAACAAGAATTCCCTCAAATCTGTTATTTACTAGGAGTTCATAGGACATGACATCTCATCTTCAGCTTCATAACACATTTTGCTTTGCCAAAAGCTTTCAATGTGTTCCCTGTCTAAGTACCAGAACACTTTTTGGCAGCAGAAATTGGGATGAAACACTGAAGTGGTCGTGGCATATGATAATCTTCCAACTGTTCACAAATGTATTTTCAAAGCAGCTTCTGCTGGACTAACAGCTCAGGAGGGAAGAGCTGTAGGGCACACAGTCATACAGCAGCAACTAATGATGAGTAGGGATGGACAGGCTGAATTTGGGATGGATGAAGGTGTAAAAAATGTAGTCAACCACTTTTCCAAATTACACCTTCTTTTTAAAATCCTTATTAACAGGAAAGGTAGTGGAAAACTGGAGGAAAAAAGGAAAATGAAAATGTGTATGGTTATTTTTAGTCTCCTTAATCATTAGCTGCTCCAGTCATTGAAAATTCAAATCCTTGCCTACACAAATACTTCAGGAATGCTCTCCATGGAAAGCCTAAGTCACATATATTAACACATATATATAAAGTCACCCCTTTTTTTATAGAAAATTCCAGTTAGTCAAAACTACAACAAACATATCTGACCAATGCTGAACTAATTTTATGGGCAGTGGAGCAAAATGTAAATTGGTTAAGTTAGGAGATATGGGATTCCTGTGAGTCAAGGTTTCTTTGATATATCATTTGAAAACAGTAAATGTTGCTTCTTTTTAAACCCTTGGTTTCTGAAACCTAAAGTGGGTATTTGAAGGACGTGAAGGTTTAATATTTTTTGTTTAGTTATGCAATTTGGCTCAGCAAATACTAAGTTTATTGATTATTTAATGGCATATGCTCTCTACTAACCATCTAAACAGAGATCTTTTCCATCCCAGATGGAAGTGAATGCACATACCTATGATCTATACCATAAGATTTAAGTAGGATTAAAATTTACACCAATTTGCAGATTTCAGACTAAAATTCCCATGTACAGTTCCTATTAAAGGATGTCTCCCCATTCCAAAGAACTTTAGACTTAAAATTTTCCAGCAGGTTATGTCTAATTAAGCTGCTATTCTTCTAGATGCATGTCTCCTGAATAAATAATATACCATGTTCAAATATGCTTTCTTTTAAAATTGAAAGTGTAGGTGTGAGTGTCATATTAGTAACAAAAGCATTGCTTTCCATGCAGCCTAAATTCTCCTCTGCTTCCTGGGTTCCATAAGAAAGCAGCTGGCTGAGGCCACAAGAGACTTTTTACCTGTTTGGGAAGATTTTGCACTTGTCAGGGTGTTCTGTAAAATGTCTGCACTGTACAGTATTTGCACTGTGCATTTTACATTTAAATGTCTCTGCTAAAAGGTGTGATCACACTTGCAATTATCTTCTCTACCTTCCTGAGCACACCTGCCCTGCCAACCTTTAGAAATGTCACACTCTGAAACAAGTAATGCAGAACATTTAGGATGATTCCTTTGTTATGAGACAGTATGTATTTGTTATTGTGAATATTGGACTGGGGTTTTTTTACCTAGTTTTATAATGTTAAAATCATTTATATCCCTATAGGCACCAGTAATAGAAATATCTCTTCTCAGACAGGGAGCCCAAACTGTGGCTAATACAGCCAGTCACACAAGGATTAATTTTTAGGGTGTCATAATATTGCAAGGAAACAGCTGGTCTTGCATTCATGAAGATATTTTCTCCATCTTTAGTGATTTTGGAGTCTGAAAGTGTGGGATCTCTTGAATGTATCATATATGAGGTCTGGGGAGCTTTCTACCTTTGAAATTTCTGAGATCGACTAAACAATCACAAGTTCAGTTTCTTTCTTGATTGTTACAACATGAACACATTGGGTCTGCCTCTTTAAAGCTATGAATTTTGTTATTTTGATCTTTTAGCTATGTCCCTTTATACACCCAAAACCCTCCAGCAAACAGGATGCGGAAGGGAAACCTGCAAAGACTTGCTTTAAAATGTGCTACTCTCTGTTAGCTTTTCTTAAATAAGTCCAGCTCTTAGATGGACAGGCTTTCTTTATCCTTTTAAAGTGCTCATTAAATGGAAAGCACAATTATAGCTGATTATTTACAACCATCAGCACCAGTTCATCTCAGCTTTCTCACGATCTCATTAGGATCTCTGAATTCTTTGCAATTCTAGATAATAATATATATAAAAGATATTTGTTCATTTAGAAGCCTGCTACCTTCATCAGTCTTTATTCAAAGAGTTTAATGTGTTTAAAGGGACCTGTCAGCTGTGCCAACCATACAGATTTTGTTATTTTCTTTTCCCCTATTTCTAACAAAGTTTAAAACAGTGAACATTGAACAAGTTGGAAGATTGAAGCAAGCTTATTATATTTTGAGCATTTTATCTGGAGTTTTGTGCAAGTGTTATACAGACAATGAAATTCAATACAACCATGATCATGTTAGATACTGTCAAAGGAACAAAATCTATCTGAATAAATGGAATTTCTGTAGTCCACCTGCACTCCAGTAGTACCTTGCTGAAAAAATAGATGGAATATTTGGTAGCAGAAAAGGTCACCATGTGTCAAATTATAATCTAACCCCAGAAAAAATAGGGATCCCTTTAGGGTTTGAGTGAAAAATTGTCATATTTGGAACAATGCTTGATAGTTTGCTTCAGCATAATGCTAATACTAATGCTAATAATAACATTAATACATACAACTACTAATTATAAATTATATAATTACAAAAGAAATAGAGGTATGGAACACACAGAAATACCCATTTGGGACATGGAGAAATGGCTGTGGAATTTGCTTTTATCTGGATATAACACAGAAAAATATTTTAAAATTTTGTAAAGGGAAATTATATTGAGGAAGTAGCTGGAAAGGGAATCATCAGCACCTGCCTTTAATGACCTCAAGAGGATAACAGCATGTCAAACACAGAAAAATACGATATTTTTGCCTCATGAAGCTATTTATGACTGCAGAAATATATTTTATGTTGCCATTGTTGTAGAAGGAAAGTCATTAAGGCAACGCAGCTACAGAGAAGGTGCCAAGTGAAAAGCTGCTGCTTGCAATTACCAGCTCCATAAAAGCACTGGGCCACATTCCTTGCCCTTGCCAGTTTGAAGCAGCTGAAGCAGAAATAAGGAAAAAACAGAATGGGAGATATGCTTTTTGTACATTCTATGTGTTTTTGTAGCATTTGTGTGTATATATTTTTATTTACTTATACCTCTACATCCATACACAGACACGATTTCTATGTGTAAGAAAAGTTTCAATAAAAACATCTTCTACCTCAGAACTGACATAAGATCTCATTTCTGAAAGCATCTTCCTGATACATTGTGTAGCAGGGGAGAAATGTCATTATTTTGCCCACACACCATTTGGATTTTGGGTGAATTTATCATAATGCCCCTAACTGACAAAACTGATAAACACTTAACTTGCTTCTTCTAAGATAAAATAAACAAGTGTTTAGCTTGCATTTACAATAATAAGTAAGTAATTTCTATTACCTTAAATATCATAAATAAAATAAAATAAAATAAAATAAAATAAAATAAAATAATAAAAAAATAAATTCTGGAGCTTGGTTCTGGCCTGCCAAATTAATGATAAGTGGCTATGGATGACCAGTTTTTTCACCTTCAAAACAGAGATTATCTATCAGAAGTTGCACCATTTTCATTTCCAGAGACTAACCCAAAAACCACTTTAAATTCTATTTCTATTTCTTTGAAGGAAAATTTCTATAGCTCTTTTTGGAATGTGACAGGGAAATGTGTCTTTGTTAAAGATTTATAACTATACAGAGAACCTTTAATGCACAGAAGGATTACTTGGGAGGAAGATAAGGAGGGAGTAATCAGCTGTAATAACTCCACTACTGTGTTTTTCTTACTTATTCCTCCTTTGCACAAGTTATTCCAATTCTGTTTTGCTTGCAGCCAGTATTGGAGCATCTGCTCTTTTTCCTGCTTTGCATTATTTGTCTGCTACTCTAAAATTTATGCAGGTTTTTTTCCTAGAGGTACAAGTTGGAAATGTTTTACTGGCAGTTGGTCCTGATGCTTAACCTGTCCATTCCTTGCCATTTTTTAATCTTATTTCCCATTTTATTCTCAATATCTCTACTAAATTTCAGTAGGAGACAAAAAATAATTCCTGTAGTTAGTCTTTCTGCCTCACACTTATTTTCTGTTCCATTTATCTTGTGTGTAACACAGGAGGGAGCTCTGAGTGGAAAGATTTCCTGCTTTATATTCATTAATGCCACTGTCATCAGTGGTAATTTTCTGCAGAAACTCAAGGACTTCACTTTTTGGAGTTACACATAAATGACTTTCCATCCATGACAGAATGAAGGTCAGGGAAAGACACTGGCAGTGCAGTGGCTGAAGGATGGCTTCAATTTTCCAGAGCTGTTGCCACGAGTGGTGGCTACTTGGCCAACGCCTGACAGACCTAATGGATGTGGAAAACAAATGGTTCTTTCCTTGTTTCTGTTTTCCCAACAGGACAGAGCAGGAGCTCATTGCAGAGGCAGAGTGGAAAGGTCACTTGTGCTGCAGTTGCTGTCAGAAGTGCTGTCAAAGCTGAGATGTTTCTCTGAGCACTAACACTGAGGATTGACAGCACGAGCTGCAGCCTGACAGTGCAGCACCAAACCTCTGTGTAGCTGTTCTGAGTCCATCTCCTCACCAGGAGCACGGATCTGATCATGGCTCATCAGCAGAGGGCAAGAGGCAGATGTTTGGGCTGCTCTGCTTTGTGTTTGGCCCAAGTTCACCACGAGTGCAGCCTCTTCTCACTCAAGGTGCCTCTCACTCATCTTTATGTTCAGCTGAGCTCCTGATGTGACGGTGTTCACAGGGGTCTTAGGATGAGGGAAGAGATGAGGATCTGACTCCATGTTTCAGAAGGTTTGATTTATTATTTTATGATATATATTACAATAAACTATACTAAAAGAATAGAAAAAAGGATTTCATCAGAAGGCTTGCTAAGAATAGAAAAAGAAAGAATGATAACAAAAGCCTGTGTCTCAGAGTCCAAGCCAGCTCTCTGTGGTTGGCCATTAATTAGAAACAAGCACATGAGACCAATCACAGATGAACCTGTTGCATTCCACAGCAGCAGATAACCAATGTTTATATTTTGTTCCTGAGGCCTCTCAGTTTCTCAGGAGAAAAAAGCCTAAGGAAAGGATTTTTCAGAAAACAAGTCTGTGACACCTTCCCTCTGAATTGTGCTGCTCAGGGCTGCTGGGAAATCACAGAATCATGGAATTATCTAGGTTGGAGCAACTTCAAAGATCAGCAGCAGTGCCTGCACATTTGGCAGTGCCGTGTGTGACACTCTGCCTCTTGTATTTTGTGTTTCACAGAAGAAATAGGCACAACATAAAAGGTGCTAGGCCTTTGGATAAACATGTTACCCAGCAGGGCATGGCAAAATTACTTTGTATTCAGCTCTTATTTCTCCCAATTCTGCCTTAGCCACTAACAGCTACATACAGGTTAACAAAGGGTCCCTGCTGGGAGTGCTCTTGTGGGAGGGAAACGTAAGCTGATCCTGAGAAAACTGGGTAGTGGCTTTGCTATAAAGTGTCATCAAAACAGACGGCATTGTTGTGAAAAGGGAGCTTTGATACAGTGCATTTTCAGCCCTACAACACATTCCTGTGTGATAGTACGGGAAAATCTGCTTTGATATTTGAATATTTGTGCTAGTGTTAGAAATACTTCAGTTATTGTCATAGAGTGCCACAACTGGGTTGGAAGGGACCTAAAAGTCCATCCAGTGTCACTCTTTGCCATGAGCAGGGTCACCTCCAACTATCCCAGGTTGCTCCAAACCTCATCAACCTGAACTTGGACACCGCCAGGGTTCCAGGGGCAGCCACAGCTTCTCTGGGCACGCTGTGCCAGGGCCTCCCCACCCTCCCAGGAATAATTCCTTCCCAAAATCCCATTTATCCCTGGACCTCCTTCAGCTTAAGGCCATTCCCCGCTTGTCCTGTCATTCCATTCCATCAATTCCTATTTCCAAAGTCCTTCTCCACGTCTCTTGGAGCCCTTCAGGTATGATTCTTCTCCCACCTCATGCAGGTTTCCATGCCTCATAGTGTTCATTAACCTGGGGAGAAAACACAGGCTCCAGATCCGGAGACATTGTCTCAAGGAAAAGAACAACAATATGGGGGGGGTTCTGGGGTGGTTTTATTTTGGGGGGGGTTTTTGTTTTTGTTTTTGTTTTTTATTTGTTTTTGTTTTGTTTTGTTTTATCCTTTGTTTGGTTTGGTTTTGGTTTGTGGTTTTGGGGTTTTTTTTGCTTTGTTGGTTTTTTGTGCACAAATAGCCCCTGATCGCCAGTTTTGGCTGGACAAGGTCTCCTATGGAACTACTACAGTGACACTGAGGACCACGTGGGCTGTTTTTCAAGACGTGGAACTAGTGCTGATTTTTAGCTTACATCCAAACTCACCTTTCTGCAATCATAAATCTTGGATCAATTTTAATGATTCCGGTAAATTGGTTAATCATTCTTTGACAGGAAAATTGACTGCTCCCTTTTATAATTCCAGCATGTTCTCACTCCAGCTATTGCCACATATCATGTGTAATTTTCTATAATATTTTCTACAACTTCTTAAATATGAAATATTTAAGACTTTTTGAAAGTATCATATCAAAGTATCATAGAATCATTTATGTTGGAAAAGACTTTCAAAATCCATGAGTCCAACTGTTAACCTAATACTGCCCAGTCTACACCTGAACCATATTCTGCTTGTTTTACTCCATTAGAAATATTTTTAAATGTATCCTGTTCCAACTATGATGCAGTTGGCAACTATTCTCTAGAGGTAAGAACATTGCTCTGTATGCAGTGGAAGGAAAAGACAATTAAGTCTCCAATGAACACAGCCCAATGCATTTTTCTATAGGATTTCATGTGAAAAAAGGTTAATTTTTAAAGGAATTCAGTGATCAATTAGCTGGGTAGTTTACTGCATGACTCCCTGACATTTTCCTTCTAAATCCAGCCTAAAATGAATTTAAGCACCATGACTAAACAGTTCACCTGATAACTGGTTTCTTAAGAGCTCCACAGAAGTTAAATATAATTTTAACATAAAACTAGTAATTTTTAGTAAATATAATTTCAAAGTCCCCAAAGTCCAAGGAAATATGTGTAAGGATTCAGAACAGATCTGGAACGTGGGGAGAAAAAATTAAAATAAGAAAAAAATATATTTTGCACCCATGAGAACACTCAGGAATCAGTTCCTCTTACAACTGTTTTAACCCACAGAAAAACAAGGATATTTCTCCTCTCAAGTGTATCTGTGCTTTGCAAAATATCTAGAATTATCTGAGGAATGATTGATTTGATGTCATTGGAAAGCACAAATATTCCACTTATGATAATTTGTTGTTTCCTGATCAACTGATTCAAATGAAAATGTTGTATAATTCTTTCAGATTTATTACTGGTAAAATTTCATTAATTGGATTTGTTTGATGTGAGCCAAGTTTTGATGGAATCACTCTGTAAGAACAAACCAGGACTACCATGGAATTTTATCTCACTTACAGTTGCACAATTCCTTTGTCTATTTTTCCATTCCAGTGTCTCCTACTGTGGATATTTCTGGAGCAAACAAGGCAGTGCTATCAACCCTCTGTTAGGATTTAATTAATGGACTAGGAGCGACCTTGTTCCACTTAGGAACCTGTTGTTAGAATTTTAATTTTCAGTCAGGATTGTGTGCGTGCATGCTTTGTTAAATAGTTTGAGTTTTATTCTGTTTTTCAAAGTAGAAGGGTGTGGGAAGGGTCATTCTGTGGCACAAAGCAGACATGGATTAGATGGATTAGAGAACTACCAATGGCCAGCAGTTGGAGCCCAGATTAAAACATCACAGAGAAAGGATCAAACAAATGGAAGAAAAATGGGTTGAAATGGAAAAATAAATGGAAAAAGTTGGGTTGAGAATACTATCTGAAGTGAGAAAAAGGGAGTTTCTGCTGAGGTAACCTTTTGTAAACACTAAAGAAAGACTTAAAAAAACATTTTAGTTAAAAACACTAAAATCAACTTCTCTGACTTCTCCAAGTATTAACTGCTGAAAGAAGCAATGTCCAGTGTTTAATCCTTGTCCCAAGACAGGGGAATCCTGTGAAAAGACCATAAATTAAGGAAATAACTCTAAAAAGGCATTGCATTAAAGAATTAACTGATCTTTACTTCTGAAGTTTCTGTTTTGCACAATAAGTGGCAGCGAAATTACTTCACATGTGAAAATCTTATTCACTTCAGTAAATGTCATGCTCTTAATACAGTCACTTTTCAAATACTATTATATCATAAAATGTTACAGAAAATAATAAGGCTGTTTTATAATTAGAACTATGAAGGATCACAATCTCAGATTACTCATTTGCTTGAACATTCCTTTACCACCGTCTGTGCGACATTTGAATGTCACAAAGCTCCTGTTATTAATATTTGCACAGTAGTGTGCAATAATAGTTTGTACATTTGCAATGAGCTCTTCTGAGATCCCATGTAAGCCCCAGATATGCTCAGCTCTCTGCAGAGTCAGGCATTGTCCTTAGGGCTGGACAAACAGCTCCAGGGAAGGGGTAGGTTCAGCTTTTTAGGGTGAAGAGAACCAGGTATAAATGAGCTGAAAGAAATACATAAAAAAGTCCCAAGAATAGAGGTAATGACATGAAAGACAAAGTCTCAGACGTCACAAGGTAGTCCAACCCCACTAATTTCCTCCAGACCCACAAAGTGAAGGAACCAGGTTTAAATAGGGAAGAGGATGGGCAACTTGTTAGTCACCATCCTTTGGTTTTGCAGCTTGATGCTCTTAGGCCTCAAAGAGCTGGGCTTTAGGAAAAGTGGTGGAAAATTATCCTAAATGAGTATAATGTATATGTGCCTAAAGAGATGTTTCAGTCTCTGTTTCATGTTCTAGTGCATAGAGCTCATTCCTACACAGAATCAGAGAATTACAGAATATTCTGACTTGGAAGAAACTCACAAGTATCATCAAAGTCCAACTCCTGGCCCTCCTTAACATACTACAAGTGGGCTCTTTTTGACTCTTCAGTTCTCACCTGGAGGAGTATTTTTGGTCTTGATTTTTTTCTCTTGGATTTCTTATTTTGTTTTTTGTTTTTTGTTTTTTTTTTTTTTTTTTTGTTTAATTGAGGTTTCACAGGATTTGACAATCCCAGGCTCTGAAGTGACATTATTATTCAAAATAAGGAAAAGCAATAGATTGATTTATGCAACTGAATATATTCCAGGATATAATTGTTTTTAAAATTTATTAGTAGTTTTTTTGCAGCATAAAAAGTCCTCTTCTGTATTAACTATTAACAAGCTACTGGAAAACTTTGTGTTAATTCAGGAAATTTTAAGACGACACTTGCCATGCTTCTACTGCGAATTCTCATCACTTTGAAAAACACCACCAGAAATCTAGAAAAAAGTGATTTTTCACTAATGTTTTTCTTTAACAAGAAGGTCCTAAGGCTTGTTCACTAAGTGCAAGATCTGGATGTAAAACTTGTGAAATTTGTCACAGCTTGTACCTACATGCATGACAAATTTACTGCTCCAAATACGATAAATATTTCTAAGCAGTAGTCAGAAGTGAAGAAAAGAAATATTTTCTATAAATCATCCATTTAAAAACAAACGCACCTTTTTCCTTCTGTATATCTTGTTAAAAAGAGCAACAATAATTCATTAAACATTTTAAGCCAAAGAATGTTTTCCCTTGTGGACATTAGCTCTTTTTAATGTTTTGCTGCAAACATGTATTAATTTCAGATTAACACTCACATAGGATCTTATTTTATTTCCAAGAAATAGACTAAAATGGTAGAGGGTGGTATTGGTAGGATTCTGCCCAGGGCCAAAAGTTGGACTCTGTGGGTCCCTTTCAATTCAAGATATTGTGTGATCCCATGAAAATAATAATAATAATTGATATCTGAACTGTTTGTTAAGTGGAACTCTTTTAGTCTTCAAACATAATGAAATTGGAAAATTAGTGAAACAGAGGGAATGCCATGCCTGTTGTCTTGTGCACCATTTCACATGATAGGAAAACAGTTCCTTTAAAAGTAGGACCAATAGGAAATTTTTTCCTGAAAACTCTTAACTTCAAAGAAGTAAAAATCCCTCATCTCTGGCATGGAAGAATATCTGATAGAGTTTTTTGTTCAGACATCACACCAGCCATGGATTTTGTTCAAACCACAAACGAATTATTCTGAGGACTGAAAGTAATTTAAAAAATTGTTGACCCTCTCGAACTATTAATTGCCAGATGCTAATTCCAGATGTTATATAATTTGTACTTTATCTTTTTAAAATAGCTGCTTTTGAATGAAGATACAAACCAACCAATCTATAAAATGCAAAGTTTCTCAGGTTTTTAAAGTCAGATTACTAAAGGAATTTATAAAATTTGTTAAGTAGGTCTTTTTCTGATCATCCATTGCTATGTATTTATAAATACTGTATAATATGTCACTTTTAATTTAACATCCTTTCTATCTGCTTTGTCTGGGTTGTTTCCTTTCTTGTTCCAGACAGACATTAGGAATCTCACACAGCTCCTACTCCTTGTGACAAAGTGCCACTAAAAACCTGCAGGAAATTTTCAGTCTGGATAGGGAACTATTTGCAAGCAAAGTTCTCAGCTGTCTCTTTGCAACCAGAAAATTAAATATTTTCCTTTTGTTTTCAATATTTCATTGTAATTTTGATTTCTGACTTGACTTTTACTTTGTAATTTCAAGTGGTGTTTTTTTCTCCCATGAGTATGAGGTATTATCTTTTCTTTACACAGTATCCTTTAACTTGCAGATGTCTACTTTGCATTATGTTTTTGTCATTCCTGACGTATTTCACTTTGCTGTAGGCTATGAGGTGGGACTAAAGCGTGTTGGAAAGACTTGCTGTACCATTTTCCACATGGGTATTTCTGTTCAAGCCTGAAGTGATATTTAAATGTCTTCTCTAATTCAAGTTTCATAATCCTTTTTCTGAAGCAGAAAGTTAAATGACATTTTAATGTAGCCCAAAAGTCTAGAGAATTGCCATTATCTTTCGAGGTCCTGAAAGAGAACACGTGCTTGGCAAGAGCAGCTGAAACTGCAGGTTCCCACAGCCTGGACACTGCCCGTCCTTGGGGCCCCTAGCAAAGCAGCTGCTGCCTTTGTCTTTGCACTCCCAGGCTCCTGCTTGCTCCCAAATGAGCAATGGCCAGGAGACGTGTGCAGAGCTGCCCGGGCTCCCTGAGCAGGCCTGGCAGCAGCTGCTGCACATGGGGTGGCAGCCCAGCCCTGCCAGGCTGGGAATGGCTTGGTGCTGGCACAGAGGGCAATGCTGTGGGCTGAAAGGCTCCCTGTTTGCCAGGGTGTGCAAAGGGAAAAGGGAAAATCCTCCTGAGCTCAACCACAGGGACCTGCAGCTCACTGAGGCTGTTGCTGAGCTCCTCCAGCACCAATCTGTGCTAAGGAGCTCAGTCATGGAATCCCAGAATCCCAGACTTGTTTGGGGTGGAAAGAACCTCACAGCCCATCCTGTGCTACCCCTGCCATGAGCAGGGACAACTTCCACTATCCAGTGTCCTCCAAGCCCCATCCAGCCAACCTTGGGACACTGCCAAGGGGCAGCAACAGTTTCTCTGGGCACCCTGTGCCAGGGCCTGCCCACCCTCACAGGGAAAAATTCCTTCCCAATAGCCCATCTATATCCACTCTCTGTTTGAAGACATTCCCCCCATCTGTCATAAATGTGTATTTCCTTATCACTTGTAATATCCTCAGTTTCTTCAGTGTCAGGGTTCTGATGTTTGCTAATTCAATAACAGTAATTTACTAATAGAAGTGATTTTTATTGCAGGTCATTATCACAAATATGAACAAGGTTAGATAGCTTAGGCACGAGTGACTGAAACACTTCGTGTCTTTAAATAATGAAATTTTAAGTGCAAGTTTTGAGGAGATGACCCCCTCTTTTTCCCACATCTTTTACTTTAAATGAAGAACTTTGTTCCATTGCTCCAATGACCCATTTGAAAAACTGTTGTCACACAACAGCAATAATTATGATTTTAACTCTCTATTACAGATTCTTCACATAATATTGTTGCAGTAATGTATTTAATAACTGCCCCAATATAATTCAAAGCTGAGATGTTTTCTCCAAATATAGACAGCTGAATAGCGCATTTAATTCCATTTGTAAAACCTCTGATCAGCAATTAATGATGGTGTGTTTGGAAAGAATATGCTTAATCATGCTCTTTAAATTTGCATTTTGAGTTTGCAAATCCAGAAGACTACAGACATTCACTAATGACAATTACAGCCTAAAAGGCAGGTTTTGCATTACAAAAAAATTAGTCTAAAGAATGGAAGATAGTATAAAAAGGACCACAAAAGAAAGCTGGAAAACACAACAGCCTTTCTTCTTGATTTTTTGGGGAAATATAAATAATTCTAGATGTCACTTCTCTAGGGGTTTAATTATTACTGGCAGACACCAGCAAATGAGGGTTGATTTTGAAAAGTGTTCATTGACAATCCAGGTGGACATCAGGAAATAAGTGAAGCAAAGACCCAAAACAGTAAATTTCTCTCAAAGTTAAAATATCCCTATGGTAGTGTTGTTCACAAATTTGTACTTTATAAAGAAATTATTTTTCAGAATGCTAATCATTCCATAACAGTCCAAATTTTACTTGTTCTTGGATGCACTGGGATCTTAAAACCAGACAAAACCAGACAAAACCAAATAAATAGTTATTTCCTTTTAGAGTTTCTTTCTTTGTGGTATATATAATAATAATGCTGCTTCTCTCAGCACTCATCTCCTCAAAACTTGTGTTTTGACACCTAAAATTTCATTATTTGAAGACATAAAGTGTTTCAGTCACTCATCCCCAGGCTACCTAACCTTGTTCATATTTGTGATAATGTCTTGCAATAAAAATCACCTGTATTAGTAAATTACGGTTATTGAATTAGTAAAGATCACGACCCTGACACCAACGAAAAAACTCCAGAGATGAGCTGTTGGAATACAATTTTATAAGTGGCTGCAACTTTCACATAGTTACAATTTAAACTGGGAAATTATAAGAGGAAAGAATGGTGAATGTTCCAGTTTAGAAGGGTTGGTTTAGATGGGCAACTGGGAGGAAATAGTTTTCTCAGTGAGGTCCCTCCCTACTCAAACCATTCTTGGATTCTGTAGTTGTCTGATGGCACCAGAAAGAAAGAAAGAAAGAATTCAGGGTTCTTGGAGATATTAATGCTATTTTTATCCTGTGCTATAGACCCTAAGATCTTCACTGTTCATAAAATCTTTACAGAATTTATTGTGAACATCTATTGTCAGCAGATGAATTTTTGTGTTTGTAATCCCATCTGTTGCTCATTTCCCTTGCTGCTAGGATTGTTTCCCAGGAATAAGGAGTCTTAGAGTAAATATCTGTCTTCAGAGTTTCAATATCTGCTGGCTTTAGACAGCATTTTTTATCTCTGTCACTTTTGCTTTACAGAGACTAAAGAAATTGGCATTTGCAGAGGTTAAAAGAGGTCCAGGCACAGAAATACAGTTCAGGCATCACGCAGAAGGCAGACACAGGTCAGGCTGTCCTGCCAAGAAAGGAGTTCACTACCAGAGCCTTCAGCAGAACAGCTCT
Organism: Melozone crissalis; assembly: GCF_028551555.1. Taxonomy (NCBI): domain Eukaryota; kingdom Metazoa; phylum Chordata; class Aves; order Passeriformes; family Passerellidae; genus Melozone; species Melozone crissalis. The sequence goes on along the minus strand of NW_026535823.1, from coordinate 7,626,826 downwards.
TGGGCAGTAAATTCACGTGCTTTTTTGCATGCGTTTAAGATTCTATTGGTTCGAAAAGACAGGTTTCTGCTAAGGAAGGCAGGGGCCTCCCCTGAAATGGAATATGTAAACCCCCTCCCTCTGAATTATTATCATTTTGAAATTAAGGGGATCTCAGGCAAAATATGGGAATAGGAACAACAGTTCTTTATTAGGGAAAAAATTAAAATAAAATTTAAAATGCAGTAGTACAAACCAATACTGCCAGAGTCAGATCATGCCCTGCCCCCTGTGTGTCAGGGTGGTGGCACAGTCCCATCCCATGGGGGCTCAGCCCTCCTGCAGTGCCAGCTGTGGCTCTGCTGCAGCAGGGATCCTGCACACGGGGGGAGTTTTCCTCTGCAGCTCCAGGGCTGCTGCAGATGGGCCTGGGCTCCCTCTGGCAATGCAGGGCAGCAGAAAGCTGCTCCTCTGGCAATGCAGGGGGCAAAGGCTGCTGTGGTGTCCCAAAGCTCAGATTGGATCCAGGTAGGAATGCTTGGCTCCTCCCCTGGACGGAGCATCTCCCCATGGGATGATGGAATTTGATCAGCCATGCAGGGACACTCACTGGCCATGAACAGAAGATAATTAATGGCCCATGAACAGAAGAGATCTGGAGGGAGGATTGGTTATGGGAGAGATAAAGAAACCTGCCCAATGAACAGAGGAGAACTGCCCCACCTCTAAAAGATAATAACACAATACAGACCCTCAGCTAACCTAAGTCAAAGATTTAGGCTATTTTTCCTACTGAGGAATCTCCAAAGGAGATTTTCTCCAGCTCTGAGTTAGTTTGCACTCGATGTTGACAAGATATGAAATCAAACGTTAATGTACAGGTAATGAGTGAGAAATTGCATGTTTGCACTAGTGGATTGCTGTTCATTAGCACACTCCAAGCACAAATCCTCATCAATCACTGCATATTCACCACGGCTGCTCTGCTGGTTCCCAAATGGATTACTGTACCAGAGGAAAACCTCATCCTTTATGCCATGGTCATATTTCTGTGCTTAAAGGCTGATCAGGAGGTTTCCTGTCAGACCAGGGGCTTAGAGAGGGAGGGTTTTGTTTGTTTTATTTGTGTGTCTGGCAAATTGCTTGCTGGTTTGAAACTGATATCAAGGTTTGTCTTCATCTTGATAGTCTTCCCATCTGAACATTAAGACAAGTTGCAGTTTGTTTACAACTGTTTATTCTAAAACCAAGCATTCTGATTCACCATTCTAAGAAAGAAGTTTAAACAACAACAACAAAAAAAAAGTCTACTTTAAAATTTTTTTTTTTCTTGATTTATCTCTGCACTGCTAACATCTTCCTTTTCCAAGGACCAGATGGCTGCTGAATTCCACCTCAACATGGATGCAACTGTGTTTAAAATACCAAGATCATTGTTGACTCACTGTGGACAGATGAAATAACAAAAATCTGGATGTGACAACAGCCTGATAGCTGGAGAACGGGAAGGAACCTTGCTGTGCTGTAGGCAGATGAGTCAGGAATGCCGAATCCTGTTTAAACAGGGTTTTATGGCTTACAGTTTTAGCAAGATACCAAACAGGCAATTAAAGACATTTGTGAATATTCTAGTTAATGAATAAATGTGCCAGAAGTAATCTGTTACATTGTGAAAAATGACCCTATTTCCTGCCAATTTACCATTCCTGTGCATGTTTCTCTGTGTGTTACACATGCATACAGCTTTCATTTTCAGTATTGTAACTCCCATAAGGGGTCTTTTTTGCCCATTGCCATTTAAGAAGCCAAATAAAGAGTATTTATTAAACTCACAGGGTTCTTGTTGCTGTGCATACCTGAGTTTACAGACTCTGATGAAGCCAAAACTTGCAACCAATTCTGATATTCATATTAGGCAAGCTATCTTGCTAACAGTGGAATGTTTATTTTTGGTTTTTACCCACAAATCCTTACATTTCTGTTTTGATTCACTCAATTTCTGAAGCTGCTTGTGCCATCATGACATATCTTCTATTTAATTCAACTACTTCTTAGGCAGTAGTAACTTTAGGTTGTTTGTATGTGTTTGCAATGTGTTTTTTACTCTGCAGCAGTATTTATGTGGGTGTTATTAAAGGACCTGCTCAGAGAAAGATGCTAACAAGGAGTTCTGAAGAAATGTGTCCATGAGAGCAGGACAAAGACATGGAAAAAGCATAAAAACCATCAGTGATTTTTTTGTTGCTTATTTTTGGGTTTTATTCTGTAGGATTTATTTTGGGGGGTTTTGCATGGATTTTTCTCTCTCTTTTTTTTTTTTTCTTTTAATATTAACCCGGATTTGGGCAAAATGAAAATGAAGAGTTTTCACTTACGAGTTATTGAACTGTTTGACAGGAGATGCAATCTGGTGTTTGAGTTATATTTAGCCTGTGTCAGTACTGATGATCTGCATCATCAGAGCATGAGATCCCATGCAAAAGCAGCTCACTCAGGGGACAGGAGGCAGAAGGTGGAGAGTGCTTGCAGAACCAGGATCTCTGCATTCCTTATGCCAACTTTGCTCTTTCTTCAAAAAGAAAATAACGTGACTGCAGGCAGCAAAATAAATGAGTGAAGAGAGAAGGAGACAGATGGTAAAGCATTTTTAGTACTAATAATGGGAGCTTCTAGAAATGCCACTTGCTGCGTGAATCACCACCTTCTTACATATATTTGCTTTATTTTAGGGGAAAATAAAGAAGCCCTCTGTTTCATACAGTTTAAATCTAAATAATTGTTTTCTGAAGATTAATTCATGAGTGCAGTAGACCTTTCTTTACAGTCCCATACATTTGAAATATCTACTGTGAGAGACCATGACTGATTTCACTGGAATTTTTGTGCACGTTAGGTACATAATCACCTTTGAAGGTGTGGATTTCAGGACCCCACACTGTACAAACACAGTTACCAATGCAAATATTGTTCCTGCAAGTATTGCATAGATTCTCTCAGATGTGTAATATGCAGGAATGAAGAAAACACTACTTAGGCAGTCTGAGAAAGGCTTACATCTCATGAATTAATAACCTAGTGAGAAAAAAGACACTTTAAAACCTCTTTCAACCTAAGGAACATTAGAAATGTTGGTAATTTTTTTATAGGGGAGACAGGTGTTTATTTCCTACATTTTAGTTGCAGCCTTTTAAAACATCATATTCTACTTAACACATTTTCTCCCAGACAAGAGCACAGAAGGTTTTCCTTAACTGCCAAAATCACAAAGAAAATATGTTTTGTCTATTTTTATTACATATAAAATGTATAGATATTTATATAGACCCCAATTCTTTCTCTGGCATCCATTTGCTTCCGTGTAAATTTTTGTATTCTGCATATTCATGTCCACCTCTGGGCCTGTAGTGACAAGACTGGGGCAACTCTTTTGACCCAAAAGAAGGTAAATTTGGATTTGTGTAGAGACCACATTTTTTATTATAACAATGGAGAGGCCCTGGCACAGGGTGCCCAGAGAAACTGTGGCTGCCCCTGGATCCTTGGAAGTTTCCAAGGCCAGGCTGGATGGAGCTTGGAGCAGCCTGGGCCAGTGGAAGGTGTCCCTGCCTATGGGCAGCTCCTGGATTTGGAATGAGATTATCTTGCAAGTTCCTTTCCAACCCAAAACACTCTTAGATGCAATGATTCCTACATACATTCTGTGGATCTATGTACTTATATAAATTCATCTACTGAATACATGACCAAATATTTGCAATAATTTAAAAAAACCCTAAATCTAGGTTTTGTTAGGTATTTCTGTTGCTCCTTGGGACAGGATCATGTTGTTACTGTCTGCTCAGAATAGGAAGGGAATCTGATTTTGGTAAATTGAATGTGGGCATGCTTTCAAGTAATATAGTTATTAAAATCAATATTTCTTTTCTCCATACATTCTGATAGGCAAAAAGAACCTGAATTCTTAAGGACAACACCAAAGTATAGGAAATACAGAGGAAAAAAAGCTATCTGGAAACCTTCTGATAGAATGTCTCCAACTCATTTTCATAAAAAAGATTTGTAAAGTCTAATTTATTAAACTGTCTGCTCAGATATTCTTAGAGCACCTGAAAAGCTGGGGCTGTTTTGTGAAGATTAAATGACTCAATTTAATTCTAAAACATTTTTTTTCCTCTACTGTGATGCGATCCTTTGAGGAGTGTGGTATTTCCATTTGATGGCTGCATCAACTCCAGCATCCCCAATTACATAATTGATTGATTTTCACCTGGTTTTGCTCAAGGAGAATCAACTTCTGAACTAATCACTATGAGCTTGCTAAATTGGCAGATGGAATTTGCAGTGCATAATGTATAAGACAGACACTGACGTGTTTCTCATAGTTCTGAAAGAGAAAACATGAGTTTGCTTGGTTGTCTGCACGTCCTGAACATCAAGTTTCACCTGAAGGTAGACGGAATATCCAGGAACAAGTTACTTGGTATTAAAGGCATTCTCAAGATTTTTGACATTGACTCTACACTGGCCCATGAAGATCCTGGAATCAGCTTTGTTATGGGCAGTAGGTTGATGGGAGTAGTTTTATGGAAGTTAGTTCACTGCTGATTCCTGGATTTTGGGTAATTTTAGTGGCTCTGAGTAATGGCTTTTTATTGCTATTTTATTTTCTCTGAGAGATTTGATTATTGCTAAGCCTGGACTGGAAGGGGAGTTTAGCTCCACACACCATAAACAAAACTCTTGTCATTCAGCAATGAAAAAATGCAGGTTTTCTTCCTATGGAAATATATGACATAAAATTGGAGCCCGAAGACAGAAACCAAACTCTTCTTAGTAGCTGTGAGGGCAGGATTTTAACCACTGTCTTGATTCTTCTCTATAATGCACCAGCTCATTCTTAGAGATGTTACCAAACATTCACAGAAGATGATGTCTGGTGGCCTGACAGTATTTGGAGTCATACAAATTCCTGTTCTTTTTCAAATCCAGAGCTAAAAGCATGTTCTACTAAACCTCATGAAACATGGTAATAATAGGAAGTGATACTCTACAGACTCAGAATCCCCTGAGGAGATTTTAGAAAGTTAAGGATACCCACTTTGTAAGTAGTCCTTCCTTTTCTGTAGAAATAATGGAAAGGGCAAAATTTTCCAGGAGGGCAAAAGAGATCCAACAAGCCAACTTCCCAGAAATTCCCCACATAAATTCTTCTTTAATAAGTTAAAAAGCAGAATTCCTCGCTTTGGTGAAGCTTTAAAATATCTCCAGACTTGTTCCCATACTCCCTGCATAGTCAATGCTCCAATGTTCAGAGCTGTGGCAAACAAAATGACATCAAAAAAGCAGCAGCAAGCCTTTATAGATGGTTTTTTGACATGAAGCAAATGCAATTCAATGCTGACAAATGCATGGTGTAGGAGCTTGGTTGCCAATAGAATAACAAATAGAAAAAGAATTAAGTCTACCAGCCTGAGAGGGCTGAAAATCATCTTAGCATGTACAGACACGCAAAGGCTTCACAACCCCTTTGCCCTCTTCCTGCAGTGTCTAGTGTCAATTTTTTTATTATTATTTTGCTTTGTCCTCTTAAAAAGCCTTTGACTTTGTTTGTTTGTTTGTTTCTGTGTTCCCTGTGCCCTTTCCCTTTCAGGGCTGGGTGAGCACAGGTGACACAATGCTCAGTCTGGCTCAGCGGTAACTGCCCTGGGATGTTTGATACCCCACACACCAACAATGAGTATAGTTTAATGCAGTCTCACTCCAAAAGCTGGGTTAGACACGGCCTCCTCTTATTTACAGTGGTCATTCACAAATACCAAGATATTTGCATTTATTTCAAATTCATCCTGCATTCTCAAAGCCAAGCTGGTTTTGCGCTTATGTGTTAATCACGAGAATTGCATTTCCTTAACCACCTTGTGAGGCACTTCTGCTTTGCAATCTTATCATACATCAGTCAATGTAAAACTATCAAATAATCAGGTCAATAAAATGCTTTAAACATAATTCTTGTAATAAATAATTTTCAATACTGTAAGATGATGAATCACTGAAAAAAGGAAATAAAAATAAGCAGCACACCTGTCTAGACTACAGCCTAGTGAACTCTGAGATGCGTAAAAATGTTTGTCAACTAATATTATCCTGACAGGAAATACTGGCTTTAATAAAGATAATCCAACCAAATATATCTGGCTATTAGGATATCTAGGCAGGGGCTCAGCCACGGCAGCAGCAGCCCCCGCAGCGGGGGCACAGAGCCGGGCAGCTGCCCCGCACAGCCGCTGCTACGCCCCCGGGCCCTCGCCCGGCCACCTGGGAGCTGGCGGTGCCCAGGGGGCAGGGGCGCAGCTGGGGGCTCTCCTGCCAGCAGCGCACATTGGGGAGCAGCCCTTCCCCAAGCTGGACAGGCGCTGCCTACTGCAGACACTGCCAGAGGGAAACAGCAGCCAGCAGAGTCAGAGCAGTGAGGAAGAGAGGCTCACCACGCCCCTCACACACAGAGCATCGGAAGAGCCCTCGGAGCCCGCAGGCCCGTACCCCTTAGAGCGCTGCCGCTCTCCCAGCCCCTACATCGACCAGCTGGAAGAGCTGGAGCTGTGTGGAGCAAGGTCTGGACTGATTGCACTCCGTGAAGAGCTGGGCAACGAGAGGCAGAACTGGTCCACACTTTGCCAGGCCAGCATTAGTGGGGAAGAGAGCCTGGCACAGTCCGGTTCTAATGACCCCAACAAACTGGAGTCTGACAGCGGCCCAGGACAATTCCAAAAGCTCTTCCTCCCAGACACAGATCAATTGGTGTCCCATGGGGAAAACAGGAAGGCCCAAGAGCTGTGGGGGAAGAACAAGGACGTCACCATCCACACCATCTGGGTCAACCCTCTCTACCCAGCCCTCATGGTGGAGCCTGGCTCACTGGAGGAAGAAGAGGCAGACTCTGACCTGCCCAGCACATCTCCTGCCCCACTTATTTACAGTGACTCTGCATTTAATTTCTACAAACATTTTTCCATTTCTATGAAAATTATGGAAAATTTGAATTCTATATAATGAAAATTTCCATCCAAAATTCCTATACTCTGAATATTTAATATATTGACAAAGCTTACTTTATTAATAATTAAATAATATTTAAGCACATAGTCAAGCCTAAAGCATAAATGTTATTACTGGTATCTGGAAAAGGCTAAAAAACAGCTGAAAATCACATTGTTAAAGCATCACATATATCTGAAAAAAAAAAAGCTGTTTTGACAGTTTGGTTTTATAAAAAAGAAAAGACCTCAACCATTTCATTAATTCAAAAATAAAGTTTATTCTTGAAATTTGTAGACCTGTTTTAATTGTTGTGGGGTTTTCACTTAGGTATAAAAATATCATTTTGATTGCTCAATAAAGTAAGAGCCTCAATGATCTCATATTGAGGGGTTTTTTCTCGTAGTGGATGAGGGTCACATCTGTACCTGACATTTCCCATGGAAATGATATTTCACATTTTGTTGAGCTTTTAACATTATAGTCATCAGATTTAATGTCATTTGTGACACTCACTCCAGAGTCAGACTAAGTAAAGCCTGCAGAAAATGCACTTGATTAAGGAAAGTGGTTTGTTAGCCTGGAGAGATAGAAAACTTTCACTTCCATGGATTGGTTCCTTATTTCCTTCTTGTAGCAGTTAATCTTTGGCAGACACTTGACAGAGCTTGTTTCAATATTTCTCCAATGAATTTTTTCTGTCATTTTCTTCTCCGTTTCAAATAATCTGAAGTTCAGAAATTATTTTTGTACTGTGATTTTATGGTTCCTATTTATAGAACATGAAGTAATCCCTGTATAGCCACTTGTAAACCAAATGACAAAGCTTTGGATCCTGAACAATTATGGCCCAAACTTCAGGAATTCTGACTGAGGGGCATGTCCAGGGAAGGGAACAGAGCTGGGGAAGGGTCTGGAGCACCAGGAGTGGTTGAGGGAGCTGGGAAGGGACTCAGCCTGGAGAAAAGGAGGCTCAGGGGGGACCTTGTGGCTCTGCACAGCTCCTGACAGGACGGGACAGCCAGGGGGGTCAGGCTGTGCTCCCAGGAACAGGGACAGGAGGAGAGGGAACGGCCTCAGGCTGGGCCAGGGGAGGCTCAGGGTGAACATCAGGAGGAATTTCTGCATGGAAAGGGTGGTCAGGCCTTGGCAGGGGCTGCCCAGGGCAGTGCTGGAGTCCTCATGCCTGGAGATGTCCAAAAAATATGTAGACATGGCACTTTGTGTTATGGTTTAGTGGGCATGGGTGTATGTGATCAAAGGTTGGGCTTGATGATCTTGAAGTCTTTTTTCAACATTAACGATTCCATGATTTTGGGATATGTGATCCCACAGCTCAGAGCTCTGGGGTTTTTCCCCTCATGTGGCAATTTCACAAAGTTACTTTATGACTTTGAGCTCAGCACTGACACTTCCCAAAAAACTTCCTGAGGAGCTGTGTGTCCATCCACTCCCTGCAGCTTCTGCTCAGCACTGATCCAGGTGACCTTCAATGAAGTGACAGCAGGAAAGGGTCCCACCCTCTCCACTGAAACCCCAGCAACACCTTTAACAGGTTTTGAGGCTGTACCTCCTAACTTTACACATTCTTTTAGGCAGCAGGACAATTTTGTCATTTAAGCAAATTAAACAAACCAATTTGCAATCTGAAGCATAAAGCTGAGGTTTACTCCCACTAACACACCTTAAGTATGATTATGTGTTACTCTGGGTGAGAGCTGTGTTACACAAAACCACAAGATTGACGTTCATGAAGAAACTACTAATTAATTTTTTTTATACAATGCATTCCATTATTTCATTGCTTTTTCCTGTGATAAGCATTGAAGTCACTGATTTAAGATTGACAGATAAATTGTTTCTTTCCCTTTTCTTTCACTTTTGCAGAAGTGTGACATTTGCTTCCTATCCCTCCAGATTCCTCTAAGGCATGATAGTAATATACATGACTGATAGAAATTTCCCCTTGGTTGAACTTTTAATAAAAGCAGGATCTTGACACATTTACAATATTAAGGACCAGCATTCACTTTTTCTTTCTTTTTCTTTTTCTTTTTCTTTTTCTTTTTCTTTTTCTTTTTCTTTTTTTTCTTTCCATAAGTTAGTACAATTCTATTTTATCTCTGGCTTTCTTATTATACATATTATATATATATATATATACACACAAATAGCATTGCATCAAATCTTTAGAGCCAAAGAGCTTTCAGCTTTCTGCAAGTTAATCAATAACTATGCCACAGAAATCTTAGAAATCTGGACTACTTCTACTATTATATCAACAAGCATATGCTGTTTACTAAGTCTAACTGCAAGCTGATTTTAAAAGACAGGGTAAAAGCCACCCAACACAGCATCTGTTTATCAGTAGATATATAATTTTCCCATTTGTTTCCTATGTCTTTTCCACCTAATTGGTATATTTCTGTATCCAGAAAGGCAAATCTACAGATTCTGTTGTAAGCAAATTACAGAGCAATATACAGCAAGTTTTTCTCCTTAGATGTCACAAAACCACTCATCATTCCCCTGGTTCCCACACAAAAAAAGTCCAGATCTCCATTCCAAACCCATGTTCACCTTTCCTTATCCCCTATTTCCCTAAAACTCAACTGATGCATTAAGTGCACTGATAAAGTCTGGTCTAAAAATTAAGATAAAAAAATACAAAGAAAAATTAATTTCTGTGTCTTTCTGAGGTAGATATACAATGAATATTCCTGGGTTATACACCTTGTGAACACAAAGATAAACAGAAATCTGGTAGAAAGAGGAAAAATCATGAATCCAAGGAAAATGGGAAAAAATATTACTCAAATAATGGAAGTTTAGAACTCAGCCAGAGGAGTATCTGGCATTTCCTGTTACATTGCACTGATCTAAAGAAAACCAATCTGTGTGGTTTTGCCATTTTGAAGATGATCTGAAATCATAGTTGTCATCATCATCATCATCATCATCATCATCATCATCATCATCATCATCATCATCTCCCAGATGTGTTGAAAACCAATTCCAGTTTACACACCAGATTTGAAGAAGAGAATTTGTAGTGCCAGTTCAAGCTCTGAATCAATTCTTACATTGCCTACCAGTGAACTTGAGGAAAATGTGTACAACATCTTCAGTTTTCTACCTAACTCTTGCAATCTGTAAGACATTAAAATAAAACAAAAAAATAATACTGTTAAATGCCATTAAAGAATTCAGGATTATGGATTATTGGGCTGTTTGGGATGAATCTATGACTCTTGCATTTTCAATGATTATCTATCATAGTCAATGTAAGTTTGCTGTTGAATTCAAATAACTCTGGTGTCCTGCCAAAATCTATGTGGAACTGAAATTAAAGGCTTGAGCTAAGAGTGAATCCATCATGAATAAATAATGTTAACATATATATATTAATAAAAGTACAGCATATATATTTGTATTTCTCATCTGCCACTGAACAACACTTAATTTTAGTCACTCTTGACGTAGTAAGACCTTGAAGGGCTGTTATAGTTCTTGTAAACATTTCCTAATGCAAATCAATGTGACACAGCAATCCATGACAATAAAATGCTTTGAACTTCAACAAGGATAAGTTGAGTCAGAGACCTCTGAAAGGTTGGGTTATATTAGGAGATGGAAGTTGAATGACAATGCAAGAAGTGAAACACTGCTTCTGAAAAAGAATGAACAATGGGCTCCTTGAAAGCACAGATTATCCTTAACTCTGTAAGAATCAGAGAATCATAGAGTGGTTTGGGTTGAAAGAAACCTCAATCATCAGCTTTTCCCACCTCCCTGCCATGGGCAAGGAAATTTCCATGAGGACATGTAACTGTGGAAAATTACACTCACCTACAGCATGCTGAAGTTTCTATGATTCCCTATATTCAAATTAAAACCCCATGACATTTTGTAGATGCCAAATTGAAATACTGACTCCAAAAGTACTTTTTAAGGGTGCAAGTTGTGGTGGGGAGTTGCAATAATTATATTGGCTTTATATCAGAAGGGAAGAGTGTAAAGGAATTCCTGGCAAAGTGTGAGCTAAAAGAGTCTCCGAACCTTTGGTCAGCTTGTTTGGGGTTTATTTTAATATTTTAGCATACTTTCATACATTTCATACACTGATTTGGAGAGAAAAATTCATAGGCATTTTGAAATGCTTTAAACTGTGAGTTTGTTTAATGCTGAAAAACATCATCTATGTTCCAGAACCTTAGAAGATCTGAGTTTGAATGAAGCTCTGGACACCATCTGGACCAACCATCCCACTAATTCCACAACCTTTCTGGATAATCTGTTTCCATACTCAAACACTCACAAAGCAAAAGGAAAAAAAAACAAACAAACAACCCAACCTGAAATTTTCCTTATGTTTAAGTGGAATTTTCTGTGTTTCAGCTTGTGCTGATTTGTCTCTTCTCATGACTCTAGGAACCACCTAGAAGAAAGAGTTTGGCCACTTCTGTGCCACTGTCCTCCCTCCTTGGAAACTACACGAGTGTTTTCTAGTAAAAAACAATAATGAGAACAAATGCAAGGAAACAGCGTGTGAAATTGCTTCTGGTATTTCATCATTCAAATGTATAAACTGAAATGATGAGACTCCAAGCAGGAGGGAGAGTTGAATGCTAAGGGAGGAGAGGAGAGTTGTGGGAATGAGCAACAACTGCTGTTGTAGATATTTTGTTTTTATTTTTCAGTATTGAAGCTGCAGTTAGGCTTGCCCTACTTGAGGAGACCATTATTACAGAACCATGACAGACATTAATCTGAATTTGGGAATAGGTGGCAGCTGTGGACACTGACAACTGTCTTAAGTGTATTAAGAAGACATCTGAGTGTGAATAAAATGTGACCCAAGAGATTGAAAATAGAGCAAAGCTTTATTTATTAATTGCTATATAGTCTTAGGTTATTAATTGCTATATAGTCATAGATTATTAATTGCAATATAGACAAATTCAGTGAGGTTATGACATTGCCTACAGAGGTGCTGACAATGAGCACCTCCCACTGAGGGAATGAGAAAGCAAAGTTGTTTTCTCTCCCTACAATCAAAATAATTATTCATATGTTAGTTCCCAGATACTGATTTTTGCTAAAAGATAATAAAACACTGACCAGCCTCCTTTTAATTATTTTACCTATAACATTTCATGGACAAAAGTACCTTCTAGAAACAGTTGGTACCTTGAGCAGATTTTTCTTTCTATTTTACATTGTTACATAAAATTTGTGAGACTATTTTCTCACCCAGATCTTCTTTGACACATCATTTTATTTGTACTTCTGACTAAGCAAGGTGCTCAAAATATACAGAAAAAGAAGGGGAAAGTATCTTTCTATATAGTAGTAACTAAAAAACTTCACAGAGTTTGTACTCAGTCATCAAAGGGGAAGTTGTCAAATGTTTCAGAATTAAAGTGAAAGGGAAAAAAAAGCAGTGGAAAGATATCACTGAGTCAAAAGGAAAAATTGATAACAAAATCCTAGAGGTTATCTGTGATCAACTCCTTCTTTTAATGCTTTATTTTGTCCAGATCTGTGCCAAAAGCTTTGGTTAAAAAACATTAGAGCCATTCCAAATGTATTCTGGAGGATAGAAAATAAACTCATCATTTTTATGCGGGAAAATGACCAAATCTTATTTTTTTCCCATTTCTCTTCTTAAACATATTGCCAAAAAAAGACAATACAAATTACTTATCATTATATCATGCAGCTTATTTTTTAAACATAAAGGGTGCATCATTAATAATCTTGCAGTTAATTGTGAAACACTGAGAAAATACTTTTCTCAAATGTATACATTTTTCCTCTTTCCACTGTGTGTATTATTTTGGTTTTATGCATTTAGATCCCTGTCCTAAAAGCTACAAACAAACAAACCTGGCATCCACATTATGTTACAATATCAAATTATTCAGATAATCAGATAAAACCTACAGAAAGTACTTTTCTAATTTTGCACTTTGTTTAAATGAGTAAAATTAGAAAAATAACAATAAATAAGTTGCTTAAAAATTGTTTAATCATATAAATGATACGCAGTCAGCACTAACGGCTATTGTGTAAATAATTTAACTAATCACAACAATTGTTTACTAAAATGTCCAATGGAACTATCATTTTACTTGACAAATGTACATAGGTAGAAGGCAAGTTTTAGCAAGCCATAATATGAACTGACAGAACAAAAAGTTCATCCCTTTAGTCCCATGATTGTCTGAAAAAATTTGTATTATGCATAGTTATAAATATCCATAATTGCATTCTCATTTCCATTTAGGCAAATGAAAGACATTTACCATCAAGAAAAGGTATTGTGAACTGATAATGGAAACAATCTGATGTTTGTTGAGAGATGGCAATCAGAAGGAGTGCAAAAACAAACCCCTTTTGAATATGCATGAATGTGGATCGAGTATCAGAAATTATCACTTCCACTGTAAAAGTTTAATTATCAGAACAGCCATTCTGTAAACCACAGACACACTGGGATGGTAAAAAATTCTATGAGAGCTGATTTTTTAGTGAGACAATTTGTTTTGCTTCGTCCATGTTCACAAAGAAATGTGGAAGTGCAGACATCCCCAAAGCCCCCTCTGTCTACATAAAGTCCTTGTGGGAATGTGTGGGTTTGGAAAGAGCTTTACCCACCTGCTGTAAGAGCAGATCTTCCAAAAACCATTCAGTGAAAATTCCACTCACTAATCCAATGGCTTCAATCATTCCTGAGTGAAAAAACTTCAGAAAGACAACCTAATTAAGTTTAATTAAGGAAGAGGAAGCCTCAGGCTTATCTGGTTCTTGGTAAATGTTGTCTTGAGACCTGATGTGTCAATGGCACGCGTTGATGCTGGTTTCTGATAGGATTTTATTGTATCTCCAACTGTTTTGAGATAACTCACTAACATCAAAGTCTCTTTTCCTTTGGGGGAAGCAATCTTTATAATTGGAAGCACTTCCACAGCAATCATCCCAATACAACATCTCCAGAGTATCCAAAGGCTATGTTCTTCCACTTGACTGCATGACCCACTTTGCAAACTCAGGAATCTGTTGGAGGCCTTTCCACACATGGCACCGACAATGTAACAGGAGACAAGTGTCCTTAAAGGGGTGAGAGCACATTAGAGTCAGAGGTTGGGGCAATTTACCAGTCTGGAAATCATCCTAAACAGCAATAAAATCTAGAGATCAATAGGGCTCATTTTTTTAAAGCTGCTTTGGGTGGGGAAATTGAGACAAAAAAAATTTATTTATTTATTTATTTATTTATTTATTTATTTTAGATCTATCTATCTATATATATATATATATATATTTTTATATATATATATATGTATCTATCTATCTACCCAGAATTTTAAGAAATAAAGAAAAAATAACATTGTGAAAATAACCATCAATTCAATTTTTTTTGTATCCTATAGAAATAAGTAATGTGGAACAAATTATTATTATTATTATTATTCAATCCTACCCTGGGTCTAAGAAAACCTGTGGCTTATGATGTTAGGTGTTCAATTTTTTTAATATATGTCTGTGTATATGTATATGTATATATATATATATATATATATATACAGACAAATCTATTTCTTTATATATCTATATTTATGTATATATCAGAAACACTCATCTTGGGACCAAAATGTCAGCAGTGTAGAGAAGACTGTCCTCAGGAAAGCTTTTTTTCCTATGGAAAGCTGATTGAGGCAATCTGAGGCACTCCAGAATGACAATTGGAAAGGAAAGAGCCAAAGAAGGCGTTGATAGTTCTCCATGTGGAGCAAACACCAAGTCTGACAGACCTGAGCCTAAAAGGTTCTGCTTTGAGAGAAGCACATGACACAGAGAAAGGCAGCAGAATACAGAGAACTGCTAAAACAGCATTAAATAAACTTTTAAAAAAGGTTATGTGTGGTTTTGGTCTTGTACTGAGCATCTGTTTGTATTTAATTACACTGTTACTGAAGTAATACTGACTTCTTGCCTCCTAAAGTTTGCCTGTTGGTAAGGTTAACACCACATAATTTTATCTCCACTGTCATTATGGGATCAATAAAGACACTTAGGACCACCACCCATCTTAACCTCTCCTGAATTTCAAGGCCAAGTATCAGCTGGTCATTCTTCAAATGCATAAAATCACGGGGCCTCACAAAAGTAAAGGAGACTCAGTTCAAATACTGAGGCCAAATCAGATAAAATAAATGCTTTTGCAAGTAATAGTTCAAGTGGTTTAACAGTTCCTATCAGCACAAGTGAAAGATCTTAAGAGGAATTAAATAAACTGCTATTAAGTAAGCAGCTCCTCAAACTAAGTAAAATCATATTCTTAAAAAGAATAGAGATTTCTGGAGAATTTGCAGGGAAAATGGGAAATTTATACAAATTCATTTAGAATTCATTTCATACCAGAAAAATTCCTCAAGGATCTGTAAAGAATCTGCTTTAGATATTTAGATGTCACCAGCTACCTCTGCTTTCTAAACCAGCTGATTTCTGAGTGGAAGAATTCCTAAACATGGACAGAATCCTTTTGACAGCCAGCCACATCCTCCTCAGATATTATCCTGTAGCTGATTTCTAGCAAGTGCTGGAAGTGTTGGACTCTGTACAGCTCAAGTGTGTACAACAAACAGCTCAGGGAAACCTGCAAACAATGAATTATGGCATTCCAACCTCGCTGTGGTGGGCCATAAATCAAGAGCTGTGCATGCTGCTGAACCAGCAATGTCCTTAACCTTGCTAAATTCCTGATGTGTAAATATGAAGACTTAACAATGTGGCCTCAGAACAAATTTCAGGGTCAAATATAACATCAAAATTATTCAGCAAGGAGGCAATTTTCTATTTCCAACCAGTGGTACCATAAATGAGGTGCTGCTACTTAGCAGGCAGCGGGCCAAATAAAATCAATTCTGGTTTAAGCACCAAATGTTAGCAGACACTCCACACTTAATGTCTAGTAAGTATCTTTCCAGAGTGGAGACAGATTTATCTAAGTCATCAGGAGCTGTTTGATACACCTATTATATTTGGATGTCATCAGCATAAAGACAGTAATTAAGATTGTGCTTATAGAACCAACAACCCTGCCTGGAGCACACGCTGTGCATGTTAAACAGCGCTGGACTGGCATTTCCAGGCTTTGTCACTACCCTAACACTTATAACCCAGATTTTTAAGAAATACAGAAAAAATAACTGCATTAAATTTACCATAAATTAATTTTTTTGTACCCTATAAAAATAAGTAATGGAGAACAAATTATTATTATTCAATCTTACTGTGGGTCTAAGAAACTCTGTGGTTTATGATGTTAGGTGTTCAATTTTTTTGTGATTTTTTTTACATTTATTTTGCGATCTGCCAAATAGTTAGCACAAGAAATACTGAAATCCTGCTCCCTATTCCTGTTGAATTAATCAAAAATACTAATAACTGCATGGAGTGAGGGAAAATTTAGAAAATGAACACACAGTATTAGGATTTATAAAATGCTTCTTTTGCAGCTCTAGTTAATTACTACTATCTAATTAGTTATCCACTATATAAAAGGGGAGATTAAAGAGACATTTCTCCTCTCAGGAGTAAAAAAGTCTGTTTAGAACTTTGAATTTAACTTTCATTGTTGAAATTTGTTTCAGGCTTTCCTACAAATGATTGCTTTCTATGTCACAGGCATGAACTATTCAGCACTTGTCCACATATCTCCATCACTTAAAATGTGAAGAAAAAAGTTTAAAATAAATTCAGAGGAATAGATTAATTTATTCTACCCCATTTTTAGGTTACTGGTGAGTTTTTGGTTTGCTAGAATTTGCATTCTTTTAATTAATTGCACTGGGAGCTGTGCAGAGGAGAGGGGATTTGGGGAAAAGCTCATAAACAAGCAAGTAAAGCAAAAGACTCTACTTGAAATACAGCATTAAACTTCTGAGTTCTGTTTCCTTTTCTGTGAGCAATATAATGTGTATTTAATGTATTCATCACTCACTTTAACCTTCATATATTCACATGAATAAAAATGTATTTAGTCTGACAGCTTTTTTAGTTTTATATAAATAAAGAAATCTATTTTTAAATTTTCGCTGCAGCTGAGCAGAAATGCTCTTCCTGAATACTCTTTCTTTCTTAGTGATGCCTAGATATGAATCTGATAAAAACAGGATAAAATAGGAGCTTGTTTTGCACAGAATACAAAATTCATCAGATTTTTCACAGGTTTTTTATTATTTTTCACTGCTGCTGTGCCTGTTTATTTGAGAAACCTGACAGTTCTTTAAAATTGTGTTATATATACACACAAAATAGCTCAGGAGGAAAGAAAAAAGAGGAAGTAAAACAAAAGAGAGAATGTAATTGTGCTGGGTCAAAATTTTTTATGAAGTGAGGTAGAAGCAGGATGGCACCTTCAACTGTCCTAAAACTATAGGAATATCATTATTTGATGTTCTGGAACCTCTTCTTTTTTCCAGGTAATAGTAAGAGAAATGTTTTTTCTCTTTTCTTTTCTCTTTCTCTTTTTCCTTTCCCTTGAGTTTCTTTTTCTTCCCTTGAGCCTATTGCAATTGGAAACCCCACCAGAATCACTGCCTTGGAATATCTGAGGAGAAAAATTAAATTAATTCAAACCCTTTGATATGACACGGCAGAGACCCAGTCCTTACTGTGGTTTTCTGGACTCACAGCACCCAAACAGAATTGCAAATAGATTTTGCAAATTCTAATTTTTCCTTTTGTCTCAAAAACAATCCTTCTGAGAATCAGAGATTTTATTCTGAGGAGAATTAATAACTGAGTTTATTAATCTTAGTCTATGGAAGTATTTTAATTCTCAACCTTTAAAAATCCAGTGTCAAGAATGGAGATTCTGTCCCCTTTATACAGGGAAATAAAAGTAAAAATGAATATGTCAACAGTGCCCATAACTGCTGACAAAGTCCAGTTTGGGCATCATTTTTTACACAAACTGACTTTACTAAATACTTCCTTCAGAAGAGAACACAAATCTCTGTTTAGAGAATAAACATTTCCCTACATCCAATAAAATAAGCAGATTGCTGTTAAAGTGCTACCACATTTCTAATAATTATGAAGTATTTTCATGTGAAGTTTGAGAAACAGCAACATAAACTTTCCATGCCTGGAATAAATTTAGTTAAATTCAATGTAATGTGAATATCAGAGAATTATTCATAACCCTTACAGAAAACTGTCTGAACGCTCTGAGGACAAAGTACATTTTCACTTCATCTTTATTCTCCTACAGTACACAAGGGCAAATGAGGATTTATGAGAGAAATACATGAGGAAATAGCTTAAGTGAGCCTGACTCAACAAATATTTATATAAATACATACAAGGTTACTAACATTGGGCTTGATAGTGAAGATTAATTTCTAGAAAACAGCAAGAAATATGTTTTCTCAAGCTTCAACATTGACATGAGTTGCTGCATTTTTTAGATGAAATCCAACGAAGTACCTGCTTTTGAGAGAAAAGATTGTTAAGATCTGAATCGTGACTTAGTAATTCTGTGAAAAATCTGAAAAATATTTGATGTAAAGACCTGGATTATTACCTCATTCTGATGCTATAATTATGTTCCTGGTTCTGGAAGGCACTAGAACCTGTTTATTTGTGTTACAGGGTAACTGTATGCAGTGTTAATAAGATTATTATTGTTGTTGTTATGTTCTGGAGGTAGAACAGCTTGCTGGACTAAAGTGTGAGGTCAGAATCCCTTCCTTTCAAGTGGATTTAAAGTTAAATAAATACAACATGCATTTAGACATGGCACACAAGTCAACAGCCTTCCAAAATGACCATGCAGAATATTGAATTTATGCACAAACTATACAGTTCTGTTGCTACACAATGTTCAACATGTCACTGTGGTGTTTGATAAAGAAGGATGTAGGACACATTTTATGGTACAAAATGAAAAGGATCCACCCCAGTTTATTTCATGAGTCTCTTTTCATTGAGTTTTTAAAGAACATCCCCTGTCTGTCCCCAATTGATCAGTAACAAGTTGTCACCCTGTATTGATCAGTCGCTCAATCCCCCTGTGTGTACGTGCACGGAGTTGTTTGTGAGAGATAGTTTTCATTTCTTTATCTAACAGTGTAAAAACAGTTTATACAGGTGTCTAGTGTTTATCACTGTCCTGGAGTTCTTTCTCAGGAAAAGCAGGTTGTTTTCCATAGTCTTAGAGCTCTTTCTCAGTGAAAACAAGTTGTTTTTCACTGCTGCAGACTCTGTTCTCATAAAGAGCTGTCAGTTTTCTCATGGCTTCTGTCAGCTCGGATCAGGATTCAGTTTGTAGGCCTTTGGCCTGCTGTTTCACCAACACAAAATATGTTAAGAAATGTTAAGAAATACAAGTCTTTAGATGTCCTACCCTTTTTCCCTCTCTGCTCTCTTTTCTCTCCTCCTTAGGTAGGAACATTTACCCTTCTTGATCAATAAATGGTTCTCAGATCAATATTTGCCATCTTCACACTTTATTTTCATCTCAAAAGTTATCAAAAATAATTCCCTCCTACTCCCCCTTTTACAGGGGGACAGGACAGGTACTCATAGTGTTCTACCTGTCATTTCACTGATGAATTCTCCATTCAGAACCAAAACTCCAGAGATATTCCAGACCTGGCCTGTACATGCTGACAGGGTCATGCATGCCACATCTAAATCATGAGACAACACATTTCCTGGTGCTCATCCCTCAAGGTTTTGATGAAAACCCAGAAAGACTGTGCAGACATTGTTTGAATTTTATGATTTTGGGTTTTTTGTGAAGGTCAGGATGGTCATCTGGCATGAGAACAGAGTTCAGGCAAAGAATCAGAGATTCACAGGTGGAAAAATCCCCTAAAGTCATCAAGTCCAAACATCAATCCAGTGCCGCCATTCACCTTTACGTTCACAGCTAAACCAGTGCCACACCACACATTTTTTTTAATATTTCCAAGGGCAGGTACTCTAGCACTGCCCGGGGCAGAATGTTCCAATCCCTGAACATGTTTTCTGTGAAGAAATTTTCCCAGTATCAAACCTGAGCCTCCCCTGCCCCAGCCTGAGGCCATTCCCTCTCCTCCTGTCCCTGTTCCCCAGGATCAGAGCCTGTCCCCTCCTGTCAGGAGCTGTGCAGAGCCACAAGGTCCCCCCTGAGCCTCCTTTTCTCCAGGCTGAGTCCCTTCCCAGCTCCCTCAACCACTCTTAATCAGACTTGTGCTCCAAAACATCAATTTGAACTAGTTTAACCCTGAGCAAATACTGCTCAGCTCCATGGTAAATAGTTAGAGGAAATTTCTCTTATTATGTTAATACCTACCCACAGTGTGGACTATACAACTGTGCAGATCTTTGCAAGCAGTTCTTGCTAGGTGCATTTAGTTTAGATCTGCCCTTCCCTACATCAAGACTTCAATTTTGCACATTAAGATATCTAATCTGCAAAAACAAATCTTTCTTGGCTTGTAAGTGAAGTTCCAGAAGACTTTGGTACCAGGATTGTTTCACCTTTCAGAATATATATATTAATAACATTCTGTATCTTTAGTTTCTGCATCTTAACCAGCAAACCCATAAAGGTATTTATATATTTATGATTCTGACAGAAAAACTCTCTGAGTATTCCCCGATTCTCTGGCACTGTGTCTGTCAGAGAGGTAAGACAGTCTAGTCTCCTAATGAGGATCCCTGCTGTACAAATCAAAAATCTCTCTGAGAAAAACTCTGGGAGAATCAGCTCCTGTAATGCTTTGTTCTCCTGAACTCCAAATTATGCTTTAATCTTGGATCAACAAATTTTTGAAGCTTTTTCCTAGTTTTAAAAGCCACGTATGACTATCTTGAAGGAACATTGACAGTCTGTGAATATACTCATAATAACTGCCATTTGTTATGAAAACAAACAAGCATTTGTTTCTTTACAGAATCCTGAAGAAAGTGAGTTGTCAAATAAACAATTTATCTGAGTACAAAAATGTCACAGAGAACACCCTATGTCTAAAACATCATGTGAACTGCACCATCAGACCACTGGTGAAGTCAGATATTGCTAATCCATTATGTAGTATTTTCATTTTCTTGTGATGTTAGGTAACATCACAAATATGCTGATTTTCTACTCTAAATGTCACTTTCCAAATCATGCCAGTTTGATCTATATCAGTTTTTCCTAATTTCTCTATGTTTATCTTATTTCTCATTTTGTGTAGGGACAAAAATCTAAATCCTGATGATCACTGTAGCAGCTGCTTCATTACACTCACTGTGTTTGGTATCCTGATAGCATTTTACTGCAGCTGATTACTGTGTTTTAATGGTGCAGTAAATTCAGGAATACTGTAGAGCAAGTGCCTTTCTTAGAATAATAAATTCCTTTCTGTAAAATAAAAAAATCAAAAGGAAAACTCAGTCTCTATGTTCTTATTAACTCCTTCTCCTACCAATTTAAACAGATCTCATATGTACAGAAGAAAATAGTTTCTGTCAAATTCTTTTTAAAAAAGTCATAATCTACTGCTTAAATTTACATTTCACTCTAAAGAATCAAGATTTTTGTTTCAAGGGCTTGCAGCATCTTGTTGTTTGTAGTCACAGAATTATTTCTATGGTGGGACACCACACTACAGAAAATAACAATGTGACATCAGCACATGAGTTTTCTTGTAAACATTTGGGAAATTTAAACTCTCCAAAAATGTGGATCACTTTTGCCATTCCTGTAGCCCTGAAATGTTCCTTTTCTGCACATATTGAAATCATAGAATCCCTGGAAGTATCCAAGGCACTGTTGGATGGGGCTTGGAGCAGCCTGGGATAATGGAAGGTGTCCCTGCCCATGGCAGGGGTTCAATGAAATTATCTTTAAGGTTCCTTCCAGCCCAAAGTGTTCTGTGGTTCTGTAGATGATTGGCTCAACTCTTCCCAGTATCCAGTATGCAGAGGAATTTAGATCAGGGCTGATATACAAAGAAACCTGAATATAAGCCCCCAGAGAAATCTGTGGGCTATCACCTGTACAAAATACAGGTGATACTTAGGTGTGCATCACATTTAATTGCAGTTGGAGGGGGAAGACTTGGATCACAGTTTTAGACACTGGTTCTGACATTCTGTCTAAGCCCATCCTAAATTTGCAGAAATTCCACCCCATCATCTGTTTCCTGCTTCTATTTTTCACTGAATATCTAGTTTCTAATTTCCATCTTGTGTGAACAACATAGTGCCCAAACTGACACATCAAATAAAGGAGAAAGCAATACTTATGCTTGGTCTCAATTACTCAAGTTTTTGCCAAGAGAATACTAAAGCAAAGTCAGCAGATAACAATCTGGTGGATATTAAAGATGTTTATTTTAATTAATTTATCCAAAGTCTTTTGTGAGGTAACCATTTGCCTTGCAGCCATGCAAAATCAGAAACTTATTTCTCTTACTTACTCACTGGGGTTTATTTGATTTCAGATTGGCTTTCACCATTTCAACAAGGGACTGTTATTTCTGCCTGAATTTCAGAGGGTATTTTAAGAATTACTTAAATTACTTAATCACTTTTTCTACTTTGAAGACATAATATGCTGGGGAAAAGTAAATCTGTTACCACTCTCTTGCTTTGCTAGCTTCTGCAAGTTGAAGATTGGGGGTCTTGGTGTTGATAAGGTTGGACTCGATAATCTTGGAGGTCTATTCCAATTTTAATGAATCTATGGTTCTGTGTCATATTGGAGGACTGAGGTTTACTTAAATGGAGGCTGCCTTAGAATACTGGCCAGTTTCTATTACTATGTTCCTTAAGAAATCTTTCTGTTTAGTATTTCCAATAATTATTCTTTCTAAAAGATTCTGCAATTGTGTAACTTGCTGAAGCACTTATGTCAGTCTGAAATAAATGGTTTTGTTGTGTGAAATACATAACCTCTGGAACACCTGATTTTTTGTAATGTAAATGTTCTGTAGAGACAGAGTTGCTGCTGGGTCTAATGAAATATCACCTGATAAACATATTCCTCCCTGTCCTAGCACAGTAAATGTTCCAGGGTCAAACCCTGACCCCACCTGCACAAATCTTGCTCACAAACATACCTCCTGGCCTAATGTCCAACAGGGACACAAAAATAGTCACGAGCTTAATTGCTGCCAGAGAACTATAATTCAATCTTCATCTTCTGGTACATTTAATGGGTTCAATGTCCACTAGTTAAAAAATAAATATTTATCAACAAGACAAAGTGTCAGTGGCTTGACGTCCATTTTTAGTAATGAGAAGGATAATAATTTTCAAATGGGTTCCTAATTATGAATTCTGCCCAAAACACATCCAGTTTAATAAGGCAAATGGAAACTCTCTGTCCTTGTACATGTTTTTAGAGCAATAGGACAAAAGCTGGCTAACACAGTTATGAAAACAGAGAAGATTTCAGTGCACCCTTCTGTTTTGATTTATTTATAACATGACACTCTGCTTTTTATAGCTGCCTTCCTAGAGAAAAATCTCATCTAGGACAAGTGCAAACTCTTCAGCAATTAACATGTTGGAGATCTCAACTGAGATAAAGCTTCAGGTTGGAAGCAGAAAGATGAACTGGTGGGTTTCAAGGAGATGGATAAATTGAAGTAGTTTTCATATACTGATGGTATTTTTAAGGGCCATCTAAAACACTGAACAGCCTCATACATTCTTCCAGCAATTAATCATCCTAAGAGCACCTTAAAATTCAACTTTGGCATTAAATTTCTTCAAGTAGCTTTTATTTGTGACCTGAATTAGCATCTAACATTTGTTTCATTATCGAGTTTGCCATATATCAAGGTTTCTCTACAGATTGTTAAAAGTTCAGCCTGGCATCTGCTTTACCTGGTGTCCCACTGATTTATATTGGAAGTTTTTCAGTAACAAATATTTCTCAGACAAGAAGATGGTATTAAGTCTAGCAACTCCTGGGAACTTTGGTTTGCTAATAACATTAACAGTATATGTTGGCACATTCTATATTTAACTCCATCCATTCTCTGCCCAGCCTGGATTTGTGTCTGGCATTGCCACACGCAGGTGTAGCACAAGCACTTGGCCTTGCTGAATTTTATTTAACCACTCGAAAGCAAAGTAAGAAAATTTGAACAGATTTGGGCTGTTAACACCTGCCTACAGTGAAAAGGAAGGTGAAAAATTGGAGAAAGATTTTGTAAACTCCCTTGTCTTATCTTTTCTCACTGGTATAAAAAAGAAACATTCTTAAACTGAGATCTATATACAGAGAGATTTATGTCTGGATTTTCAAAGATTTTGTAGAAATCTTTGTTTGGAGTTTTGCTTCTTAAGTAGCTATGGAAAGGCAAGCTAAAGCACAATGGTTTTGATGCTGAGCAGCTCCTCTGTTCCTCTAATCCCAGCCTGGAAATGCGAGAGCACGTAGCAAATCCTGGGAAAACTTTAGTACTGGATGCTTCCAAGCAGGAGAGATGGAGGTCTCTGCCTGAGAAGGGCTCTTACAGTGCAACACCTCAGAGCAGTGAGCAAACACGAGGTGAGTGCAAGCAGCTCTTGTCACTGATTCCCCTAATCAGAGCAGATGGCCATTGCCATTACCTCATTACTGCTAATTAAGGGATGGAGGAGAGCTTGTCTTGCCACAAATTGAAAGTAATGAGCATGAGTAAGATGGTGGATATGTATCATGTAATGATTCATGTAGTGATATAGAATACAGTCATATAGAATACAGTCAAAATGTGTGGAATATATAAAAGAAACCCTGAAGCTTTTTAATTTATGGGGTTTTTTTTCTTCTACAAGCAGGGGGAAAAAAAGAAGGGTTAACCAAATTGTGTTAGTGTTCCTTTATTCATCTTCAGAGCTAAGGGACCTAACCCAGATCTCTCATGCCTTTGGGTTCTATATACCCTCTTCCTTGTGTATAAAAAAATTGCCTGTGCTTTGCTTCCCTGTTCTTATTGATGTTTAATGATAATGTAGTACATCATTGAGCTTTCCTAATGTTTTTTTCTATACATTCTACTTGTTCAGCCAATTGATTCTTTAGCAGCTTTAATCTTCTCAATCCCAAATGCTAGCTGATCTATAAAAGCCAAGAATTGGAAAGTGGCTGGGTTTTCATGGCTGCAATAAATTAGCTGTGAGCAACTAATTTAGTTCAGAAAATGTAAATGCATCAGCAACACTCTGAACTGATGAAGTGTTGTCCACTGAAACCAGGGGAAAGACTATTATTGACTGGGACAGGCTTTGGAGTAGGCCTTTAGCATGGAAAAAAAAAGGGCAGGACTGAAATAGAGAAGAAAAAGGAACCAGATAATAGATTTACTTATAATTCCCTTTCTCTGCCAGCCTAAGTGCATGTCCAACCTCTCTATTTCTGTTGTATTTCCAAGTAATGTGATAACTCCTACAAAACACGCAAGGAGGATTGTACATATCTGAAAGTTAGAAGATTTACAGAGAAATGTATTGCAGACACTACAAAAAACATACAGAAGTACTATAGTTTGTAAAAAAAAAAAAAAAAACCTCCAACAAACAAACCATCCTTCTCAGCTGTACTTGACAGTTACCACAAACTGATTTTTGAAATCTTTGTCAGAGTAAGTTTAATTTGCCAATGGATCTTTTTCTCCTAAAAAGTAGAGCTGTGCAGCTCAGCTCCAGGCATTTCTCAACAAACACACAGGAAAAAAGCTCAGGTGAATATTTGACTGAGAAACATTTTCAAGCTATCTGAAGAATTTCAGTGTAGGAAGGAAAAAATAAAAAACTTGAGGAAAAAAATAAGAGCTTGGTTTTCTGGTTAAAATGTTTTCTGAGTAGACAGAACAAAAGGTGTCTAGGGGCAAAATACTTGGTTTTACTGGTAAACATATTCTAGCACTGTAGATTTCTCTCCCAGTCTACATGTTTATTAAGTGTTTGCCAAAGGGAGAATGTGTTTTTCTCTCTATTTGTATTTATCAGCAGTTAAATTTAAGCATAAAAGGACAGTTTTATGCCTGCTGAATACCAAAGCTAACCTTTGTTTTTAAAAACTGTCCTCTTCAAGAGTGACAAAAGGTTAATTTATTTTTCAAAGTACATGTCACATGTGCATGAGAAGTTAACTGTCAAGACCTTCTTATGGATTCTTTCAAATTGTCCATTTTATGCTAAAAACTTCAAAGAGGCTTTACAGAAGGAACCTTGAGAGATGGGGTTTTAGAGCCCTCAGGTAGAAGCATTAATGAAGTGCCAGAGGTTTCATACCCAAAACCCTTTGGGAAGATAGTTTGTCTACATTGTCCAGCATTGCAGCTCAAAGGCTGTGTTTTGCAAGACCAGGATCTGAGGGTTTGACAGAAAAGGTGAAAATATGTCTGATTTTTAAATTGCACTGAACTGCCATACTTAGGGGTTGATGCAGAGAACTGGAAAGAAAACCCCCAAAAATCCTCAAGAACCCAACGAGACAGTTCTGATAAATCATTGATCTTTTTGTATCATGATTTTCCCTGGTTTTCTTCCTTGGTAAATACAGCCTACAAAGTTTTGTCAAAATAAACCATGGTACGGAGAACTGGGTGGAAGCATGCTTCAACTTGAAGAAAGCTCATTTTTAACTTTATCCACTGCCTAACAATGCTGTTAGTGAAATAGTTCTAATCTTTTCAGGAAGGAATCATTGCACTAGATAAGATTATCTTTACATCTATTAACTGAAAATTCTTTACTCATCCAGGCTGGAATTAATCATTTTACAAAATACATTTTGACCTCATTTTTGTCCAAGTTTAAAACTGTGTGTTTCTAAACACTGCCAGCACATAAATGTTCACCTTTGTAAAATTGCAATCTCTCTTACAACAAGCATTCTATGTCACTTTGCCTGGCAAACTTTGACTTTCTGTCTGAATTAATCACCTAATAGTCTTGTGATTACCACTGTAAAAGGATCTGAGAGTCATTTCAAAGACTCCCTTCATAAAACTGAGTGCAGTGGAAGTTGTAAACTGGTCTGGCAAATATGCCTGGAAGATGCCTGATTACTTTTTTAATGTTCAGCTCTTCTGTGGCAGGGGAGGACATCCAGCAGGGCTACAACATGTAGAAGATGTAATGTAGAAGAATTTCCATAGCAGTCTCTGGGACCTGTGGCAATCC
The DNA here is from genome assembly GCF_028551555.1 of Melozone crissalis. Taxonomy (NCBI): domain Eukaryota; kingdom Metazoa; phylum Chordata; class Aves; order Passeriformes; family Passerellidae; genus Melozone; species Melozone crissalis. The sequence goes on along the minus strand of NW_026535823.1, from coordinate 7,599,640 downwards.
TTGATGAGGCAGGAGTTGTAGGGATTTGGAGAGTCTGGTTTGAGGAGTCGACAGGAAATCAGCTTTCTGAGGCTTTTTCACACTTCTCTGGGTGTTCTTTTGGTTAAGTTAAAATCAAGATTCACAGTTACGAGAAGGAAATTCTGAGTGCCAATGGGACAGTTTGATGTTGAACCAGACACCAGCAGATCCCTGCTATGTGCTGCTTTTTATGTCCTGGCAAAGATGGAACAAAGATTGGAGCTGTAAACACGTTCTGTTGGAAACAGCATGGATGGTTTGGTCCTGGAATTCACCTGTACCTCACTGGCACTTGTAGGATGGAGGTGCAGGATGGGGCAGGATGCTCTGACCAAGTGGGGCCAACACAACTCAGATAAATCCCTGTTTGGAGATGGGGATCACTTTTGGGGTTGAAGGATGCTGAGAGCAGCCTGGCTCATCCATCCTGAATTTAAGCACCAGGGAAGAACAATGTTTCCTGAGTTCCTGACAGAGGAACCAACAAATTATAGTGCTGACAACTGATCCAAAGCTGCTGAGCTGGCACAGCCTGGGGGCATCTGACTGACAGTCCAACACTTCACACTGCAAAAACCCAGTCCCAATGTTTAGAGGAGGGATCTTCAGCTCTTTCTTGGCATGTGTGTGGAGATTCTTCCCTGGAGTGAGAACACCCTTCAAGGTCACTCCTCAAGACTGAGCTGAAGAGATTTGCCCATAGTCATTGGGATGGGGGAGTGACATCAATCTCTACTGAGAAATTATTCTGCCAGGTTTAATCTCACTGTTTCAACAAATAGTGCACTATAGAAGTAGTCAGAGCTACCTATACTGTGCAGTAAATAATTCTGATTAAGATCTGTAGTCTAATCATTATAATTATCATCATTAATCCGAATAAACCATTTATTCTATTTATATAAACATATTTGATTTGCCATCCTTAATCCTGGGGGACAAAGTCACATAAAGGCTCAATCACACCTGTACAGCTCCTGCCCAAGCCTGGAACTGGTATTGGATCCAGACTCCCCTCTGGGAAGGGCTCCTTCCCATATTGAACCCTGCTGCCAATAACCTCTTTGTGTCTGCTGCCCATCCTGGGGGTTTCTTTGCCTGGCTCATGCTGCTGTGCTTCCCAGCAGTGCCAAGAGCAGTGCCTGTCCTCAGGTAGCCCCTGAGGAGTGGAGAAAAGCAGGTATATATTTGCACTGATGAAGTTTTTAGGGTTCCCCTGGCTGCCGTTGTGCCTCTGATCCCTCCTGGATTTATGGTTTTGGTGATTAGCCCTCAATCTCAAGCCCTGACATTTAAATTTTGTTTCCAAAACACGCAGCCTTCCCATTTTTACACTCAGTCTTTCATTGAAAGTCTTGTGGGATGTCACTGATGGAGCATTGTGCCATATAAATTAAATGGTGGGACAACAGAATGGCAGTAGAACACAAAGAAGGATCCAGGATTAGAGCTAAGCAGATAGCTTTCATTAGAACGCTACCTTTTTTAAGGGTTATTTTGAAAAATTACAGTGTTAAAAATGAAATTGTTGATTTGTTTTGCTTCTTTCTTGCTAATTTTAACAGGTAGATGTACATGAATATGAGAAACATTTGTTATGTTCACTGCTCAGTAAATTGTGGATAAATTCTCAGTGTTACTGAAAATTCCTGGGAGGGGCAGGTGGAAAAGGAAGTCTTTTTTCACCCCTCCCAACCACAGAGGCAATGTGAAAGATGGCATGGATAAAAAAACAAAAAGAAAGTTTTTTAAAGAGCATTTATAGAAATAATTTCTCTAGTGCAGGAAACCCAAGGTTATGAATCAGTGATGCCCTGTTGTAAAATTAGGCTCTAAAATGCAGAGAGACACATAAGACTTATTTAAAGCTTTTGTGCATCTCTCCTTGCTTCTGGCGACCTGCTGTCATGGCACAAGAATTCCTTAGGTCAAAAACATCAATGTGGCACTCAGGGAGAGAGGTGAGGCTACATCTACCCTTCCAGATCAGCCCTTGTGACAGTGGGGTACAATTTTATGTTTCAGCAATTCCACCTTTCTGATATTGTGCTAATCCAAAGCCCTTCCATCAGTTTGGCTTCCCTGGCTTGCTGGAATAATGTCAGGGGACATCTCTCTCATTATCAACACCTCTGCAGCTCCAGATCACTGAAATGTGCCAAGGCAGATGTTCTTAAGACATTGATGGCTTGGGAAGAAAAATGATGGAGGAAGCCAGTAAGTGGCAAAATCCCAAGTAAGTTTATTTAGCAGCTTTGAAGGAAGATGAAATCATGAAGTAACAGTATCTGCAGGTGCCCAAATCAAGAGACATTACCCCAAGTGAAAAAACCTTTCTTATCCTTTTGAAGAAAACTTCAAGCTGGCTTACAATTAATAGTAGGGCTGTTTGGGACAGGGTAAATAAAAAGAACACATTTGCTGGGGGGAAAGAATTTACTCAATTGCTGCTTTTTTTTGCCAGAATTCATAGAATCATTGAATGAGTTGGAAGGTATCCTAAAGATCACCCAGCTCCAATCTCCTGCCATGAGCAGGGACAGCTTCCACCAGAGCAGGAGGTATTGAGTTACAACAGACACATCCTTTCATGTTCAAACCTTGTGATCACAAGAACAAATCCCAGAATTGCTAATGGATCACAGCCACCACCTCTGGATTTCAGTTTGTAGAATTCATTCGTTTTCTGGAGACCTTCTAAGTATTCAGCAGGCTGCAAACAGCAACTCTCCCTTATGACTTCAGCCTATTGATTTTTATATTTATGCCATAGATCCTGCTCAGTTCAAAGAGAATTTTCCCCCATTAGAATGTAAATAATTGATATGTCTATTGATTTTGTTTAATGTTTTTTTTCTGAATTTGTTTTCTTTATCATTAACTTAATGTAACAGTGGGAGCAACATATTGTGACTGTCATGAAAGGTTACTCAGGGGAAAATACAATTCTTCCAAGTCTTTTCAGAAGTCTCATTACATTCTGTTGCAGAAGTTGTATGGGAACATAAGCACATCTTTTATTCTTTAAGTGTTAAAAAAAAAAAGGCAAAACAAATGAAAATACAAACAACAAAAAACAAACAAAACCCCCAACCATCAACAACAAAACAAAACAAACAAAAACACCATGCACACAAATACAAAAATACAAACAAACAAACAAAAATAAAAAACACAAAACAAAGAAAGAAAAAGCTGCTGCTGTGCATGGTAATCTTATCCAAACAGAATGATCCACATGATCCTCTTTGACTTCAGAATGCTTAAAAACATCACAACAAACAAACAAGCCAAACACCTGCTGTGCTTTAATTGCATTTTAAGCTATTCATTTCTACATTTTCAGCTCACCTCTAACAGCAACAAACCTAATTTTGTATTAACAAAAGAGAGAGTGTTTCATGTAATGCGCTCAGAAATATTCTCCAAACTGAATGTTCCAGGAAAATGGCCAGCGACACAGGATCAAATTCATGATTCCAAAGAGATCCGGTTCTATCACCTTTTCTGCTTTTCCTTCTACTCCAAGAGGACCAGTGAGTTCTTGTTTGGGATTTACTCTGAGCAGTTTTCATTCAATGGCTGATTTGTCTCACCAGCCCAAACAACAACAAATCCCATGTCCAAGCCCAGTGCATTTTTATCCAACAGCATTGGCTGGACACTGAACAATTCCATGGCACTGCATGTATCCCAACATCTTTCTGTGATCAGTTTTATTCTGTTTGCAAAGCTTTTACATTTTTATACAACCTTCCTGCATTTTAGTCCACATCAGCAAACTCAAGTTCTCTCAGTCGCTACAAAAATTAGGAGTTAGGACTGGTGGAAGTTACTTTTCCCTTTATATTTTATAAAAAGTCTGTGCATAGCTGAGATGATGATAGATTGTGCAGATATTTTGAACAAGTTGTTGTTATCAGGTTTGTAAGTCAGGCTAACAAGGAAGAAGCAGCAATGAAGGAACAAGAATCCACCATCTCAATTTGGCTTTCTTCTCTAAAGAATTCAATAGCCAAACAACTCAGAGGCCTTGAAACAGTGACCTCAAAACACTTCAGCTGAAAATCTTGGCAGAATAAAAATGCACACTTATTTTTCATATATTCCTGAATATAAGTACTAAACTTTGGAGCGATTATTTTTAAAAACCTCTAAATCATCAGATACATTTCATTTTCAAACTTGCTATGTTTTTTGCCTTTTTTTAAACATATTTGAGACTGAAGCAAAGGAATGCTTTGTCTCCATTTCATTTTGAGCTCCCTTTTCCTTTTCATATTGGCCTGACACAGTTCTTTGTTGTAGAGTGACTTTTCTTGCTTATTCACTGCTCTTCTCCAAACTCCCACTGCCTTTGTCTTGGTTATAGACATAAGGATGTAAGCCTGAAAACTCCTGCTGCTCTGTATTGGGTCATGGTTTTGCTCCAAGTTTCACAGTTCTTGGATTTGGCAGCCTGGAAGCGCAAATATTCCAGGTATTGATTAGCTTTTCAGAAAGTGGTTGTAGAACAAAAAAAATAAAAGCAGAAAAAAGGAAAATGGAAGTGATTATAGGCAGAAATGTGCCTTTTTTAACGAGGAACTATGGTGAGGCAAGGGCCAGTTTAATTTTTTTTAAAATGGTAGATAGAAATGTTTAAAAATAGGAATTAATAATGCAAAGTTATGGAATATTACTATATTCAGGTGTTTCTTGGGATTTAAAAAAAAGGTCACCTTGTAATATAGATTTAGTATCAGTTCATATAAATGCACAGGGAATTATGCACTAGAAAAATAGTCCTGTGGCAAATGAGTTTATATTTATAGAAAAAAAGGTATAAACATGTTTACAGTCAAGTCTACATTTTTACTTTTAAAAAAAATCCATTCTAGGTCTACATTCTAAGAAAAATATGTTTCTAGCTCTCTAATTCCTACTACAGTTTTGCAGCTCATTTCTACAGCTCAAATAAAACAGACCATCTAAGTGACTCATGATATTTTTTAAAGCATGGTCTCAGTGAGAACTGGTTTACAGCCAAGGAAGAGGAAAGTGGAGAATCATTTTAAACACAATTCAGAATCACTACCCTGATTTCAGGACAGGGGAAAAACAAATTACCCTCTTTGGGTTGTGTCAGCATCAATTTAAATTGACACTGCAAAGCTGAGGAGCCATCTGGAAGATGGAAAAATGAGTGTCAGCAGTCCCTTTTGCCTGGACAGGAGCAGGAAGTGCCTGGAGAGGAATGGCTGATCATGACACACCCATTGCAAGCCCCTTTTAGGGAAGGATAAAAATCCAACTTTGGTGATTAAATTCTTGACATCTTCTCTGGGTGGAGGGACAGTTACTCCATTATATCCCTGTGATAAGATGGGAAAGTGAAGTAAAAATGTGTTTCCCCTGGCAACAGGCAGAGCTGGCCAGGGCTGATTTATACAGAAAAGATTAAATGAGAGCAGCCCCCACCCCTGCACATTTCTCTGTATGTTTGGTGGCTGTACAAACAAGCCCTATATATAATCAGCAGGTCACTGATGAATAGAGGTACTTGGTTTTGCTTACAACTTATAATTAACATTTTATCATTTCCTATCAGCTTCTTATGCTCAAAGGTGCTATCATGGGCATTTAAATGATGATGTTAGTTTGTCATAGTCCCTGCAGCCATGAACCATTTTAATTGTTGATGCACGTGGAGAGATGATTGATGTGAAAAGGAATTCAGAGCAGTAAACTATTGCACCTCAAACATCTCCTTCCCATATATCACTCTACACACAAAAGCTCACCAGATTAGCCTTGTTTAAATATTATTTGCATCTAAATTGCAGGATAGGTTATAGACTGTTTATTTTATGAAGGAGGCTAAGTGCTAAAGCCAGCAGTTACATATTCCTCTAAGCATTGAGATTCGCAGGTGCACTTTGAAGGCTGAGTTCTAAGCAGACTGCAGAGTCAAGGACATGAGAGGAAAATCTCATTTGACTGCTGTAAAGTTAAGGGCTGGGAGATGGGGCAGGAATGCACCCACTCTGTGTTCTGAACTGTGAACAAAGGGAAATATTCTTTGCTCTGAGGAGTGTCTCAGTAAACACATCTTCATTCAAGTATTGTACAGCCTTAATAGGGTTTTTTTTATGCACTGAATTGTTCTGTTCTTTAGCAGTTAACTTCAAAATGCTGTGCAGAAGGGGACTATGCTGATAGACTGCTACCAAGTCACTTCTATGCAGAGTTTCAGTAATGAAGCCTCTAACTGTATATTGATGCTAAATGCCATTGTTAGGAGGCCCAATTATATTTTTTTCCATGCTCACTGGGAAGAAGTGCAGTAGGTCACTCACTCTGAATAACAAATCAGCTTCTTAGCTTTCCCTAGAAATAATTCATTATTCAAAAAATCCATTTTTATTTTCATTTTTTTTCCTAAAGGTTGTTGTAAGTTTTATAAAAGCATTCTTTTTTTTTTCCAAGGCCTTGCTGAATTCAGTGCCAAGTGCTTCAAATGTGCATTACCCTTGTAAAAGAAAATAATTTCCATGCAAAAGGCTATAAAATGAAAAACAGAATTTAAATTTTTCTGTGTGGGTTAAAATCTGTAGGGTTTCACTTTGTTGTGCTAACAAATGATTGTGTATCATAAAATGACTCTTGAAATATGTTAGGGAAGGATATAGGAATGCTCTTGGAAGAATGATAATATCAAACACCTCCTTTGGAATCATGTCTGCTAATTCAGAATTTTATTGATGAGATCCTGGAAAACCCTGGCTGACAAAGAATCTGGTTCTAATCCAGAAAATAATGAAAGAATGGAGTATCTATTGGGGGGGAAAAAAGTGCCTACTGGCAAAGGTGATTATTGAAAGACTTCATCAAAAGAATGAGGCTGTGTCTCTGGCATGCTGGCTGTGACTTGCAGGGCATCAGGAACAGAGCTTGGGAAATGGTTCATGATGAAGGAAGAGCTCATTTAAGAAAGATGAGATCTTTTTTCCATGAAGTTAGAGAATCACTTATTGGAAACGTTCAGCTACAAAATTGTAATAACTCACAAGCAGCTCAAGGGAACTTCATCTGCTCCATCAGCCACTAAAGGTTTGCGGTGTGCAAGGCAGAGGGTTTGTGATGTGTTTGCTAAGGCCATGGGGCTGCTGAAGCTGCTCACAGCCTCCTCTCAGAATATCTGCTGGTCAGAGTGACTCTGAGATATGTACAAGCCTCTTTTCCCAGCCTGGCAGTCGAAGAAGGAGTCAGAACTCTTCTGTTCTCGTTCTCAAGGTTGTTTATTTTTTCTTATCCATAAAATTCTTTCTCCAACCCACTGAGGTCTGTCTGGCAGGTTGGGTTGAGGCACACTGCCCATCCTTGGGGCAGTGTTATCTTTTATACTGAAAACTACATGTACACTATTTACAATAACTTCCTAATACCCATCACCTATGTTAGACAGTGAGTTTCTACTCTAAACCAATCCAAAAGTGCCACCATCATCCAGAAGATGGAGGTTAGGAATAAGAAAGGAGAAAGACAGGGCACACCCAAATTCTTCCATCTTGGGACCCCAAGCCCCCATTCTAAAACCCTAAAAATCTATTTTTTCACCCCGTGACAAGTTCACTATCATTCTGGTTAAACTGTCTTGACTTGTAATTCTCAATAAAGGTGGCAATTGTTTTTCCATGGGTCAAGATCAAAGGCACAGGGGTCTTGGGCTCTGTGTCAAGGTCTCTGAGCCCCCTGGAAGTCTTGAGTCCTCCAGGGCAGCTAGAGGAATTTCCTGGGTTCTGACAGCCTCCAAGACAAACTGCTAAACAAAGAAATGAAGAGCAGCATCAATGACACCTCTCTGTGCAACATGCACAGCAGCTCCAATGGACTGGGTCATAATTAACAGGGAAATATTTCCATGGTCTCATATTTTTCCCTTGTCATTCCTCTGTCTGTTACCTTCCAATTTATTTAGGGTCTGAGCCTCTCACTCTTCCCACGCTGATGCTGGTGAGTTTGTGGTCGCTGCTGGAATGAATTCTAACCATTCGGAGCACTTTGAGGGCGTGAGGAAGAACCCAGAGCTGGACTGAAGACATGTTGAGAGACTGAGAGAATCAGCATTCCTACATCTGAAGTTGCTCTCCCCATCTTCTCCCTGCACTATCTCGCTTCACTCCAAGCCCATCCCACTCCTTTTGGCATCTCAGAATCCCAGGCAGAGTATCTGGAACAGTCTCTGCTCCCCCAAGCAAGCTGCACACACCAAAGTTGTTGTGACCCAGCAAATAAGATTTGTGATTTCACGTCTGTGTTTACAGAAGGTGGGGGGAATACTTTGAGCAATACATGTGAGATGTTTGTATAACTGTTGAGACTCAGTAAATGATTATTCATCCTGGTAGTATTTCCGAAAAAGTGTCTGCTATTTATTTGTATCTCAGAGTTGCTTCCCAAAATAATAGGCAGCACATAAAGTCAAGGGCACTGGGTTCACTGATGCACCAGCTGCTCTCCCAAGTGGAATTTGTTACAAACAGCCAATAATATGTTCTGTACTAAGATGTTTAAAGCATTTTTTTATTAAACTAGGAGTGCTAGAATCGTGTATATCTCCTGGTATTTCATTAAGGTTACTGGCCTTGTGTCCAGGGGGATAATAAGATGCCAGAAGGCTGCAAGAAATGCAAATAAAAATGATACGTAGTCCTGGGAGTGTTATTTGCAATACTGCAGTGTTTTAATTCTCCAGCACCAGCCTTGGCTTGAGAATAGAAGGCTAAAGCTGAGAGTTACTGATGTACATCCTCAAACTCAGGGAGAAGATTTTTTTGTGTGCTCTTTACACCATTTGTCTAGTGCTCTATACCAGGATGGTTTGGAATAGAATTTCATGTTGAAAATTTTTAGACTGCTTTAGAAAGCTCAGTTAGGAAAGCCAACATGTTAAAATACACAAGTTAAACTTGCTCTGGTTTACTCTGTGGGGAAACCTGTCTTTCTCCTGTTCCTACAACAAGAATGCAGTTCCTGGATATTTAAAATTTGGAATAATTTTCTATTTCTCCCATTAATGGTTTTAAATCTTTGGAACCTAAGACTTTGCCTTTTGTGTGAAGTGGTAGTTTCTGTTTGCCATGAGAGCAAGACTACAAAGGTTCTTATAAGTTAATTCCAGCACAGCATTTGTTCAAGGACTGGCCCATTTTACAGCACAGGGAACAGAAAACTGATTATTTTAACCCACAGTAATTGTGAAGTGATTTTGGGGGCTGTGGCAGAGGGTAAGAACTTGTGAGATTCTAAATGTGCTAAGCATGGAGCCTTCTCCTGACAAATAAATCTGCCTGGTTAAATCTAATCTGTCAGATCAGACAGCTCTCTGCTGCACAGAGTACTGGCAATCCCTTTGTCAGACTGCAGAAATCACCTGCAAATTTAACTTAATCTTTACTCTCAGTATTGTTTAAAATAAAAACAATCATATATAGCTGATTTGGTTATAATAACATCCAGGAGCAAATAAAAATCTTTCAAATATCTGTTATGGAAACCATGTAGGCTGCAGTCTGCAGGGCACATTTTCCCTGCTTTGGCTATATTGTCATCTTAAGGAAGATGTCATGGTGTTCAAGTGCTCCTAAGAGTTGTGTTTTTTAGAGAAGTGAATTTGAAAATTGTGCCTGGAATCAGTTACAAGGAAGCACATCCATTGTCAGAGGATCCCTCTGGAGGTTTATCAGGTAGAATATAAGTTATCAAAATTATTTTCATTTTCAAATAGAAATTATTTTTCATTTTCAAATAGAAATATTATTTTTGACTGGATAAATAGTCTAGGCAGCACAGAGGAAAATTTAAAGGAAAATCCTTAAAGTCAGTATATCTTGGGACATCCCCACCCCTTAAGATGTCTAAGGAAGGCCTGGATGTGGCACTCAGGGCTCTGGACTGGGTGACAAGGTGGAATTGGTCACAACTTGGACTTGATGGTCTGGGAAGACTTTGCCAGCCTTAATGATTCTGTGAAATCCTATTTTATATTTTCACAGCATCCACTACAAAGATTCCCACCTTAGGGTGAGGTTTTTGGATCTTACCAGGGTTGAAATGTTTACTGATAAAAAGTCTTGCAGCAATTGTTGTAGGCAATATACTGCTATATCTGATAGGACCCATCCAACAGGAGAATAGTCTTCTGGTTAGCATCATCAGGGAAAAGAGAAAGTTAATTTCATGAGCTACTCAGACATAGTAAAATTAGCAGGAATGAAAGCTCAATTTCACTTGTAAAGCCTTGAGAATGACAGAGCCCTGCTGACCAAACAGGCCCTGAGGCCGAGAACAAAGGGCTGCCCCTGTCAGGGAAGGATGTTTTCTTGGGAAGCCTGCCCTACTCACAGAGATTTTTATTTTTTCCCCCCAGATTACTGGAAGAAATAAACTGCTGTAGCCAAAGGCAACTTACAGGGAGCTGAGACTCCACATCTCTGCTCAGCTGGGTTACAGAGTTCGATCCACAGGCAAAATCCCAGCCTGCCTTCAGCTCAGCCCCTCTCAAGAGCACCAGTGGGATCTGGACATAAATCACAGAATCCCAGACTGCTTTAGGTTGGAAGGGACCTTAAATCTCATCCACTGCCACCCCTCTGCCATGGGCAGGGACAACTTCCACTGTCCCAGGGTGCTTCAAGCACCATCCAACCTGGCCTTGGACACTGCCAGGGATCCAGGGGCAGCCACAGCTTCTCTGGGCACCCTGTGCCAGGGCCTGCCCACCCTCACAGGGAAGAATTTTTTCCTAATATCCCCTCTAATCCTGCTCTCCTTCAGCTTAAAGCCATTCCCCTTGTCTTTTCACTACTACTCTAAGCTCTTGTAAAGTCTCTCTCCTTCTTACTTGTCTGCTCCTTCACCTACTGGCTGTCCCACTTAATTTGAATCATCCCAGTTCAGAAGCACCAGTGGGACTGGGACATAAAGTCCCATTAATTTAGAAAGCTGACAGCCATATTCCATACTTGGAACTGGTAACCCAAGGTTTAATTGGCAGCTATTCCCACGGCCTCTCTGGCCACCAGCCTGTGTGTCCATGTGTGCTCCACACAAACATCTGGGAATGTGTCACCACCAACCCTTCAAAGGGCACAGATTTCAATCTCAGCACCTAATTAAAGTCTGTTCAGAGGGTTTGATATCAAAGACCAGCACTATTTGATGTAGGCAGCTTTTCCTCTGTGCTGCTCTGATCACCCTCTTTCCAATTGCTTTAGTTGTTAGCTTTTTAATTTTTTTAATAGAGCTATGACCTTGCAAGCTCTTGTGTGAGTTCTAATGACACCACCAGAATCAGTTTTCTCTGGTTATTGCCCACCAGCCCAGATATGCAGCTCAGTTATGTTTAATTCAGGAAGATATCAGCATATCTCCTGCCATGAGGCAGTGAAGGCCCCCCCAAAAGTGTCCATTTCTAATTGGTCACTGGGACAAGTGGTCTGCACACACAGACTCAGGGAACATCTGCTTATGGCATGAAAATGGATTATTTTAGGTTTACAGATCAGTGGGGGAATGAAAGGTCACATCAGCTGATATGTAAAATCCTATCTGGTGGTGTGAACCAGCTAGGGTTAAATTAAATATTTATGTTAACTGTAAGCCTTAGCATAATCGTTTGCATTTCTAATTTACATTGAATTAAATGAAGAGGACTTGTAAAGGTATTTCTGAATTATATCTACAAGAATAGACTGGTAAAAAATTAATATACCTATGTAATTTAATGCAATCCATACTTATTACATATTATTAAATGTTAGAAAATTAAAAAAATAAAACCTAAAAGAAAAACTGTATTTAACCATCCTGTCCCATAATGGGAAAGCTTCTGAAGGACTCCCTGTAGAACCTCTTCTAGGTTTCATTCTTCCACATTCATTCCCATGAAACGGATGCAATGCAAAATGAAGTAAAAAGGATTAAACTTCATTTTAGGTGCCTAAAGAGATAATCAGCTGAAAAATTGCATTCTGGATTTAGAATTCACAGGCCACAGAGAGATGTGTGAGCATGAAAGTTTCAATAATCTGAATGTGTTATTTTTTTACATTTCCATGTTCAAGCATCACACAGTATTTGTTGCCCTAGAAGAAAACCCATTCCTTCCAAATTTAGTCTGTTTGTTGTTTGTTGGCACTTTTTAAATAAAAAACAAGCATGTTGTCACTTTGTTAATATAAAACAAGTTGCACCAAACCCAAATGCCCCATTACACATCACATTCATTAAAACAAGTGACTTATATAGACATAAGTGGATTTAATTTATAATATGCTTAAAAGTGGTGCCAAGTCACTCAAAAAATAACTCCTGCTTTTATGAGATCTGTGCCTACTGCTTCATCCTCCTCTTCAAATAGAGAATTCCTAGGAATTTTGGGGTTCTAACCTTGATCAGACAACTCATTTCCAGGATATATCTTGACAAAATACATTTGCAGAGCAAGCATGGTTGAAAGTGTTTTCTAATTACTGTAGTTTCTGTTCCATTTTTGTGTGACTTTCTCAGTAAGTTTTTTCCCTACTTATAAATTTTATTTCAGTGCTTCACTGGTGTGTTCTTGGCTTTCTGCAGCTGCTGAGGACCAATATTTTCTCCAGCACAGCTACTGATCCTTCTTTTGGTTTTAATATTCTTTCTTGAGAAGAAATAAGCTTAGCAGGATTTCAGAGCCCTCAGCAAATCCAACTCTCCAGCTACCAGGATGATGACTTTTCTGCCTACACATTTCTGAACAACAATATTTCTGCATTTTCCTTGCTCATACAAATAACCAGAAAGTTTTAAGCAGTGTATTTTTTTTCACTGCTTTTGAGAAAGGGATAGAATTGAATCTGCCAAGATTTAAAAAAGTTTTTAAAGGGCCCTACCACTTCACAGTGGGAAATAAGTTGGTTTATGCTGTTGTCATTTCTATAACATTTTTCATCTTATTACTTTGGGTGTTTTCTATGTATAGAAGAAAACCACCCTCTATGTACACATTACTCATTGTAGTGTCTACCATTTTTATAAATTCCAGTATTTAAGGAGGTGGGAAAAGCAGAATTAGTGCTTCTCTAACCCCTAGGAAAAAGGTATGGGGTTTATTCCACAATTTTATTCTAAGCTGATCAATTTTGTTTACAGTTATAATTTCATCATTAAGAAATGGAAATAATATTCCTATTCCTTTTCCAATCTCAGAAGCTGTGTAAGAAGGAATAGATCATCAGAAGTTTGGCAAATGGTTCATCAGACAATACGAGATGTCAAGTTTAGCAGGACAGGCATTTCACAGCAAAAGACTGGCACTGATAGGGTTAAAAAAATGTCCTCATCTGTCATGGTCAGGATTGTTGAAGTTTTCTTAACGTGGACCTAAATGATTTCCTTTGTGTCATTAGCTCCATCCTGAATGATGGGTTCTGTGTGAATAACTACCACAGAAAACAGCTCCATGAAATGCCTTGTTTAAATGTGTTTCTTTAATTTTTTTAATTACTCTTCAATGTCGTGCTGCTTTTAATCGAAAAACACAAAAAGAGAAGGTCATGACCACCTTTGTCTTAAATAAAATCTATTGAGTGTCTTGCAAATTCTTCCAAGCTTCCTTTGTCTCATTTGTGATATTAGAGGAGGCAGATGGGATTAAGGAGTTCCCTGTGTCACTGCAAAGAGGAGAAGTGGAGGGTTAGTGAAGACACCTAAATTCAATCCATCCTTCCTTCCTTCCTTCCTTCCTTCCTTCCTTGCACAGTAGGGACAGAGGAAATTTCATTGTTTCTATTTCATCCATCAGGAAATGAAAAATTTGGTTTACATGGATTATGAATATGATTATGGAAGAGAAAACAAATGAATCTAGAAGTATTCCTGGTTTTATTTGTGGTGTACTTTTTCCCCTTTTCCTGTCAAAGGAAAATCCAATCTTACTTTCATATTCCTATTTCCTTTCTGCTTCTTGTTGTGTAAAAAATCATAAAATATTGGTGATTTAAAACCTTCACATTGGGTTGAATGACACGACTCTGGTTCAGCAGCCTCTTCTAGATGTTTATTTCTAGATGTATAGAATAAATCATAAATTACTAAACCCCACTAAAAACATAGTAGAGAGCCTAAATAAAGTAATAAATTGCTGTCCAACATGCTTATGTAAAGCTCCAAACCTTCTCACTGGGACAAATCTTCATGATCTAAAAAATCCCAGGGGTTATTGCTTACAGAGCTCTGGAATCCTTCTGCTGACGATGTGTTCAGCATTCATTTGAAAAGCAAGCCAAACTACATCATAAATTTTTCAAGAAAACAATGGAAACATGGGATTTATGATCATTGACTCTTGCTGAAGGCTGATCCTGTAGATCTGTATTTGTCATTTCGATTGCACAAAGTCATTTTTCAGTTTTTCATGGCTGGCTGAAGGGCTAGAGTGCCAATGGAAACATCACGTTGAAATAACAGATGTCAGAAATATTGCACCAGGAACCAGGAGCTACTTTAACAGACCTTGTAAAATATTGCTCCTTCTTATACTGAACATAGGGGTAAGAGCATTTTTTATTTGCTTTTTAAGTCAATTGGCACTTTGTCTCAACTGGAAGCATAGGCTGAGGTTGTGAGGGAATTTCAGTTTGAGCCAGTGCATGTGAAGTTTTGTTTTCAAGGCAGTGAGCTACTGGCATCAGCCTTTGCTGAACAATAAATAAATTGGCTATTTAAAGTAGATAGTATTTTCTACTATTCATAGTAGCTACTATTAAGTTGGCTATTTAATAGTAGCTACTATTGAATAGTAGAAAAGCATTGTATCACTCCTTTATAGCTCTTCCACTGAAAAATATTTAATTTCTGTCCTCTCTTGCATTCATCTAAAGAAAGGTTATTAATTTTCTATCCAGGTGTGCTTTGCTCAGGGAATATTCCCCAGTGCCTTTCTGGCTTGAGCTATGTTTGAAGCTTTTCCCAGCATAAGTATGTCAAACAAGAGAGTGAAAAATCATTTCTTTGTCAAGTGCATCTTTGCAAGAAAATAACTGTAGGAATAAAGAATGTAGCTGGGAAAGGGTGAATTGTTAATGGTTAACCAATTTAATGCAGCTTCTTGGTTTATAGGTGTTCCATTTGATGAAAATATCATTGAATTTCATTTAGGGTAAGAGATCAATATTTGCCTGGTCCTGCACTAGAAAATGCAATAGTACATATATATCAAGGAGAGTGCTATCACTGTTAAACAGTGATCCAGGCAAGAAATCTTTTTGTTATTATTTTTTCTCCTATAAGAAAATTTGATTCAGAGTTTGCTTGGTATGGTTTTCATGAAGATCCTGATTGTGAAGGGAAAAAAAAAGCAGACTGCAACTACAATGAGAGAAACAGAGAAAATAAAGTTTTGTAAAACAGAGAGGTTCAAGTTCCTTTTTAGCAGAAAAAGTATTAAATCAGAAATGGAACTCAAATACTTAACCTCAAAAATTTCCTGGCATTTATTTGTTGATCATTTTGAATAAGGGCTGTACACTCTTGTTATATAAATATTAAATATTGTAACAAGCCAAAGGCATTGCTCCTACAAAAAGAAGAAATATTTCATGTGGTGGTTTAACCTGCAGGCAGCTAAACCCCACAGAGCTGTTCATTCATCTGTTTATTCATTTCCCCCAGTGGGGTCAGGGAGACAATCAGAAAAAAAGTAAAACTCCTGGGCTGAGATAAAGAAGGTTTAGAGGAAGAGGAAGGGAAAGGGAAAGAGGAGAAGGAGAAGGAGAAGGAGAAGGAGAAGGAGAAGGAGAAGGAGAAGGAGAAGGAGAAGGAAGGAGAAGGAAAAAAGGAAAAGGACTTCCTTCACAGCTGACAACTCACCTCCAGAGGCTGTGCCTTGTGCTCCTTTCCCAGTCACTTGGTCATTGCCCCATTCCCTAGAAAGTGATCCCAGCTGCTTGGTTCCCTACCCTGTAACTGCAGGCTGTTGTCCCACATGGATTATAGGTGAAATCTTTTTTCCTGTCCACTGAAGGATGAGGATCAAGTGTACAGAATCAGGAATCACAACAATAGGAATGTGCTGGTTCAACATACCAACTACATCCAAAATTTTCAAGAGCCATTGTAGGTGGCTTGGAGGAGAAGGGAAAGGTGAAAGGGTAGAAGTGTCCTCCCTTGACTCCCCCATGGATTGGCACTGAGGAGAAAAGGTAAAGCGAGAAACTATTAATAGTTTCCCAGAGATATTTTCTGGTGGTAATGCTGAGTACAAATACCAGATTAGTGTCACAACCAGTAATTTTATCATATCATGAGCCAGTGTTACACAGCACAGAAAAATAATAACCTTAATCCAGCCCCCAGAGATGCCAAACAGCACAACAGGGAACATTCACAGGAGGTGAGGTGCTACATACCATGACTCTGGGAATGAGCACAGCAAGTCTGAGGTCAAATAAATAAAGATTGTCACCAGCAACTATTAAAATAATATAATTAATTATTATAAAAATGTGGTTTTGTGGTCAGATTTATCATTATCTCAACACTTCATGCCCTATATTGGGTGTTGTGGTTTACCTGGCAGGCAGCTAAACATGACAGCCACTCACTCATTCCCACAACAAGGAGGGTGCAAAGAAGCACCATGAGCCAATGCTGGGGGTGTGGGGCATCCCAGCCCATCCCAGATCAATTCCTTTGTCACAACTTACTGCTGCTGCTGCTGGTTGAATGTCCCCTTCAATATAAAGGCCCAAAGAAAAGAAAAATAATGTAAAAATTTTAAAAAACCTCATATTCCTTACTAGAATCATTTCATATTTTATTCTGCAGTTAATTATTCTGCCATTGGTTTCCTTTCTTAACTTTGCACAGTTAATAAATAATTGCATATCATAGGAATATATTGCATATATTAATAGGTAATAGGTAATAGATAGTAGATAATAGATAATTAATAGGTATTATGAAAATAGTCAATATTATAAATAGGGAATTAGTGGCATTCCCAGGCTGGAAAGGACAACACTCTCAGGCACAGGGTGTGATTGTTGACATGTCTGTGCAGGGGCAGGAGTTAGACTTGATGATCCTTGTGGGTTCCTTAAAACTCAGGATATTCTGTGTTTCTGTGATATTAATTTTAAATATTTTTCAGTTAACAACAAGTTTCTGTTAACTTTTATGCAGCCTCCATTATTCTTTCTTTACCCTTATCAGGCTTCTAAATCAGGAAAGCAAGAGTGTGAAGTTTTCTTTCTCTGAGTTACTCATAAATCATAGGACATTATTTATAAAGGGAAGAAAAATAAAAATAATAAAAAAAAATTTATACCAGTCATTCATCAGCAAAAATCCCAATGAAACCTTGAGGAATGGAAGGTAAACAGAAGAGTCAGGATGCAATGATGGGACACAGGGAAATGAACAGAAAAATACAGTGAGTGAAAGTTATCTAGTGATAAAAAAAAAAAGAAACAATGAGCATATTCAATTCAAGGTCCATTACTTTTGCCTGGTGGGTGTTACAACCCCACTTACAGTCAATGAAATGACTCCTATTGACTTGGAAGTGTTTCCAATCAGGCCTAAAGCATAATACCTGTACCACTTGTTAATCTAGATGTGCACCATTTAATAAAGTTGAAAGGTTCTCTTTTAACCAAGAAACCTAAAAGTTCTGAATGCATTTTCATATATTTGGGGATGTGTCTAACCCAACACATAGAGCAGCAGCTCTGCAAAACAATGCTCTGAGGCAGAGTGAATTCCAGCACACAAAACTCAGCAGCTCCTGTAGATCACTTGTGCATAGGAATTACTGAGACTGTTCTGAATGTAATTTCCTCCAAATTCTCACTGGAAAATAAATTACTTCAGATAGGATGAACGATCTGGCTAAAATAGTCTTTTGCAAAATGAAACTCCCATGCTAGGGAGCTCTGAATAAGTTCTGGTTGAAAATAGGGTATTTTTTGTAGTATTCTGTAATTTAACTATTTTAATTTTTTTTTTTTACAGTGTGTGATAATATAGTATCTGTGCATACTGAGACTTAATGGCAAAGTATGATATAGAGAGTCAATATATATATATATTTTAAATAGCAAAAAATTGCTCCTGCACTGACCAGAGCATCTTTTTGTATCTATGTTCATCTGAAATACACACTGTATTCAATATATCACAGTCTGTGCCGTTCATTCCAGCACTGTTACTACATTATTCTGATATATCATTTTTACTATCTTGCTACTTGCTGAACAATCATGATGGAATATAAAATCTATATGCAAGTTCACAATACTTTTCTAAACATTTTTCTAAAGCCATTGCTTAAATCAGTTGAAAATGAAATGCCACTTGTTAAAATAATATTTTCCTCCAATGACAGCTTTTGGCAATTTGATGGTGCACGAAAAATTACATCTTTCAGTTCTGCAGGAATATCTTCTCACAGCACTCAGATATTTTTTCATCAGCCTCTTTTTAGAAGAGGAGAGAGATTTCCAGCAAATATACATTTGCTTTCAAAGGGGATTTCAATGGGGATTTTTAACATGAATTTGTTATTTCTTTAGTAAACAGAGAACTTCTGTTCACATGGAACTGTGGAAGCTCCTGATTAGAACTGGTAGCCACCAGCTTTTAGGGAAGTCACAACTTGTGTTGATTTGATGTTTATTTTGACCAAGTCCTACAATGTTTTTTTAGACAGAAATAATTCAGGAAGAATTTGAACTATCAAGCAGAGATTTACATATTTGTAAAGTATTTCCAATAACTGAATGGCTTTTAGTAGGGTAGTACTGGAGACTGAGAACTTTATTTTTTCATCTGAACTGTTAATAAACACATTTATATGCAAATTTATGCAGAGAATTGGTAGAAAAAAATACCTCGTGATTACTGCTGTTATTTTTTTAGAAGATCAAATGGCTTGTATGAAGGAAAATTGCCAACATTTTCCTTGCTTAGAGGGATGGAGTATCAGTGAGGGTTTACTTTTGTGCTGGTAAAGCTTCTGCAAACTTGTGCTGATTCACAAAGATCTGCTCTAGTTGAGGTGGGTAATAAACTTAAATTGGGATTTATTCAGCCAGAACAATGCTCTTGACTAATCTAAATTGTAGCTGTGCCTCACATCTTCAGGAGCCTTGGCAAACTCTTTTTTTTTTTTTTTTTTTTTTTTTTGTATTTTTGTATTTTTGTCTCCTTTCCTTCCTTTTCACACCCAATGATAGAAATTCAATCACTACTCTTAGCCTGAAAGTTGTCCATTTTAAACACCAGCAGAAAATTTAACTCTCCTGAAACTGAAGAAGAAATGTAATTATTTGACTTCATTACTTTTTTGGCCTCTTTCTATTAATTTTTTTTTCATGTATTAGAGGAAAGGTTGCATAGCTAAAGCAAAAAAATGAGCTTTTGTCAATTATGCAGCACTTACACCAAGTACTTCAATTAACGGTGAACACTGAATAATTAAAAGTGTTTATAGACTGAATTTCTCCTAAATATTTTTTCCATGTCAGAAGTACATTTACATAAAAAGGCAATGCACTCTCTCAATTCAAATAATATAAAATAAATATATCTATTCTGGCTACTACAAGGAAACCAGCAGCCTGCATTGGTTCCATCTTTATCTGTATATTTAATCTTTTCTCCAAGCTAGAAAAGCCAAATGCAGAATCATTCCACTCCCAGTGTCATGCTGCTCTAGCCTTATTTTAGGTTCCCATTTGTTGGTGGGAGCAGAGCACTCACTCTGCTCATCATTTGAGTGGTTACAACTCCAGAGTGCTGCACCACAGCACTCCTTCCACAACCTGAGCTAAAGAAAGGCTTTAGAATCATAAATTTAGAATATTCCAGGCTGGAAGGGACCCACCAGGATGATGGAGACCAACCCCACTCCCTGCACAGACACACCAAAAATCCCACCCTGGGCATCCCTGGGAGTGTTTTCCAAACCCTCCTGGAGCTCTGGCAGCCTTGGGGTCACTTCAGCCTCCTCCTTCCCACTCTGCCCCCACTTTTCATGCTAAGGGACTCAGCTAAAGCTGACCACACACAAAATCAAGAATTCCTAAAGAAATCATGCTCAGAACACTGAAACAGGCAATGAGACTAAGATAGAAAAGGAGTGGTAGCCTGCACTAGGCGCAAATCATTCCAGATCTTGCAGTGGGAGAAAAAGCACATTTTTAGCCACAAGTTAAGGAAATCTGCCTCGACTAACTGCGATCAATGAATTTATTACACCTGCAGAGCACCTTTGTTTTGGCTTTTGTGAGGCCTTTTAAATGTTTCTCTAACTAAACCTTGGTGATCAAACACTGAAGGTGCAGGCACAGTTTTCTCCCAAGGTTCCCTTCTGTTGTTGGGAGCCATTTCTTATGAACAATTTTTAATTAGAGAAAATCCAATAATTAATTTAGTGAGAGCTACCTGGATTATTTCAAAGTCCTTAGAGGGACTACAAGATCATTAATTCTCTGTAATTTCTCCTGCATATTTACTCTGGAAGGAAAACCATGTCCTCTGTAACAAACTTCAAAGGGAAAGGAAATTATCCACTTTCCTGTCCATTGTGAAGAAACTAGAAACCTGTGGCTTAAACTATACTCTTTTTGTAACACAACTTGAGGTTAAAACCATGTTTGGTGAGTTAATGTAAGAGTTGGGAAGCACTGGAATAAATTATAGAGGAGGCTTCAGCCCCTGAAGTTCTGTGAGAACAAAGCAGACTGACCAACCTCTGCCAGCAACTGCATTTGGATAGCTAGTGCTGCCTTGCTGAAAGAAAATGGGATAATTGGTGTTCCAGCAGCCCCCTTTTCTGTCACTCTGGATGTGCTGGGCTTTGTGACCTTCCACAATGCACAAAAATGGACAAGCACAGAGATAAATCTTCAGAGACAACATAGAACAAGCCAAAAAAGTATTGTTTATCCCTCCATGCATTTCATTAGAATAGTGCCATGCCCTGCTGGCAATAGCAGGCTCTGTGGGACAGTTAATGCATGTTTGTTGGCAGATTTTGGATAAACCTTATCTCTCCCAGGAGGTCTCAATAATTCAATTTTTGGCAGTGGGGGTACATTGCAGTGGGTTTGGTTTAATGTAGCATGAGGTACTGTGTATATTTAGAGATTTTGAATCACCAAATTATTCTTAAGCTTTCAAATCACCAAATCTTTCCCTTTTACATGTGATGTGATTAAGTATGCTTGGTATTTAACTGTTAATATTTTTATTCAATACTGCATTTGCATGTGTATGATGGAATCTGATGGGTTTCTATTATCATAAAATAGAAACAACTTGAAGTCTTATTGGTTCTTGAAGCTTTTTTTCTTGGTTGATTGAAGTAACCCAAATTTTAAAGTACTGCACTGTCCTGGTTTTGTCCTTCTTAATGCTTTCTTGGTTTTCATCCAGCTCTGTTGGAACAGTTCATTTCCTTGTGTTTTAGGGCATCATTTTTGCTTTGGTTATTGCTAAAATTTATTAGCCTCCCCTCATCGAGCAGTGATAGTGTTGTTATTTGGGAGAGTTGGAATTTATAAGGTGTTCTGGAGGAAACATTTATTGCCATGTAGGCTGCAAACTACAGCAGAGCTACCTCATAACTGAGTTTCCTACAAGTGCTTGTGGCCACATTCTGGCATCAATGGCAGCAGCAGAAAAGTGAAGAAATTCTGCTGGCCTGATGTGGATTCTGAGTGTGAAGTTGCTGTGGGACTGAGCTGAATTCCAGCCTAGGCTGTACAAACATCAGCATTGGGTAAGGAAGATGCAGATCATTCCTCCTCCCCTCACTGGATTCTGAAAGTTAATAACATGGATTGCAGGCACCAATTGATTGATTTCATCTCAAATCTTCCATGTCCAGCAAGTGCTTTCTGTTAATTATTCATGAGATACTTTCATCAGTTGGGTCCAAAAAGAGAGATAAAAACTCTGTGTCCTGTGAAGACAGAGAGGGGCAGGTGTTGAGTGACTATTTAACACCCTTGGAAGTTCCAGATGTATTTTTAATACTCTGTAATAAAACCGATGGCTTCCTTTAATTGTTTCAGGGTTTTCTACTGATCATTGGGGTAGGTTTAGGGTTGTGTCTCACCCTGATTGATGGAAGCAACAAAAGTAAAATGTCTTCTAGACACAGCAATGTTGCCAGTCCAAAATTTTTTTCTTAATGATTTGCCAAATTTTGTTAAAGTTAAGTTAGAAAATTATATAAGATTACCTCAGAAATTCACAAAATGCTCAATCTGGGCCATAAGCAATGATAGACATTTTTTCTATATTTCAAATACTATTCCTTAATCTTAATTAAATATCTGAGCTTGCTCCTAACACTACTCAGATTTCTGTTAGGATGAATCTGATCTCAGGCACTTCATGTACAGAATTCAAAAATGAATTCAGAATGTTCATAAACATCAGTGCCTTGAACAGAAGTTGGCAGTAACTGCACAGAGCTTTAGGAAAGCATCCACAGTAGTTCAACAGATCTTAAAAAAAAAAAAAAGCAAAATCACTCCCTCATCCCAAACCATTTTTCATGAACTGTTGTTTGTATAAATATATCTCTATGTCACCACTTCAAAAATACACTTGATTATTTACTTTCTTCTGACAGAGACCCTGAGGTTGTCAGTTGGAAAATGTGATGGCCCAGAGCTGCTCTAGAAGTCTAGAAGTCCGTGGTCTTGAAAGGAAACCTTGGTTTAGATTTGGTCCTTGATAAAACTTCCTGTGCCCAGGGAGATTCTTCATGCAAAATAATTCTCTTAACAAATGTCTGTGTGTCTTCTGCATGATCTCCCATCAACCATTGGCATGCAAGGCTTTGGTATCTATTTCAAAAAGCATTAGAAGGGGAATTAACATCAACAAGAATATTCTGCCTATGTGCTATTCTTACAGTGGTGGATTCTGGTACCTTCTGAAAGTTTTTCTTTTTTTTTTCATCTTATATAAAATAATTTCCGTGGGGGTTTTTGTTGTTGTTGTTGTTTTTTGGTGGAGTTGTTTTTTGCGTTTTTTTGGAGATTTTTGGGGTATTTGGGGTTAGGGGTTTTTTTGGTTTTTCTTTTTTTGTTTTGCTTTTGGGGTTTTTTTTTAATATAAATATCTGAGAAAACAATGGCTTTAGGCCCAGAGCAATGAGAGGCTTAGAAACTCTGAGGGAGGCTATAACATTGAAGTCACTTGTGACTTCTTCAGAAATACATAAGATCTCAAAAAATGAACTTTAAATACTTAAAGAAATGCGCAATGTTCTGATGTTAATGAACAGCCTTCATTATGAATCAATATGAAATTGCAGAGACGTTCTCCCACTCCAGATCCATTTGCCTCCTTTGTGGTGGCTTTACAATGGGCTGTATTGAATTTCTGAGCCCAGCAGCTGCCAGGACTGAATTGCACAGTGGTGGGCCCAGTGTGCTGCTTGCAGGCAGCACGTGGAGTGTTTTTGCTGTGACAAGGGACACTTGTGGCACTCAGCCACTCATTTGGTCTCCTGCAAGGCTTTGTTACTAAACAATGAATGAGGTAATGAGGAGCCCTCCTGCTATTTGGCATAACAGGACAGCAGATAGAATCAAATATGTTTAATAGCACAGGGGGAAAATAAGAGTTAATGAGATAGTTGTTAGCAAGTGAGAGCTCTGTATTGACAAAACCACAATCAGGCATCAGGCAAACAATCATTGCATTCCTGTGTTCACAATGGAAGAAATCACTAAGTAATAGCAGTGCTTCCAACAATGCTGAAACAAAAGCTTCCTCTCCATCCTCTCCAGCCCTTTTATAATCTCCTGACTCCTACAAAACCAACTGCAGGACAGGGAGGCCAGAGCTGGATGGGGCTTGGAACACCCTGGACTGGTGGAAGGTGTCCCTGCCCTTCCAGGGACAGGGGGTGGCACTGGATGAGCTTTAAGGTCCCTTCCAACCCAAACCACTCCAGAATTCCATTATTTGATTCCAGCTTCTATTCTAGAGCTCACAGGGCTCAGGCTTTTCCAGACACCATCATGGACTTGGACATATCCAAAAGTTTTCAACAATTCTCCCTCTCTCCAACTGAACTAGATTGTAGATGCCACTCCAAGTATTCCCAACTTTGACAGCAGATCAGCTGGAGAGTTCCAACAAATCCACCTTTCACCGGGGCAGTGATTATTTTTAGGCTGAATTTGCAGCAAATTTTGGTGCTGCTGGTGGTACCACAGTGAAGGCACAATATTTTCCTTTGTTTTTCTGCCTGGTTGCAAAAGAGCATAAAGAAAGACTGCTCTTTTCACTACTCTTTCCCATCATCAAACTGGCATAGGGCAGTGCTTGTCCTACCCAAATCCTCCTGCAGTTGTGTAATTCAAATTAGAGAAGCACAGTTTTTCTCACCCTATTTAAATAGCACAAAATGGGTCCATTACGTACCCCTCTGGACTTCCTGGAAATGAAGCAGGCATTAATTCTGAAAGATTAATTGAAACATTACCTCTGGCACCACTGCAGGTACTTCAGCTCTTTATTGATTCAAGTTTGGCATTGACACCCAGCTTCCATTTCAGGTGATGATGTAGAGGCTGGTGAGAGAATAAGAAATTCTTGTTACTACAAGAACAAGGAGTTACTGAGGTGAATATACATGTGACAGATACACTCTCCTAAATCTTCCCACATAAGAGACCCATCACAGTTGTTATCATTCACCAAGGCTAGTAAAAAAAAATGGTTTGCAGTAGAAAAATCCATTTCATTGAAAGCTAAATATCTCATGGAGTTCTGTCTGTTTTGACAGCCTTTCTCACTGAAAGTTTTATGAGGTCCTTGTAATAGTTACTGGTAAAAACAACTGGTAATGGAGAAGATGAAATGAAAACCAAACCTCTCCCAGCAAAAGCTACGTTTCACAAAATTATGTAGGGGGTTAAGACTTGTAAGGTTTAAAATCTTCTCCAAATTAGAATGAAAAAGAATTGAAGACATTCCTAAATTTTTTTTCTGTTCTTGGTAAACCATGTCTGTTATTCACATAGCTGTCAAATGGCATCTTCCTTCAGTTCTCTGCTAATTGTTCAGATATGAAAATAAGAATTAGTACAGATGATTTAATCTCAGATAGTTGAGAAATAAAAAAAAAAAAATAAAAAAGAAGAAGAGAGAATGAAAAATAGAACATTTATCTAAAGGAAGAAAAGCAGAATACTTGTGTAAGACTGAAGTACTCACTGCACCTGAACTCAAGGCTAAAGCAGTCTAATTCCAGGTTTAAGAATAGAATCAGGGAAATGGAAAAGCTCTAGAGGTGTTTGTGGAAGTTAATGATGCAGCATCATAGTAAAGCCCAAATTAAATTCTCACTTTTCTCAATAGAAGCACATTAAAACAAAAGTACTTCAGAATAAAGGTGTCTTATGCTGTTTTGTTGTTGCTCCCTGTGAATGGGTTTTCTTTTCTGGTTTTGCTGCCAAGCAATGACATATGGGAGGGTTTCATGCTCATACTTCTATGTGAAGCATTTTTAGGAAAAAAAACCAAGGGATAGAGTAACTGAAAATATGAAGCAAGTACAGAAACTGATAGAAACTTGAATGTGTTAAATGATGAACTCTGACTGCTGGACATTACTGCCAGCAAAAGGAAAAAGAAGGGTAATTGGTCTCATGTAAGTATCCTTCCTTGTCCCAGTTGCTCTTGACAGTGGGATTGGTCTGTAACTCTGATATCTGCATCTTTATTTAGGAAATTAAATGTAGCCGTCAACGCAGTTTGAGTCTCTGGAAGTTCTGCTGGGTTATCCTTACTTGCGCAGGTTGTTTAGGAAAGAGGCTTAAGGCTTCAAAATGTAAAAAATGATCCTGTTGTTTTGCCACATCTGTGACTGTACACATACAGATGAGTAGAGGAGGAGAAAATTAATATGTCCTGTTTGCTTTAAAAGAGCTTTCTTTGATTTCCTTCCTTCCTTCCTTCCTTCCTTCCTTCCTTCCTTCCTTCCTTCCTTCCTTCCTTCCTTCCTTCCTTCTTTCCTTCCTCATAAATATCCCCTACATTTTCTCTCACTTAATAACTCAGGTTTTATTGTGTCAGTGAACCAATTTACACTAAATTGTGTTTATGGTTGTGGGTTCTACTGTTTAGACTCTGAAACCTTTTAATTCTCTAACAATCTTTGTTTCTTCTTTTTCAGAGGTGTTTATTCAGGGATTGGGGTTTTTTTCTCCACCTCAGGCAATAATTACTCTTCTTCAGCTATATCGATATAGTTTTGGGTGTTATTATTTGAAAATTGGGAGAGTTTAATTTTTCTTTTCAATGAGAAAGGGATGGTAAAAGACAATTTGTTTTATAGCTTTCCAAGCTCTCTTTTCACAGACCTAGATTACTGAAGAAATAATAAAAAAATTAACTAAATAACATCTCCATCAGAAAGGATTTTCACAGGAAGTAGGTTGGTAGTTCCAAACAAACCTTTGCAATATTTCTGTAGAGAGGGAAACCACAGACAGTCACAGGAAATTAAATACATTTTGACAGGTGGACCACAATATCTATCAAGAGGAAAACCAGAGAAGCAGTATAGACCTTCTCTCCTTTAAGCAGCTTAAAATTTGATATCTGTAACTCCAGCCTGGCCCCTATTTATAAGGGCAGAATTTCCTTGGCAAGGAAATAAGGATGGCGTGTTCAGGACTGGGGAGGGGAGGGAGAGGAGGTTTGTTCTCAGCAGCTGGTCACAGAGAAAGGTTGTTTTCTTGGGAAGGAGAAAAAAAAACTCCATTTGACAGCAGAGCTGAAAAGGTGGTCACAAAATAAACAGGGCTGCCAACAGGAGCTGTCACCATATTTAAGGCTGATGAGTAGTAATTAATGCAGATTCTTTCAAGCAAGACTTGCAGGCTCAAATGGAGCTCAGTGATTCACAGAGGAAGAGGAAAGTGAGAGGCTCTTCCTTGGAATTTGAATTCAGTGCCTGTGAAAGCCTGGAAATGTTGGTGCGCAGGTCCCCCAGCCTTCAGCTGCAGCAGAGGTGTTCTGTGTGCTTGTTCCAATTGCAGCAGCCTTAAAAACAGCAACATTCACAAGCAGAGCTGTCTCCCATCCATTCTGACCCTCTCACACATCTCCAGCACAATTTGGAACCTGATGGAAACTTCCAATTCATTCCTGGGTGTTCATAGTCCTAAGGTAAAGATCCCAGCTGTTTTGGGAACTAAAAATGTTCATCTAAGAATGTCTGAGAAAAAGCCAACAAGGATGAAGAAGAAATAATTTAATACTTGCTGTTTAGCTCTAGTGTCAGCTACCTGGAAATGTCTTCATAATTGTAGGATGTACAGGATAGTAGACATATACATATTTTATGTATAAAACCCATGTATCTCCTGCCTTATGTAACGTTCAAATTATGTCATTCTTGAATTTTCAGGCGGAGATGCACTGTGTAAACTGGTTTTTTTGTTTCCAAACAATGTCATGCTGCAGAAATGCTTATAAGGCCAGAAGTACAATGCAAAAGATCCCCAAAGTCTGTATTACTGATTTTACTGTTGATCAACTGTGACTTGTTACATCTAGAAAACAAAAATAAATACATTTTACATGGCAAATGGGCTTCGCAGTCTTGATATACAAATGCATGTGTTACATAAGGGGTTAAATTTAATCCCAGTGATGTCAGGGGAGGAGGTAAGAGCTGAGCTCTGCCCAGGTTCTTATTTAGCTTCTGTCTCTAAGTACAACTTCTTGGCAGTGGTGGTTAAAAGCCATGTAAGCAACTGCTTCACGACAGGGTTCAACAGAATACCAAGTGCTCATGAGAGTTCTGCCCTGAGGTTCTGTGAACATGTCAGGAAAATTAATCCACAAACAACAGAGGTTTATGTCTAGAAATGAGACAGAGGAGTTCTTTTACTCCATTGGAATCAAGGGAGAGGACATGAGGCATTGTCCTGGGATCTCTCAAATTTTTGGAGGACACAGCCTTTAATTTTTTGAGTTCAAAAATTAAAGTTCAGCCAAGGATAGCAATAGTTCTTTGATTAGTTGTGAGCTTCCAAGTAAAAAAAAAAAAAAAAAACTCACCAGTAATCAGGAATATATATTAGCATAAATTACACATAGTAAGAATGATAAGAAAAACAACAATCTTGGAATCTTAAAAACCATGAGATTGCATTGTAATTTAGTATTTGTTAAAGTTAGTGTATTGTTTTTAATTTTCCCGGGCAAGGATTTTCACCCACAGATGTCAGTTTTAGCCAGGACAAGGACAGTGAAAAGATTTTTGTCTTCTGGAGAAGACAAAAACTGGAGGTTGTATTTATCAGAAACTGGAGGTTTTATTTATCAGAAACTTTTATATATCAGATGGCTTTGGCAGCTTAAAAATCTTTAGATTTTTCTTTCAGCTCAAGCCTGGTATGGGACATGCCACCTGGAAAGCTATTCCCCACAATATTCCCATTATATCTCCAATTATTTCTAGCCTTGAGGATATCAAGTTTTTTGTGTGTACATAATGAAGACTCACACCATGACAGCTTTCCAGGACCTGGACTTTAAAACAAATCTGGCATCATCAGCCTTACAGTAAAATCCCTGAGGTGGCAAAACAACAGAACTTTCTAAAGAAGCCCATGCAGGCTGTCTCTAACAGGGAAAATAGACATTTGCTACATGGAAATATAAAAAAAAGAGAAAAAATGGCCAATCAAAACAATGATTTATTTTTACTGGTATGATTCATTCCCTTAAATAAACAGCAAGTAAAAATCTGCCTCCCTCTAGCTACAAATTGGCCAAAGCATGCACAGATCAATCTTGATCACTCTTGATAATGGGTTTTTTCCACGGAGTCCATTTCACCCAGTGTGCAAAGTGCAGCTCCTTACTCTCAGCTTAATGCATTTAATAAAACTTAATTAAACATTTTTAAGCCTAATGAAGCACTCTGGAAATGAAAACAAAGGCAAGCCAACATCCTTTTAAATGGAAACTTGGCCATCAGGAAAATAAAATCCAAAACAGCCTGAAACTGTGTGCTGAGCTTTTTATGTGGGGTTAACAGAGTAGATCAGGGTGGCATTGAAAGTCTTGTTACTTATTTCTTTTCATTTATTTCTTTTCATTAGCATGTCACTCAGATATAGATGTTTTATGTTGTGCTGTGTATCCCAACTGGAGCTGGACAAATTCAATTTAGAGCTAAAAAAGAGAACAAATCCCAAATATTTAATTTATGCAAAACATATCACATGCAGTGAATTCATTTATGGTGGGGACTTTCACACCAATGAAGGAAGATAAAAGTGGATAAAATTGTTGGAAAATACCAAGCCTGTCCCTGGGGCCTGGTGGGGAATGTGTGGGAATTCACATCCTGTTTCTCCAGCAAAGGAAATGAGATGCTGAAGATTTTTAAGGAAGGAAAAACTGTTTAATTAAGAAATGACACTTAAATTATTTTATTTTTAACTTCATAATTAACTACTTGTTGTTTGTAATGTGGATTTTTTTATTTAATTATATAATACTATTTAAACTTTTTAAGAAGAAGGTGAAGAAGAAGGATTAGATTTTGTTCTAAAATTTTTATTTTGTTTTATATATATTATTATATTTTAAAACTTTAAGTTTTCTACTATGTGATATTGCACATTTTTATTTAAACTCTACACTCATAATCTTAGCTTTATTACTGGATTTTGGAAGCTTTCTCTATGGTTTCAGGTTAAATGTAGTGTTCTCTTGGGTGCTTGTCAGAAAGTCTAAACTTTTCAGCAGCTAGGATTCCAACAGTTTTTGCTGTTATTATCTTTTGTGTAACAGTAGTCTACTCTTTATTTTTATTCTAATAATTTGATCTGAACCAATATTAATTCTCTGATTATTCTGTAAGATTTTGAAAATGCAGATAAAAAATTCTTTACTTTGATGGGTATTTTATCATTGTCTATAACAAGATTTTTGAATGATAATGGGCTGTTTTTTCCCGACCCTTTCCTGAAGAGAGGTGTGAGTGATGAAGTCCTTTGGAAGAGCTCCCCTTTGGGCTCTGGGAGGGGTTCTGGGGTCCCTCTCACAGCCCCAGCTCCCCCAGCCTGTCTCTCATCCTTTAACTCTTGCACAGTCTTAGAATTGTGAATTAGTGACAATTTGTAAGGTGCAAGAAAGTCTTGTCCTTATCCCAGCAACAAATTTCCAAAGCTGAAGGGGCTTCATCCACAGAAGCAGAGAGTCCTTAGGGGTGGGAGGTCTCAGGTTTTTTGTTGCTGGAATGGCTCCCAAGTTATTAAAGAGTCTTTTTTCTCAGCCCCACAACCAAAGAAGAAGTTGAGATTCCTCAGTTCTGCTTTTCAAGGCTGTTTATTTTCTCTTATCTGTTATGTTCTTTCTCTGACTTGTTGGGGTCTGTCCAGCAGGTTGGGTTGTGGCACAGTCCCTGCCCTTGGGGTGGTGTTAGCTTTTTATACTAAAAGCTACATGTACTTTATTTACAATAATTTCCCAATTCCTATGTTAGACAGTCTGTCTCTACTCTAAACCAATCCAAAAGTGTCACCATCACAGGAGAAGATGGAGGACTAGAAGAAGGACAGGACACGCCCAGATTCCTCCATCTTGCCTCTTGAACCCTCATTCTAAATCCCCAAAATTCTACTTTTTCACCCTGTGATAAATTCACTATCATTCTATTCAAACCCTTGTGGCTTGTAAATTTTCACACAAAGTTGGTAATTTTTTACATGGGCTAAAATGGAAGGCACAGGTGTCTTTGACCCCTTGCCAGGGTCTCGAGTCCTCCAGGGCAGCCAGAGGAATGTCCTGGCTTCCGACAAAGACGAACCTCTCGAGATCTTCTATCCCACCCTTTGCCAAGGCAGGGTCATGGGATGTTTCCAGACTGGGAGACTCCAACCCTTCCCCGGGCAGCTGTTCCAGTGCTCTGCCACCCTCCATGGAAAGAGGTTCCTCATGCTGAAGTAGAACTTGTTGGGCTTGGCTAGTTCATGGCCATCACTTCTTGTCCTGTCACTGGGCATCTCTGAACAGAGTTTGGCACCATCCCCTTGGCACCTGCCCTCAGGATATTTTTATAGATTGATTAAATCTCCTCTAAACCTTCTCCAAACTAATCTGACCCTCTCCCACAGCGTCTCCTCATCAGAGAGATGCTTCAAACCCCTTCTCACCTTTGTGATAATCCCACTGCATTCCTGTATAGTTCCCTCCTCCTGCCTCATAGGACAGACATTGGAGAAGGAGATATGCAAGACTTGATATTCATTTGAACATTTTCAGATTCAAATTCTCCAAAATTCTCTGAGCAGAAAGCTTTTCATTGCTGTGAATAAGACCCAATGGGGCTGGAGCTATACATGTGGACACTTCATCCAGCATTTTACAAAAACAAGTCTCATTTGTAGTTGTCTAAGAAAGGCATAAAAACTGCCTATTCACAGTTTTATCCAGGCCTAACAGGCTCATTTTATGTCATCAAATTTATTGTCACGCTTCCTGACTTGGACGTGCATCACTTGAAGTATTCCTAGTTTAGACAGGTGATTTATGAGGCCAGCTGAGCTCCCTGAGTTTAATTTGATTTAGGGAAATTTCCCAGAACTTACCAGGGGAAACTCAGTTATAAATCCAAACATCATATTTCATAAGGAGATTTTACATTTTTCTCCTAATGTGTTAAAAAAATATTTCCTTGAGGTGTGATTGTACTGCAGCTGTGGAATTTCAGTGCATTCAGGAACGATTCTGCACAGTTCTGTCCCATGGGCAGTGGGACCAAGGCACCCTCAGCATATTCCCTCTGCTCTGGGAGCCCCTGGAGCTCTGTGTCCAGCCCTGGTGTCTCTAACAAAAGGAAATGGAATTGTTGGAGCAAGTCCAGAGGAGGCCATGAAGGGCTCTGGAGCACCTCCCCAATGGAGCCAGGCTGAGAGAGCTGGGAATGTTCAGCCTGGAGCAGAGAAGGTTGTGTGGAGACCTCACAGAACCTTCCAGGGTCTGCAGGGGCTCCAGGGAACTGGAGAGGGACAACTCATCAGGAACTGGAGGGACAGGGCAAGGGGGAATGGCTTCAAACTGACAGAGAGCAAGTTTAGATTAGATATTGGGAAGGAATTGTTCTCTGTGAGGGTGGGAAAGCCCAGGCACAGGGTGCCCAGAGAAGCTGTGGCTGCCCCTGGATCTCTGGCAGTGCCCAAGGCCAGGCTGGATGGAGCTTGGAGCAACCTGGGATAGTGGAAGGTGTCCCTGCCCATGGCAGGGGTGGCACTGGATGATCTGGAAGGTCCTTCCAACTCAAACCATTGTGGGATTCCAAATCATTTTGGGATTCCATGATTCTATGCAGTGGCTAAATGTAGGCCTTAATCACTTCTTAGTTTTTTTTATTATTATTTTTTTAATAACTGTTTTTTTATATCTATTACTGGTGGCATTTCTCTTTCTTCTTTTTTCATTTTTTGTTCTTTCTTACTCTTTGTCTCTTACATAAATTGCAGTTTCTTCTATAGAAAATGGGCCTAGGCTCAATAGAATTCTCAATAAAGGCCTTAGCAGTTCTGAGCTGATTATCCACATTGCCCATCATTACACATTTAATCTAGGCTAGGAACCTTGGACCTCTGGATTGCTGAGGGACTAATGGACTAATGAGATGTCCAAATTGCCCTTCAGAGCTTTGTTGCAAATATAAGAGGCTCCTATCTCAAACCATCAGAGATGCTTTGACCAGCTGGATGCCTCCACGTGGGCAGGGATGGATTGAGCCACCAGAAATGTCTGTCACCTTCAGCAGTGTGACACAGGCTTTGCTTACAGAGCAACTTTACCTGCTCAAGAATTGCCTGCTCCCCCAGTGCTCAGGTGGGAATGACATCTATTAACCTGAAGGTCAAACATCTGCACTTGCAGGGGGATTACTGCCCAGAGTGTCCCAGTTCTTTAGAGAATAGTTTTTGCCAGCTCTAGCAATGACATTAAAAGTTGTCTCCTAAGGAAAAAAGTAACCAGGCAGTTCAATGGCCGTGTGTACACAGAATCCAGCTGCTTTAGTAAATATCCACAGAAAAAATTCATATATGTCTGGGTTGAAGTGGAGGAATATAGGCACTCCAATTTATTTTAAGAGAATATGACAGAATATTGCCTTTCCAATGAAGGGGGAAAGAAAAATTGTCATCAATGTGTTCCATTCTACCAAAGGCATATTAGAAATAGCACCAATGTTTTCAATCTCAGTCACTTCATGTGTTCATTTTGCTCTCTGAGTCTGCTAAAGCTGGGAAATAATGTATGAAAATAAATGCTTGGTACTTTTACATTACTAAATTCTGATTGACTTGAGGCTTTAATGTTTGGAGTCCAGATAAAATTCATAGCTAAGAATTTCCATTTTCTATTTTGTGATGACAAGTCAGCATTTTTAAAATGCTTAGCAGCACAGTCCTCATCTTAACTTTATGCATCTAAATATTAAAAAGGCAGCTGTGATGCTCTCTGATGTCCTGCTGTTAAACAAGAACTTTCACATCTCAGGCTGTCAAACTAGTGCCTTCAGAAATTCAGATTCTGGGAGGGAAACCTTAAGCACTGGACATCAAGAGAGGAATTAAATTCATATAAAGACAGTAGTACAAAACCAGCTTAAAAAACATAAAATTATAGAACTATATATATTAAAATCGCAATTCATGGTAGAATTATTGTCTTATCTTGTAGAAATTGTCTATATTATTTTGGAGAGGTGGGGTTTGGTTTTGTTTGTTTGATGCTGAGGAAGGACCTAGCTGGAAAATTTATACTGATATGTAAGAGATAGGGTTATTTTAAATTATTTGGACATCTTAGACAACCATAAAGTTCTCTCATGTTGTGATGTCTTAATTTTATAGGCAAAGGAGTTGTGCCTTCATACACACCTGGTAAACTCAATAACTGAGGGGAACATGAGAGGCCCCAATGAAAAGGGCACATGAAAGAAGCTCTGCACATTTATACCATGAATTATCTTTTGTCATTCCCCTATTCCTGTTTAATGCTTAAAGTTTCTTCTTCCTCTTTCCCTTGCTCACTTCTGAGAGTGAGGGAAAGATGTAAGATGAAAATGTGTGTGTTCAAAACCAGCGATGGTTGATTTTTCTGTCAGGCTCATGCCCAGTGATTGTACATGGTCCTTGCATTTTTGGTTTTCTGTTATCCCTGTGGTACCTCAATGTTTTTGGAGTGAGTTACACAGCTGTGATGGGATCCCAAAGCTCTTCAAAGGCTCTTTGTTCTCCCCTCTCTCCCCACCGAAGAATTGTGGTTTGATATGTACACACCTCACTTTGTTTTACTCCTCCTCTTCTCTCTTCCCTGTCAGCCGAGAATTGGCAAAAAGCCTTTTTCTCTGAAAAGGGAAAGCTCTTGGAATGTGTTGAAAGGTGGTCACGCTCTGGATTAGTCCCTCTTAGGGGAGCATTGTTTTCAGAGCAAAGCTATCTCTGCCTCCCAGGTGGTTTTAAGCTCTTTTCTGTCTGCTGTGCGCTGAGAGCAGATCACAGTCAGGCGAACAATGCCTGGCACAGGTGTGACCAGAGGCTGGGCAATCCTGCAGCACCTATTGCTGCTAACATTGGCATTGCTTGTGTTTCGCTTTCATACCTGCTCATGCCACTGAATGTTCCCTAAACCAGGGGAATGTGTGAGTGTGTTGACAAGATACGCTGATATTTTTAGATGCACATTACCATCCAAGGAGAAATCTGCAGGGAAGGAAAATTTCATGATTTCTGGGAGGTAAAACTGTTTCTTTAGTCGTAATTCACACCTTACTGT
Organism: Melozone crissalis; assembly: GCF_028551555.1. Classification (NCBI taxonomy): domain Eukaryota; kingdom Metazoa; phylum Chordata; class Aves; order Passeriformes; family Passerellidae; genus Melozone; species Melozone crissalis. The sequence goes on along the minus strand of NW_026535823.1, from coordinate 7,564,738 downwards.
TGTTGGCTTGGCAGGGAAAAAAAGGAATTTATGGCCCTGCACTCCCACGTGCACTCACTCCCAGAGCAGTGGTATTTCTGGTGTGGCCACACTGCCAAATTTGTGAAAATTAATGTCAGAAATCCATACACCGTCCTGTGGGTAAGCTGACATTTTATCCCCTGTGAACACTGTGGGTTGCTTCATTGGTGATCTGTGTATGCAGAAAATGGGTATGTGCTGCTTCTGGAGTAGATTTGATGCTTAGAGAATGAAGCTGATTGAATAGACCCCAAAGTCAGCCCTGCAGTCCCACAAACTGCCCTGCTGGGTCCCCCTGAGTCCTGCACATCAGCATTAACATTGCCCCTGCTCTGGTTCTGGTTCCCAGAATCTGGTTCTCTGGAGATCTCCCAATGTGACTCTCATAAAAAATAGCCACAACATTCCTTGTTTCCGAACCTCATCCACATCCAGGGAGATCTTGCCCTCTGCTTTTAGCTGCAATGAGGCAAACAGGCTCTCTTGCTTGTTTAAAACCCTACTCAAATGAGATCTTGGTTCCTTTCCCCTCTACTTTTCCCTGGATTCCTCCTTTCACTCCAACCACCTTGGCAGGATCCCTGGCTGCAGCACCCAGAGGATGATCCCATTCCCAAGGGTGGAACTGCAGCTCAGATTCTTCCCACTACCTGCCAAAAAAACCATGGCTGATGCATTGTAAAACACTGATCCTTCCCCATATCTCCTTTTCCTTTCCCAGCAGAGAGGAAGATATGGATCACTTTTATTCCTCATGACATTTTTTTGTCCCTGGAAAATGTGCTGCATTTTCAGAGAAAAGACCTTCAGGCAGTTGTAGCCCCCTCCTGCATTCTCCATCCTCCTTGCTGCACAAACTGCTTGCTCAGCCTGGGAAAACTGACTTTTTTTGGCTTTCGTCTCTTTGCTGACTTGAGGTGTCTGCCAAATAAGCACTTTCACAAGAAATGCAGTCAGCATATGCATACCTTTGGAAACAAAGGCTCTCCCTCACATTTTGGGAAGAAATGTGACTACACCTCTCTCTGCCTTCAGCCACTAGAATATGAACTCATTTACTTCCTGCTTAAATTTTTTTTCAGCAAGCAATGAGAGAAATGAGAGTTCATTCATGTTCACTATGTTTGAATATGATTGAATTTAGCCTCTGTATTCCCAAACAAGTCCGGATTTCCATATATTCTGTGATTCTCTGTTATCATATTTTCCTTGCTTTGTTGTTTTGGGTTTTTTGGGGTTTTTTTCCCCATTTTATGATGGCAGGAAATAACAGCATTGGTAAATGCCAGCACAAAGCACCAGGATCTGATCACTTCAAATGTCTGCAATGCCCAGATAGAAATGAATGCACATGGATGTAGCCACAGCTCTTTCTTCTCCAACCTTGGGTTCATATCTTATTACAAAACTTTATTAGGATCAAGTTGTTTGCTGATTTGACTCATCCAGAGTCATCTTTTTCTAAAAAACATCTTGAAGTTCTTTTTTAAAAACATAGAAAGTTTCCAATCGGAAAAAATATCAAAAGGGAAATATTATGGTCTCCTGTTTGAGAACCACATAAACCTGTGCCTATTTTTTTTCTCACTACATATTTGCAGGGGGTTTTCCGCTATTATATTTATCTTTATAGAATCCAGTTCTGGTAAAATAAAAAATTTCCGTATTTCATGAGTTTACAGGTTCCAAAATCCAAAACTAGCCCATGAACAGTAGGCTAGGAAATCTGGCACAAAGCTGGTGAGTAGTGACAGGAGCTTTCCCCTACTCCAGTCCAACATAATCGATGTGCTGTGTAATAATTAAATTATGTCCCACTTTTGGGGCTTATTCTGATCTGTATCTTCTATTACAGACACGTTCTGCACAGTGAAGAACTTTAAATCTTGGCAGAGAAAGATATGTAAAAACAGAAAAAAACCCAATTGAGCCAAGAAAGAAAAAATAGTCATGGGGGAAATCTAAAGGAGGATTCACTTGTTTGAATAGACTACACAAGGTACTGAGTAGTAAAATCCAACTATCTAATTTTGCAAGTTATAATAGTTGCCAGAGACATAACAAAAGAGCAAAAGAAAGACTTGAGGATAGAAACAGGGATACTGAGAATTTTAACTGGGGAGATCTTACTAATGCAAGAGCAAACCGAAATCTGGACACGTAGAAGAGGGGCTGAGATACATTATTTATCAGCAAAAGAAAGCTTAAGTTGAAGACAAACAGGAATTCATCCAGATGTTAATTCCTCCAGCAGCAACAAAAAAAAACAAAACACACACACACAAAATAAATAAACAGGGGAAAAAAATAGCTGCTATTTTTAGTTCTGAGTGACTTAGCACAGAAGGTCTGAGGAATTATCCAAATGTGTGGCAGTGAAACATTAAAGCAGATAAATCTTTATGAAAGTCAGGAGAGACAGGAATCACTATGGAAAAGACTTCTCTTGGCTGTGGGCTTTCTGAAGAGTTTCTGCCCTTGTATTTTAGCTTGTCTACATTCACTTACAAGGTGTTTTCTCCTCAGTGCTGCTCGGGTCTTACTGGAAGTGAGGAGTGTGTCTTAGACTAGGCTAAATTCAAATGACACTGTAATACAACAAATTGAAATGAATAAAGCGAATTTTGTTGGAGTCCAGCTGAATTAAAATTGTGTATGAATGAAATGGGGGTTTTTGCTTTCTGTGCTTGCCTGTTCTTTATGTAATTATTTTCCATTTAAAAAATACAAATTGACTTTTAAATCTGTGACACAGATTCAGAATGAATGCAAGGAGGTACTACTAAACCATTTTGTATCAATTTCCTTCATTTTACCCTGCATCTATTAATGGGCACTTCTGACAATCCAGCCTGACAATCTGTTCTCTTGCAAGAGGCAGCAAAAGCTTCAGTCCCAGGTTCTGCTGTCTCAGATGTGCTTTTTTTCTGCTGAGATATGTCAAACAACAAAATACCTAATTCTGATCCACAGACATTCACATTTAATTAATTTCAGTAATTGACAATGTTTAATTAATGACTTGCACACAGCTTTATAGACTGGATTTCTTGTATCTGTAAAAGGGGATATGTTTTACAAAACTGAAAATTCTTGCACTGAATAGAATGGAAAAAATACCCATCTACTAAACAGTTGCATTGGCAGGGAATTTTTTAACTTTAATTAATTTTTTAGCTTTAACTAATTTTAGCTAATAACAAATTTTAACTTCAATTAATTTTTTAATTAACTTGAATCTAAGCAACATGGCTGTATTTGGGTAAGCAGTCCAAAACAGAGAATTCTGAATGTTATAGTGTGTGCATCTGGGAGGAGGCAATGTGTACATATGCTTGATTCTTTTGGTAAATATGCAGAGCAAAGGATCAGGGGCATTTGGTCATTTGCAGACAGTCTCTCACCTGCCTCCTCTAGAGCTAATTCAGCCTTGCACTGCTGTGCATCTCACACCTCCAACCTCCTGCCCATCCTAAAATACCCCCTGGGATCACCCTGGTGTCACATTGAGAACCTTGGAAAGGACCAGCCTCAGGTGGAGCATCACTACACTGGCATGAACTCCTAGATCCACATCCTAAAATTAAAATATCCTATGGCTGTGACTTTCTGACAGTTTCTCTTAAAATCTGGAGTCAATCTCTTCTTTTTGCCTACCCCTCCTGAGTTCAACACACACAAAAGTGTATCAAAGTTACTACTTTTGTGTAAGAAAAAAGAATCCCACAGCATTTCTTTGTAATAACTGTTCAGCTACAAAATTTTATTGGTCTCCTTCTATGTTCCCTCTAGAGGATGTAATGCACAAAATCATTGCCACGGAACATATAAAATTACAAATGAAATTTATTGTAAAAAGTAGAATGTCTTCTAGACTGGTGTCAGTATTTATTTCATTCATAAACCAAAACTGCAGGTATAATATATTCATTGTCAGCAAGTTCATGTGTGTAAATTGCCATCCAACAGTATTGACTGATATAAGACAGATATTGAAAAGACAATTTAAATTTACTCTTCCAAACATAAACTGTTCCACAAAAGCACTGTAAAAACTCCTTCAAAGTTTTGTGTTGTGCTTCACATTTATGGTTAACTACATAATTTGGTTGTGTCATAATCCACTGTGTTTGGCAATTTGGCATTAAAGGCCTGCAAAGCAGATTGGATCCTCACCACTTCACTGGTAGACAGTTTGAGTCTATGACGGAGCAAGCAAGAGAAGAGGTCCAAGCGACGTTGGCCGGGTGGAGAGAGTTTATTTACACGATCCCGAATCTCCAACAGCTGCAAAAGTGCTGAGTCCTGTGAGCCCTGAGTGTAGGGGTAGTCCAGCTGCAAAATCAAGTCTCGAATTGCTTCTGGGTCGAAGTGCATGCTGTAGCCAAACACTTGGATGTTGTTGATTTTCATGTAGCCCAGATTTCTGGAGGGATCGATAAATTCCAGGGGTTCGTAGTAGATGCTCTCGTTGCCGTTTGGGCCGTTCGACTTTATTCGACTCCTCAAATAGATGTGCACAGTTTCAAAAAATGTCTTCCACTTGTTGCCCAGAGTCAGTGTCCAGTTATAGCACTGAAGGGGTAAGTCCAGCTTAGTCCGCTCCCAGTCTGGGAAATTATTTTCATTCACAGGCATAAACCAGCTCTCAGAGTGGCTGCCCCCAAAAGGGTTGATATAAACAGCAAGGACGGGCTCCAAGGTGCTGTTCTTAGTCAGGCAAATCTGCAGAGACAGGCCCAGTATCATATGCACCAGGCTGGACTTGTACTTGTTGCTCTTGAGGGTGAGGAGCATGCGCTTCCTCCAGGAGGGGTCAAACCAGCTGTTGAGGCGCATGTCGTTGCTGATGAAGATGGCGTGCACCTCGATCCTCCTGTCCGTCTTCTGCAGCAAGTACCTCATCTCCAGGTCCTGCAGGTCCGTCTCGAAGCCGATGTAGTGCTCGGTGGAGTCGGCCACCTCAGGCTTGCAGAGGCCCTGGCTGAGCATGTAGCCAGCATTGCAGGCGCCGCAGCGCGTGCGGTTGTCGGGCGCGCAGCTGAGGCAGGCGGGGCCCTCGCCCAGCGTGCAGGGCAGCGGTGCCTGGCAGGCCACCTGGTCGTTGGGGCACGCGCACGTGTGCGTCTCCTCCGAGAAGCTGCCCAGCAGCCCATTCTCGTTGCAGTACAGCAGCGACTGAATGCGGGTCAGCCAGTAGTTGGAAGACCTGAAGTGTGGGAAAAAAGTGGTTTTTAGTGAGGATTTGAGCAAACACGTGTTTTAGCAAATATGTGGTTTAGCCAATATGACTTTGTTATACTTTATCAATTTTAAATATAGTATATTTATAAGATATATATATAATGTAATATAATAAAATATATATAAATATAATATAAACTTTGTTATATTTTATAGACTTTTGTAGACTTTTTATATATAATATATTAATAGATAATATTTATATAATATTATATAATATATAATAATATATATATGTATTATATAAACTTTGCTATATTTTATACTTTTATAGAATTTGATATATTTTAAAGACTTTTTATAGACTTTTTATATATAATATAATGTATATAATATAATATAGAATACATATAAATGTAATATATATACATATATTATATAAAGGTTGTTATGTTTTATAGACTTTTTATAGGCTTTGTGATATTTTTTGAATTTTATACATAATAAAAAATATATAATATAATATAATTATAATATAATATAATTAATATAATACAATATAATATAATATAATATAATATAATACAATATAAGATAAGATAAGATAAGATAATATATAATATATATTATATAATACAATACGGGGAGAGACTTGGGTTTCTGAGGTAAACCTTGACATCACACTGCAACATATATATAAATAATATAATATAAACTTTGTTATATTTTATAGACTTTTTATAGACTTTGCTCTCTTTTATGAATAATATGTATAATAAAATATATATTATATAATATATATTATCTATTTTATATAATATATATGAATAATATAATATAATATAATATAATATAATATAATATATATTTAAATTATTTTTAATTTATCAATTTTATAGAAAGAGGAAAATAAAGCTGGTTTTAATGTCAGGTTAAGGCACGATAGCATCTGCTGTCAGATAGATACAGGTATAAATTGTCTCTTAACAATGCAGAATCACAAAAGAAAACTTTCCTTATAAACCACAGGCATGACAGGAACATTTATTTCAGGTATTTGCTTTCTCTGTGGCTCTGTCAAGGCAGCCTGACAAAGAGCCATTTTCTGTAACTGTCTTCAGATAAACATCTTGAAATCCTACACAGTTCAGATTATTTTTGTGTGTTCTATTTGAACAAGGGAGAGTTTAGTGTATATCTAAGTGTCTACAACTCTACTGTCCCTCTATTCTATTATGAAGATTTTATTTTTTTTTTACTAGCTAGAGCTGCATTGATTTACAGACAGCAAGCCAAAATTCTTTCCTAGAATAGCACAGATCCCCGCTCCCCACCAAAAGAGATTCTTTAGAACACTTCCAGCACTACAGAATCTCTACAGGAAGCCAAGCATGAGCATGTTGTGTTTACTTTTCATCTTTGGGGACAAAATTAAAAGATTACTTTAATGTTCTTCTTGTCATCTCATTTCAGTTTCACTAGGAGGAACAGTTAATGTCCTACCTCACACTGGGAAAACATTCTGAAAGCAACAGTTTAGGCTGATGAGGCACAGCCACTAGAAGAATGACAATGGGAAGAGCAGAGCTACATGGAAATAGTCAGAAAAATTATTTTCTTTGCATTTTTCAAGTCCTATTATTCCCAGCAATGCACAGTTTAAATAGCTTGTTTTGTCTGCTGCAATCAGATCTGTTGTTGCCACATGAATGATGATGGTTGTGCAGTTTCTTCCCCGTTCATTACATTGTTTTGGAGTTAAAATACAAGACCCTCATTTGTTCCTTACTGACTTTTAAGTCACATCTGAATTTGCCTCAAGGAGAAATCCATGGCATCTCAAATTATGGTATTTAAGAAACATGAAAATAAAGTTCCTTAAAAAAATATTCTCGTGATCTAAGTCACCAGTAATATGGTGACTTTTTAAATCTTTAAAATTTTTCCCTCTTTTAGGGCAGGAATCTTGGTTGTTCAGGGCTGGGGGTTTATAGCCTATAGCTCCAAGTATTTTCTAGAAGTATAAGTAAATATAATAACATGCACAACATGAACATACCTTATCAATATTCTTCTTGGTGCTTATTTGAAAGTGAGCATTAAGCAAAAATATTCTGGGTGAGCCAACCACATTCTGGGTATTCCAACCACAGAGTGTATAAAACATTGTTTTTTTCTTTATTAATGATGTAATCTACTATTTCAATGATTATGAGAAGAAAAATCTTTATAAAGTCACTTCATTTTGTTATCTTTATTTTTAATGAGCTTACCTTTCTCCTTCTATTTTGTTAGGGAATACAAGCAGCAGTTTAAAAATCTGCATGAAATTACAAGCTGCAAAATAAAGTAAGTTTCTTTCTATAACTTAGTAATGTTGTTTGTAATTTAGTATTATCTAGCTTATTTAAACTGCCATGTCTTTGATGATTAGCAGTTGCAAAGAGGTTAACAACTTTAGAGGGATGGAGGTTATCTCCTTATTCCAATGAAGTTCAAAGCAATACATTCTAATATTATTGCCTTCCTTTGATTTCTCTTTACCTGATTTTAAACAGAGAGATTTCAAGAAGAATCTGCTTATACTAGTCCTTGATTATTTAACAAATACAGTCTATTTTAAAAAAATAAAATCTACTTCCTTACTTAACTGCTTGTTTTAAAATTAGCCATTAAGGAATACTGTTACTCTTCGTAAATTTATTGCTTTCAGTGGCGCAAATTAAGTAAATTATGCAAAAGTACATAAAATGTGGATGATACCTACTTTATTTAAGCCACTCATCCTTAACTGGGTAAACTCACGCTGGCACATCATTACAAAATCCTTCTTTTTCTCCTAGAAATTCAATACTAGATAAATTCTGTAGCCTGCAGCCAAGGGACAGGTTTGATGGGAAGCAGATGTGTTCTGCAGGTCACATCTGGCTGAACAGCTGGTGCAGCTGAGGCTGCCACAGCCCCTCTGGGAATGGTGGCATCTAGGGACAGAGGGGTTTCAGAGAAGGTGAGAGGTGACAGCTCGGGTGCCAGACTTGCTAACCCTGTGACAAGGGCTTCAAGCATTGCTAGCTTGGGGCTGGAAAATAAAGCATCCAGGGAGAGAGGCTTTCCAGTGTGCTTTGGAACTGCATCATCCAGCTGGAACTGGATGATCTTCAAGGTCCTTTCCAACCCAAAACATTCTGTGATTGTGTGATTCATTCTGTGCAGAAAGTGTGCACCTAGGGGATCTTCTCTGTGCCTGGACATGGATGTGTATGGGAAACAGGCAAATTTGGACACACTTCCAGTACTGTGACTTCCCCAACATCACAGAGGTGTGGTGGATGGACAGAGACTCCTTGGAGAAATCAAGAAATCAGGTAGAAGAGGAAAATTGCACTCCGCAAAAAAAGAAGACTACAGAACAAAATTTTCAGTATTGAACAAGCAATGGGCTGGTTGGGATCTCCAGGGCAGGGGTGAGAGCAGAGGACAGTGAGAGGGGCACTGTCAGAATCTTTACACACTATAAGATAAAATGAAATAGATGAAGCCTCCCTGAATTCACAGAATTCACAGAATGACCAGGCTGGAAGAGACCTTCAAGATCATTGAGTACATCCCAGCCCCAACACCTCAACTAAACCCTGGCACCAAGTGCCACATCCAGGCTTTTCTTAAACACATCCAAGGATGGTGACTCCACCATTTCCTCAGGCAGGCCATTCCAGAACTTTATCACTCAGAACTAGAGAAAGCAACATGAACACCGGTGCCCTGAGCAAGGCTTGAAAGAGCTCTTCAATTATTCTTTTAACAAAAAACCATTATTATTTGATTTGGAAAATCATACATGCTGTCCTGATGAGTTAGTGTTCCAAACACTGAGGTGTAGAACCAGCTTCTAAAGCTAATGAAACCAGCAAGAATAGTCCTGGTCACTCCAGTGAGCTTCAAATAAAAATGGAATTCTTGAAATGCCTGTGTCATCCTCATCCTGCAAAGTTATGTGATAATTTATAATCAAAAGCTATTTCTGGCCATTCACACACTTGAAATCACAACTTTACTGTAGAAGTACATTTTTAATTTAATTAAATATGATACTTTGTGAGTACAGGATACTTGTCAAATTATGTAATGAATTACACCTTCCTGGAAATTGTTTGGAATTTTTCAAACTTCTTTTGTTTATTAATATCAAATAATTGAAATCAACATTTTAAAACCAGCACAAAAGTACAAAATAAGTGCTAAATCTGGGCAGAATTTCTATAAGAACATGAATGTTGATTGTCCTGTTAGTAGAAAACCTGTTGTCTCTAAAAGAAGAGAACCACTGCTCCGACTTACGAACATGGAGACAAGAAACCCTTCCAAATCCCAAATTTCTGCCTTTTAGTTAAGACCCCAAAACTGGGTCTCCATTATTCTGGGATTTGAATCTCACCACTGACTGCACTGACACACAAATCACACCTCTCAGGGAAGAACAATTCCTCGTCCTTATTAATAATAATAAGAAGAAGAATTCCTCCCTCCTTATTCCTCCTTGTCTGATCAAATATGTCAATATGAAACTACCTGAAGGTGCACAACAATATTCCACAAATTTTCTCAGTTCTTAAAATTTACTTGGAAGCAGATTGTTAACTAATTCTGCTTCAATGACAACTTCAGCTCCAACTTCTACTCATTTCCTACTCTGCTGCAAGCTCAGGCTACTGCTGCAGAATGAAGAGACTCCTGTGGTTAAATCTGCTGCCCCATAAACTGCACCAGCTTTCAGCTGGAATGCTTGCAGGGGAAGGAAAGCTTGCCAGATAATCTCACTTTTACACAAGCATGGTAAAAATATGATAATCCTAGGGAAGTTAATGCAGCAATTAACAACAGCCAAGTTTCTGATGAGAATCTTAATGGCAGATATAAATCATAATTCTGAAGTGCATTTAAAATATTTTGCAATTTTTTTTCTTACTATGAAAAAAACCCAAAACTTTATTTAAAAACAGGATTATTTTTACTAGAGCAGTTGCAAGCTTAATCCAAACCATGTGTCTATTCCTGTTCAAGCACACTGTAACAGTAAATGTAAGAACAAAGCACTATGGTCACCCTATAGAATAGCTGGAGCAAGTATTTAATCATGATTTGACACTTTTACCTCCTTCTCTGCCTCACTAAGTGCTTAACATCTGTTGTACATCAGATGGCTCAGTAGCAGATGATGAGTACTCAGTGAGGCAGATGCTAAGTAAAAAAATGAAGACAATTTAACAAGAAGAGGAGAGGCAGTAAAATACCCATTACCTACTTTCCCCTTCTTTGGAGGCCAAGTCCAGTATAAATCTGTGAGACAGCAACATCAGCACCAAGTGCACTTACAGCCATCTCTAACACATCCTACACTGGATCAGGTGGATTTACATCTTGGGAAGGACAAAGCAGACTCCAAGTGCTTTGTTTCTGTGCTGTGATTCAAAACAACAACAGTAATGGCTGCTTAATTTGATAATGGTCTTTATACGAGTGTTGTTTTCCTTCTAGGAATCAGGGTAAAATTGCAAACTGCACAGTAGCCAGGAGAGCATTGAGTGATTGCAGAATCACAGAACCACAAAATGGTTTGGGTTGGGAGGGACCTTAAAGCCAATCCAGTCCCATGGGCAGGGACATCTTCCACTGTCCCAGGCTGCTCCAAGCCCCATCCAGCCAGGCCTTGGGCACTTCCAGGATCCAGGGACAGCCACAGCTTCTCTGGGCACCCTGTGCCAGGGCCTCCCCAACCTTACAGAGAATTCCTTTCTAACATTTAATCCAGCCTGTCATCTGAAGCTTGTCCAGGGCCCTCTGGTGTCACAGACACATTTTATGAAAAATCTTTTTCTTAGGATTTTTCCTCCTGAGAAGCTGAGAGGCCTCAAGAACAAAATGTATACATTGATTATCTACCGCTGTGGAATGCAACAAGTAGATATTTGATTGGCCCATGTTGGATGTTTCTAATTAATGGCCAATCACAGTCAGTTAGCTCAGACTCTCTGTCAGAGACACAAGCTTTTGCTATCATTCTTTCTTTTTCTATTCTTAGCTAGCTTTCTGATGAAATCCTTTCTTCTATTCTTTTAGTAAAGTTTTAATATAATATATATCATAAAATAATAAATCAAGCCTTCTGAAACATGGAGTCAGATCCTCATCTCTTCCCTCATCCTAAGACCCCTGTGAACACCGTCACCCTCTGGATGTCACCCTGTCCTTCAGGGCTGTCACTGCACCCTCAGCTTGCAAAACTTCTGAGGGTGGCCTTGATCCCTCTGGCATTAGAAGATTGTATGTTTTTAGTTTATTCAGCCTCACAAAATTACCCAGCACTGAAATAAATGTGCCTGAAATAATTTTCCTCATGTTACAGGTGTGGCAGTGAGACTCTTGGTGACACTGCAAATCCCACTGCCAAGGATGGCAAAGAGGAGCAGTGCAGCTGCTCTGAATTCACATCTCACAATTTCACTGCTGCTCTCTCTACCTGAGCCAGGAACTTTCAGGCTGACTCGAAAGTCTGGGTTATGTGGGCCATGGTGAAAACAAACAGTGGTGTAAAGCAGGGAAGGACTATGATGCTTTTCTAAATGTATGCAAAGGAAAGAGAAACCTCTACCTAAGGGATGCCTGCTAACATACACAGAAAAGATATTAATTAACTATGGAATTTTAATGGAAATGTTGTCTCCATGTGCTGAAATTGCTTCCAGCATTGAGGTGGATGCAGTAACTAAAGAATTCTGTCCAGTGTGAGGACGCTCTGTGGTGACTGGATGAACCCGGAGCATGCTGCTGGATTATGTTGCTAGGGCTGTACACAATCTAAACTGAATCTACTTTGAATTATGGAGCCAAAATACCTTGTTTTCCCTGTTAATCACATTTAAGGAGAGTCTTTCCAGATCCCCTAGCCCTCATGCCACCATTCTGCAGCTGTTGCCTGGGCCCCTCAGGGCTGGTACAAATCAATAATAAATGTTCTTCCTTTTAAATTCCACATAGTCTTTATATCATGAGAAGTAGAGGAATTAAATCCCTACATTAAGTGGTTGAAACCTTTTGCATCTCACAGAGAAAACTGCCATGGGTTTAGCAATATTTAAAGATAAACAATATTTTGGCGCTAAAGCATGTCATATTTCAGAGGATGTTTCTATTTGGTCTGTTATGAATTGATTTACAAAGCTTTGTAGTTTTAACTAAGTTTATGTTACACCCTCATAATTCTCATAGTAAAATTTTTCTAATATTAAACGTTTCTGCCACACACATCCCCAAAAGAATAATTATTAAGAAGAAAAAAATTAAGATAGTATATCCACAATTCTTTTGACACAGCCTTAATCATAATGACCATTGTGGTATTTTTAATTGGGGATCAAACTGCTTTGTAGCACCAAATATTTATGTAAAGGGAGACAAATCACAGACAAGCTTTGAAAGCTTTTACTCAATAATGATCCAAAGTGCAAAAGCGACAAAGGAAATACACAGAAAATTAATTAATGGAGTCAATTATAGAATGACAGGAATCAGAGCTGTTAGGAAAATTAAGAGTTTTCATGTAAAGGAGAAAGAAACTTGCCACACACCTGCACAAAACCCCACCAAAATACTCCAACCAAATGCCTCCAAACAAGCCAACCATTGTGTGCTTCTTGTAGCCACTCACCTGTTGGGTGTCATTGTCTGTGTGTGTTTGTGTTTGTAGCACTAGATCTGTGAAAAACTGATCTTGGCTCACAGATTAACCACTCATTTTGTGGAATTTTAGGTGGAATTTTCCAGATGTGTCTTAAAGTATTAATGTAAAAAAGAATTATGGAGTTATTAAAAGATTTAACTAGATGTCTATGTGACACTCAGGTTAATAAACCCCTTTAGGGCACTAGAAAAGTAACAGCCAAATTTACTTCAATGTAATCATATTTTTTTGTGTGTGAAGGAAAACTGGGGAAACAGCACAATATTGAACAAACTGAAAGCAAACAATGAAATGTCTTTACTTTTACAGGGAGATGAGGGTGTGATAATGCTGTGCGCATTTCTGTACACAATCCTGGAACACTTTAGGTTGGAAGGGACCTTTCAAATAATCCAATCCAATCCTCCCCCATGGGCAGGGACACTTTCCACTGTCCCAGGCTGCTCCAAGCCCCCTCCAGCCTGGCCTTGGACACTGCCAGGGATCCAGGGGCAGCCACACCTTCTCTGGGCACCCTGTGCCAGGGCCTGCCCACCCTCATCCTAGAAAGAATTTTTCTTTATGCCCAGTCTAAATCTACCTTCTCTTATTTTAGAACCACTGTCCTTTATCCCCTCACTACAGCCCTTCTATAAAAGTGTCTCTGCATGTTTCATGTAAATCCATAAAATCTCACTCAATATAAATCTCACTCTGTATTGATGTTGTCCAGTGTATTTTCTCTGCTTTTCTGCCAAACTTTCCCTCTCAGCTGGATTTATAAGCCCCAAAAGATGCTCACATTAATGTAGAGCAAGGGCAGCTCTTTGCTCTGTTTTCAGCAGACCATAATGTAGAGGTAAAAAAGAAAGAAGTGAAGGAACACCCCAACTTGTAAAAAGGAGAAAAATTAAACAGAATTTTGAAATGAAAATTCCTTTCACTGAATAATTTAAGATGGAAGTGTAAATGTAGCTAATTCAGGGGTTTCTTTGAATTTTAATATGTATATATAAACCTAATTTCAGTATTTAATCTCTAGGAGGAAGGGAGCCGGTAGCAGCTACCAAGACCAACTGGATTCCCTTGTCAAGATCTTGAGGCCAAAAGTACAAAATTAATCTAAGTTGTTTGTGTGAGCTGTGCTGGAAACAATAACAAGAGGTACAAGCAGCTCTAGTAGGCAGTAGAAATTCTGGAATTAATAAAAAAGTAGCTTTGACTGAAAGTTCTTTGTATACAATGCAGCAGATCACAAAATCTACTGAAGATGAGAAGAGAGTGCTGTGTGTTTTAACTTCAGATAGGAGAAAGCAGCGTCCATGTTCTTAGAGTATTTTCTTCAAAATAGGAGAAAAATAGAAAGTTCAGAAACTGAAGATAAATTCTGAGCTAAAGCCTTTCAATATATTGTAGGATAATCAAAAATCAAGCAAAAGGGCAATTGATAGGGTTACTGAACCATAACAGACCCACAAAAATCCCACTGCTGACAAAAGCATCCAAAGTTTTAATCATGGTAAGGACTAAAAATCTGGATATGAAAAGAGATTTAGCACCAGAAAAAGCAGCCATCAATTCCAGATTTTATGGAATTAAACCTCATTATTCAGGGAGGCAAGTCCATGATTACATCTGTGAAGCTGATACAAGACCATTCCATCTTCTCATTTTCCTATTGATTTTGAGACAGGACCTTTAGTCCTGTTTTAGGCATCCTTATTCCCAGATACAAATAACTGAAACAAAATAAAGCAAGCAAACAAATAAATGAAAATCCGTTTCTGCAAACTTTGTGGCAGCTATAAATGTGGAGCTGGGGAAAATCTGCTTTTATTTCTGTGTGATGGTGGCTGTGGACCAGTAACTTACTCCTTCCTTTTATAATGATCCTTATTTTTTCCCTGCTGTTTCCTATTTGGATTATAAATGTAGTTATCCCTAAAAGCTACTGGAATATAAACAGCAACAATCTGTCATTTTCTTCCATTGTGCAGAACCAGAAGGATTACAGCAAAGCAAGAATCTCCCAGACAAGAGTAATGGTCTTAATTAAAGAATGCAAAACTCAGCTCTGTGTTCATACCTCGCTTGTCATGTTATTAAACAAAATAAACCAAAATAAGATTGTGAGATCACTGTGCTTTTTTTCTCTAATTTTGTAATAACTGAAAATAACTATAATTTTGAGCAAACCCTTAAAATTTTAATATAGAAGAAACATTGCAGAAGAGAGGTTTGGTTTTCTGCCATGGTATGTTTGAATAAATTGCAAGGAAAACCTTAAATTTCTGAAGGAAAATTAAAGGCTGTC
Organism: Melozone crissalis; assembly: GCF_028551555.1. Classification (NCBI taxonomy): domain Eukaryota; kingdom Metazoa; phylum Chordata; class Aves; order Passeriformes; family Passerellidae; genus Melozone; species Melozone crissalis. The sequence goes on along the minus strand of NW_026535823.1, from coordinate 7,549,502 downwards.
CAGAAAAATTGGATCCTGCTGTTTTAAAAGCAACATGTATTTCACTTCACTTAAAATTGCATAATACTTGTAACAATATGTCACTTGTGTAACAGTCATAAACAGAGAAAGTATTAAAATAAATGGCCAAACATTGCATGTCTACAATAGCAATTAGGAGACAGACTTGCAATAATGCTTATGACAAATAACAAGTGATTGTATCTCCTAGAACATTTTTGCCTTCCTTAAGCAATCAAACCTACAGCCTGAAATGCAATAGAGAAGGTGATAGAAAGGGTGAAAAAAGTGTCATTTTCTACATGTTAATAGAAAAATAAGTGTAGATAACAGAGTGAGGGGCCAAAGCCCCACCTTGGAAGATATGGAATTGTGATGTGCACCATTAGAGGAACTCTGCATCACACCCTGAAGCAGTGACAATTCTTATTGCAAAGAGAGATCATGTTACTCCTGAAATGCTATTTTTCTACACAGGCAATCTTCTGATGAGTTCATCCCCTATTGGCATTGTATGCCTTTAAATGCCATCATATTCAAGGTGGTAAGAAAACCTCCACATGCAGAACAACTTCCTTGGCACCTTGAAATTTTTATTTGAGGGAATATAATTAAAAACACACACACAAGTCCATCCAAAATAACAACAAAAAGCTGACAAAATGCCCAACATTCTGATCCTCTTTAAATTCCTCCTTTTTAAAATTAACAGGCTGCAACAGAAGGAATTAAGGACCTTGCCTTTCACAAAGTATTCCTAAGTGTTCACATCAATAACCAAAAGTGGATTGGAGCAGACAAGATTTCCTTGCAGGAGAAGAAAAAAAGATCTGTTAGAGAATCTGTTTCTCTGACATGTGATGTATAACATTTCAGAGCCTCCAAAGGCATGGGTTTTAAGGGATATTTAGCATTCTTAACAGTCATTCCAAGAATCTTGGATTGTAATCACAGTGGGACACTAAAGGCTCTGGAGGAATTCTATCATTAACAAGGTCTCTAGTGTGCTTCATATAAATATGTATATATGTATATATATAATATATATATATATGAATATATTATATTATATTATATTATATTATATTATATTATATTATATATTAATGTAATATATATTACAAATATATATATGTAATATACAAAAATACATATATATATATATATGTACACATACACATTATATATCCATATATATATACAAAACTTTCCTCCTTAATACCCCAGGCACTCTCAGAAAGGTTTATCTGTCTCTTCCAGAAAAACCAGATGAAAATCAGGGGAAAATCAAAAAACAAAGCTACAAAAATCCCCTGAAAAAAAAATCCTCTGAAACACACACTCAGGGGCTCTAAATGAACCAAGGGAACAAGGGTCATGATGGCATGAGGGAAATGGTGATGATACTAATTAATGGAAATGAATGATGAAGAGATAAAATTGAATTTTTTACTGAGGACAGAGAAATGGCAAAGAGCTCATTTTCTTTACCATCTTGTACAGAATTCTGCACCACCTGTAGTTCAGTATCTTTGCACTTTAAGTTCGTGAAGGTTGGTTAAATTTTAAGTTTGTGAATGAGGTCATGAAGCATGAAGGATATCATAGTGTTAGCTTTTAATGCTTAATTACTGGGGTAAAAGCACTTCCAAAATGTCCCCAAAAAGATTCAATAAATTCTTGATATTGCAAATGATATTGCACCTTCTATTGTATTTATAGTAAAAGTGAAAAGAAAAGCCTGAAGCCATGATCCATATTGAAAAAGCGACCTGCCTCAAGAGCCTTTGCCTTGAGGAGATCCCAATCTAAGTGCAAACCAGACCAAATAAATAGAAATGGGATGTAGGATGTGCTCAAGGGGGTTTTAGAGCTGCAGTGAGGGATGGGGAGGACTGGCGGGGGATAACTGCAGAGCCATGAGCTGAAGTCCAAGTCTGGATCTTTAACAGCCCCTCTGTCATGCAGAAGATTTCCTGCTGTGCACAGTAAGTACCACTGAATACCAAGGAACAGCCACAAAAATAGCACTGATGTCCTCAGACAAACATATCAGTCATGGTTTCTCCTGTTTGTCCCGCACATGGGGTTTGGAAATATCTTTGACATGGATTCTAGTGGATAAGGTGGTTTAGCATTTATATTACAGGGGAGTTTGCAGATTTTGGTGGGATTTCTTTCACTTTCTTCAATCATTGATGACTTTCCCTCTTCCCAAGCTGTGGTGCTCCTGATGGACAGCAAAGGTAAGAGGGTTTGTCACAGGCAGGTAAACAGGGCTGCAGCACAACCACTCTCACCTTGGTGAGTAATTACACTGCCTCTGCCACACCATCCATCTCCAGGGGCAAAAGGACTGAGGAGCCTAAATCCACACACAGCCCAGTGTTTCTCACAAGGCTGTTTACAGCCAGCATCAACATCCCCAGAAAGTCAGAGAAAAATTGGCTCTGCTCAAATCCTTTCTTGGATTTTGAAGTTTAATCTTAAGAGCCAAACACTCCTTCTCCAAACCCCAAACTGTCCATGGTACAAGGAAAGCAAATGAACATTGGCTTTACATCTGGCAGGAGTTTTACAATTAGAGCTGTTTATTGCAATAAAGCAATTACTAGTCAAGCATTTCTATTATCTGAATGCCTATTACTCCCTTAATCTATCTAATTCACCTCACTATGGGCTTGCTCCAAAAAAAATTATGGCAGTAGTAAAAAGGATCCCTTTAACTTGAGAACATTCCTGATCAATCACTTACATAGTCCTAATATTTTTAACACCAGCCTGTAGCTCTGTGAGAAACCACAGGAACTCCTGCTCAGTGATGTAATTTTAAAAGTAATTTTAAGAGTACCACCTGTCCTTGTAACCAGCAGTATATTGCCAGTGATCCTTATTTACTCAAATAAAACTTGACTGAATTCCTTTAAAACTCTACAGCAGTTTTCACTGGCTGTCTTTAGTTTCTATGGAAACACATTCAATCGTTATTTTGTCACACAGGACTGAATTGCTGCATAGACTCCCCACCACAAATGGGCACTTGAACTCTTGAATATCTCTACCCTCAGCTCCAGAAATAAAGGTTTGTTGGGTACTCAAAGACCATTTAGCTTCCCAGCATGAAATGATTGTGATGGAGGAGGATATTTGAATTGTCCTGGCATAATCTTTAATGCATCCTACTAAATCCTGCAGCTTGAGGATCTCAATGATTTCCCATCTTCTAGTTGAGGATGATATTAAGGTAAAAATAACCATTATAAAGAGGAATATAGGGTTGCTGTGGGAGAAAGCTTCATTGTCTTGCTAAGGGAGTCATTGCTTTCCTGTTGATCTGCAATACGATTGATTCTTCTACTTAAAATATTCTGCTGAAGTTGAGCATGGTTGTTGAGGTTGTTTCACAGACCTTTTAAACTTTGACCTCTTTAATACAGATTATATTTTCCTCTTTTATGGTTTGTAGGTAATGCTGTTTAGCATGTAAAACACAAACCCAAAAACATGAACCCATTAGATGGAGTGGAGAACAACATCTGTAGTGTCAAGGCATAATCCCCCACCCCCAAATCTTGGTGTTGATGCTCCAGGTAATCCTGAAGTCAAGCCCAGTCCTCACGTACTGTCACTGTGATATCCTCAGAAAAGAAATGTAAACAATAATTACCTGATTGCTTGGAATGTGGTTTGGAGGTTCCTTACCAACAGGTGCATCTTGGATTGGTTTCATGTGAATTGTTTTTAATTGAGGGCCAGTCCCAGTACAGCTGTGTCAGGACTCTGGTTAGTCACAGATTTTTTATTATTATTCTTGTTTAGCCTTCTGATGTCTCCTTTCTCTTTTCTTTAGTTTAGTTTTAGTATATCATTTTCTTTTGATATAATATATATAATAATATAATAAATCAGCCTTCTGAGAACTTGGAGTCAATTCTCATCTCTCATCTTGTCCTGGGGACCCTCATAACACCACAACAATTAATAACCACAATGTACAGGAACAGAAGGAGGGGAGCTGTAAGATTGGCTGAATTCTGCCAGGAGGCCCTGCAGAGATAATTCCTGTGGCCTTTCCTAAAGCATGAATTATGGCTTGGAGTCAGGGACTTCAGATTAGAGACAGAACCACTGAACTTCAGACAAAATGGACACAAGGTGAAGAGGAGATGACCAAAAGTGCAAAAGCCTGCTGTAGAAACCTGGCTTTAGCATTGTGGCAGCCAAAAGAAAAATAATCTTTCTCAACTCTCATACCATTCTGCAGTAAAATTGCATTTATTTTAATGTTGGAAAACATTTTTTTAAAATTTTCTTCTTGACTAATATTTATTTTTGTTTTGCAGGTAGTTGTTTGTTTTGTTTTTTTAAAATTTTCAGTGATTCATTTTTCTTTATATAAAATCTCTTTGGAGCACAGAGTGGCAATATCTTCCATAAACAAACTGCTAATTATGAACACCTTGTACATAACACTGACCAGGTTTTCCCCTAAATATCACAGGGAGATTCATTACTAATACATGAAAGATGATCTACAAATTTTTTCTAGGCAAACTCAGCAAATATTGAGGAAAATACATAATAACCATTGTGCTGGGAATTGCCTTACTCTGGTTCCAGACCCAGAGCAGTTAGGGAGCAGCTCTCTTTTTGGGAGGAGGGTGGAATCAGTTTGTTGTCCCCACATCAGATAAATGGCAATGGATAATACATGACTTTTCCTCCTTTTGCCAGTGGCTGACTCATAGTGGACATGGCTGCATTACTTTTCCTCCTTGAGCAGAGCTCTTTCTCAGAAGTGATTGATGGATGAGATTTTCTGCCCACAAAGGACAACATGCCAAGGACAAAGAGACACAAAAGGGTCATATGAGGTCACATCATAGTGAACTCAGAACTAGCACTCCATTACACCTTCCTTTCCTTTCCTTTCCTTTCCTTTCCTTTCCTTTCCTTTCCTTTCCTTTCCTTTCCTTTCCTTTCCTTTCCTTTCCTTTCCTCCCCTTCCCCTTCCCCTTCCCCTTCCCCTTCCCCTTCATTTTCCTTTTCCTCATCAAATACCAACACTAAAACAGCCACAAAACCAAAGAGAAGAAAAATCCTGCAAAGTTCAGAAGTGCAAATATTTGGGCTGATCTCTAAAACCAGGCTATCCCTGTATTCTATACAGATATCCCCAGTCTCTTATTTATTTGTCTCTTTATTCTCTTACACTGAAAATGGCTCATGAATTTCTCATGTCTCAGTTCAGTTGCCAGAGACCTTCAGCCCACTCCAGTGTGTTGAAGGCACCAGTCACCTGTGTGTGACATTTTCAGAGCCTTGGAGCAGCAGGGACTGAGCTGAGCTGTACAAAAAAAAAAAAAAAAATCAGCTTCTCTCCTCAGGCTCCATTACAAGGTAAAGGATTGGTGGAGATGCTGTTCCAGACACCACTCATGATTCTCCTGGTTTGCTGCTACAGGAGTGGAGTCACTGAGCAGTGAATTTAATTTAGTGCATGAGCAGCACTCATGTTCTGCATGACAATAACTTGCAAATACTTTCTTAGGCACTACATTTTCAGGCTCAGGGAGCCCTTTCCAATTAAAAACAGATTGTCCTTAATAGAATCTATAAATGTGAACTAGAGTGTCTGTCCTATTTTCTTTTGCTAGAATTTTTTCCCTTTGTAACAAGTTTAACCCAACTGTTTTCAGCTTTATTGTCCTGATAAGACAGCAAATTCTATTTCCTGCCATCTGTTGCTAAATTTGCTATTTTCCACATGATCACTAAGTATATAGTGGGGGGAACTTCTCTTTGTTACTTTGGAGAACTTACTACAGACAGGCAAAATTATTCTCACATTTTTGACTTGCCAAACCCTACCTGATGGGTATATAATACAAATATTAAAGAAAAGGATGTTTAAGATTCTGCTCCTACATCCTCTATTTTGTGAGGCACTTTGTCAGTTTCATCTGTTTCTTCAAACTTACAGTTTATTTTCTTGGATGTGATGGTTTTTAAAGCTTGTTTTTTAGGGTTATTCAAGTGGCCTTTTGCATTTCCTATTAACTTCTTATGTTATCCCTCTGATTTTGATGGATCCCTCCTTTCAATACCCAGGAATTTTAGAAATGAGTAGTTTTGCTGTAGCACTGTTCCAGTTACTCTGGACTCATGTGGAGATAAATTTGCTCTTTCTGTTTAATCTTAAATCTTAAGTCACACATAATTTCTTGTCAAACTCACATCTCCTTGCTGTTCTTCAAAAGCTGGAAAAGAGGATCCATCCATGAGGATGGTGCTGATAATTAAGGGATATCTTAAAGCAAATGGAAAAAACAGCAAATAGATTTCATAAATTATTTGAAAGTGAGGGAATTTTAGGAAAAAATGTCATCATATATGAGCACAGAGTTGTTAAATGTGTAGGTACAAAGGAGATATTGTGAGGATAAACCCTCTTAATTTGGCTTCTGGTTCTGAGATTTCCAATAATCTCACTGCCATTTAAGTGTTCTCGTTTGGGACCCCAAAGGAACCTTGCTTGGCTTGTTTTGGTTTAATGTTGCATGTGTTCCCACTTGGGTTCTGAGGGGGAAAAGGTTTATTTAGTAGTATTTTCTGTCAGTGCTGCCTACCATTCCTCTGCTACTTCTGCCAACAAGATCTGGAAGTGTTCAGATAATATCTAAAAAATTTGGAAAGGGTCAGAATTATTAAGAACATTGACTTTCTCCATGTTTTATGAAAATAGTAAGACAGTCCATAGAATGGAGAAACTGTTAATTTGCAATGTGAGCCCAAATAATCCATAGATTCAGATGGGAATTCAGCAATGAGAGGCTAATTTATAGGGAAACAGGACTTGATAATTTCAGCATTTGCAGAACAATTTTCTCCTTAACTCATTTTTTCTCCATTGTTTAATTAAAAAAAAAAAATCCTGAAAAAAGCCCCAACTATTATTTTGACATAATTTTTAAAAGCATAAAGAAACAGAATGTGTTTTAATCATAGACCACAATATGTTAATATGCATTTACATTATTTATCATTCAAAGGGTTTTGCTAAGGTTAGTATATTTGCATTATTCCTACTTGTTTTGAATATCACTTGTTATTATTCATTTTTTGCTGACCTGCTAAGTATTCCTTATTAAATTTATGCTTCTCCTAGTGAGATCTATCCTTTTAAGAACTTAAGGAGTACAGAAGTGGCACTGCAGTAATGCATGGAAAATAGTTCAGTGTTTAGCTTTAGTTAAGTACACCATCATTGCATCATAAATTTGTGCAATACCATATGCTTACAAATAAACAGATTAAAAAAATTGAGATTTTCCACAGAAAATTAGGGATGGTGGTTAAAATACAGTTGATATTTTCTCTTATTCATTCACCAAAAGTGTAACATATCTGTGAAAAAATAAAAATTATTACAGGAAAGTTTGTACTGAGGCCATGTCAGCAGCTGATCTCGTCCTTAACATACATTCTGAAGAACACAGAGTACAGAAAAGTGGAAATAATGAGTATTATTCTTCTACTGAAAGTAATTTTTAATAGCTGAAATCCTACTCATTAAATTTTATTTGTGAAAAGAAACTTTAGAAAAGTTTTAATTATTTATGGTTAATATTCTTTGTACTGTATCTCTTTGCTCTCTGCCAGACTGAGAGCAAGATTTTCTGCAGATCAATACAATTCCTGCTTCAGAATCAACCTGAATCCTTTTAGATATGGATACAGTTAAAATTAATGAAACTAAAGTATCAATATTTAATTACTGATACATTTATATTGTCTCACAAATAACAGCAAAAACAAATGGGGAAAAACTTAAGCAATAAGAAATTTCTCTTTTTGTGACTCAACTGTCATAAGTAAAAGAATCAAAGACTATGAATCAAGGAAAAATTGATTTTTTTATTAAAAAGCCTTTCAATTTAGAGAGTTGCCATAAGGGAGAACCATGATTCTCTTGCCATGAGATCAGTGGGCATCTTCCAGCTGATGCCAACAGCCCATTAAAAAATCTTCTTTTATGATAGGGTTTTCACATGACACATGGCAGCAATTCCAGTTCCAGCTGGGCTTCAGCAGAGTTTAGATGGCTGCAAATTTTTATCTTGTAATTAGTGGGCAATGAGAACCATAGGTCAAATACCCTTTTATGCAGAGCTGTTCACAGCTCTATTAATATATTTCTCCTCTATATCTATATAACTTCTGTACCTCTCACCTCTCTCTTGCTGCTCAGGTCATCTAGGTGCTGGTGTACAGCTCCCAACATGGATGCACTACCAGGACACTCTGGGGCAAATCTTTAGGCTCAAAAACCTAATACTCTTTTATGCAGAGCTGTTCGCAGCTTTATTATCCATATACAATAATATATTTCTCCTCTATATATAATATATATATTTTAGATAGCATACATATAATATATATAATATATATTTTATATAATATATATTTTATATATTATTTATTTTTTTTTATATATATATATATATATATATATACATATATACTTCTCTGTATCTACATAACTTCTGTACCTCTCACCTCTCTCTTGCTGCTCAGGTCATCTAGGTGCTGGTGGTACAGCTCCCAACATGGATGCAATACCAGGACACCCTGGGGCAAATCTTTAGGCTCAGATGTTCTCTTTGAACCCATTTTCCCTCTCTCATCATGGTTTTGGGGCTCAGGGAACAATGCCAGCTGTAACTCTGGTGCTCAGGTCACCTATGCCCAGCCACAGCCATGCCCATCACGCCTGCGCAGCCCACCTGGGCCACAGGAGCTCAGAAAATCTCTCTTCATGCTCAGCCAAGTATTTACACCTCTTCCAATATTTTGATGATGACCCCAATGTCCCCCAAACAGCTTTCCAGGTGTTTTTATGTTCCTCATCCTCCTTGAAGGGTGAATTCTACAGAGGAGGACTGAGCTTCTAGGAGTACATTTCCTTTTGTAAGAACACAGGAGCTGTTAAGGCTCCAGTCATCATGTAGCTATTCACAAGTGCTATGCTACAATAATCCACTTTTATGGGAGTTTGGAAGATGAATATAAAATAACATAATCCCCAGCTGTGCTGTTATGTGCAAAGCCATCCCATTAATCACACTCAGTTTTACTTTACAGCTTAAAGGTATGCAAAGTGTTGCTGCCATTCAGGTGCCTTAGTACTGGCAGTTGCACACCCTAACTGCATTTTAAAAGCTATCTTCTCAAGAAATTAAGCACTCAATCTTTTCCTTTCCTCCAGTGGAAATGGTAATTCAGCACCTTCTGATGTCAACAACATATGCAGAGCAGCCAAAAGCTCTAGGTGAGCAAAGGAAGCCTCAGCACTGTGACAGCCTCCAGACCTGAATATAACACTTAAGAAAAACCCAAAAGTAGTTCAATAATTCTGCTTCTTTATGGGTTATCTGAACTGATTTCAGATCTGCACTTTTCATGAGGCTACAGAGCACAAATGGCAAACCCACATCATTATGGTTACAAAGAGATGAGAACATTTAGGGTTCACAAGCATGAATTCATGCTAGATTGATACTACCAGTAAAGACATTAAATTCTTCTTAGGGCCTGTGGGAACTTGCAGACCTAAGAGTGAAAACAGGTGATACTTAGAACTGCTCACTTCTTTCCTGGAGCTGAAAGCATTGATGGGATGGTTGGATTTGAATGGTGAGCAAGAAACTGAGTTTAGATCTTAAGAAAAAGGACATGAATTAGATTAGGTAAAAGAAATAAGTTCTTCCCTGTGAGGGTGGGCAGGCCCTGGCACAGGGTGCTCAGAGCAGCTGTGGCTGCCCCTGGATCCCTGGCAGTGTCCAAGGCCAGGTTGGATGGGGCTTGGAGCATCCTGGGCCAGTGGAAGGTGTCCCTGCCCATGGCAGGGTGGCACTGGGTGGGCTTTAAGGTCCCTTCCAACCCAAACGATTCCATGATTCTATATGACAAGGTCAGGAAGAGAGGAAACAACTGGTTTCTGGTTTTTTATCTGGTTACTACTTTTTTATCTGATAGTTGCAAATCAAATTTTCTACTAAATCATCAAGGCAACACCCCAGATCAGACCCTTGGAAATGATGGGAACCAGCCTTTTCTTCCAAAATGTGGCAAGTTCTGTGACTCAGAGGGATCAATCTGTGATGTACCCCACTAAAATGTAGATTGTCAGAGAGTAAAAGCAGAAATCACAAGTCAGAACATTTTTATCAAACTCCTGAGGATGGATTTGAGAAACCTTTTCTTTTAAAGAGGCAAACTTCTGTGTAACTTAACTTGTATGCTCAAGAAGTTTTTACTTGACAACTTTGAAGGAAAATTGTATACTTTAGTTAATAAAAGAGTTCTTCAAATGTTCTTTTATCACAGGTAAAGATGAATATGATTTTATGTGTGCAGTGTTGTATATTTTATATCAGTTTTTAAGGATTATGATCTGCAAAGGAATTTCTGGTTGTGTTTACTATTAGGGTTAGGTATTTGAACCAGGAATTGCATACAAATTTTGTGAATTTCATAGACACAGGATGTCAGTTCCATTTCATTTTCACTGTCATACACAGGGTAACAAGAACATAGTGAATGCCCTTGAAAACTTCAAAGGTGAAATAGATTAAATCAGTTTTTTGTGAAACAAATTTGAAAGTTCTGGTGAGATGTGTGATCCCCTAGATTGTGAGCCTTGCAATGTCATGGATTTCACAAATGCATGGCACCATTCATCTGAATTTCTCTATAGAGCTCTATAACCAGATGTCTGTCTGCTATTCAGCTAAAAAAGAAGAAACAGGCTCTGGAGTCATTATTAGCCAAGATTCACAGGTGCCTCGTGTAGAAACCCTCTTTATAAAGCTTCACTGCTCTGTGTCAGGACACTAATCACTATTCAGTGCAGAGAAATTCTGCTTTTCACAGACAGAGGGTCTATTTTTGTCTTTGAAGTTAATCCAACCCTAAGTTGCAGCAACACTTGGAAACCCAGATGCAGAAATTCTGTATAGACTTCCTTTTAAATATTCATGGCTGGAAACCTGTTTCTCTACTTCTGTCATTTCAAGCTGAGAATTCTGGCTTTTATGGACTTTTGCTCATCTCTTAATCCACAAGTAAAATGTTTTCTCTTCCCCACAGTTGATGTTACATCCAAATGTGGATGTACATAGAGGAGTAAGTTGGAATATGCAGCAGATGGTCAGCAGAAGAAATAAAAAATCACTTTATGTCCAACAACCAAGTGGCAAGACTCATTAAACCATGGGCTAGACTCAGCAAGACAGAAACTGCTGCTCAAGGGTTTTGTGAGGTATCGAGGGCTAAACTGATGAAACAGAAAGTCTGCATGCTGGCCTGGGATTTGCTACACTGGTCTCTGCTCAGAGCTTATTTGACTGAAGTTTTGTCAAGGAAGGCTGGGCCAGCCCTGTCAGCAGCTCAGCTTTCCATTTCCCAGTGCCTTGCTCCCATCTTGGCCACATTTGCCAACTGTCTGGTTTATATTTACACTCCATCTCAGCCATCACTCCAGGAATGCTCCAACCCAGTAGTGCTTGCTGCAGATAATGCACTGATGAAGCAATCTACACAGATGGTAAGCTATCAACTTACATTAAAAAAATCATCAGTTATTGTTCCTAATTTTTTCCAAAATTAAGGCAGCTTTGTTCAAAAATCTGTGGAAAGATATATGCACAGTTTCAAGGACAAGATGCCTTTGGGCTCTTCTGAGGCCAATTAAAGTATTGTTTAGCATTTCATCTTCACTACCATCAACCAGTGTCTTAAATTTGGAAGATTTAAAAAAAAACCACAACAAATTAATAAAAGTTTAAGGAAATTATCCTAATATCAGATCCTGTTGGAAATATCACTGTTTGAAATAAGGAATGGAAATATAATTAAATACAACAAAGAAATATAACAAAGTCTAACCCATGTTGATAGAGATTTCTAATTGCTTTTTAAAAGGAAATGCCTTTCAAAAAGTTAAATTCATTCCAAAATTCTTTATTTTTAACACAAAGACATACATTATTTTCAATTAATGCAACAAATGCTGATGTTTGCTGTACTTTTATGTAACAGGAGAGGTTTGAAAGCATGTTGAAGTTTTTCCTGTCTTATGGTTCGGGCAGGAAATAATTATCTAAGAATCTGAATGAATAAAAAGCCACATAGGAAAATAATAAAAAAAATTAAAGCTCCATGATTTTTATAACAAAAACCTGGAGGAAGTAAATTTTGTGGTTAATATGGTGGCAGCTTCACAATGGGGGGAAAAAAAGCTTGCCTTTCTGTTAAGGTTGTGATTACATTTATAACTTCTTGAGTTTTAAGCAAACAGATTCATTGAAAAAAGAAGGTAATTCTGGGTGGAAGTCAGAGAAGGCTTTAGTTTGGTTTGGGTCATCTTCTTACTTTAATACCTCAACAGTTGAGATAATTCAGTTGTTAAAGATAATACAATATAACTATGTTAGAAAATTAGCAAGTGTCTCCTTTTGTCCGGAGTGCCATTAGTTCTGCTCCTTGCAATAGGTAACTCCTTTATTTTATACTCACCATCACCCATCATTTCAAAGATCAGTTTCTAGAAATCTGATATAATTCTGACCGGGATAAATTTCTTTCAAATTAATTGGAATTAATGCCTTCTGCGGCTGTGCTGTGTCATCTGCTGCTTGAGGAGAATTTTGTATTGGTCTGTGCTTATCCATTTTAGACTATTGCACTGATTGTATTCCAGAGTCCAAACCCAGGGGTAAACAGACTTTATGTTCTGGGTCAGCATTGCCTGCCTGGGATAGATCCCATGGGATGTCAGGATGAGATTTCCATGAGTTGCTCATATGAATTCTGATGCCTTGCGGAAAAAACCCCTTCCTGCCGTTTCCTGCAGGGGTGTGGGCTGAAGCCATGGGACTCAGATGTCTTGGACATTTGATTTTCTCTTTGTCATTGGTGATTATGCAGGTTTAGGATGAGGAGACAACTTTTTAATACCAAAACACTGGTCAGGATATAGTGGTGAGGCAGGAACTTGATAGCCAAGGCAATTTCATTTTCATTTCAAAGGTTGCTTTAAGGCGCTGATCTCCTTCACTTGCTGGTGCAATAAAATTCTTCTGCATCCTCTCAGCCTGAAGCTTTTTTGTTTCCTGCCTAAAAATTGCTCTAAAATTTGGGGTTTTTTTAAAAGAATATTACTGATAACACAGTACTTTATGTTCTTTTTCTGCAGTATATTCATGGCACTTCTCCAGAAGGATAAAAACATGGGAAATTTGCATTAGTGTAGGTCTGTGACTTTTGTACAATAACAAAGGACAGGGAGGATGGAGCTGGAAGGTGCTCAGAGCAATCTGGACTGGTGGAAGGCATCCTCTTCCCATGGCAGGGCATGGAACTGGATGAGCTTTAGGTCCTTTCCCACCCAAACAACGCAGGACTGAAGGATTCCTGTTTGTCAGGATCTCTGGGTGCACTGAGGGGCTACACTGAGTTTGTAAAAAACCTGTCAGGAACATAAATGTTCTGGCAACACAGAACATGAGGTGAATGCCTCAAGAGCAAAGCTTTTCTCTGGGTGACACCTGTGCTCACAGGATGTGTCACACCACAGCCAGCAGCGAATAAAACAACATTGAATTTATTGTTTATCATGGACTTGCTCTCACCCCTCCAGCTGGGATCCTTCCCAGAGAAGGTGACATTTCTTGGCAAGGCAGTGCAAGCCTGGACCTGCTGCTGATTCCTGTCCCTCCAGGAGCACAGAGGGCTGGATGCTCCTGGGCTGTCTGCCTGGCTCCTCTCTGGGGGGAAAAAATTCCTTCCAAAACAGAAGTCTTTACCAATAGGGATATAGCTACAACATGAGACACCAGTAATGAAATCTTAATTTTAATTTTAATTTTTCAGAGGCTTCTTTATGTGTCTAAAAACAACAACTACTCTTGTATGTATTTTTTTCTAATGTTTTTGTCCATAAACTACTCTTGAAAGTATCCATAGTATTTATGCACAAACCGAATTCTTATCTAACAGCTCAATCAGAAAAATCTAATGTTTCCTGAACCTTTACCCTTCAACTTCTTTTTATCCACTTATTTTCCTCTTATCAAGATCATATGAGAGAATAAAGAGAATATATTACACCAAAAATTAACAAAATTTCAGTTTACAGAAGACATAATAGATTGTAAATAAGAAAGAGTTATTAAGTTTTGATAATTATGAAGCTGACATATATGAGTTATTTCTTTCTTTGTGTTGCAAATGGAAAAACAGCCTAGCAGGAACCAGTCAGAGGAAACTTAACATAGACCTTCTCATAAATTCATGGAATCGTTTGGACTGGAAGGAACTTTTTACTTTATCCAGTGCCACCCCTGCCATGGGCAGGGACACCTTCCACTGTCCCAGGGTGCTCCAAGCTCTGTCCAACCTGGCCTTGGACATTTCAAGGGATCCAGGGGCAGCCACAGCCTCTCTGGGCACCCTGTGCCAGGGCCTCCCCACCCTCACAGGGAAGAATTTATTTCTTTTATCTAATCTTCTTACATACTGGCCAGATAGAGAGCTTGTTCCCATAAATATGTCTTTTGGAAGGCCATAAAAATGGGGTTTGTGCATTCTGCATGTTAGAAGCCAAGGATTGATTTATATATTTATAAGGAATGGAAGAGTAGACACTGCATATTATGAACAAGTCAGATACACATTTGCAGTACTTTCCAAAGTATTTTTAAAAGTCAAAGACTTGAAATTCCCATCATCTACAGGACTGAAACTATGCAATCTTCAAATTTATCTATTCAAAGCAACTGTATGTCCTCCTATAAGATGATCTGGGGCACAGCCCTGAAGGTTAAATAATGGTGTTTGATGTCACCTTGAGGAGCTGGTACCTCACCTTGTGAGTAATCTCACAAAGTAAATTCACTATGACTTAACCCAGGTGAGGAATATCAGATACTCACTAGTCTCTGTCCATTTCCATGTCAGTGCATGTCTCACAGTTCTTCCACTTGTTTAACTAAGATTATTTTCTGATTCTGATCATGAAAATCTCATTTTCAGTGTTGACAGACCTGACCTGACAAGCAGAAAGCTCATTGTCAAATTGAGGCATTGGAGCCATGAAAGGCTTTGCCTAAAATATGGATATGCCTGAAAATATCCCCCACCCCACAAGTCCAGCCTTCATCCCCCCACTTTTTCCTCTGCACTTGTGTCAAAGCTTTCCAGTGCTTTGCATTAGCACCATCTCCTCACAGAGGAGAGGTATTTTTCCTTCAAACAGCACTGCCCAGAGAAGTGTTTATGTTCCAGCAGCTGATGGCAGCTGGGTGGGACCCCTCTGTGACAAACACCCTGGCTGTGCCTGTGAAGCGACACAATGGAAAAAGAGAATGAGGGAGATCAGATCTAGGCCAGGCTGGGTGACAGTGCTGGCTACAGAGTGAGGGGCTCTGGTGGCTCCACAGAAGATTCCTGACCACAGAATCACAGAAAAAGCTGAGCTGGAAAGGATCCAAAGGGGTCAAGTCCAACCGCTGTCCCTGCCCAGACACCCCAACAATCCCACCCTGTGCATCCCTGGCAGCATTGTCCAAACCCTCCTGGGGCTCTGGCAGCCTTGGGGCTGTGCCCATTCCCTGGAGAGCCTGGGCAGTGCCCAGCACCCTTGGGGAAGAACCTTTCCCTGAGCTCCAGCCTCACCCTGCCCTGACACAACTCCAGCCATTCCCTGGGTCTTGTACCTGGTCACAGATCAGTGTCTGTCCCTCCTCTCCCATTCACAAGGAAGCTGGAACTGCACTGAGCTCTCCCCTCAGTCTCCTCCTTCCCAGGCTGAACAGACCAAGTGCCCTCAGCTGCTCCTCTTCACCTCCAGGCCCTTCACCATCCTCGTGCCTTCCTCTGGATGCTCTGCAACAGCTTTAGATCTTTCTTATATTGCGGTGATGCGGAGGACAAAGCTTATTTTTACTTAGTTTGTACGTGTCTCTCTTAATAACTCATAGATGATAAAAGATACGCCCTTATGGTAGATTTTATAACCTCCCTGTTCAAACATGCTGTTATTCTACAGCAAATCTGGACAATACTAAAACTTTCTGAACTTGGGACAGCCTGAAGCCCAGGGTGCTCCATAATCCAATATCTCCCTCTGGTGTCCTTCCCTGACCTCCAGCTGCATTTGCAGAGTACATTATCATGCTGAAGGTGCTGGGGTGCTGTCCAGAGAGGCTCATGGCCACGGTGTCACATGTCATGGCTGCAAACACAGATGGTCACCAGGCCAGGGGCAAACAGGAGCTGCCAAGCCCAGAAATGTGTGCCAGCATCCATCCACATGTCAAGTAATTATTTTAAAGTGTAGACTTCCAAGCCTTGTGAGTCACCGCAGTGCTGGCTCTGATGTTGTCTCTGCAAGTGATTCATGTGGATAGGTGATTAAGATGTCTTTAAATCTGGCCTCAGGAAAAGTCCTTTACAGCAGTTTGGTCACAGTAAAAGCCAAAAGGCCAAAAGCAAAGTCTTCAGTACTGTGCGTCTACACTGGGTATTAAATGTGCTGAATATTTTATAGCTGAAATTCTTTAGCAGCTTTCTCTTAACCCATGTTTTTCTTTATTTTTTTTAACACCATATATCTACAAAAATAAAATATTATTTTAAGCACATTGTATTTTTTTTTTTCAATCTTTCAGGTTGGTTGGATCAATTGAATTACAAAATTTGCCTGGGGGACAAAAAAAAAGAAGTTTGGACCTTTGGGTTAGAAACAAAGAGATGTTTTGTTACATGGAAGGGACAGAGGCAATTTGAAGTGTTAGTAAGTTAGTGTCAGCAGATCTGAAATAAATGAACACTCTAGAAACTGTTTCATGAGGGAGAAGAGGAAACTGAGCCCAGCTTTCCACTTCTTCAGAACTGGATTGTACAGAGGAAATTAATGTTCCAACAGAGTATGTGATTTCTGGTCCTATCACCCTGTCACTCACAGAATTGAGCCCACAAGGAAGTCACTGTCCTTGAACAGATGATTCCTTCAGTCATGTTCTGCTGTTGCACCTCTGAATAGTGACTGCTTTGAAATGTTGTCTGAAAATCCAGCAGTCACAGCTATTCTGTGGACTTGTGATAACAAGCCACATCTGTTATGTCCTTTTAAAGTATGGGCTGTTTGCCATGTGGTCAGTGATTCAGTAACCATATTTTAGTATTGCAAGTCTCAGAACAAGGTGTAACTCAGCACCCTGCAATATTAAATCACTATCATGTCATGTATCGTATCTTCAATATCATTAAATCATGTATCTTCTTGCATTGGTGTAACACCTTTCATCTCAGATGAATCTTACTTTACATTCTGTGGCAAAATGTAAACTATGATTGCCAAAACACTGTTTTTAGGGGACAGTAGCCCTGGTAAGTTGTTTGTAGTTGAAAAGGACAAAATATTGGTGTAGAAATGTGATTTCATTGCACATATTGCACATACGGTGTTTCCAAAGCAGGAATATTCCTGCCCTGTAACATTAATATAAACCTTCTACTCATTTCACTGTCTGACATGGTGAAATTACTCCATTATAATGTTGCTATTCATCAAAAACACCAAAAGTGGAGCTGAGGAGCAGTTGGAAAAAATTTTCGTGGGTAGCAGGTGGTCAAGAGCAGCCCCTACGAATGTGCAATAAAGAGTTGCTCCATTAGAAACCCAGATCTCCTTGAGAGGAAAGGTGTTCCAAGGACAGGTGCCCTGTGTATATAGAGCTCCTAAACCATGTGTGAAAACACATCTGTACACAAGCGTTTATCTCTGCTTCTTGTTATCACACCTATTATTTGCAGGGCTCCAGATCATATTTTCATGTCTGTCACGTTAGTTTTAAATAACTCTAATCCCCAATCCAATTAAAGGTATCACCTCCAAGCAGATCATTTTATTTCCTTTGAGGACAGATGCAGACTTAGTATTCGGGTTAGTAAAGCAGCCACTACCAAACTGACCTTCGTTTTATCTCTCACACTTCATCTCATCACCTTTCTTGTCTGTGGCATGTGACTTTCAGATGTGCACTTGATGTGTCACACCAAATCTAAATTTCCACTGGATAGGCATTCCTTTACATTAGAATTTGTAACTCCATTTTTGACTCCCAAATGCAATATCTTAATTGGAGCAGATAAAATAAAAATCTTTTCTTATTTTCTTTTTTTTAAATATGCCAGTAATGACAACGCATTTTTCTGGGAACCACTTTTGTTTAGAAACATCTCTGTGATCCTTGTCCTCTATTAAAGAAGATGTTCTAAAAGCAGACAAAATACTGTTTATTTAGCACTTTGTGTTCAGAAGAATCATTTATGTTAGATCCAGCCCATCCAGAGGAGGTTTTGCTGTCTTACTCTGCCTTTCTAAAACATCATTTTTCTCTAGACTCACTGCTCACCTTCACTCCATCAGCCTGTTAAGTGATGGATAATTAGATTTTTTTTTCCCCCCTTACATCCAGTGCCACAAATGCTCTTTAAGATGAAAACTCTCTGCGTGATGCAGGGAGAAACTTTCATACCTTGAACTCTGTGGCTTCCTTGGTGGAATATTTTATTCCTTAGTAATGTTGTGCCCATGAATCAATTACACTTATAGCAAAGCAATCTAAAGTAGCTGATAAACAACTTTGGGATGTAAGGAATTAATCCTGCATTACGTCCTGAGGGAATTGGATTAACCTGCACTACTCCCTTTATTTTTTATGTATTTCATTCTGGAGAGTTCTGAAGGAAACAGGTTTCCAGGCCTGTGTTCTGAAGGACTGTGTTCACAGATGCTGCAAAAAAGTCATCTATTTTAAATCTGTTTTTCTGCCTATGGACTGAAGAGAGGACCCAAACAAAAATCCCCTTCTCTTAAGTGTTTTTAGAGTATTCAGACATTGTGCTTCTAGGGCATGTGAATATTTTGCTAAGTGAAATTCCAAAAAAATATGGAAACAAGAAAATGGAAATTCATGACTCTTCCTTCTTTCATAGCTGTCTGTTGTGCATTTTGTGGGAAATTCCAGGAAAAAATCTGATTTTAAAAAGCACAATTCTTTCTGAAACTCTTGTGTTTGATGTAACTATTCACTGCCTCTAGTGATGAACTCCTTCTAAATCTGCATTAGCTTCAGAGTATGCTTCTTTAAAAAAATAACTTTCATGGAGATAAGGACATGCTTCAAATATAAGGCTACCAATAATTACTTTCCTTCCAGAAATAGGGGCTTTTATATGTTAAAATATTTTTTAAAAGTTATTAAGAAGTTTCATCTGTATTTGTCTTCAGTTTCTGTTACCAGAATAAGATCCTTTTAAAAAGTGTCTGAACTATTGATATAATTATCACCTTCACTTTAAATTATATGGTAATATTAAGCATCCAGTCTTTTCAAAAATTCAAATACTAACATTCTATTCAAAACTCCATGCTTTTGTGTGCACATGCCATACCTTGGTGTTCTGAGATTGAAATTCTTATTTACTTGAGATGCTGATAATCTTCATTTGCAGCTTATTGCACCAGGTTTCCATTTAGTTGTTATGCAGGGAAGATGCAATTTTTTTTTCCCACTGACTTATTACTGTATTTACATTACCTCTCTCCTTTTAATATTTTTGTTTATATCTTTATTAAATCACAGATGGTGCTGATTAAATAAGACCTTTAAGTGATGCTTTTTCATTATGAAATTATTTAAAGTGCATACAGATAAGGTTCATACCTACAATAATGTCCTGTACTGAGTGTACTCACTTAAAAGGATGATTAGTGAAGGAACTCATTTGAATGACACAAGAGGAATGAAACCAAGTTATAAACTGGCACTTCTGAAGGAAGAAATGAAAGCTTCCCCTCACTTCCATCTCTTTCACAAGTGGTTGGATATTAAAGCAAATCAGAGGAAATCATTGCTGTCCTTCTTTAAACGTATTTGGGAAAGGGAAGATTCTCCTTCTCCACCCAGACAGTTAATAGTTCTTTTAATGTTCCCAAGCACAGAGATTCCAGTCCTCTCCCTTTGGTTCCATAATTTGGGTGGGTGTGAGTGCCAGCACATCCCTAGCTCTGGTTCACACCAGGGGTTTCACTGGCAGCAATTCAAAGGTAGAATCAGGTCTTCTGTTCCTAGGATTTTCAGTTTCTCACCACAGTCATTGCATTTAAAATTAAACCTTACTGCTGTGTCCACCAAAAGAGAAAGAAAACCCATTTTCCCTCCCCAGAACACAGCTGTATAACCACACTTTTGCTTGCTGCTTCACCTCTTATATGTGAGCTGCAGTGGCCATGTGCAGTACAGTTGATATTTACTAATTCCTTCCACTTCTTTTTTTCTTTGAGAAATTAAAAGGTTCAAATGAAAAGGTTCAGCCTGAAGGTGATGTTGGAGTGAGAGATGGCTCACAGGTGTCACCCTCCAGTGGGGGTGTGAGCCAGCAGGCACAGCCTCAGCCTGTGAGGAAACTTGCCCTCACTCAGTCAGTAGGACATCACTTTCTGACCTCATCTCAGGAAGATGCTGCTGGAATCCAGAGCTGGGACTAAGTGCCCAGTTTAGTCCTTTTCTCAGGATGGATGCACTCCACAACAAATCCTCTCCAAAGATTAACCACTGCTCCTCACAGCTCATGCTCCTAACCCAGAAATGCACCAGATGAGCTCAGGGCACACACGTGTTTTACACTTCAGCTTGATTCCTGCAAACCAAATATTCTGTGCTCCTTGTGCTGTTCAACCATCCTCCCATCTGTATTTTACACCTCCTGCTGATTCCTGCAAAGCAAAATGTTCTGTGCCATCTCTCAACCATGTTTTCCTGCAAAGCAAAATGTTCTGTGCCATCTCTCAACCACATCCCTGTGAACCAAAGTGTTCTGGGCCATCTCTCAACTACATCCCTGAAAAGCAAAATGTTCTGTGCCATCTCCCAACCATATTTTCCTGCAAACCAAAATGTTCTGTGCCATCTCTCAAACACGTTTTCCTGCACAAAGGCTGCAGCAGGACCTGGCCATCAGGTAGGACAGCAACTCCTGCACACAGTGGACTCTGCTAAGAGAACACAAGAATACTCCCTGTTTTTAAGGCTGATGTGCAATGAGAACATACTGGAAATAATCACTTCAGCCTCTTGAGGCAGCAGAGCCTGAAATTCATGGAGGGAGAATCTCATCTGGTAGTATCACTCTGAAGAACACATTTCTTTTTCAGAGTGCAGTTTTTTAATCTTGTTTTTCTCTTTATCTCTTGAAATTGAATGTTTTATTAACCCATCCTTTATACACAACATGGGAGCAGATTACCTACAAAGAAATTTCTCTGGCTTTGAATGCTAGGTGGTATTTTTTTTGCTGAATTCAGACAACAAGTAAATACTCCACTGATTACAGATTGATTAATTAATTGAGGTGAATTTTAAAACTTACACTCAGCAGTGCCACAATCGAAATCTAAGGGTATTTGATGTATCTTGGCATTATCTGACTTTCAGGAAAAGGACCAAATGTCTGTTTCATGTTAATGAAAGCAAGTTTAAAAGCTGGGCAGAACATCTGGAACACGAAAAGATTTGAAGTGAACAGAATAAAATAAAAGTTGTAATCCTGGGCCCACCTCCACTGCACACAAAAGTGCTACAGTAAATTTTTCTGA
The DNA here is from genome assembly GCF_028551555.1 of Melozone crissalis. Taxonomy (NCBI): domain Eukaryota; kingdom Metazoa; phylum Chordata; class Aves; order Passeriformes; family Passerellidae; genus Melozone; species Melozone crissalis. The sequence continues at coordinate 7,527,775 of NW_026535823.1, read as the reverse complement.
CCCTGAGTGCAAACTGAAATAAAACTATTTGTACTTTATTCTAGCTGAAGAATATAAACTATGTCCAAAAAGGAGACATGGAAATTTAGTTTCTTTAACCTGCAAGTTAATTGAGTTTTTTTTTGCTGTGAACAATGATGTTAGAAGAATATTCAATGGTGTTTTGGTTTCAGGATTAGAAAATTAAAATATTAATGTAATTTAGTATTATGATTACTAAGTGGCTTGGTCTTCAGGAAATATGAAAGAAATTGCAAGCAATTCTTTGTAACTCATTAATTAAGTCCCATTTAAAACAATCAGGCAACAATTTGTTTCATGTTCAGGAAAGAAATTTTGTAGCCAGAGAAAAGAGATTATTTTTTTCAGTAATTAATGATAACCTTGACCATATGCAGGAGCTCCTTCAGGCGTGACCAAATGATTTCTGGCAGACTGCATAGATAAATCCCTATAAAACTGCAGTCTCAGAGAAAGTTTTCATGAATTACGTTAAACTTTGAGGACATACCTCCCAGTTTCATGAAAAAACAGCCCTCATTCTCAAGATATCCCTTGAAAAATCCTTTTAAATATATTCTATTGATTAGTGAAATTCTGTGTAAAATTAAACATTAGCAGAGCTGGTTTTACTCACTGCCAACACCATGACCTTTACTAAAAGTTGAAGCATTGCTTCTTTAATCTGTATCTGAGAGGACACCTGCCCAAAACTATTGAAAATAGTATTTATAGCTTCATTAACTCAATCCAATTTCTCTTTCCAAAATAAAATTCACCCAGTAGCAGAGCCCAAACATTACCGTGAAGGAGTTGTTTAGAAAGTCCTGGAAAAATGACATTTTGTTCCAATTCCCCTTCTTGTTTCTTTGAAGGCTCGACTGTGCATGGTACACAGAGTCATAGACTGTCTTAGGCTGGAAGAGATCTCAAAGATCACAAAGATATTTTTTCTGCTTTTATTTCTATATTCTCTTGAACACAAAAAAAAAAGTTGTACTGGGGTTTGGTTCTCTTTTTCCCCTCACTGTCTGCTGAAATGTTTGATGTTACAGCCAGAGCAATGGTTCCTGTTTCTCCATGGCATTACTCAGGTATTCTTTCTATATTCACTTACCTGTTGGCAGGTATCAAAAATTCAGTATTTCATCTGGATTAGGTATATTCTCATCAGGAGGAATATCTAAAATCTATTCTGTCAACGTCCTGTTTTCTTTCTCACTATTGGTCTTTTCACCACTGATATTCCTTTATCCAGTACTTTATCTTGATCTATCAGATTTTTTTAAATGAGCTTGGACATTAAACCAGTTTCTTTTGACCTTTTCCCCTTACTTCTTATTTTAAAGCTCTACTTATCAGCCTTAAAAGCCTGGATGTCAGAAGGCAATTTTCCCAGATAGTCAGATGGAATACAACCTTTAAAATTCGTCTCTTTTAGCAAATGTATCCCACTGGCAAAGTATTCCCAAGCCTGCTTTAACACTGATATTTGAGTCATCTGTTGCTCATCACTACATCATACGCCCTATCTCCCTCTGTAGTGACAAGGAAAAATTTCAGAGTAGTCACTAAAATGAGACATAATTAACTCAAAAGTAAGTGATGGTATTCCTGAGTTTGAGATACACTGCAAAATCAAACTGCTGTGAAAGTTTGGTGCAACTCCCTGTAGAACAGGCAGACTCATTGCTGCCATAGAACCATGGACTGCCTTCAGGCTGGAGGGGATCTCAAGGATGATTTGGTTCAACATTTTTGGCAAAAGTATGGCCTTGAAAAGATGGTCCAGCACCCTGTCCAGCTGCATCTTAAAATTGTCCAACACTGAGGAGTTCATTGCTTCCCTGGAGAGGTCATTCCAGTGACTGCTCTCATTGTGAAGCATTTTCCTCTTGTGTCTACTCAGAATCTCCCCAGCAGAACCTTGCACCCATTTCCTCTCGTCTTTTGCATTTGACTCCTCCATTTTCTTTGTTTCCCTCTTTAAATATGGAACATGGAAATAAGGGCTCTTCTGAGCCTTCTTTTCTCACAGTCTCTCATCCTTTCCTAATGGGGCAGCTTCCTCTTCTAGTATCATCTTTGTGGCCCTTGTCTGGACCTTTCCCTGCCTGTCCACATCTTTTTGGCACAGTGTCACATCTTTATATGGAAAAAAAAATCATGAAGTTGCAAGTTCTGCATTGAAATAAAAAAAATCCTTTATATGACACGAAAGCTGTGTTTTGATCAATCCTTGCAATTTTACATATCTCACTTCATCTTTTTCACTGCCATTATCAATGGCAACCAAATGTTGCTCCAAAGCCCTGTGGAGGTTATTTTAGAAGACCTGATTATTTTAAGTTATTTAAAATTTATTGTATTTAATTTTGGTGAGGGCAAAAATGAGTCTGGACTGTTTCTTGCGTTTTAAGAAGCTCTGGGCTCCTGAAGAAGTCGTTCATGGTGAATTATCTCTTTGTAGGATGCTCATTCAGGTCATGGCCAAGACACACCCAACAGGATACGAGGCTCTGCAGTGATTACATAACATCTCTTGGCAGAATGTTTTCTAATCACGAAATGACCCCACGAGTGAATTTTTGGTTTCAACTAGCAGATCACAGCACAAAGCACAATATGTAGAAGAAAGGGAGCATGAAAGCTACAAGCACAGCCTCCTGAAAGAAGGGGGAGGGCCAATGACAGGCAAAGAGGAATTGATGGTGCTTGAGCTTGCAACAGCAGAGCGGAAAGCAGGGGAGTGTAAAGTATCTCTGGCAGTTCTGGAACACTGAACCTAAACTAGATTTCTTTAAAATCAATTGAGAAACGTGCTAAATGCAGGAGTCACTGGACTATCCCACAATACTTGTGCTCAGAAGAACAATGTCCTCAAATCTCATTCATTTCAGATTTACTGTAGTGTCATTGCACTAATTTCAACAAAACAATTTTCAACCAGGAATCAAATATACCCACTTTATGCTAATGTAGATTTGATTAGCTGGCTTTCAGGATCTCTCTCTGTTTCTAGGAAGGATTGAAACTCTTCTATTTTCTTTCCTCAGGCATCCTTTGCAATCTAATTCATATTTGACAAACAAGACGAGAAATCAATTGTGTGTAGTATACATTGTAAAATGACCCACAAAGTTCCTAAAACAGTTGTGCCTGCTCCAGAGCAGTTATTCAGGATTCTGTACACAAGTCTTTGGCACTGTTACACCTGGCCAAGTGCCACGGAAAACATGGGTCTGTAAAACAGGCAAACCAAATGGGATGATGAATCTGTGCTCGTGTCACATCTAAGTTGCCTCCTATCCTACACAGTCACAAACAAATCAGGATTTATTCTGACCTTTCCCATTGTATTTAGAAAACAGGAACAGAGTGATATTGCAAGATGGGACTGTTCAACTCCTACAAACATAAGGACTGTACCCTGTGGCTGTACCATTCCCACATCCATGGCCTTGAGGAGATTTTAGTGCCACGTTTCGATTTCTCAGGATTTTATAGAGTGTTCCTTACTATCTCAGGTTTAGCTTGGAGTGTATTCAATTCCCATCTGTCAGAGATGAGGCAGTTATCCTCTTTAATTGGGCAGTTTTCTTTATCTCTACCACAACCAATCCTCCCTCAGGAAATATCTTCTGTTCATGGGCCATTATTTATTAATTATCTTCTGTTCATGGGCCAGTGCGTGTCTCTGCATGGCTGATCAAATTCCATCATCCCATGGGGAGATGCTCCGCCTAGGGGAGGAGCCAAGCATTCCTGCCTGGATACCATCTGAGCTTTGGGACACCACAGAAGCCTTTGCCCACTGCATTCCCAGAGGAGCAGCTTTCTGCATTGCCAGAGGGAGCCCAGGCCCATCTCCAGCAGCCCTGGAGCTGCAGAGGAAAACTCCCCCCTTGTGCAGGATCCCTGCTGCAGCAGAGCCACAGCTGGCACTGCAGGAGGGCTGAGCCCCCATGGGATGGGACTTGTGATAGATGAGTAATGTGATGATTGACTCTCACAATTAATGGACAAATATCATGTACATAGGGTTATAAAAGTTTATAGATTTATAGTTATTTTGTACCCCCTCATGTGGCTATTCAGGGACAGTTGGAGTTGGGACATCTGGGAGGGCTGGCTTGTCACTATGGTGACATCTGACCTCCAATGAGGATTTGAGGAAGAGATCTCCACCACTGGACAGCAAAGAAGAGGTTGATGGGCAGATCTTTGAGAGGGATTAAGGGGTTAAAAAGGGTAAAACCTCCATTGTGTAGGGGCTGAGCACATAGCAGGGAAAATCTTTTTGTTCCCAGCGCTGTAACCTTTTTTCTTTATTCATTCTTGTGTTGTATTTTTGATAAGGTTTAATAAACCTGAACTATGAAAAGTGAGTACCTATTTCTCACAGACTGCTGCCACCACCCTAACCCACAGGGTGTCCCCTCCTATTCTGACTCTGCCAGGGTATTTTTTGTTTTGTTTGTACTGTTGCATTTGTATTTTTAATTTTCCTAGTACGGAACTGTTATTCTTATTCCCATATCTTTGCCTGAGAGCCTTTTAATTTCAAAATTATAATAATTCAGAGGAAGTGGATTCACATTTTCCATTTCAGGGAAAGTTCCTGCCTTCCTTAGTAGACACCTCTCCTTTCAAACAAGGCACTTACCTCTGCCTTGGCATGCGGATGAGGGGCTGCTTGTGGCACCTCTTGCTGAGGCTGAAGAGTTTGTGCACCGTTCTCTGGGCCTTGAGGAAGAGTTGCTTCATGCTGCTTTCCAGCTGCTCGTAGCGGCGTTGGAAATTAGAATCCATTGTCCACAAATGCATCACAGCAGATGTGTTCAGGAAATAATTCAAAGGCAGCCTCTTCATAAATAATTTGAATTCATCTGCAAAAAAAATATAAATTAATAGTCTTTAATTATGTGGCTATGGTTATTCTTGCAGCAGAAATTAACTTTTCATTTGTTTTTTTCACAAAACAATTTTCATAAACTCAATCTTTTGAAATTTTAAAATTGAGCATTTTAACTCTTTCTAACTAGAAAGATGTCTACATTTTCATTGGTAATATTAGAATAAAGTCAGCAAAATCTAATATTTCTATAATTTAAAAATTAATATTAAAGCAAATACAAGCTTTGACCTTGTTTCTCAACCTGGGTAATACGAAGATTAAATAAGAATCAGAGTTTCTTACCTTCAAATCTGGGATCTGAAAGCAAATGTGCATTTAATGATCAATGTTTATTGACTCATTTGAAGAACATCAGAAACTGTCTTAAAAGAAGTGTATTCCAATACTTAGGACGTGCAAGTAAATGTGATTTTACAGGCCATTGCTCTTATATATATGTTATTTCACCCGACACAAGCCATTAAATTAGACTTTCATAAGTATTTACAATTAAAATGGAGCCTTTCAAAGCATTTTATGGTACTTCAAAATTTTATGACACTTCAAAAAATGTTCCCATAACTTCTTTTTTGTCTCTAAAGTGGTGGAAAGGAGTTCTTCAATCACAAGGTCATATTGTTACTGTGAACATGCCATGCTTTGTGACTTGTTCTGGTAGCTCAGTCCACAAAAGATATGTAGACAGAATCTTATTAACAGAGTTTTATGAATTAAGGAGTCTGTTTCCATAAGTAGAATGATGTATAACTTCTGAACTTAAATAGACTTTCATTAAAAGGGCTCCAAATACTGGGTAAATATGTGAGAGTGAGTGGCGCACTTGAATGCACATGTTTATCCTTTATCTTTCTTGTTTTTGTATATCAGTATGTTTCCCTGCCTGCCCTTCTGCCTGCTGCTATCCTCCCACCCTTCACAATCCTTTTTTTTTTTCAGCTTGTTCCTGCAATGAAGTCACTCATCCCACAGTTTGGCTTTCACCCTGCCAGATGCTCCTTTTGGATGGTTTATATTTCAGCAGACTATGTGAAAGCAAAGATCCTGCTGCCTGAGGTACCCTCCCTCTTCAAACAAAAATAATCATAATATTTAACATTGGTGTCATTTTAGGTTGCTCATGGAAGACTAGGGAAAACATCCACTCACATCAAAGAATACTTCATTGACATCCTTGTTATTAAGTCTTTTGGTTTAGCTTTAGTTTTTTTAAGATTTTTACACAAAGCAGGCAAAAATATTTTCTTTTTTATGGATGGAGAAAAAAAGATCATTTATAAATATGCTGTAGTGACCCTTGACCATATAGTGAAGGACACAGGGCAGTGATGGAATACAACAGTCCCACTTCAGCAGAGTATTTTCTGTGATGGGTGATGGCTCATAAGAAAACAGAAAGCATTGAAAGTCTTCTGGAAGGTAAAAAATTAAAATCAAGGGAAAATTATGACGATTTTATGTTTAAAAAAATGTTTTTAATAATTCCTCTGGGAATGTGTTGTTCATTTTGCCCTCATGCCTTTGTCTTTGTACAGCCCCTGTGCTGTCCTTAGGGCATGAGGGAAAGGAACTGTTTCTTTATCTTATCTACTATTTGGAGCCTTTTATGTTTTGCTTTATCCCTTCCTTAATTTGTCTAAGTTGCTTTTTATCCTCTGTCCAGCAAGAATGTCCATTCCTGGGTGTACAGCTAACAATTTGAATTAATGGAAATATTTAATAAATTCTGCATTACCAGATGAGCATCTCTGTGAATCTTAGTGTAGTTTTGGGATAGACAGTTCTGTTTTCTCCTTCCCCAATGATAATTATTCCTACCTTACAATTAGAGAATAATTTGGGTAAGAAAGGACATTTATACTCCAACCCCCACTGCAATGAGCAGATACCTTCTCTAGATTAGGTTGCTCAGAGCCCAGTCCCAACCTCTGATTCCTTGTTGGAAATGCCATAACATTCTTTTTATTTTTAAGCAACTTTAGTAATGGGTTTGTTCCCCTTTGCCAAGGGGGAAGGGAGCTGGGCTCTGCTGTTGGTTTAATCTTTAAACCAGCAAGTTTTTGGGTCAGGCTGGGCAGGGCCTGATAAGCTTCAACATATAAAAAGGGACTTTTGGAGGTGTGGGATTTTAAAATTTATATGTTGGGAATTTAGAAGATACAGAGGAGGTAATCAGACATTAATCAGACTTTAAACTGATGAAAATCTGCCTGGCAAAGTTGGAGAGAACCCCTCTGAGAGAAGAATGATAAGGGAACTACAGAGCTGGACCAAATAAGCATGAAAGGCAAAGGGATCAATATCCAATAGAAGATCACACACTAACTAATGAAAAGAATTGTGTAGAACCAAAGAATTCTTTGTTTTCTATAAGTTTATAGAATGCGCAAAGTCTCATAATGGACATGTGTAGTTGGAATGATTTCCAGTGCACATCCTGGCCAGAATAAAGGAATGCCTGACTCACTGGAGCTCAAAGACAGTGCCAGAGAGTTTTGTTCCTTCCTAAGCTCAGTGACATCCTCACATTGCCCTTCCCAGCCCTCAGTCCCTCCCAGGTCTGCACAGAAGGTGTGACAGAAGGTTGTGTCTGCCCTGGCCCATTGGCTTGGTAAAGCCCTCCAAGTCTGAAGACTTAAAAATATTAAAAATGGTCATTTAAAAAAATTAAGTAATAGGAAAGAAGGTTTATTGAGCTGATACAAAGTCCTTATGCAGCTTGTAAAAACCTCATAAATTCTACCAGATTTAGAGAATTGAACTATAAATATGTATTTTATTTATATATTCTATATGTATATAAATATACAAATATATAAATATATATTTACTTATATGTATATGCTATATGTATATAAATATATACTCTGACACCTCTGGGGGGGATGAGATCCCAAAGCCACATTCCTTTTTACCTGCTTAATTCCTAATGTCTCTTTTCCCTTCTGTTCCTCTGAGGCACTGGTAAAGCTCTTTAAAATGAGCTTCATGAAGTCAAAACAAAGGCAACTCCCTCAGGAAACAACAGGCTCAGAGGATGCTTTTCAGCCCTCATATTGCTCTAACCATGTATTTAAGGAAAGTTGTCACTTGCTGTCCTCTGCTCGATGGCACTAATCTCTACAGCTAACAACTGCTCCATGCAGTGTTCAGAAGTGATAAGGAAGGTTTACACTCCTCAACTTGCAATGCAACAGCATTTGCAATCAGAAAATGGGTTTTTTCTCCCTGTAATAAACATGATCTTTGACTACCCTTGTGCCCTGTCTGATCCTGCTAATGAGCTCCATAATGCAGGTGAAGGAGAGACAGAGATAAAATGAGCATGGTTACACACTGCCTGCTGCATAAAAAAAAAATAAAAAAATAAAAGAAGAGAAGATAATGTACCCATATCTTAAACAGACACATTTCATGATCTGTGAAACTACAACATGAACTCCTAACACTGAGAGATGATTAAACTATTACACTCTAATCAACACACAGTGCCAGCCATTCCTGAGGATTAACAGCCAGTATTACAGTCCCAGGGGCCATAGAAATTGATACTTTAATTCATAAAATCAGGGAATATCCTGAGCTGGGAAGGACCCACATGGATCATTGAGTCTAACCTCTGGCCCTGCACAGGACAACCCAAAAAACCAGACTATGATTCTTGATTACACATAAAATCTGATTACAGCATTTTCATTTTATTTTTACGTGGGTAGCACAAGCAATGTGATTTTATATATTCTTCATTAATTGCAAATAAGGTAAAAAGGGTAAAACATGATATGCAGTGGTGGGTCAAGTAAGTTCATTTTCTGGCTGGTTGTGTCTCTTTTCACTTCTCCTTTCTGCCAGTAAATCTTCCTTGTATCAACAGTGCCTGGAGATGGAAATGGCATCCCATATTTCAGTGGGAAAGAATAAATGAGAAATATCATAATGGGAGCAAACATTCCTGCTGAAATCAGGTGAACATCAGACTTATTTAGGCTGTGAGAAATACCTAGAGCTGCAGAGGTGTAAATTGGATCCTGTTGTTTGGTGTCAGAGCAGGGCTCAGTGCTGGGTGCAGTGGTTACAACTCTGCAGACAGAACTGGCAAAGGCCAAAAAAATCCAGAAAACCTCACCCAAGGACCTGACAGTGCTCCGCTGCAAGGGAAAAAGGTGCCATGCTTTATGCCTGCTTTATTTCTGAAGGAGTTTTGAATGAGTTAGTGATGGGACTTCTGAGTTGTTTTTGATGATGCAGTTTATTTTCTTATTTTCTACAATATTAGGAAGGGTAAGTTTGGCTCACATCATTATAGCAGGGTTCAGAAGGTCACAAAACTCCTAGTTACAAGACTTTTTAAGGATTTTTTGACTAATAAAACACTGCTAACAAAGATATTTATGATTTTGACTTAATCTTGAAATATTTCCTCTTATGTATTTATGTTACAGTGCAAGCTTTCATAGATAATTATGACACACAAACCTACAGTACTGCATTCTAAATTCCTTGTTTACCTCTGTAACTACTTTTATTTCTATATCTTGAATGCTAAAACTCTCAACTTTCTTTTTAGAAGTTCTGAGAATTCCTTGCATTTCAGATTCCAGCCCCTGCTCACTGTTGGAAGAGAGCAGGAGCCTTGATATCCTGTGAGTATTTTGATTCTCCCTGGTATTTTGCTACAGGACTGTCCCACCTAAACAGCACACTTCTGCTTTTGTTTGTTTGAGTAGTTTGTGAAGCTTCTCCAGGCTGCCAAAATGTCTTGGGTTGGCTTGTTTCCTAAGATCCCTTGTGGAGGCACCCTTGGAAGTCAGTGGATTCAGAACACCAGGTTATTAAAGGGGCTGCAAGCTGACATCTGACAGCAATGTCACGCTGGAAATACAAAACCACCAAATTTTACCACTGCACTTTTGTCTCCAATTTCCTTTAGAGCAAACAGAGCAAGTCCAGGACTGAGCTTTGAACCTGTCATTTCTGAAATTTCCTTTTAAATCATATCTGCACTGTTTCCCCAGTCAAAGTAACAGGGATTAGCTCAGGACTAAGAACCTTGGAGCAATTTCCTCCTCACAGCCCAGACTTGCTCTGCACAAAGGCAGGGAAGAGTCTGAGCCTCTGCAGTCAGGGCAGCAGGAGCAGGGGATAAAACAACAGCTCCTTTAAGCCATGGCTTGTATCTAGGGAAGTCTCAGAGATGTGCTCATGGAACACAAGAACTCCTGAGTAAATAGGAAAATTCAACTTTGACATGGATTTCTATCAAAGGAAAAATAATAGTGTTTGGTTTTTTTGTTTGTTTGTTTGTTTGTTTTTCCTGCTGGTTCTTATTATGGCTGAAATTAATGACAACATACATGTGACAATAATTGAGGTGAAAACCTACTTAAAATTTTGGACAACAAAAAGCAGTTTGAAAAGAATGTGCATTTGGTGATATGCTAAGGAAAAATTGTTTCATAGCCACAAGAAATTTCAGTCACCTTCTCTCAGTCTCCAGAAATGGCATTTTCTGGGGAGATGACATTCCATCAAGCATTATTCTGTGGTATCATTTAATGCCATATTTTCTGATGAGCCATTTTACCCCAAACTAAATAATATAATCTTATGGAAACAAAACTTTTAGCATTGGAAATTATAGCATGGTGCTTCAGTAAATATATAATCCTGTCTAATTGTGGATGAATTATATCATCTACCCAGAATCAATTTTAATTTTTAAACAATATTCAGACCCCAAAAAAGCAATTATATTTTCTGGGCAAAAGCAGCCTGACAATAACTGAAAAAATGTAAGAATCTTTTGTTAACTGAAATATACTATTCACAATTTTATATAGTCTCTATGTATTTTCTAATATTAATAAGGATTTGGGGTTTAGGTTTTTTTTTCATTTAACAAAGTTCAGTAAAAATATGTACATAGGAGGAAACCCCTTTTTGACATTATCATGTCAAAATCTACCATTAGAGAGCAATTGTAATGGGCTGATTTGTCATTTCTCTAAATGAGGCTCTAAGGAAATGTTTTTCTCCCTTAAAAATCTGTACACCAGTCATTTGTACACATATCCTCCTTTTTAGTCAAGTTCTTTAACTTGCTCTAGAGGTATCAAAACTCTGCCATCACAGTCTAGAAGTGAGTAATACCTCATGCAAAAACTGTTCTGCTTTGGCTCTGACAAAATGTTAAAGTGGGATTAAGGCAAACTAACAAAAACCAAGTTGTTTTTAACATGTGAGGGTGTGATGAGTCTGAACAAGCAATGATATGGACTGATGTGCTGCTCCAAGCCAGAGTGCTCCAGACAGCTTCAAAATCAGCTCAAGTAAATTCTTGTTCTCCCCTGCATTTCCTCCTTTCTCACTCTCATGATGAGAATTGCAAATGACCACTCCTCTGCACAAAGCACTGCTTCTTTTGGAATCCAGCTCCCTTCTTAAACCAGAGAGAGTTCTGGGATCAGGTGTTAAGTCAGGCTTGTTATTTCCTTGGGCAGTCTGTAGTCCAAGGAGAGACGCTCTTGTGCTTCAAGCATGTCAACTCTGACATCAGATTAACTTTCTCAGAGCTTGGAATCTTTCCAAGCATTTGGAATCTGCTGCAGTCAAGGCCCAAGTGCCCTCATGGAGAATAAATTTCTCCATATCCCCAGTGTGAATCTCTCTTGTTTCTCTTGATGCCTGTTGTCTCTCCCCACACAGCCTGACTCTCTCTCCCCTCCCTGTAGACAGGGTGGCTGCTCTGAGTTCTCTGAGGTCTCCATGCCCAAGGCTGACCAACCCCTCCTGGGGCCTCTCCTCTCAGGGCAGCCTCTCCAGCCTCCATCTCTCTGAGGACACCCCTGACCACATTCCAGCTTCCTGATATCTTTCCTGCACTGTGGAGCCCCAAACTGGATGCAGCACCTGAATGTGGTCTGAAAAGCACTGAGGGTAATCCCCTCCTTGATCTCCAGGTCCCTCCTTTGTAGCACCCACAATGTGGCCTTGGTTTTGTCAGGCCTCTTCATCTTCTTCCCCAGGAATCTTCCTGCAGGGCTGCTCCTGGCCAGGCAGGTCCAACTCCAGCTGATGCTCTGCCTATCCAGAACAGGATTTTTCTTTTCCTTGTTGAACTTCACCAGGTCCCTGTTGTCCTGGTCCCCAGCTTGTCCAGCCCTGACCTTGAAGATTTCTGTCTCACTCCTTCAAACTGGCAACATCTGCAAACCTGATGAGAGGGCACTTTCTCCAAGTCATTGCTGAAGAAAGTAAAGAGAACAAGTCCTGGGACAGACCCTGGCTGTACTGAACTTGCCACCACTTTTCAGGCAGGATTTTTCCCTTTCCCTCACAGGCCTGAGCCCTGTGTGACTCCTGATGTGCCATTTCCCCTCTGAGCCTCATCCCGTCCATGAGATGATATTCCAGAAGCATGTGCCTTTCCAGATTACTGCCCAACAGACAAAAATCTGCTTAAGGAACTCAAAACTTTATATTAAATTAAAAAAAAAAATCAGCTGCAGTTTTAGTTCATTCCTGTGGTGTTTTTCCTTCAAAGTAACCTGTCTCCTTGTCTCTGCTAATCATTTGCCTACACCTGGTTTTAATGGGACGCCAGCCTTCCTTTGGCACAATTCCTTCTAACAGCAAGCCAAAATAAACAGATAATATTGCATAAGGGAAAGCAGTGACAATCAGAACCAACAAGAATATTCAGACCAGAAGCTCTCCTTGGAAAAAAAACCCTTAGGAAATATCTCTAGTAGATCCAAAAGTTTATTTCCCTACTGAAAAGGTGACATAGAGCAGCAAAGTCAGCAAGCCCTGCTGTGTGTCCATTGCAGGGCTGATTGTCTGCTGGTGCTGTAAACAAGACTATTATTTAATATAAATACTGGCTGGGTTTTCTTCCAGGTTAGGAATTGGAAAGGAGGCTGCCAGTTCATCACACACAACAGCCAAGAAAAGCTGCTAAAGCTACTCATGTCACCACCAAGAGGGCTCTTAAGTAGAAATGTGCAAAGAAAATGAAAGGTGAAAGGATTTTTAGCATTCCCAAGTTATCCTCAATCCTTAGAAATTTTTTTAAATTTTCCAAATGCCTCCAATTCCTCTGATATCCTGTAAAAGGAATATTGCAAAGTTTTCCTCTTTTGCTTTGCTTTGAATCACCTTGACCCTGATGGAATAGAAATTTTTGTGTTGTTATGTCAACTTCATGTTGTTGTTGTTGTTATATCAAGTTTCAAGTGTTTGTTGTTTTGTCAAGTTTCATATTATAACATCAAAATTATGAAGTAAAACAATTTAAAAATGAATAAACATTTCAAAGTGAAGGTTAAGCGCTTTACTGCATTCCTAAAAATATACACCAAAACAAAGAAAAAACCCAACAAAAAGCAAACAAAAAGCAAACAAAAAAGCAAACAAATAACCAAAAAAAACCAATAAAAACCAAACCAAACCAAACAAAACAAAACAAAACAAAAAAAACAACAAAAAACACCCCATAATTTTGCAGTTACTGAAAGATTGTTCCTGGTTGGTTTATTCAAAGTAGCTGTCTCTATATTTTGTAGCATCCTGTATATAAATATTAATTTCTGCTACACTTCAACATGTTCTGTTTAGACTGCAAGCTCTTCAGAGAGGCCTGGTTCTTATTATGTCTTTATAGGGTAGTCAGCACAACAGACCCCAGATTTAATTGTTGCCATTTATTACAAATAATAAAAATAATTTGGCCTATTGCTCCAGACAACTGCATCTTCCTTGGAGTCCTCAGTGGGACCTGCAATTCGTGTAAGGGGTGAGAGTTCTGGAAGGAAAGATCTCCTAATTCCCATTTTATCTCACATTTTACTGCATTGTTTGCGTAAACCTGTTGCTGCTCCAATGTGACCACCATGTTATCAATCCTATTCAATAACAACATTTTTTTTTATTTTAATCAGGGCAATAAATATAATGGGGAGTCAAATACCATTGTCAGCTGTAAATCAGGACCTGAAAGCACAAAGCTGGAAGTCTGAGAGGATATAAACCATGGGACCCACATTTCAAATGGTTGGATGTGATTGCTGTTCATTAAAGTGCTGCCTCAATATTGTGTAGATGTTATTAAAGAGATTTATAAGAGATAGATATTTTTTAAAATATCCCACCATGATGCAGAAGCCTGGAGAAAACAAAGTGCTAAAAATGAACATATATTTGTTTTTATGTTGCCATGAATTTTAGTTCTTCGTGATGCATTACTCAATTTGTCAAAGAAGTAGCAGCTGTGTTCCAAGAAATATATGTTTGAAAATAATCCAATTCAAAGAAGCAGAAGACTGCAGCTGGAAACAACCTTATTTCTTCAGAGAAGAGACAGTAAATCTGAATTTTCCTTCCCCTTCTCCCTCCAATTTAGGCTAAATCAGCCAACTCTCCTGATAATTAAAATATTTCCTTCTCCAAAGCAAAAGATTTCTCCTTTAAACTTTCTGAAGGACAAAGGGAAGGGAGGAAATGTGTGTTTTCTGCAAGACATGGTGTCTGTTTTTCAAGGAGGGAAAGATGATCAGACTTCCTTTTGGACAGACTATTTGAAGTGGAATAATCCAGCTGCTGCAGAAACCTCAGGAAAACAAATTTGGATGATTCTGGCAGTGGGGTGGATTTGGAGGAGTGGGGGGAGGGGTTTGGTTGATTTCTTTTTGAAGTGAGGAAAGCTGCAAGGACAGCTCCTCTCATCCCTGTGCTCTGCAAGAAAGAATAAACAGGGATAAGTGTCAGTGTGGAGGTGGAATTGGTGAGGAACAGAGATCCTCTGGTCAGTCCTTTATACACATAACTCTGAGGAATCTCATGTAAATGTTAGAAGTGATGAGAGGAAATAGCCTCAGGGAAGCTTTAGATTGGATATTAAGGAAAATTTCTTCATGGAAAGGGTTGTCAAGTATGGAACAGGCTGTCCAGAGCAGTGGTGGACTTACCAGTCCTGGAGGTGTTTTAAAAATATTTGGACAACAGGGTGGTGGTGCTGGTTGTTGGTTTGACTTGATCATATTAAAAGCCTTTTCCAACCTTAATGATTCTGTGGTTCTATGATAGATGTTAGATAATACATATCTATATGTATATACTCATGTGTTTGTATAGTTATACACATATCTAACATCTACCATAGAATCACAGAATACATCAGACTCATATAACATACAACATATATGTATGATGTGGAGTTAATGCTAATAATGTCAGCCTGTCATAGAAACATAAAAACAAAAATCCTCCTCTCACAAGCCTGGAAAGTCTCCTGGTGTCACATAAAGGTGAAATAATTTCAGTCCAAATTGGTAGTGGAACCAGAATATCATGCTACAAATTGTAGATTAATTCAGAAGTTCTACTGGGCAGGAGATAACCTTGCCTGGAAGGGCTCACATTTCCTGCAATGAAGCAACACGTTTCTTATTGCAATCTAAATATGACCTCGACAGCAAGTTCCCTTTCCTGAAATCAAAAAGCCAGACTCCACAGCTGTCTCTGCAAGTCCCAGTGTTTGAAGGGCATTCCCTTCATCCTGTCAGGTTTGATTTTGGTTCATTACTCCTTAAAATGTTTCTATCCCTGCCCTTCAAAGGGATGCTTCCCTTTCCAAAGGGAAGTCACAGTAAGCTTTCAAGGAAAATGTCTCAAAAATTTATCTACAGGTTATTTTGGATTTTTTTGGTAAATATTTTTATGACTTCAATATGACTTCGAAGTACTCCTGCAACATGCATGTCCCAAAGCCCTTTATTATCTGTCTACAGAGCTATAAATTCATTTAATGCATAAGACATATTCCTTATGGGCAGATATAGACATAACCTCTGTCAGTCCAAAATTTACCTCAGTTGAACACGCTGGCAACTCCTAGAGTTTGAAAACTGGGTAGGATAAATAAACATGTAATGATTCACAGGAGGATAAAGGAAGGAAGAGAATGAGTGAAACTGAAAAATGTTCTTGGAAAACACATTGAAGTAAATAAGCAGTGTTAAGCTGTTCCAGGAGAAGATTTAAGAAGCTATGAATCAGAACAGACAACACTGCCCTAGAAGAAAAGAGAGGCCACAGAGTGACATCACTCTTAATAAAGCAAGCCCAAAGCTGCCAAGGCAGATTGGAATTCCACCAAGAATGAGGGGATTTTGTCACTAGCTTTGAAGGGAATTACATTATGTCCTGTACATGGTGGACATAAGTAGAATTATATTAGATCAAGCCTTCTGCTCCTCCTCTTATTACAATGTCATCACAGTGTTTGAAGCATCTCAGAGTGCGGTGCCACGTGAAACTGCAATAAGTTGATTTGCCAGGTGCAGCAGGAGTTGGATAATGCTTTTAGTTTTGGAACAGGGGCAATTATATCAGCTGTACCATCATTTCTGAAGTAGGACAGGAACAATTTAGAGACTGACCCTCCAAAGACATTATGCGCATCCCACCTGTTCATTTTATTAAAACAGGGACACCTCCACAGGGGTGGAAGAGCTGGGAGGGGAGTGCTGGTCACAGAAGAAATGGCAGCTTGGTGTATCTGCTCATGTTATTGATTAAACTTCCTGACAACCACAGAGGGAAGTTAATTACTGGGAGGCAAATTAACACCCCTGCAAGATAATGGAGAAAACAATAATTGTATTAAGAACTCAGGGGGCTAAGTTTTCCTGGCCCTGAGCCTGAGGCTGTAAGCAGTGCTTGAAAGCAAACCACCGCTCCACTGCTCAGGGGCAAATAGTTTGAACCATATTGATTGAAGTCTTTATTCTCAGTGATTAAAAAGCACCTTCAGCTGCCAGTGAGTCAGTTCAGACTGTTCAGAAGGAGTCTTTCAATTAAGATTTCAAATGGGATTCACTTTGCATGGCAATGGCTCTGTCCTGGTCAGCAGAGAGAGACAGACTGTGCACAGTGACCCAGGCACATCTGGCATGGGCTCTGTGCAAGGAGCCTTGCCCCAAACTCATCAAAACAAAGCTCTTCAGACAGCAAGCTTAAATTTGTGGTGTCCATAAATTGAAGAAATCCTCCAGCTTTCCGTTTGAATTCCAGGTTTCATTTTTAGTCTCATTTTACCTGAATTTTAATTGAATCACTGCAGCTGGAAAAGCAAGAATATGTCACTGGACTAAGAGGGGACTTCCTGTGCAAACTGCCTTCGCTGCAAATGATGGAGTGAATTTACAGTCTGTCTGTGAAACCTTGTCATCTTGTGACATTATTTAGCATTTGAAATCTCAACACTGAGCCTGAAAATCAGTCTGGGCATCTTTTTTTCCATTATAAATGCAATGAGTTTCTTCTGATCAGAGTGTACAACACAACATCTCTGTTTAAACTGACATTTCCAAATTATGCCTGCAGTTACCTTCTGCCCTTTTACTTCCTTTTAGTAATTTGAAGCAGGTATAAATGAGACATTTGGTACATGTTTTAAAATGTCTGTCTTAGAAGGTAGTTTCTCTTTGAGGGATTTTTGTTGGCCTTTTTTGGGGGGAGCTTTTCTGGGCTTTTTTGGGGGGGGCGGGGTGTGGTTGTTTTCTCTCCTCCTGTAGTAGAAGAACCATAACAAACACTATATATTCCAAGATAATTTTTAGCTAGAGATTAAATGACAACCTGAAATTTTTTAAGACACCATTACTGTATTTTACACAGGAGTTATTGAGGGCATTTTTTAGCTGTTAGGATTGTCATTATCACTGCTGGTAAGAAAGAAGAAGGCTGGGACCCAGGTCAGTGTCTCCATGATGTCAATCCACAAGCTTGGTGCTGGGAAGAATTACCTTTTTTACTTGTCAGCCAGGTGACTTTGATTTGGATGCAGAGAGAGGCAATAAAAAGGAATCCCACGGTGTCCTCTTCTGCTAAACATTTTTAAGAAAGGATTTGTGCCACAGGAATAGCAAAAATCTGCACCTTATTGAGGTGGCAAACAAAATTACACTTGATTTTTCTGACTAGATAGACGGATTTTAAAGATTAAATTTCACAGGCTGAATGCAGATTTGCTGCAGCTTTCCTGTCCAGCAGGAAGAATATGACAGCAATAGTTTAAAATGCTTGTCTGATGGAGAGGAGGAGAAAGACTGTTCCACTGGTTGCATTCCTTAATGCACTGCCAGGAAATATTAATATATAATCCATGATTAAGATGATTGCAGAACAATGGCGTATGAAATGGCAAAAAAGCTACTACTTATCTGCTGGTGCAGACTTCTTGCTCCCTGTGCCTATATGTTGTGGTTCACATTTGATCTTGAAGATTTGAATTTGTCTTTGGCTGCCTCATAATGTATTCTGTGCATCACAGAAGGTTTCTGTCTTCAGCACTGGACGATCTATTCAAATTTATTTACATGACTTTTTTTCTAGCTTGAAATTTAGTCTATTCAAATCTAAGTTAAAGATATAACTTTATACTTTGTTTAACTGCCTGGCTTTGCACCTGCTTTCTCAAAGCACCAATATATTTTTAGCAAACTAAGTAAGTCCAGCCATATCTGTTATTTTTTGATTGCTACAAAAAAATGGATTGAAAAGTAACTCAACAGATGTATCACTCTTTATTGCTATGTGCTCAGCATCTAAGAGCATCTGCATGCAAGAATTAGGACTATAATTCTCTTTTCTAAGAAGCACTGAGAGATTTGTGTAGATTTTGAGATCAAATATGATCACTTGCTAAAGCTGGGTGTATTGATTGACTGTTGGACTGTCTCTGATGTTGGGACAACATCTGAATTCTATCTTGCAGTTTCTTTACAGCCTCTGCAATCACAAAGGCAGTGCTGTCCATCTGTAACAAACACCTGAAGCTGGCAGGGAGTGTAAGGAATTCTCCCCTGTGTGGTATTTTTGGGGTCCTAAGGATGAACAAAGAATTGAGAATCTGACTATGTTTTTAGAAGGTTAATTTATTATTTTATGATACTATATTATATTAAAGAATGCTATACTAAACTATACTAAAGAATAGAGAAAAGATACTTACAGAATGTTTAACAAGATACTCACTAAAAACTCATGACTGCTTCCAGAGTCTCTACACAACTAGAAAGTAATTGATTATTAAGTAAAAACAATTCACATGAAACTAATTAAACAACTACTTGTTGAATAAACAATCTCCAACCACATTCCAAAGCAACAAAACACAAGAGAAGCAATCAGATAATCCTCTGAGGCTTCTTAGCTTCCCAAAAGAAAAAATCCAAGCAAAAAGGATTTTTCAAAAAATATAACACTAACACCCCTGAGCACCTGCAATGTTCATTTCCAGCTTTGATTTTGCTGTATTTTACAACAGTTTGCAGCCTGGCTGTTGGAAGCAACTTTCAGTGTGAAAACAGGGAGAGTGTGAGAACACTCCTCAAGAAATAATGGAAGAGTTTTGAATCCAGGAGTGAGGCAGGGTCCTGTTTTATACAGACAGAGTGTGACTACCAAAGGTTGATCTATCTTCTGTTGAGCATGACATCCCTAAACCAGTTCCACGGATTTGATGGAAAGAGTGGAAAGAGCCTTTCTTATTGCCAAATTGGTATTTTTCAGCATAGGCTTACTTCATTTTGGAAAATATGAGCTGAAGGAGAAGTGACAGTTAGGAAAGTGTATCAGCAAAATATGGTGATTTTCCACATTTTGCAGTTTTGAAAATGGAGATATAAATACCTGGCACTATTAAATGGATAATTCTCTAAATCTCACTGCAGATTATGGAATGCTGGAGATGATCTTTCCTATTACTTTCTGTAGGTTTTGCATAAAAGTAATTATATAGGATGCAAATGCTACCCACCCAAAAAAAAGAAATGGTTGGACTTCCTCATCTTCAGTATTACTGATTTTTAATTCAGTAATAAGCTTATCATCTCCTCTATTAGAATCCACTTTCTCCAACCCTTTAAATCCAATTATTTTATACAAGGGATTTTGGGAACAACATTAATTCAATCACTGTAAAGAAAGGGAAAAATATAATTGAACTGAGGAACAGGACTCCAAAGTCTCCAAAGCAATCTCTGCTGAGCAAACAAAAAAAACTTTGTTAACTATGCAGTGCTATGTATTAACTGAGGTTCAGACCTCATTTTCAGGTGAACCTTTCCAAACTGTGCATTTTTTGAGATGATTTTATGTTTGTACATGTAAAGGGTAACCAATGCTCAATAGCAAGACATCCCATAGTTATTAAGGAATTATGGAATGCATTAGACATGAAATCCAAATCCAATGAAGCCAGGGATTTAAGAATAGCTTGCACCAGCAATTCATTTCTGTTAGTACTTTGCAATCAAAGCACTGACGGTGGATGGATGGACAATGAAAAATAGTTTCAGCAAATATTCATGTGAAAGTTAATATCAATTTACTTTGGCTGCACTTTCATCACTTGCACTTTCTGTGATACTGAAATTTACCTTTTGAATTATCTCTGTAAAGCAGATACAGAAGTGACTGGAAAAAATCAAATTCGACATTTTGAGAAGTTGTTTGTTATTTAAAGCTGTGGATAGATGCACTTCTAAATATTTGAAAGGTGACTTCTGATTAATTCTGACAGTGTCCAATGTGTCTGTTGGAGTGAGCAGTGTTTGTGTTCTGTGGTCAAAACCTTCAGGGGCCTCCATGGCTCTGGCTCTGCTCCTCTAAAGCTTCTGCTGGACATTCAAGTCAAATCCCTTAAGTTAATGGACTACAGATTGTTTGAAAAATGTTATCTTCACTTCCTCAAACACTTCAAATAATTCACACAGGCACATATTTCAGTGTTTCACTGAATCACCCTTGAGCCCAGCTGTGACAGGCAAATTTCTGTCCAGTTTTTGGTGGCTGTGCTCTTTCCTTCCATCTTAGCTGGTATTTAAACTAAATGTTTAACAGAATGAGTTTGTTGTTTCAAAGCTACTTTGAGATTATGTATCATAGTATTTATTATACATCTCCTGATCTCATGCTTTCCAAGGATATATTCCAAAAGGGATTTTGTTGCCTTCAAGGGGGAAAAAATCCACTGCTCAGCATATTGTGAAATATGCAGAGAGAAGGCAACAAGCTGCCACTGCATGTCAGATATGTGAAAAGAAATGCTTGATGGAAGATTTTATTTTCATATTTCCAGGAGGTCTCATAAATGCTAGTGATATAAAAAAGAAATTATGAAAACACAATTTTGCCATTTTCTATTTTTTGAGCAACATTTTCATCGATGTCCTTATTTATTTTGATAACCTTTTTAATTCTGAAAGATGAAATTACACTGCAGGAACTGCTACATTTTTTTTTCAATGTCAGCAACCAGATCACCTTAAAAGAAAATTGCTGTCATTTAAATTGTTTAAATGGAGTGTTCAGGTTTCCAAAGATACTCAGCAGCCAACCACACCAAAATTATGGCACAGGCAATGTATGATCATGTTCTTATGCTTGTTGTCAGAATCCAGAGGCTGTGGATGGTTTTGGGGGTTTTCTTGATTTTCCTAAGTTTTAAAGCAGATCATGATCTCTGGAACATGCTCAATTGCCATTCAGTGTTGTATGTCAGAATTAGTTTCTTTGTATATTAAATTTTTAACACTCCCAAAATCTTCCCAAATGTGTAACACAGCAAATTTTTTATCTGCACCATCCTCAGCACTGCTCCAACCATAAGCTGTGGAAGTCCCACCTGCTTCCAAAATGTGAGAATATTTTCAAGGAATATTTGACACTCTTTATTGAGGGAAACAAATGACATCCAAGTGTTTAGGTCAAACTTTTTTTCTGCAATACAAAGGTGGAGTTCACTGAGATGAGGTAGGAGAAACACCTGGACAAGAAGGTGTTCCTGTATTGGGGCAGAAGGGGAACAAGAAAATTGGCAATATTAAAGAACAATTGAACACTGAAAAGGTGAGGAAGGCTGCAGGCACACTCGAGAAGGTTGCACAGCTTTAATCTAACGTGGGTGGACTCCACAGCCTGGAATCTCAGGGAAACTGAGTGACCTGTGAAAGCAGCAGGTCAGACTGCATCACCAGTTTTTTATTATTTCTAGTTGTCCTTTCAGGCTACAAAGGCTACTTCCATGCACATCAGGAAAGGTAAATGGAGCCCTGCTTGATTCCATTAGATATTTTTAGTGTTAGTAGTAAGAACACAGCTTATTGGAATGATGGTCTCAGGGAGCACTTTGCTTACACAATAATTCAGCCAAACTCCTTAAGAAGTTAATGAAATTTGTTAATAAAGGTTGAACAGCTTTCATATGGATTTTTGATAAGGAAACAGCTGCTCATTTTCTTGGTAGTAGAGTCTGGAGGCCACAAGATCTGATAAAGGATAAGCAGATGGTTCAGAGTAAACAATTTGAAGGAAGCTCTTGTAATTTTTTAAGATCTTGGTACATAACCTGACACTAAGAGGTTATACAAAGCTCATTGAGCTAATAATGATCAAATATTTATTGCTGGAGGGCAGCTAGAGAAATGAAAAAGGCAGCCAAATTTACTGAGGGATAAATAACATACTGCTGCACATCTTTCAAAATGGGATTTGAGTAATTAAAAAGTGCCAGAAGAGCCTGAGTGAAATGCAGTCTGCACATAAGGATAAAGAGAACTAGCTGAGCTGGGATGTGTTTGGTCATGTAACCTGCAACAGCCAGAGGGACTCAAAGAGAATTGTCACTACCAGCAGGCCCAGATTGCAGATCAGAGTCTTCCTGTGTGGAAAACAGGACAATTCTTTGATCAAAGAATGGCTGAGATGGGGAAGAACCCCTGGTCCAAACCCCTGCTGAGGCAGGGCCACCTAGACCCAGCTGCCCAGGACCATGGCCAGTCAACCTTTGGAGAACTCCAGGAGAGGAGGCTCCACAACCTCCCTGTGCCAGCACTGGGTCACCCTTAGTGAAAAACTCTTTCCTGGTCATCAGAGGGAACCTCCTGTGTTCCAGTTTGTTCCCATTTCCCCTTCTCCCGTCGCTGGGCACCACTGAAAAGAGCTTTGCTCTGTCTTCTTGGCACCCACCCTTCAGCTATTTAATACATTGTCCCTGAGCCTTCTCTTCTCCAGGCTGAGCAACCCCTCTCATCCTTTCTTCAAAAAAAAAAAAAACCATTCTTCAGTTGTTTTATCTTGAACAGACAGGAGGAGAGATAACACAGAGAATAAACAAACTCTCTTAAATAGAATATTTACTTTTTCCTCTTTAAACTAAATCCTGCCCACAGTGAATGGCCTCAAATGACCCCAGTAAGTTTTACATGTCAGTATTAGGGAACAAGATTTGTTTCTGGAGTCAGAAGACTGGTTTGTAACATCTAAACTAAGAAAGGGTTTGGAAGCAGAAAAGGTAAAAAATTAATTCTGTTGTATTTGCCTTTAGTTGACTCTGGAATTCACAGTGTTGTAGAAGGGAATTAATGAGTTCATTAATCCCTCTGCCATTAATAGTAGATTATATGGGCCAGCAGTGACTGCTCTGGATTATTTTGCCCCTGGCTGCTCAGACTGAAATTACTACATAATCTGGCCTCCTTTCTAGTGAATTTATTTTTTTATTATAAATAGATTAGAATAAAGCAACATACTATTATCTAAGAAGCTGATTTCCACTGATTTAGACAAAGACTTAGCAGTTTTCCAGTGTTCCTTAATAAAGGTCACTTTTGTTGCCAGAACGTGCTGCTAACGTGGATCAGATCACACTGATATTTTTTAATAATTTTTCATTGTGGAAATAGTGCTCAAGCTCCAAATGTTTCAGAATATGTCTCAATGGGTATAAAAATCTATATATCTATGTGTATATATATATACATATATATAGATCAGTGTGGCTGGAAATGCTTACAGATCATGTGTGACAGCACTGGAAGAGCTGCTCAGTGCTAATATATGATTTATATGAGGTTGGTTGCTCAATGACTAAGTTATCAATCAAAAATTCCCATGCCAGCTTTTTTCCAAGTTCAGACCCATACAAGGTTACCTATCTCATCTTCCCATGACCATCTTTATGCAAAACACTTTATGAGATAAAAGCAGAAATATTAGAAGTTACCTCTGAGTTGTGGAAGTCATGCTTGGTATATTTATTAGATTAAAAATTATTTAAATATTTCAAGGGCTAAAGAGGGGAGCGTGGCATATGTCTTAATGATGTTAATAACCTAAATTTCGCACTTCTTAGTAACCACACCTACAAGCAATTACCAAATTGACAGATATATGTGAAGTTGGCATTTTAGTGATTCACCCAGCAGAGCTAAAGAGTCTTTTAAAAGCCCAGAATTTAACTCTTACTAATTTTCCCCGACATTCGTGTCACAGACCTGAGCATAGGACTAGAAATGTAGCTGACAGTGATTCAAACTCATAATTAACTTGATGTCCATTATACAGCTCGCTGTAAGAACCCTCCACAGACCCAGATGTGTGTGTTCTTCCAGCTTGACTAAAATTGCTGTTAAGTAGGAGTCTGCAAAGAACATTTTTCAGGCACTGAACAATGTCACAGTCCATTCAGATAAGACAAACTATGGCAAATATGTGCCACTCTGAAAAGTCAATATATTTGCCCTAGTTTGCAAAGTAGTAAAAGATAGCATGGCTCCAGAAATAATTAAAAGTGTCCAAATAGTCATTAGGAAAATGCTCCCAAATGTACACAAAACCAACACATTTATTCCTACTTTTACAATCAGAGATGTCTGTGGCCATCCAAGGAGAAATATTGTAAATTCTGATGTCCTCCTGCTAAATGTGAGAATGGGGATGGAAAAAAGGCTTCAGATCTTCTAAACAGACTCAGCTAAAAAACAGCATCAGGTTAAAAATTGCAACAAATGACATTTTAACTGATACAGGGTCTCTTGAAATTACCTGTTCTCTTGAGCTGAGGAATCAGTCTTTAACAATAAAACAAGATAAAAATGAATGTGTATAAAGTACTGTTCACTCACACTGTTTTACTGATATTTATTCTGCCCTTCCCTTAACTACTGTATGGTTTTCCTCCTTTTCTCTTCTACTGTTTTGTTCTCTTTCTCCAACACAACTCGTTAGAACCTGTGATCTTTTTGTATTTTTTCTGACTTTTCCTTATCTTCCTCAATTTATTTTTTTTATCCTCAACAATTTTTCCCAGGTCTGCTGAGCTCTCCTTACTTTTCCCACCATCTGGCCAGACAGCTGTTTGTGATAGCACTGAACAAGTGAGTTGTGAAAACAGTTGTTCAGAAGCTGATTTTACCTGTAACTCCCATTCTCTGTGGGACAGGAAGTTCTGATGATCAGGACAGATGAAATGATGTATGAAACTGTGGATTTTTTGTTGGTTTTTTTTTTTTTTTTTTTTTTTTGTTAAGGTTGGGATTAAATTAATGAGATGGTATTTTTGGTTTGGATTTAGATATTTATTAGATTTTATTTATATTATAGTTACAGTTATTATTATATTATTATTATATTTATATTATAGTTATTTCTATAGAACTCACAAGCAGTGAGTTCTATAATATTTTATTTTAATAAACTAAAAATGGAGTTGTATTTTTCTTTGTATAAATGGAGAAAAATTTTTAAGGATAAACTGGTTTTAAGAAATTAAATTATTTTTACTTTAAACTCAGTAACTAATTATTCATGGTTTGTAATGTGGGTTTTTTTTATTTAATTATACAATACTACTTAAATTCATGAAGAAGGTGAAGAAAAAGGACTAGTTACTGTTTTAAAAATTCCAAACATTCTAAAAATTTTAAAAATTGTTATATATATTACTATATTCTAAAACTTTAAGATTTTTTTACTATGTGACAGTATATACTTCTATTCAAAATATATGCTAGTTACTGATTTAAACCTTCTATCTTGTTATATATATTACTATATTCTAAAACTTTAAGGTATTTTACTATGTGATATTATATACTTCTATTTAAACTATATACTTAAGATTTTAGTTCTATTATTTAAGTTTGGAAGTTTTCTTTGTGGTCTCAGGTTAAATGTAGTGTTTTCTTGGGAGTTATTTTTTGTCATAGAGTTATAGAAAGTCTAAAATTTTTAGTAATTAGGGTTCTGACATGAAACAAACCTTGATAGATTAAAGAAAAACTAATGTGGTGTCACACCATCATATTTTCTGAAAAATCCTCTTTGCCCGGGATTCTCCTCCTGGGGAGCTGACAAGCCTCAGAGAAAAAGGAAAACAATACTATCCCATTTCCTTCTCCCTGTTTTGCTGCTTTGGAATGTGATTTGGAGATTGTTTATCCAACATGTGAATTGTATTGACTTAATGACCAATCAAACAACCACCTGTTGGTAAACAATCTCCAAACCACATTCCAAAGCAGCAGAACACAGGAGAAGCAAATGAGATAATCTTGTTTTCATTTTTCTCTGAGGCTTCCCACTCCCCAGGAGAAGAATCCCGGGCAAAGAGGATTTTTCAGAAAATATGACAGTGACAACGTGGCATGAAAAAGTTGGAAGAACATGGATGGGGTCAGTTGGAACATGAACCAATCTATGAGATATAGGCAAAGAGGGGGGGAAAATAAATTTTTAAAAAAAACCTCACCGGATTCTTCAAATTCACTGTTGTAGGCATTCCAGGTCTCACTTATGCGGAGCAGGTTCTCTTCCATGGCTTGAATGTCCATGTAGGGACAGTTGCACTCGGGGAATTTGGGGCCACACTGGCACCAGCAGTCATTGTCCTTGCAGATGAACTCCCCCTCTGAATTGCAGGCAATGTAGCTCAGAGCTGCCTGCACAAAGTGCTCCTGCAGGTACTCAGGAAGGATGACCTGAAGACCTGTAGGAAATGGAGGAAATATTTTGGTGTGAAATGCAAAGGAAGTTCTGGAGCTGAGCAGCTTCACCAGCTCACATAGCAAACAAACAAAGAGTTATGAAAACCAAAAATATATGGAGTTTTTAGGAGGATTTGTACATCTGTCCAGCACTTATACCATGTCATGTATTTCCTTTCTTAATAATTATTTTCAGGCATATTCCTCACATTTCCCTCTCAGCATGGAACATCCATCCACTAATGAGTAACCTGTATTCCTCTGAGAGAGAGTTTATTGTTTTAATTTTCCTAGGGGGATTGGGTAACTTCAGCTTCTCCTTGCTGAGTGAACAGCAGCCAGAGCCTTGCAGCAGGAAATCACACAGCTGAATTATAATCCTGATGCCAGCAATAATGCAGATTCTGAAAATGCTGATGAAGGGAAAGCAGCCCTGAGAGACAGAGTGAAGAGACAGCATAATCAGGAAAAGAGGTGTAAACATTTCCATCCAAAATTGGGCTTGTTTTCCATGCTTCTTTTGGCACAAGATGTAGCTTGTCTAAACAATTCATTATCTCCTGTGATTCTGTCGGGGCAAACTAAGAAGGAAGGGCAAAATTGGGTTGGATTAAATCCTTGAAAAATAAAATTTGGCTGGTTATTTTTCTAGCATTGGTAGCAAGTTGCTGTGGGACAGTCAATTGGATGTGAAGGGTAGGGCTACAAAATTTTGAGTAAAAATATTCATTCTTAAATCTACTTCAGTTTTAGCATGGAAAGGGTGCAAAGTCCAGCTCCTGCGGGGCCTCAAAAAACTCCTGCAACATGTGTTCCAAATAATTTCTCATCATATGAATTTGGTATTTGGTGATATAAGTTTTTTCTCCACAGGCACTTGGATGATTTCACAGAGATTTATTCCTTATTTTTAAGTATATACAAAACTACAGCTATAACAGGAATTTCAGAACCTTTTCAATTGCTGAAACCTGGTCTGGCTGTGCTTCCTTCTGTCTCCTGTCAAAATTTGGAAAACTCTGCTACTTTCTTGTGAAAAACCATTCTTTTTTTCAACCATAGAGGATGTGAAAGGAATAGAAAGCCCAGCTCAATTCTTCCATTAAAGAGTTTATACAGTTCTGATAATACATTTCTCCACAGTCTGAGAGATGCAAAGATTATTTTCAAGATTTTAACAAAAAAACATCATGAATATGCTGTATACTGTCAAAAATCATGTTTTCTGGAAATATTCATGGCATCCCAGTAGAAATGACAAGTTTTTTGTAAAAAAAAAAAATCCTCTCTGGGAAATAATTTTATTTTTAATGGATTTACCTCATTCTGGGAAGAAAGGAAAGGGAGAAAACACATATTGATATTTTAAGGAAGAGTCACAGAATCCTGGACTATCCTGAGACTGAAGGGACCACAGGGATCATCACCTCTGAGAGCTGCTCTTAGTATCACCAACCACCTCACACTCTTTGTCCAAGTGATTTACACACTGATATAGAAAACTTTTAATCTTGGAAACAATTGTATATCTACTTTCAACTGCAAATTAAGAATTGTATGGCTCTGTCATGGCATAGAGTCAGAGGTGTGCACAAATACACACATTAAAGAGGATTTAGTGGGTGTTTTCATAGTCATAATTTGCTCATGCTTTTTTTTTTGTTACTGAAAATAAAAATTATTAATGGCCTAAGACCATAAAGGGGGATTTTTCAAAAATTCTTATGTCTTAATATGCAGGTCAGGAAATGCTTCTGCTGGAATTTTGAAAAAAAATATTATTTACAAATGATGACTCTCTTCTTCTTTTTGCTTCCTCTTTCTGCTTCTTTGTATTTTTCATTTTTATTTATACACAATTATTACTATTTTCCTAATGAGTGAGATTTTAACCTTCCAAGTTGTTTATTTTTTTTAATTCCCAAGACTTTTTAATTCCCTGATTTAGAGTATTTGAAAATGTATATCCTGTTTTTCTGGTGACTCCCATCAATTTTGGTGCAACAAGTGCAGGGGGTGTCAGCTACTGCTCAGCATGTGCAAAGCAGGCTGAGCACACCAAATGTCACCCCCAGCTTGGTGGAATCTCTGGGAATTCAGGCTGTTAAAGAGATGTGCCAGTGGATGCTAAACGGGGATGCAAAATATTAACAGGGCTACTCAAATTATTTTCTGATGGGTGCAGAAATTGTTTCCATTTCAAAGGCACCACGAGGTACTGACATTTCCTTCACTTTGGCTGCAACATACTCATTGCACAGAAACACACAAAAAAATTAGGAAAATGACCTTTTATGAGGAGGAAGAAAGAAAAAAAACACCAAATAGCGTGATAAATGTCACCCCATTCCAAAAACAAATTAATGAAATTGCACCTACATACCTTGCAACTGAATCTTATTTTCAGGACTCTGAACCAGAACAGAGCTGACAGAATCTAGGTTGTCATAGTTACTGCAGCCGAGGGGACCCGTCCGTGTCTCTGTCACCTGGTGGGAAGGGAGAAGCACTCACTGAAATATCCGAAGCAGACTGAGCAGTTCAGAGGATTGTTTCATAAAGTTTCCCCCTATTTCAGCCAGAAAAGCACATCAGACTTAATTATGGTGACATAATTAAGAATATGTGAATATGCATAATTAATAAATAACAATTTAATTGCCAAAAGGGTGAGTGCAAATGTTTTAGCAGCAGGGAATGCTGTTTGTACCACAGAGAATCCTTACAAACACCTCACTATCACAATACTACACAAATACTACAGTATACAATGCTAGAGTGGTGTAATGCCACACCAACAGTCTAAAGACAATTTCTTTTCCATAGCTGTAGGAATTACAATGAGTTTGCTAAATACTCAGTTTATAAAATAAAATAATAATAAATAAAATTACAACAACAAAAATTATTATAAATATATATAAATATATATTCTATATCCATATCTTATATTATACTTTTTATTCTTATTAATATAATACATTTATATATTCTTAATTATAAATATTATGTATTATTAATTATAACCATAATTAATGTTATATTATATATTATTATATATTATGTTAATAATTATACTATAGATAACGTAATATAATCTAATATATAATTATTTCTATAACGTATTATATATAGTACATATAATAAATATAAAAATAATAACAATGAAAAATAATAATAATAAAATATAAATACTAAGTTTATTAAAATGAGAACTCTGGTTTTCCCCTCTTGAAAGTCATGCACGTGAAAAGTTCTGCTTGAAGTCATGAGAAAAGCTCTGACTTTTCCAGTGAAGAAGATCAATATTTGGAATTAAAAGCCCTTTATGAGCTGTATTTATAATGGTGGTAGTGGTGAGATGTGGTTTTTTTTCATAAGGGAAGGGCCTAAGTTTAGGCACAAAATTCTGAATATTCTGTCTGTTGTAATCACCAAATCCATGGCCACAGAACCAACATACAGCAAGTTTATCAAACCAGGACCTCCACAAGCAGAGCTCTGGCTTAACAGTGAAGGTTTTTATTTGGGAGAGAGCAGTTATTTATATCATTGAATCATTAGTGTTGGAAAAGCCTTTTGAGACCTTCAAGTCCAAACATTAATCTATGTCCTAAGACCCATACCATGGTTTTTGAACACTTCTAGGAATGGTACTTCCACCACTGTCCTGGGAGCAACCTGTACCAGTGACTGGCCATCCTTTCAGTGAAAAAATTTTTCCTAATATCCAACCTAAATGTCTGTCCCTGGTGCAACTTGGTGAGTAAACACATTTAAATAAATTGAAAAAAAAAGTTATTAATTTATCTGCTTCCTGGAATATTATATATAATTCTAAAGTGTCAACAATTTCTTTCTAAAATCAGAAGTACAACTAATCTCTCTGTCATGCAGCTCCCAAACCGTTCTCAGCCACTCTCCTGGAATTTCCTACTTCTCTTCCTTTGCTTGTTTCAGAAATTGTGGCCAGATTTACGCTTATTTTGTATCTGCCCCAGCTTTGAATACAACCACTGCTATTTTCTGTTACTTCAGGTATCATATTCAGCTCTGTATCTCCTGGAGACTCAGCCTAAATTACAGGGTGAGGAAGTAGATTTCAAAAATGCAGACGTGAACTGAGCAAGTGCCAGCCATGCAACCAGAGAACCAATGTGAATTGTAAAAAACAGAAGGGAAATGGAAATTTGAACAGTCTGATTTGATGGGAATATGAAGGTTTTCTGATATAAACCCTGATTTTTCATGTTGCTGACGGTTCTCTGGCTCACCCACAGCCTGTGGGTGGCTGCAGCTGGGCTATGATGTCCTTGAAACCTACTGAGTTGATGTTCTTCTGAGATTTCACATTCTTCTTGCCCTTTTGCAAAGAATATATGAGATTTCCTGTCGTTCCAAGATCCTGGCACCTTTCCATCACTTTGAGGGTGGACAGCCCATGGAGAGGACACAGAACTGGCCCACACCAAACCTGTGAGCAGAGCTCAAGATGCATGAGGAAAAGGGACCAAGCCAGGCTGTGTCCTCTCTGCAAGTTTGGCAATCTTTAATATTTATGACAGCAGCAGATTTGGCATGGTTTTTGCTTAATCATCCTGAATCAGCACAAAGACTCCAGCAGGGGAATGAGATTTGGATTGGACATGGCTGGAATGAAAATTGGTGTTTGATTCTTCAGTCCTCTGCCAACAAGTAGTCTAAAATTCCATTCTAAAATATTATTTTTTTTTTGGAAGTACCTCCAGTTCATAAATAGAATCCTAATCTCTTTATACAATAAAAAATAGTGCTACCTAGATTAAATAAGAAAAATAGCCAGAAGACAAAAAGAATGGCGGGTAAGTGTTGCAAAGAATGTTATCCTTACTCTGACATATTATGCTCATCATTCACCTATGCAATTCTTTATTTAAAGATCCATTTATTTTAATGTTGTTTTCGTTTGCACAATATTATTATGGCTTTCAAGCATTTCTCTATAAGGCAATGCAGCTTCATAAAGTTATATGGAATGTATAAACTATAAAGCAAATATTGCAATTCCTATCCATTCCTATTACTCTTTTATGCCCCCTGAAATCACAAAATAAGGAAGGGTGGTAAGTAGCTTTGTAGTTATTGTGCCCCTTTTTGTTCATATTTCTTCACTCTTATCTGAATTATGCCAGACATGGGTAGAGACTGCCACTGTTTTGTGTGATAACATTTATGAGTACATTGATTCAGAAGAAAATTATATAGAGCAGTTTTGATATGAATTACCGACAATCATTGCAGTGAAGCAATTAAAATTAATAATAATAACAATAACAATAACAATAATAATAATAATAATAATAATAGTAGTAGACAATGCTCTATAAATAAGGACCTTTTCTAAATGTTCATTTTTTATTCCAATCTATACATTTATATTATTCATCCTTTTACTTTCCCAGGTACCTTCACACCCTCTGTCAGCTGCCTTGCTCTGGTACTCTTCTGCATAGAAAATACATTGCAACCAGAAATTCAAAATTAATAGTCTCAGTATGTAAAAAAGAAATGCTAAAGAACATAAAAATCATCCAACCTTCACCTTTTGATGGATGACAATTCTAGTCAGAGGTCAGAGCCATGCAGTTACATATGGTTTTGTATACACAAATCCTACTCCACAAAGATTGCAAATGAGAAAAAATTCTGAATGATTTATTAATGAAAGTTTCAAATTTCTATCAAATTTTCAGACCAGATGAAAGGATTTGATTTTCCTAAATTATACAGGTACAGACTGGCTTGGGTTGGAAGGGGCTTTAAAGAATATCAAGTTCCAACCCCTACCACAGGGACATTTCCACTAGGCTGAGTTGATCCAAGCTCCATCCAACCTGGTCTTGCACCTTTTGGGGTAACTTTGGTGATAAAAAGGCAGACTAGAGAAGAAAAAAAATATTTTTGAAATTAAAAAAATACATTAATTCTGTATTGAGCCAATGGTTACTGATGATTTTACATTTTTTGTTTCAGCAACAATAGGAATAAAATTGGAAAGGCAATGGCACGTCTTTAATTATCTTCCAAGCAGAGAAGTGTGACTATGCTCAGTCCCAAGATCACAGCTGAAAACTGTTCTGTCAGAATGTGCATGAAAAAAAAGATAGACCAAAAAGAGGAGAGGGACAGGTAATAAAATAGAAATTCAGATTATGCTGGGAGGTAGCATTGTCCAGAAGTGACTAACACTGTGCAAAGAGCACCAGAACCAATGTTTGTTTTGCATGACCTGCAACCCACAAAGAACATTAACTCACAAAGCAAATCACCACAGAACAAAGTTATTCCATAACCAAAACCCCCTAAGAACCAGTAAAAACCACCTGTGAAATCACCTGACACGAAGCAGGCAGGATGCTCTCCAGTGCCTTGTTTTCAGAGATTATCACAGAACAGGTGTCCCTGGGCAGCAGAGTTTTCAGTTCCCAGAAATAAACTCTAACATTTGGCATTAATGAGAAAAATGCCTACAGTTTTCAGTCAGTTAAATCTCATAACCATGGTGATAATGACCCGATTATGAGTTCACTGAGAACATACCTCCTAGCACTTAAGCAGGGCTGAATTCTTGTGATATCAGTGGGTAGTATTTCCCTGGGAAACAGCCTGCTTTTTTTTCTCCATGATAATTAAGCCAACAGAAGACTTTCCTAATAAAAGGGAAATACATTTCTGCAGAGATTTTGCTCCTGGTGAGTCCTTTTAAGCACATGTAGCTAATATTCCTAACGAAGTGCCCATGCAGAGGTGGTGTGTGCCTTGCATAAAGGACTGTCCTCTTCAGCAGGACTCCTTAAAAATGGCTTTGGCTTCTGAGGATGAGAACTGAGCCAGCACAAAGGAGGATGAGGCAATGCTGGTCACTGCAGAATAGGCAGCTGTGCTCACATTCACACAAATCTCTTTAATGCTTGAAACATTCAAATAAGGATTTAGAGCAAACTCCTCATATCTGCATGAGGGAGACAGGTCTGTTCTGAGTGGCTGTGTTTACAGAAGACGGGGCAAAAGTCTGGAATGGGGAGAAATTTGGATTCTCCTGAATAACATGATGACAGTACCTGGTGATCTTCAAGGTCTTTTCCAACCATGATGGTCCTGATTCCATCGCCCTCCTACCAACCTCACCTTCAGCCCATGCTCCCACCCCCTGTAGTCCCTGCCCATCCTGCAGTCAATGCTCTTTTCACCTTAAAAAAGAGTTGATCAAATAAACAGCCACTAAATGTACTTTCTATTTAGATGTGCATCTCCTGCCAACTCTTTTCTTTCTTTTCCCCCAGGCTTGATAGTTTTTCACAAAAGCACCTTTATTCCGGCACTTCCCTTTGCCACACAATAGTTGCTGCTCCACTGCCCTATTTTTGTCATTGAACATATTAAAAAACTCCTGCTAATGAGTGTGTAATTAAAATAAATCAAATTTTCTGAGTGTTCCAAGCACTGATACTTCTCAGCTAGGGGCTAGATGAACATTTCTGAAGGAGGTACAGACAAACCAGAAACATTCACAATGTCAGAGGTTGGATTCATGTTTTCAACATGATTTTTTTAATTGCCAGGAATCTAAAACAATACCTCAAAGGCATGACATATTTTGAACAGATTTTCTAGCAGCATAGGGCTGACATTTTAATTTGAAGAGCCCCCTAACTCAGGAGACCTGGAAAGACTCCCATCCTATTTTTCTGTCATCTGAAAAATGGAAGAGGAACAGTAAACTTGATCTTTCTGCAAAAGAGATAATTGCAAAATTTCCATTAACTTCATTAAAAGGGAAATAGGGACTTCTTTCAAGTTTCTGGGCAAGGAGATTACTTTGAATTTTACTGAATGCAGCACTAAAGCTCCCCAAGAGATCAGTCTAATCCTTCAATTCTGCACTGCTTTGTTTCTACACTCCCAGGAATTCACTGTGAACCAGATTGTTACCTTAAAATAACAAGGAAATTGAAATGCATTCTCTTTACATAAAGCATTAAATACCTCAGAAACCAGAATATTTCAGGAACTGGAAATGAGCTCACACTATTTGAATTCTCCTCTGCTGCAGCTGCTGAAAATGCTATGATTTTTTAAGGCTGTTCAGGTCAGTCTGATAGGGAACAATCCCCTTTCTGCTCAAGTCTATTCCCCACTATCTCAGGGAGCAATATATTGTCTGTGAGCTCCAGGAGAATCCACAATACTGGAACAAGTCTGGCAGCACTGATAGCTCTGGCATCACAGCCACGATTTTCCCTTTTCAAGGACATTTTCAATCCACTGCCTGTCAGGTGCCACATTCCCATGCAGCCTTCTGGATTGCAACAGGGAAGTTTGCAGGAAATGAGGCTGCTGGAAAACCAGGCAGGGCAGCCCTGCCAGAGCCTTTATTTCCTGCACTTTTAGAAATCAAAGGTGCCTCAGCCTCATACAGAGAATAAGGACAGGCTTTATCTGCAAAAGAGCAGGTTATCTCTTTTAATTAATCTTGAAGAGATGACAGTGAAGTTCTCTTACAGAGAAATAATAGAGTTAGCAAAAACTTAATAAAAAACAGAGGATTTTGTTTCAGTCTCCATTTAGCTACTTCTGCTTGCCCATATCTTACTTAAATTAACACTAATATTATTTTTTTTCTCAGCTTTTATTGCCTAAAGAGACAGCTGAGCAACAAACAGCAAATGAAATCTATATATTTGCTTTAAAAGCTAAAATTAGAAACAGAGAGAACAGCACAGATACAAATTAAAATAATATTTCAAGTCCATAAAAATCTCAAGGTATCTGCAGAAAGCAAAAGCATAGATGCCTCCTTAAGAAAAACCCATTTCCCAGCTTTACATCCTTGTCCAAACATAATTGCATTATTATATAAGGGACAAAAAGCTCCAAAGAATTTTGGGGGCTCATGCTGTACAGGTTAAATGTGTTATTACATTTAACCCAACTGCAAAATCCCATGCAAGGACTTCTCAAGAGTTTTGAGTACAGGGTTTGTATCTTCATGGGCCAGCTCCATCAGGCACTGCTGAGGCCACTGGGATTTTTCACTGTGTCCCCATTCGTTTCAAGAAGACAGAATGATTTGCCTTTTTATAAAACTCACAGATATTATTAGCCTCTATTTATAAAAATCACAGATATTGTCATAATAATACTGCAGGTGAATGGAATTTATTTTTTTTTATGTTGGAAAAGTATGAATAAAAAATATAGTCTTTCCTAATTCAGGATTAAAAGTTAAAATGTTCCTTTTCTTTTTGATGTGTCAGGAAAAAGATCCTCTTGGTAAATATAAAAATTATCTTTGGATCATTTGGCAACATTATACCTTTAATGTGATTAATTTTTAAAATCCTGTATATCCTATTTCTAAGAGAAAAATAAAATTTAAAAAAAAACCTCAAACTTGTGCCAAAGAAAAAATGTGATGGGTTAACATTAGGTCCAAAAAGAACATGAAAGGCATTTAAAGCCTTGAAGCTTAAAAATCAAAATGATAAGGGCAGGTTAATTAAGAATTTAATTTTCCATACAGAGAATCTAGAGAATTTTACCTTTGATTATACATTTCTGTGAAATTCTAAAACTTGCCTGCAATATTCTTTTCAGTAACATCTCTAACTAATTTAAGCTGTTTCCAGGTGTTAGATTTGCTGCCCAGAAACTCCTGAGTTATTTGTGCTGCCGATGGCACTCCAGCTCAGCACACCCTGCCCTCCCCCTGGCAGTCACATCTGCAGCAGGACATTTCTCATGTCCATTTTATTTTGCCATCAAACTCCCCCTCCTGGGGTTGTCATCCCAAGCTCTCACAAGGAATCACATTAGTGTCCATAACAGGGGTGTCTGCCTGGCTCAGAGATGTGTGCAGGGATTTATTTTTAGGTTATATCCTCATTACTTCCCACCCATTTATTCCCTCTGGTAAATGATTGTAGCACATTTGCCCTTTCTGTCTCATTGGTATGGCCAACTCTCAATTTAGAGTTTTGCTGAACTCTGGCTTTTATGCAACTTGGCTTTTAGAGTGTTTTCCTGCATCTTTGCAGACCTACTACAGACCAGGCAGCTACAACTGATCTATAATTTAATCATTAAATACCTATCAGTTGTTCAAGCTAAATGGAATTTAGCTTTGCTAAATTTGTGTTAGAGAAGAAAAGCAACTTAATACTGAAGCTTTAAACTTCATTTCATATGGCTGCTTCATTCATATGGAAAGTTCTGTCAGGGAACCGAGTGACTCTCAATATTGTTATTTCATGAACAAAACTAGAAGAGATATTTTAATGTACAGAAAGCTGCTCTTAGAATTAGGCTCTGAGGGTAATGTTACCCAGACTGACTGCTGAGCCCAGCTGGAAAATCCCTCACATCATCCTTATTCATGGGAACAGAAAGACCTATCAAATACCAAGACCTGTTCATTAAAACATACATGAATGTGTCTTACTATGGGTAGGAAAAAATATTTAGAATATAGAATATAGGATCATATCCAAAGGGTTTTATTCATTCTTTTCTTGTCCTCACATAGATGAGCCAATGGCAAGGGCAAAGAATGATGTATCATAAGGGCAGGTGCATTTCTTCCATCAAAAAATCAGAAAAAGAGAGAGCCAGAGTTCCTATGAGCACAAGAATCTAGGGAAGGAGGGAAGTTCAGAAGGGAAAAGAGGAACCCTATGAAAAGAAAACAGCAGTTATTATCAGGACTGTGGAGCCCTGCGGAAGTGAAAGGACTTTGCTCTGCTCGGAATTGAAAGCAACTCCACCACCTGCAGGTTTTGCTGTGTTTCTATGCAGATAACCATGTGAGGTGGGACATTCCTGGATACCCAGCTCCTTTCACAATATTGTAGGTGAAAAACCCTTTGACAAGAGTTGTTTTCTCAATTCAAGGTCCTGCACATGTAAATATCTGGATTAAAGTCATATATGCCACTGTATAGTTCCTTTATTCCCTTTTGCTATCAACATGTTTATCTTGTATGTATGCAAAATTATTTCTAAGCCATTGCACAGTGGTATCAGGGTAGAACTCTCAGGTCACACACACTACAGACTTATCAGTTTGGGATATCAAGGAAGGACAGATCCTCCCCAATGTAAACCAATACCAGAGAAAGAAAAGCAGACCAACACATTTTATTTTTTATGCCTGAAGGAACATGGGCTATTCATTTATTATGAGCTCAGTATTCTTGTGAATGTTGTGTTTCAAACAGGGAATTGGACTAAGAGCAAACTCTACCTAAGTAGACTAAAACATGACAGGAAAAATATTTCAATAGTAATCTTCAAACCATTTTCTCTATTATCATCATGGTTTTATCATCACCTAATTTTGCACATCAGCTAATTTTACACATTGAGGATTTCATGAAAAGCTGAAGAGAAAACATGGAATGATTTTTCATTTGCCAGGCTCTAGATACACTTGGAGAAGATAAAATAAGGTTTCCTTGTAAATTTACGTATTATTTGGAAGACATCTATATCCTCCACTTGCTGGAATTATTATAAATGTTGGAAAATTTTGAACCATTATAACCATGACAAAAAAGGGCCTTTTTATTATTTTTTTCATGTTACTTTCAATAAAATTCAAAGGAAGAGTACCCAAAGCCCACGAAATGCAGTAGCTATTCCCTGGGAATTAAAGGGTTAAATTTGGCTATCCAGGAGAGATGATGAACACAGTTTGATAAATGGGAAGATGGTAGTTGAGGCTGGTTTGTGAAAACCCTGATCTCAGTGATACCAACATGAATGAGCAGCAACTTCCTTGACTCACTGATGTTTATTCCTTGGATAAGGTCAGAACCTCGCCATGAAAAATCAGAATAATTTTTTTTATTTTGCTCACTGGATTCTGCTACAAAGCCTGCAGAGCAGCTTCCAACCTTTCAGGCATTAAAGATCTGGAAATAATGATCACTCCATAGTGTAGAAAGTCTCCTGGATGAATAATAAAACCTTTCTTAAACCCTTCTCTGCTTCAGCATGTAGAGGCATTATGTGCATTATCTTGTAAGAGATTAAATTATAGTTTTGCTGTCAGACATGCAAATTCTGCTGGAACTCTGTGAGAAGGTTTACAAGGTAAAAATAACAGTGAAGTGCAAAAGACAGCAATGATATAACTCTCAGTGCCAGTTAGCTGTGAAGGATTCCCACACAAGGGGTAATTTTTCACACTAAATGAATAGATCAAAGGGGATGATTGCAGATTGAATCATAAACCATAATAACAAAACATGCAAAAATGTATTATGGCCAAAAAAATCTCTCGGAAAAATAATGTGAAAACTGAAAATTTTCCACAGCCTTTTATTATTCTCTAAGCTGATTTGTTCTGATGCGGAGTCTCTATTGGTCTGAGATATTCTTCCTAATCTGACCTCTGTGCTCATACAAGCTGTTGATACATGCTATCTCCTATTTCTGAGAGCTCAGAGGCAGGGAAATGTTCTCTGAATTTTATAGTCCTTGCTTGACATTCTCTGACCTGCTGGCAAGCAGTAGCTGCCAATTAGAGGGTGTAGGACAGGCAGAGTGCTGAAGTTTCCCAACCCATACACAAGCCAGACAGAATAAAGATCAAATTGAAATCTGTACAAAACTCCAAATTCCTGATGGAATGCTCTGTCTAACTGCACTGTTCAATATGTTCACTGTGGAGCTCTCAATACTAAAACCCTTCTCCATCTTCTGGGTTTATTTACTTTCGTTTCAGTTTTTTAAGGGGGATAAAAAAGAGAGAGAGTATGGAACATTTAAGGAACTGTAGTGTGAATTGTTTATAGGTTTTTGACAACTGTGATGGCAAGTGTTGTGTGAGTGCTGTTAAGGTTTCATCTTTACATATATATATTTATAGCTTGTTCAGGCTTTGGCAGTCTTCATCTCCTTCAGTTTTTTTACTCTCCTCTCTTGACTAAAGTCATAACTAATAGAAGAGCCTTTCAATTTGTTTTGTTCTATCATGTAATCTATTCTATCCTATTCTGTTGTTTGGGGTTTTTTTACTAAGTGGAGAATAGTTACCCAAAATCTTTCCAAAATGCTTATCCAAGCATCTCTATTATGTGCTATTTTATTGTTCTGAAAGCATCTCATGCTGCATTGCCAACAAGCTGGAGATGCTGTAACTCCTTGTGCTCGTGACTCCTCTGCACACTCTGATGCAAAGGTAACAGAGTGCAGCTGCTACTGGAGGCTGCTCAGGGTCTTAGATTAGAAATGAGCGTGTGTATTCAATTCCCATCTTTTAAATGTGGGGC
Organism: Melozone crissalis; assembly: GCF_028551555.1. Lineage (NCBI taxonomy): Eukaryota > Metazoa > Chordata > Aves > Passeriformes > Passerellidae > Melozone > Melozone crissalis. The sequence continues at coordinate 7,487,717 of NW_026535823.1, read as the reverse complement.
AGTTCTGCTCTGTTCATTGGGCAGGTTTCTTTATCTCCTGTGCAACCAATCTTTCCTCCAGGAAATCTCTTCTGTTCATGGTCCATTAATTATTAATTATATTCTGTCCATGGCCAGTGAGTGTCCCTGCATGGCTGATAAAATTCCATCATCCCATGGGGAGATGCTCTGCCCAGGGGAGGAGCCAAGCATTCCTGCCTGGATACAATCTGAGGTTTGGGACAGCTCAGCAGCCTTTGCCCCCTGCATTGCCAGAGGAGCAGCTTTCTGCTGCCCTGCATTGCCAGAGGGAGCCCAGGCCCATCTCCAGCAGCCCTGGAGCTGCAGAGGAAAACTCCCCCCTTGTGCAGGATCCCTGCTGCAGCAGAACCACAGCTGGCACTGCAGGAGGGTTGAGCCACCATGGGATGGGGCTGGGACACCACCCTGACACACAGGTGGCAGGGCATGATCTGACTCTGGCAGTGTTGGTTTATACTATTCATTTGTATTTTTAATTGTCCTAGTACAGAACTGTTATTCCTACTCCCATATCTTTTCCTGAGAGCCCTTTAATTTCAAAATTATAATAATTTGAAGGGAGTGAGTGTACATTTTCCATTTCATGGGAGGCTCCTGCCTTCCTTAGCAGACACCTGTCTTTTCAAACCAAGACACTAAGACACATCTCTAATGAGTGTCTGGTGAAATTTATATTTCATTTCTTTAACGAAATCAATAAAAATCTGCTGTCACGGGACTTTCCAAAACAATGTTTCCAACTGTGATTTTATACTTTAAAGCTGTTGCTGGGCAAATGTTTTTTCCCACTGTTCGGTCCTTTACAAGGTTTGACAGCTGTACAGTCTTAAATTCTACCCACAAACTGAATGGATAAAGTGAGGGCAAGAAGAGTTCAAGAACTGGATTTCAAAAGCTTCCCAAAAATTGGCTGTTTATACAAAACTGTGCAACCTGTTGAGATTTAGAATTTGCCAGAAATCTGACAAAAGCTAAAGGCTTTATAGTATTTCAGCATTTCTACTTTCGATTACGGCAATTACTTGAATTCACAGAAAAACAGATGCAAATAGGAGGTATAAAGGAAAAAAAATTGAACAAAGCAAGCTTTTTCAGACAAAAAAAAAAAAAAGAAAACAGAAAAAAAAAAGTCTGTATTTCAGTCTGAGTTTTGGCGGAGAAATTAATTTCATTACACTTAAGTTTCCTCTCTAACAGCCCGCCATGAGTCATTCAAGGGTTAATTATAGATAATCAGAGATAGTTACCACCACAACAGAGCCCTGTTCTTTGTAATCTAAACTTCTCAGATAAAACCAAATGCTTAAATCTCTCATAGCAAAGGAAAAAAAAGTGGTTTGGGGAAAGTAAAAAGCAAATTGCACAATAAAATTTAATTGGAATTACAGGGCACGTTCTCAAGGTTGTTTATTCTTTCTCACTCAGATGGAATAAATGGGCTGTAAATAGCTGTAAATAGCTGGTGGAAAATTCAATTTATGCATCTGTTCTTCTGTTACCTCCTGTTCCTTTGTTGCACTGTGGCTGTCCCAGAACTGTTTGGACTCTACAATAACACCTCTGCTGTACTCACCTGGCCCAGCTCCCACAGAAGGAGGTGTATTCTGGGATGGGAGACAATATCCTCCAAGAGACACCTATGGAACAGCCTCACTTCATTAATGGCAATGCTCTAACATAACTGTGTTTATAATTTTGCAGAATGCAGTGAGACTATTCAGTAATATTTAATTTACCGTGCAGCCAAGGTGGTTTTTGTGCTTTAATGTTTTTATGTTTAGGTTCTGCACAACTGTTTGGACTCCTTGCAGAAGTTTGTTAGAGACAGTGCTGAAATTACAGCTTGTAGCAAACTGGAATAGGGGTCATCTGAGAGCTGGGGCCCAGGAAGCAGGGTGAAATCCAGATGTACAGAAATCCAGATGTGGGTGGTACAGCTCTCTGCCACCCACCCACAACCACAAAAATCTCTAATGTGCTGGTAGGAACGTGGCCACACCACCAGGGCCAGCTCAGCAGGGTCATTCTGCCAGCAGGCAGTGACAGGACATGGGAAAAAATGCTGCCTTTATCATCTGTAAAACAACCCCTTTATCTGTATTCTGCTGCCTTTATCATCTGCATTCTGCTGCCTTGATTTGCATTCTGCTCCCACAGCTGGGCAGGGTTTTATTAGACAAGAGCCCCATCACCCTAATAGGTTGTTAATAAGGAGAACCAACAGCCATCCGTGCAGCTGAAGGGAGGTTTTGGTAGGAAAATACCTCCAAAATGAGCGTGCCAAGGAAGTGATGTTGGACGTGTCATATTTCAAACACAACAGGCTGTATGTTCATGTAAATGTTATGCAAATGAGACACAGCCCTCAGGCACCTGGTGAGCTTCCAGAGAGGCCCTGGAGGCTCCAAACTGTTGATTTAGCACATGAGCCTTAGCACTTGCACTGAAATGCATGTGCTAAAATCATACTGAAAGAATCTATGTGTCAGGGACTTTGAAATATATTAAATATTGATACGAACTATGGGCTCTTCCCACGGACATTTTGATTTCCAGTCAGAAAATGTTGCCATGGGATGGTGTTAACTCTTTTCATGTGGAATATTCAGTGGATTGTCTGCATGATTAATGCAAAGCCTCCATCAGCAGCAGCCTCAATCCTACTTTTAAGGATAATTATGTCACGGGTAGCAGGAGAAACAAAAAAATTGCAAGAAAGGACACAGAATTAATATAGCAATTTGTTTAGAAGATACATCACATGTGGATAAAAATTATCTCTTTTTTTAGGAGAAAATATGCTCTTTTTTTCATAGAAATAGGAAAAAAAAGTGGTGTGAGAGTGATGTGGTCTAACCTGAAAAGGGATGCTTATACCAATCTGGAGGAAAAAAGAAGGATCACATATTGGCTTTGTTTGTGGGGGGTTGTGTGGTTTTGGACAAAAGAAATTGTATTTGTAATCTCTCTTCTCAAATAATATTTTAGAGGTGTCCCAGCCATCAAGAGAGCAGTTTCTGAGTACTAGAATCAAAAAACATGTAAGTGTGAAAACAGTTGTGCTATTTTTTTCTAACTCCTGCTGCAGTTTCAGACTGCCCATTGTCACAGGAAATGTGACAAACAATAAGTCAAATAGCAAAGCAAATTAATCCTGTTCATTTAGAAGCCCCAAATTCCAGGAACTTGAGTGGCAGATTTCATTTGTGCACCAGAGTGCTCTGATTTAACTGCAAATGTCAGGGCTTCTGATTTGTGTTTTAAGTCTTTTCTGTTCCATATCATAATTTTGTTTGGTTGGTTTATTCAGATATGCATTCTAAACAGGGTAGTTATGTTCTTCCTAGTAAGGCCATGAGTTATATGAAACATTTTTTATACTCTCGGCTCTCTCTTCCTAAAATATAAACAACTCTTGTTAGTATGGTAGAGTCTAGAATACTGCATATGAAAAAGCCACCCAAAATGAATAAAAAATTACAGTATCAAATACTAACTAGGTCCTGAGCATAATTTTGTTGTTGTTGTTGTTAACTAGTCAGCAATCAAAAATGGGAAAACTTCTAATATTGCTTCAGAACTTTAGAGATTTCTCAACCTTTTGCAATACCTTTATCTTAGATTTCTTTGATGCTGCTAAAAGGGAGTTATGCCAAGCTGTGAGACTTTCCTTGGGCTCCTTTGGCAAATCCATCCAAAAGAGGAAGGCTTTGAGCAGAGCTCTGGTGAGCACACCAGACAGAGGAAGTGCTGGTGTTGGAAATTATATAATTTTAACATTTTTAACCAACTTAGGTCCAGATGCTTGTTTGTCTTTGCCCAGTGGCAAGGAATGTAAGTTTCTTTTCAAAAGACACTGTTTCCTGGGCAAGTCCTGATGATTTTACATCTACAGCCTGGGAGCAGCACATGAGGATCTAATTAGCATTGAAGATGAAGGGATCAACACCCACAGGAACACAAATATTGAGAATTGTGTAATTTGGGAACAATGAACATCAAACCACTGAGTTTCTCTGGGTTTTGTTTGTATAAGTATGTGAAAAGTCTAGCAAAGAGCCATGTGTGATGGAATTATTTACTCTGCAATACGTGGATTAAATTATTTCTGTTCTACATCCTGGCCAGGACAACATCCTGTCCAGAACAAAGTAACACCTTAATTCTCTAACACTAAAAGTCATGCTGCAGAGTTTGGTTTTTATTCCCACAGTTTTGGTGGCACTGGGACTCTAAAAGCTGCTCAGGAATCTGTGGTATAACAAGCACTGGGGTCGCTTCTCCCTGCAGCACAGGAGACAGACTCTGATGGCCACCCTGGTCCCCAGGTCCTTCAGGGTGTCACTTCTCCCAAACCAACCCTTAGGCTGGGACAGAGATCTGGTCCAGCAGCTGTATGGAAAGTACTCTAACTCTGGTGTCAGCATATATGTGATTGAAGAATGTGCTACTTAAACCCTGGATCTAAAACTTTACTTGATGGTTTTCCAATTTAAAAACAGCAGTCCTTCAAAAACCTGTGTATATAGAACAAAAAAAACCACAAACCTTCCTCGGCTGTTTTTGTGCTCCTGCACTTCCTATTCAAAGGAATAGGTTTTTTGTTCAATTAAGTGTTCTGACAGTAGAAATTTGTCATGCAAATGTTCCCAGCCTCTCAATGAAAGCGGTGGGAGAAGCCAGGGTTTCATTTATCAGCACTGGTGCATCTGATGTGAGAACCATTTCCTGGAGGCTCCTGCTGCCAATTAACCAAATCAGATTTGCTGGTGGACTAACACTTGGTTTGCATCCACCTCAGCAGGAGTCTGGAGAGAAATCTTTCATTTGTAGTGGTTGTAGAAATCTTGCAGAAGGTTACTCTGTAAATTGTAGCTGGGCAGGGTTGAATTTTGCATTGTGACCCAAATTTTCTTAAAAATATTTCAGTGGCCAGAAAGGGCAGACTTCTTTCAGGCAGTGTTTTGTCTCTACATTTCTGTGTTCTGTCACTTGAGTTACCACTGGTTGCAGTCGCCAGTTATCTTCACATAGAAGGAATTTTTGCATGTGGATGGGGCCTGGTTTTAAGGGTTGCTGTACATCTACATAATAAAATCAGGTTATAAAGGTAAGTCACATCTGAGGGATGGGAGATACCATGGTCTGCAGCAAGGATCAGACAATTCAACCATTAAGGTTGAAAAGACCTCCAAGAACATCAACCATCAAACCAATCTGTCAATTAATCCACATCTCATCCACTCACTTCTTGAACACCTCCAAGGATGGGGACTCCACCTTTACCCTGGAGACCCCCTTCCAATGCCTCGCCATGCTTTAAGGGAAGTCAGTGTTTCTAAAATCCATCCTGAACCTACCCTGGAACAACCTGAGGCCATTTCCCCTTGTCCATCAGTAGCTGCCTGGGAGAAGACTTCAGACCCATCTTGCCACAAGCTCCCAATCCAGTCCTTCCTCCAAGACCAGGTGATGAGATGGGCAGCTTCCACCAAACCCTGGGTTTGTTCTGCTGCACTCTCAGCTCAACTCTGGCACCAGCAGATGACCAGCCCTGAGCTGGGCTGGGCTGAGCTGCCGTGCCACCCTTCCAGGATGGATGGGACTTTGGGAATATCCTCCAGGGACCAGCAGCCAAACTGAACATGGGCCCTGGAGCCACAAATTCTGGTTGTATCCTTCTCCCAGTAAAGGCACTTCCAAGGAAGTAAATTTATATTTGCTTGAGTAACAGCTAAGGCATCTGGGAATTGGATCTGGTTTCAGGTGTCTTTAATGAAGATCTTGGTTACCAGTGGAAAGATTCAATGAGCAGAAAGGATCCTAAATCACATCTTACATCAAGAGCTTCATAATTACTGCACATTCAACTGCAAGTTACAATTTTGTTTGCTCTTCAAATCTGGAAATAAACTGGGAGAGACTTCATATTACAAATGAGTAACGTAAGACTAGAGATCTCCTCAGGAGGACATTGTTGCTTTGTGTCCTACCTGGGACGCTGATCTTGGCCAAAAATCCTCCAGTGCTAAAAGAGAGCTGCAGCAGTCAGCACAGAGGGTGCTTCGACTGACAAACTGTGCTAAAACTCGATCCTAACAGAAAATGATAAAACTGTAGAGCCAAGACCTCCAAACTGTTCCAAAGGTCATAAAAAAAAAAAATATAAGCACAATAACTATATCTAAAATAAATTTTAAAATAAATAAATAAATAAATATTTTTTCAAAAAGGAAGAAAAAGAAAGATGTATGAGAAATATAAATCTGTCTGTAAATGGAGTTACTGATTACACATGTTCATGAGGTTGTCCCAATCACCAAACACTTCTATAAACACTTCTGTACCAATTACTCATCACTAATATCTCTAGTACATCTTTAGACCCTCTGCCATGCTAGCACCTCCCTTATAAATTGAATTCTTTGATTTGGGCAAAAAAAAAAATAAAACCAATCAAACCACACTTCCTGAGGAGCTGGTGAAGCTGAGATCTCCCCTGGAGGTGTCCCCTGGTGCTGTCCTGTGGTGGTGTTCATTAGGGTCCCCAGGACAAGGTGAGAGATGAGAATTTGACTCCATGTTCTCAGAAAGCTGATTTATTACTTTAGGATATTATATTGAAAGAAATGCTATACTAAAACTATACTAAAGAAAGAGAAAGGATACATCAGAAGGCTAGACAAGAATGATAATGAAAGCATGTGACTGACTCCTCAGTCTGACATGGTTGGCTGTGATTGGTCATTAATTAAAAACAACTCACATGGAACCAATCAAAGATGCACCTGTTGGTAAACAACCTCCAGACCACATTCCCAAGCAATCAGATAATATTGTTTTCATTCTTTTCTGAGGCCTCTCAGCTTCCTAAGAGAAAATCAGGGGCAGAGAGGATTTATTTTTCAGAAACCATCTCGGTGCCGCTGTCCCTACCTTGATGGCGGTGGAGGCGATCTGGATGTGGTGCAGCCGGCGCAGGGTGCTGTCCCTGTCGATGAAGTAGGAGGCTGCCAGCTGGTGCAGGGTCTCCAGGGTCACCACAGAGCTGTTGGCACTGGGGTCGCTCCCTTCTGACCTCTTGCTCAGCTTCCGTTTGTCCACAAAAATTGTGAGCGACTCCTCTCCTGGGCAGGGAGAGAGAAGCCCCAGCAGGCATCAGCAATGTGCAACAGTAAGGAGAGATTTTTGTAAACATTCAACTTGAAGAACATACAAAATATGTTTATTTCCAAGGTCACTTAGTACAGTCATTCTGTAGTGTTCTGTGTTGGCATAAAAGAAAATGTAAACACTGTAATACTTGGGATGTTTGCTTGTTTCCTTCTCTCATCGCTGATTTTAGAAGAAAGGCACCTTGTTACACCTTGTTATGAGCAACCATGTGCTTTCTAATCAATTCAGCAGTGCCTGAAATCTGATAGAACAGTTGCCTTGAACCAAAGTTTTCTAACTGAAAAATGTGGAGGTTTCAGAAAGTTGGTGTTTTTCCAAAAAAAAAATAGACGCTTCGGCATCTTGTGTTGTGGATTTCTCACTTCCTATCTCTTCGTAGAGATGCAGATAAATACTGTTGAATTCAGAAATTTTAATTTCTGTAAGATTATTGAAACCCAAAAATCTGACTTGCTTAACTGAGTTCTTAAAAACATTTTCAGAACACACCTACTGATACTGTCAGATTTTCCATGTTTATCGTCTAGTTCATGGATATATTCTTCTATGTTTCAGGCTAAGCAATAATTCGTTCATTTATTAAAGTGTTTAGGCAAAACTCTTTATATCACAAAACAAATTGGAAAAGTAATTTCTGGACCCAGTATTTTCTTCTGTGCAATTTATGTCCAAAATAAATTGGACAGCAGTAAATTTCCTCACTCTCAGAGCATGTGTTTGGTAACCTGCATCCTTCAGCATTTAGCTCAACAATTGATTAATAATGTCATTAAACCTGGATTTTAGGTTCTGAACAACTCCACTGAGTGCCTTTTCCTAGTTCCTGGAAAGGAAGTTACCCTGCTAAGGTCTGACTTGCCACTTGTGCTACTTTCACTCCTCACCCATCTGCTGCAGTGGCACCATGCCCGTGCAGAGGATGCCAACTTCAGATGGGATTATGTGCCAAAAAGTAATAGCTGTAGGAAAAAAATCTAGGATGAAAACATGACATCATCTTCAAAGGGAGCTAATCATGGTGGTGAGCAATGCTAAGTGAGGAACTTGTGCCTGTGTGCAGGACATCACCTCTGCTGGCCAATTCTGACTCACAAAATTTGTCTTTGGTTAACACAAGCACGCTCCTTGCTCCCCAATGTACATTATGTGTTTCCCAGTCTCTCAGAAATTCAGAGGACAGACAAGCCCTTCAGACCTTACACAGGCAAAACTTGCATTATACAGAAGCTTTTTATCTAATTAGACGTGGAGGGCTTGTCTAGAATATTCCTTTTGTCCTGGGAGGGACAGGTGGCTGTTCCAGCTGGAGCTTACCTCAGTTTCCACTACTACATTTATGCTTCTCCTCCTACAGTTTCCTAATGGGTCATTATTTTGTGCATGAAGGCATCAATGCAGGGATTAACTGCCTGAAGCTCCAAAGAACTAGAAATTAGCACAGCCTCCTTAAGTACCAGGATTTCTCCACCCAATTATTTAATCTTTCTCCTGTAATATGTGGACAAAGGTTCACAACTGCTGTGAGGAGGGAACTGGGAAAGCACAGCATACTCTAATGACCTGTCCCCCGAGAGAAATCTGCCATCAGAACCTGCTCTGGGTTCCAGCTTTGCTGGCATTCAATATGCAATAAAACCCATGCAATAAAACCTGATTTGTCACAACATGCCATGTGACTCCAGCCAGGAGGAAAGATGTTTCTGGATTAAAAGCAATGGAGTTGGCTGAGGTTGCAGCCAAGGGTCATGGGCTTTGTGCAGCTGTTTGTGGAGCTGCAAAGACAGGGTTTAGAATGGATTTTAGGAAGGAATTGTTCCCTGTGAGAGTGGGCAGGCACTGGCACAGGGTGCCCGGAGAAGCTGTGGCTGCCCCTGGATCCCTGGAAATTCCCAAGGCCAGGCTGGATGGGGCTTGGAGCAACCCAGTCCAAGGATGCTTCCAGCCCAGACCGCTCCATAGTTCTGTAGTATCAGAGAAGACAAAAGCACAACTCAGAGAGTGAATATTGTGCCAGCAACCAGTTCAGGCTGCACAGATCAGGTGCAAAATTTTCCTAGGAGCTTTCTCTCCATGTTTTCCCCTTTTCCAGAAGTCTGAGGTAGTTTGTTTCGATTAAAGTGGCTTTTGCAAGGTCAACCACCTTGCAATTTACAATTCATTGAAAATATAATGAATTGTAAGGGCAAAGAAACAAGGACTTAACACTGCAGAAAATCTCTGGAAAAGACTAAAAAATATAGTTTTTAGGTTCTTTGTATTTCATTATGACAGAATCATAGACTGGTTTGGGTAGAAAGGAACTTCTGAATTGTGTCCTGTTCTCTCCATGCCGTGGGCAGACCTTCCACTAGCCCAGGTTGCTCCATGCCCTGTCCAACCTGGCCTTGGACACTTTTTCTTTTTTATAAGACCTCTTAAGTCCTATAATGTTCCAATAAAGTCTCCCTGGAGCCTTCTCTTCTCCAAGCTGAACAACCCCAGCTCTCCCACCCTGTCACTGTAGGAAACCTTCTCCAGCCCACAGAGCATCCACCACACCTTGTTCTCATGTAAACACTTTTGATTGATCTGTATTAGTCTTTAATAGAGATTGTGGGGCTCCTTATACTTCAACAGAATTCTGCTAAGTTTTATTATTAAAACAGAGTTTGAGTTTTGTTCACATAAAAAAAAGCTCAGGCATTTTTCCATTCCCTGCTCTCCAGGAGCAGACAGCAGAACTGCAACAAAAACTCACATTTCAAAAACAAACAAACAATCAAACCTTGAAAAAGGACAGGGCTGTGTGTTGTGATGCTTTACTTTGATTAGAACATCTCAGGAAAAGAATGTTTGGACCTTGTCAGAGTTATCACATCATCCTATTTGCTTCATCCTGCTTGACCCTATGCTTTCCATGCAGTGGCTGTTGGGTGTGTTCTCGCAGGATCCCCTGGCATCCCCAGCCCTGCAGGCTCGGTCCCTGATGCCTCAGGTTTTAGCTTTTATATTTTTCAGAGTCTGAACTGCTTTAGTATGTAGTTCTGAGCTTCATATTAAGGACAGTAAGCTATCTTCACAGAGTAGGGAGACAAAACAATTCCTTCTCTAGCTGGGGACCAAGGACAAATGATCCAAATCTCAGGCCTAAGAGCACAAACAATGGAGAAATGAAGAGAGGAAAACAAGAAGGATGGGACTGCATGGGCTAAAACTGGAATTGGACAATTAACTGCAACATGCAAATGGAGCAGAACTGATCAAACTGAGAGACCCCGTGCCCAGTTGTGCATTTTGTGACCATTTTGGTTCATCTTGGGTGCAGCCCTGGCTGGGCTCCTGTGCTGCCCAAGGTGGATCCATTGAGGCCCTCTAATAAATCCTTCCTTTATTCTTTAACTCTGTCTAACCTCTGGTCTAGGTCAGGCTGCACAAGGCATCATCCCCACACCCTGACAGATATATTTGGGTTTTCATTCTTTGTAACCAGACTGAAATGATTTTGAATGCTTTCATGGCATCTCACACAAGAGATGTCTGTATCACACATCCTGGCTCATCACTGGCATTCCCAGGCACTGTGCTACCAGCAGGTGCCATCAGGGGCAGCTCAAAACTATTTGCTGCCCAAAAGACTTTTCACAGAGTTTTTCATCTGTCAGAGCTAATTGAGCTCTTCTAGAAAAAGTGGATTACCCTCTACATTGGTGCTGAGGCACCCCTGTCCCTGCAGAGCTTTGAAAAGGCTTCCTTCAGCACCTAGAGCTCCAGGGTGTGGGAAGTAACACTGCTAACTTGGATTTAGGGATGACAATTTGAGTTTTAAGTTCATTTGGAGAAAATTAAACCCATGCCAAAAGAGACTCTTGCGTCACATTGAAAACATGGAGGAATCTTGTTTTTCACTGGTTACTGTCTGCCACCATAAAACAGGCTCAGACATCCAAGCATCAGCTAAAAACAAGTGTGATTTAGAAAACAAGGTTATGAATTTTAAGGATTGAAAAGGAGTAATGACAGTGAACATTTATAAAACATGATTATTCAGCATCAAATCCTCCCAGCTGTGCTTTTCACAAGCTCCGAAAGCTGCATTTGCTCTCCTTCCCAAAATTCAAGAGACACTAAACTTCACTTTCTCAGGTTTAAAGGAAGTAAAATGCAAACACACAAAACAATTCCACATAGCCCAGTTGGGTGGTTCAAGAAGTGTCAGTCACTACAGGGATGATTTTTTGCCATGTGGAGGCTGTCCCTGACAGATTTTGTCACTGCAGGTGCAGGGGACTGATGCTCATGCTCTTCACTGACCTCGCCACAGTGTCCAGTCCTGGTCCCACCAGCCCTGGAATATGCAAGCTTATAACTTAGCTTCAATTTTTAATTCTTGCTAAGTTTATGGGAACATATTGTCCATGACATATATTTATAAATTCTACTAGGTCCCAACAACATGTGCTGTTAAAATAAAATAAAATAAAATAAAATAAAATAAGTATATGGGAATTTACCCAGATACACAACCTGCCTCAGACCTTTTAGATGTAAGGCTCCTAAATAAAAATAGGATTCAGAAAGTAGAAATTAATTTTGCCTTTGTCTTAAAACATATTCAGGAATTATTTAAATTATTTTAATTATTAATTATTTAAATTAAAAATATAAATCCCCATCAACGTGGTGGAATTGGAATAATGCTGTAACAACTGTAACTAAATATAACCATCTATTGAAGGAGTAAATATATTTTGTTATACATAACAATACATATTCATATGATTTAAATAGTTAGTGCTATTTTCTGCCTCAGTTGTTGAGAGACTGTTTGCCTGTCCCCATATCTTTGGAATAATAAAGGGATTATAGGCTTTGATGTTTCATATTTTCATCTGTAGACTGGGAAGTGGTAGGAAAAGGCAGTTATCCAAGCAGTTCCCATCACTTCATGTCAGAAAGAGAGGAAACAGGAATAAAAGGACAACACTCCAAGGTAGCCGTAGCCTAGCATAACCCACAGATGCCTGCTCAGAGCCCTCTCTTCATACACAGAAATGTATCTTACACAGGACTGAAGGTCTTTGCTCTATGAACTCCTCAAAGGTTTCTGATTAAATGAAACACCTCAGCTACTACCTAAATAACTACACCTAAATAAATACACCAGCTACTACCAGCTAGTGGAAAATCTATTTCTGTCTGGATCACCAAAGGTACCATTAGGGTTTTATCAGGTCATTTTCCCAAACTAAAGCAGATGCTGATGGAAATGCACAGGCTCAAAAACGATATAAATTAATGTCAGGCCAGATGTGGTATCATTTCCATGGTTCAAGTGAATAACAGTGCATGTTAATTCTATACAGACCATCTGTTTAAGGATTTAAATTTTTTCTTCATTAAGTAAACGGGAGAGGAAAGAAAGTTAATGTGTTTTGAGGTTTTTTTTTTTTTCCCTCTCCCCTTAGCTTCCATAATCTTAAATTCTGGAGAATTTACATACCTAGACGGGGGGTGTGACTGGTGTATGCAAATCAGATGCAAAATTTTCAAGTTTCTTTCTTACATCAGTCATTTGAGGCTGTGCCCTCCTTCCCTTATTTGCCAATAGTTTGTACCTTTCCTTGAGAGAATGCTATGGAAAGCAAAGGTCGCATCAGCAGTTAGTGCAAGAGCTAATAAATCCTTCAGAACCCATTGAGATTCACTGTTTTACACCACCTGACAATTTCCCCCATCTCTGCAGGCAGAATAATTCACAGCTCCGGGGGAATATTAATGAGGGGCAGAAAAGCTGGAAAACTGAAGGTGTAACCATCACTCTCGCAGGGCTGTAATCAGCGGAGGGAGGTTGGGGTCTAGCTGATCTGCCCACTCCTGTTAAGACTGTCTGTTTTAAAGACAAAATTACCTCCTTTCCTTCCGATTCACCAAGCCTTCAGCAGCATCAAGGGCTATTTCCTGACCCGGAGAGCTGAATGGATTGATGCTTTGGTAATGAACACCTTGAGCAAAGATGACTGACAATAGCAGTAAAAATAAATCGACTTGGAACCTTTCAGATGACCACTTAGGCAGTTGCCTAATGAGGTTCTGGTTTCACAAGAAGCTTTGGGATTGTCCTAAAAATTGGTTTATTCAGAGCAGTTTCCAGGTGCAAGGAGCTCTTCCTTGCAAAACCTGCTGTCCTCATCTTGCAAAGCACCCAAATCAGTCTTACTTCACCCAAATGCCTGGAACAAGAGCCAATCATTGTGGTGTGCTAATTATCCTCATCACCAACTCTATTGCTTTGCTAAATGGCCTTTTCTGCAGGAACAGCATTAAAGGGAATGGCTTTAAAGCAGGACGGATTCAGTTTTGTCCTCCTACATCCATCCCACAGCGGTACCCCAGGCTTCCCAACATCCTCCAGCTTCAAAGCTCACATCTGGTTTTTTGCAATCCTTTAAAGTGTAGCTCCAGCAAACTGCACCATCCTTGCATGATGTTGTGGACAGGCAGAAGAGGAAAGTATGAAAGCAAAACAAAAAATGTATAAATGCATAAGGAGAGAAAGTCATAGTAAGTGCTCAGTCCACTGGGTCATACAAGGTCCTTCAATCATGCAGCTCGTTATGGACTTTGGGCTTATGGCACCAGGAGATAAAATTTCCATAAGAAATAAAAGCAGTGAGAAATGTCACTTTCTACATTATCTTGTGGCAGCAAGAAATATAGAACTTTTTTCCCTTGGTTCTCATTTCTGGATGCCCTTGAGGAGTGTATTTCTGTGTTTGTGAATAAAGACTAGGGAATGTTTCACAAACAACCATGTGCAAGAGTTCCCTTTATGCTCAAAAAGGGATCTTTATGGAAACCAAATGGTCACAGAGGCACACAAATCTTATCACAGCCTCGTTCATTTGCCAAGTTTTCCTTTCTGTCCATGAATACAGATGATTGGGGATTCATTAGATAAAAGTACTGTGCACACTCCGTTTGGTCTTCTGCTTTTAACAAGCTACATAAGTGACAAGCTTTCACAATAAAACAACTTGTAATTAAAGGGAAAGTACTAATACATTATTAAAATAATAAAAAAATCTAATTATGTGTTAATCAAATGTGGACCAGCATCTGTGGGAATCCCCATTCAATCCAGCCAGAAAATGAGAACTAACACATCCAGGAAAGTATGGGCTTATTAGCTACCTCATGAAAGCTTTCTTAGAAATTACTAATTCCCTGTAATTATTGTAATTGAACCAATTTTTCAAAGTATTCAGCACCCATCCAGTGATAATGGAAGGCAGCAGGTGTGCCTCAAATCATGCCTAAATTGAGACTGGGGACCTAAATCAAACCCCAAGTTAATATGAAATCTCCCTTTGACTGCATTAAGCAGTGACAGAGCCCAGAAGCCAACTCTGTCTCCCTCTGAGTGAAAATTTGGGCAAGGCTGGGGCAGCTACTGCATTTTAGAGCCTTTCTGAGGTGAGAAAATGGTGCCCTACCTCAGCTACCCTGCAGCAAATGCTGAGGCTTTGGGGAGAATACTGAAGGTCTAAGCTAGAATTTTCAAATGTCCTCAAAGGAAACACCATTAAGTTTTAATTTTCTTAGGTCCAGACCTCCTGAAGGTTGTCAGCTCCGTGGCCCTATGGTGATCAGCGTGATGCTGCTGCTTTGAATGTAAAGATCAGCTGTGGTCATGTCAGAATGTTTTCTGAGAGCTGCTAGATCCAGTTTCACTTTGACAATGAATTTCATCACATGGCTGAGGAGCTACTGCTATTTACATTAGGTAATAATTAGTCAATAGGTAGCAATACTGAAAAATAATTTTTACCATTGGATAATCCTTGAAGTGGGATGCATGCTGCAGCCAAAGCTTTAGTTCTTATGCTTAATATTTTAAGGAACATTTTCTTTTTCTTCAGCATTTAGTTTTCCTATTCAAATGTGCCATGTGTTCTATACTCAAGAAATCAGTCATTTATAAAATGTGCATATTTACATGGAAAAATATTCAAAGTTATTAAAAAAATTCAGGGATTTCTCTTATAAATTGCAGGTCAACACACATAAATTGTTCTTCAAATTCTTGTGGTAAAGCCACAGAGGTGCTAGTTCCCAAAATAATGATAGAAATTAGCTCTTAATTTTTAAAAATAACTAGAGCAAGACAGAAATTCCTCTTGTTTCTCCAATGGTCTCCTTCAAAAGGAAGCCTCTGTGAGCCATTTGGGTTGTTACAGATCTCAGTTATCAGCCAAGAGAGACTAGGAGGGCTCTCGTTTCCTTTACAAATGGCTAGGATTTAGTTATGAAATGTATTAAAAAGAACCACTCCTCAGGTGAATAAAGGATTTCGACAAGCCTGTCCTGCTGGAAGGACACTCAATCACCAGAATTATCTTTAATATTATCACCCACAATGGGATAGAGCTGCATTTCTAAAATGTCAGTTCATTGTGTAATGCCTGGATGGGTAATCACAGGTAGTAATTATCTTTCATTCGGAACAATTTATACTCTCCTTTGAACATTAGGCCTCTTCACTGGATTTCTTCAATCCATCTGGTGACTGGATCCCAATTATCCATGGGGCTACCCTTTCCAGATTAGTCTGGGGGGACTGAAAGATGCAGATTCCATTAAGTTAATGGGAATGACATGGCAAAGCCTCATCATCCCATTTTGAAAATGCAGTCCCACTGGTTAAGTGAAGACTAATTCTAAAAAGGGCAGCATGACAATATACTTTTCCAATGGACAAAGTAGTTTAAAAGTCCCATAAATTAAAAGATTTGTTGGAAATACTTGCTACTGGTTTTCTGGCTCCATTTCTGCAGGACTGCAATGGACCCAGATATTTCTGTAAGCTGTTATTATGTTAATTGTTACAAGGACCACTTACAGAAAAAAAGAGTCACTTTTCTTAATTACCTCAGTGCAGAGAAAGACCCCCAAAAGAAATGGAGCTCAAGTAAGGTACCTCCATCTCAGCAACTGGATTTCTTCTCTTTTTCTGCACAAAATTCTACACCCAGCACCAAAAAAGAGGAGTGCCAAGAGTGAGCCAAATCTGCTCCCTCAGTGAGCGTTGTCCATCCTAGTGGCTTGGAGGAGGAACAGATGTGACCAGCACTTTTAGTCTTCTCCAACCAAGCTCACCCCCAACATTCCCAAGAAATTAACCCTACCTCCCAGGGTAGCTGAGAGCAGGAAATGTGTCCCATATTTCTTGATCAGGTTTTCTGTGATCTGCTGAAGGGTCGGGCGCCGTCCCAGCAGCCTTATGTTACGGAAGAACTCGGGGGCCAGTGGCAGTGGGGAGCCAAGGAAATTTCTTCTTTCCACAGCAAGATTGTTTACTTTCCAGCGGCCAAACTCTCTGCAAAAACAAAGCAGTTCTCATTCAGAAATGTGTCATTCAGACAAATGTCCTTCATTTGCAAACGACTCTGCTCTGCCGCGTAGCTGGGGGCGACTCGCTGGGAATTACAACGGGCCTTGACAGTGATACTCTGTCATGTGCTATAGACAGGAAAAGCAACGAGGGTTATTTATTAGGAGTAGGGAAAGTAGTCCATAATAAAATAATTGTTGGGGAAGAAATAAATAAAAACGAAGCCACTTAGGTTGCTGCTGCTCCTATTGGTTTTGTGTGGCCACTGATGTGAATATTGCTCTAAAACAACCAAATTTGGTAGAAACTGAAATTAAAGTAATGATGTACCCAATTATGGACCTGATCCAACAGACATTTTTGTTAGAACAAGGTAAATTTTAAAATTGTAACAAGGAAAAAATAAATAAAAATTAAGCCACTTAAGTTGCTGCTGCTCCCGTTAGTTTTGTGTGACCTCTGATGTGAATATAGCTCTAAAAAAACCAAATTTGGTAGAAACTGAAATTAAAGCAATGATTTCCCCAATTATGGTCCTGATGCAACAAGTATTTTTGTTAGAACAAGGTAAATTTTAAAATCATAACAAGAAAGAGCCCATCTTCTTTGCCTTTTGATGTTAAGTCACTTAGGTACATAAATTGGATAACCTAAAGCAACACTGTCACACCACATTTGACCTTACTGTGATAATTCTAGTTTACTATACTTCTGGCCTCCATTTTGAGAAAATACACAGATAGAAAGACTGATTCCTAAAAAGTGATGATGTTTCAATTGTAAGAGGGATACAAGTGAATTCAAAGACTTGCCTCCTTCCCCCCTCCAAAGTAAATCAATGACAGCAGGGAAAACAAACAAGCTCATTGCACAGCAATAAACACATCTTTTATTAATTTACTTGCCAATTAAGATACCAGATAGAGCTATTAGTGAGAAGGACTCATTGTCCTCAAATCTAGACAGGACAGGCAGCCTTGGCAGTAACTTGGCTTCTCCCGGATACAGAAATAGCAGTTTTGGGTACAGACTCTGGGAATTAAGTGCAAGGCACCTGAGGACTCAGCCACCTCTTTGTTGAGTCTTTTGTAGAGCAACATCAATTAGGATTCCTCTTAGACAAGATTGTGGAAAAGCAAAGAGCTTAGTGACCGTGCAAGATCCTGCTGATGGTCCCAGGTAAATAGAGAGAAATGCTCAGGTACAAAATTAACACAGAAGCAGGAATCAAAGATACAGTAAAAAGAAAAAGAATATTTGAGGGCTGCCAGAAACCAGGGGCTGCCAGCAGCTGAATGACCAGGGCTGTAACACATACTCAACAGTGGGATTTTTTAATACTTTTAAGTCCACAGTTAGCAGCAGAACCCAGATAAATACATTTTTGTGTAGCCCTTCTGCTTTCCAGCATCCTCCTCTTCCTCTCCCAGATCCAAACTGCCTTTCCTCTCAACACATTCTGGAAGATGCCATTTTTTAATCAAAAACAAATGAAGAATGATGGTAGGGAGAGATTTCTGTTACATAACTGAAATTGAATGTGATTTACCAGTCAAGGGCATGAGGTTAAACAAGACCCCATAGTTCTTAAAGACTCTACACATCACCAGTGTGCTAAATTGGTATTTGAGAATTGCTTTCTGATAGGGGATTTTCCATCTTAGTTGTCAGGTCTTGAAGTTTTCTCTCACAACTTTCCTTTCCTGTTAGGAAACTCGAAAACCTATAACTTCTATTTGCAGCTTTTATGGAACTACTATATATGAGTAGAGAGAAATGAAAAAATTGCACACAAATATTTTTTGCCTGTAAAGTGAAAAAGTCCTCATTGTGTATATTGATCACATTCATGCAGACTCTAAAAACAGTGAATTACCCTGCACTGTAAATGTAATTTTCAACTGAAAAAACAAACCAAACCACCAAAATATAGATCAATTACAAAAAAAAAAAAAAAAAGATTTTGTTGTTTAAATTCTCTGCTTTCTGGTAATATTTTTCATTTGAATATATAAAAAAATATTGGTTAACTGTAGTTCCTGAACAGACCAGCAAGACAGACTTGCTTTGGCACCAAGAAAATATTACAAGTTTTATGTTGTAAAATATTTATTTTATGCCTTGAGGAAACCTTTTGTTCTAAGCTCTCTATATGAGCTGAGGTTCAAACACAATATGAACAGAAAAGATACAATTCTTATAAAAGACAGTTTTCTGCCACCCTTGATATGATTTTCATTGTCAATATTTAAGGACAGAGAAGACCATCCTAATCCCCTCAACCTGCCCCCTTTTTGGTGAACCCCACCAAATGCCTCTTGCTGTCACACCTTTGGGACTGGGAAGAAACTGACCCCCAGAAAAACATCTACATCTTGATTTAAATTCTGAGGATTTCTCAGAAATCCTCTACAATCTGTTGTGGCATTTAACTACAGAGGGTGCATTCTATTTTCAGTTTGAATATTGCCAATTCCAGTGTCCAATTTTTAGAGCTCTTAATACATGCTGGGCAACTGAAATTTTTTCTAAATATTAAGTACATTCTGTGCAAGTAATTACAGCTCTTGTCTGAATCCCCTCTTAACCTTGAGCTGAGCCCACTGCCATCCTTGGTGTCTCTCTGTCAACAGTGGGCTCAGAAATTATGTCCCACAGCCCTTCTCCACAAGCAGCAAATCCTTTCTTGGAAGAGTTAAACTGGAATCAATGGCCACATTCATGACAAATTCAGAAGAATTTCCAAGTTGAGGTTGCCCTGACCTACTACAAATCATTTATTTACTGAATCCAGGGACTGGGTTATTCTGGCACTGAGAGAAACTTGCTTGGCTTAAACAAAACTGAGTTCCTTCCACAGTTTTTTGCTACAGAAGGATTTCTTTTTTGCTGTAGGTTTAGAGATGTAGTAGGCAAATGCTTTTGTAAAAATTTTGTCTTTAGTTATTTTTTTTTTGGTTCAGAATGTACCAATGGGAGCATTTATTAGTGCAGCAAGTAATCATCCTTTGAAATTCACTGTTGAGGAATCTGGGGGAGTAGAATATGGAAGATGGAGCCCTTTTAAAAAGATGACAGTTTTATAATTGCGCCCCAGACAGAGCTGAAGCATTTAGAGATTTTAGAAAACAGCTTTTTTATTTTGCTAGAGTCTTTCTTAAATGAAGTATTTTAGAATATGGAGAGATGAAGACTTAAACTCTCTGGGAGAGACAAGAAGAAGATAAAATAGGGATGCAGGGCACTAAAAGTGTCTTCCTGTCTTCAGGAGCAGGGATACCTGGATTTGGACAAGAGAGAAGTGATGAGCAACTTCCAGAGCTGAGGAAATATTTCAGACTTCAGAAGGAGCTGGATTTATGAGAGCAAAGTGCAGGAGCAGGGTAAGAACTGGGATGATGTTCAGGGTGAGGTGTTATGGTGCATTATTTCTAGCACATTGAGTGAGGAGGTTTTCACAAATGCTTTCTGGGTCACTAGTAGCTCCTAAAATTAGAGTTGATTTCCCTTTTTAGCAATGTCATTGAGTAAAATCATACCCTTATCTTCCTTTATATATGACATATAAATATGTCTATCTATATACCTGTCCATATATAATTTATGGTTTTAATCTTAATTTCACTTTGCAACCCTCTCTTGTCACACCTTTCTTTACCTGTTTGTCTTGCAGTCTCTATAACACAAACTCTCCAGCCCTAAACATTTTGTTTAGTGCCCAATGTACATTATTCCCCTTCCAAAATCAAGATCCTGCCCATTGCCAAAGGCACACCAGCAGGTCTGATGGAGTTCATAATCTTACTCTGAGCAGAGAAAATGCTGCTTTCCAGAGCCGCTGAGTTCCATCCATCTGGAGAACACTTCCCATGGAATAACAGGGCACCTTCACTCTTGGATGGTGAGAACATGACAGCTTTGAATGGGCTGGAATGACAGTGGCAGCTTGAATCCAATGTTTTCCCATGCAGCTGCAAATGGCAGAACAGCTCATTGAGGGAATAGATGGTGGTTTTTTCCTCCTACCTTCTTTAATAGCCTCAAGATTTCAGAGTCAATAATCTTACTCTGAGCAGAGAAAATGCTGCTTTCCAGAGCCACTGAGTTCCATCCATCAGGAGAACACCTCCCATGGAACAGCACGGCATCAATGTTGGCTGCTGCTCAAGAAATCTGATTTTCCGCTGAGAACAAACACTGGGGCTAAGAGAAGCTTGCCCTTTCCTACTCTTCCTCTTCCTCTGCTCTGTAAGAGCCCAGCCCAGCAGCCTCCTTGATGCTCTCAAGGAGAGAATGGCAGGTGGATGTGCTGCCCATCTATTTCCAGGGTGATTCACTGCATGGAGCTCTCCAGTGCTGCAGGCAAAGCCTGCTGTGGAGAGGGATGATGGCTCAGAGTTCCCAGGCTTGCACGAGAGAGAGGAAATCAGTCAGGCTGACTCCTCGGATGAAGCCTATAATGGAATCATGTTATTATCATAAGTAGTGCCCCAGGGCATGGGCAACATTCTCTCCATCTTCCCAGATTTCAGAGCCATGGATTTGCATGTGCTGCCCCAAATCTGATCCCTGGCTGCTCCAGGGAGCTCCCATGAAGAATGACCAGAGTCAACAAGGGATAAGAAGAAGCATACTTTAAAATGCAGTTGTCATTTCAACACTATTTCTTTTATTAATGACATTGAGAGAGATGTTTAATCTCAGGAAACCATTGGTGTTCTGACAGGAAAGACCTGTTAGTAAAGCATCATACAAGTTTTGGACAAGTTTTTCTCTTCAAAGAAGCTTGAATTGCAAGTGGATCTGAAAGGAATGCTAGGGCTGTCAATGTCTCTTTTGAGTTCCAGGCCATAGCTTTTTTCCAAATGTGTACATTAATTATAGACTTGCTTCTATCACTGTATTCATTTAAATACAGTTCAAATCTTATGGCATGGGGAGTTATAGAATGCTCTCTATAAAACAACTAGATAAAGGAAATTTTTTAAATGCCATTGTACTCTAAAATGGTAGTGTGAGGAGATTTGAAATGGAAATATGATCTCCTCCATTGCAGTGACTAAATCAGCCTATAAAGAGATTTACTGCGAGTTTGATAGAACCTTCCTAAGGTCAACCACTCACAAAACAGAGCCCAAGCAAAATTAACAATGCTAGGCCTCATTTGAAGTAATTTGTTGTGTTTTATAAATCAATATTACTACTGGTAAGCATAAATGTCACTGAATAATATTGTGGCATAATGTGGAGAACACTCTTGGAAAATGAATTTCATACAATTTCTAATACAAAAGAATTCTTCTGTGTTCCTTTCCCTTAATGTCTTCTAAATGAGGCACCTTCACTCTTGGATGGTGAGAACATGACAGCTTTGAATGGGCTGGAATGACAGTGGCAGCCTGCATCCAATGTTTTCCCATGCAGCTGCAAATTCTGCTGTTGGCAGAACAGATCATTGAGAGAATATTTGGTGTTTTTCTCCTCCTACCTTCTTTAAAAGCCTCAGGATTTCTAATGCCTGAGGCCATGGTTTGAATAAGGCCAAGATGAGATGAAGGCAGTTTCATTTTATATTAAGCTTCTACCTGCTAAGAGTTCCAAAACAGGAAGCAGATAAAATATTTGCTATGGAGAAAAAAAAAAAAAAAACTTTTAAAGAGAGAATTCACCCAGATCTAAAACCATGTAATATCCAAGACTGTGTTATTCACAGATTGGCAAGTGAAAAATAATTCTCCTTACCAGCACAGGTCATAGAACTTTCAATGCTTATTACAATCAGTTAAACAATGGACAATATGCCAAAATCCTTACTAAATGCTTGTTATGGTTGATTTTTCTATCCAAGGTGAAAAAGAAGGGAATTAGTTACATTGTGGCTGAGCAGCCTCCTGAAAATCTCTGCCTCTGTATGGAGACATGACAATAGAGAAAAACACTGCAATATGAGCAAAGTAAACAGAACAACCTCTCTGGAGGAAAAGAAGCAGATAGCACAGAACACATCTCATCTGTGTCCCTTAACATTTTCAATTATCTACATGTTTTATCAGAAAAAAACCCATTCAAGAAATAATAAGCTCCTTTTAAACATATTTGCCCTCAATGAAATGGAAAGTATTTCTTCATCAGCTTTATGCTTGTAATTGTCTGACATTTTGCCAAGGTCAAAACAGAAAGTTTATTAAACATATGTATTTTTTTTCCATATTATTGCTTTTACCTTGCATTGAATAAGCACTATCAGTAGGATTTCTTTTAATCCTAATATCTTTTTATCCTAGTAATTTTTTTTCCTTTCTATGCCTTTTTTGCCTTATCAGCTTCCTAGCATTTGAAATTCTACTTCCAGAACTAGAATCCATCAGTATCAGCTACACTATCTTCTTGCATTATGCATATGAAATACGTGCAAGAGTATTAATGAATTTTAATACAAAAAGTACATACATTATACCTAGAATGTACTCAGATATATTTCTTTTTTATGACTCCTGATAGTCAGATTACTGAGTCAGCTACTGGGATATCAATGATTTCAAACTTCTCGCCTGTCATGAGCATCAAAAGGGGCACAAGAGGGAGGGATGTGGCTTTCCTTTTGTGCATGTCTCACTGATATTTAGGGTCTATCCAAGGGGGAATTTTTTCTGTATCTGGTCCTGTGGTGTTGTTTGCCTTTTACCCAGAGTCCATGATTAACTTCCCAACACCTTTGTGAACATTCATTCAGGAGCTCACCATCCACATATTTAACTGGACCTATATTCATACAAAGGTATTTTGTAGCTCCGTATGACTAAATCTAATTTACCTCCTGTCTCAGAGGCAGCTCAATCACTAAGCAGCACAGAATAAAGCAGAAATGCACTTTCCAAGAACATGTTACAAATAACACAAAGGATAAACGGCAAGTACAGGAGGAGTAAAAACACTTCAGAACTCTGAAGTGTTTGTATGAACCATCTGAGTGAGGAACTTGTGAATGATCTTGTAAGATGTCACCAGTGTGCACAGGCTTGTAAGCAAGGGTTAAATTACAAGTAAATGATTCATGAGCTCTGCATGTCGGGGAGCAGAGGGGAAAGGGAGAATTCCCAGTAAAACCCTTGCCTCTGCTACATCTGAGATGGAAAATGAGTGGGATGCTTGGGAGGTGTTTCCTACAGGCTGAGTAAGCAGGAAACAGATTTTGCACCTCTTTTCTATTTCTGGGGTTCATTTTCTCAGATGTGCTCTGCCCTGTAGTGCTTCTAAGTGCATGCAATGTGTGGATATACACAAGGGGCCTGATCCAGAAGTAAAAGTCTCTCCCAATAACTAGAAATCTGTATTTAGTCCAAAGGGGAGATCTGTTGAGCAATACCAGTACATTTTACATGGATTCTTTTAAGCATGGAAGTACCCTCTACTCAGAGGTAAATGCCAAGAGGATAGGGACAGACCCTTCAGTGGTGCCCAGGAACAGGACAAGGGGTAACAGGCATGAACTGAAACACAGAAAGTTCCGTCCAAATATGAGGAAAATCTTTTCAGGCTGTCCAGAGGAGCTGTGGATTCTCCTTCTCTGCAGACACCCCAAACCTGCCTGGGTGTGACCCTGTGCAGCTGCTCTGGTGACCCTGCAGGGCTTGGACTTGGCCCCTTCCAACCCCAGCCAGTCTGGGATCCTGTAAAAATTATAATAACAGCTTGGGTTTACAGCCTGAAGGTAAGATGGTGACATATTTGGAGACAAAAGTAGTTGTCCATCCAAATAATTACAATAGTCCATTCTCACTGGTTTATATATTTATTTTTCCCTGCAAAAAGTATTGATTTCATGGTTTGTCATATGTCCTGGAGGGATTGGAACATTGTTCCTTCTCCCTTTGGCAATATCAAGAGAGTTTCCAACACCTTGTACTGGCAAGCTCAAAGCATCCTTCTTTCCCAGTTCACACCAGCTCATAGGAATCATTTATTATCTAAAGAGGTAACAGATTTGATAAAATGGTGCACTTGTTTAGACTGGCAGAAGACAAATGAAATCCAAAAAATTCCTCTACTGGAAAATTCTTGCTTTTTTTTTTTTTTCATTTTATTTGTGACTGTTATGAAAGCCAATATTGCCTGAAATTCAGTGTGAGGAAAAGACATGGATTTATACTTTGTAAATGGGTAAAAGACTGTTTCACTTCCAGAGAAGAAGGTATCTTGCCTATAGCTAAAACAGCAGTTAACCTTTGAAATGGAGAAGACTGGCCTGGAAAAGAGTTTTTTGACACTATAAGGAGAAGAGTTATTAGAAAGAGAAGCAAAAATCTGGTTTTGCCTAACCTTTAGAGCCAATTGATATTATGGTCCTGTCCCTGTAGCTAATTGTAGAGGAAAAAAAAATTATGGATCTTAAGAAAATGAAAGTCAAAAGTCTCTGGAACTCTCATTGGGGCTGGACTTTGGGGATTCGGCTACACCTTATACTGCTTCCAAATCAGCATGAAAATCATGTTCTTCTTCAGTCTCTTTTTGTCCTGACTGAAAACAAAAAGAATTGAACCATGTTTTTTGTAGAGATAAGGAAGAAATTTGAATCTGTGGAAGTGTTTTAGTGCATAAATCAACACATGAAAATACAGTTTATGAAGAATGAATCAGCATAAAGATCTGCTGGAGAAAATAAAACAGAGCAGAGGATTCATAGATTCAGTGTTGATTGATACTCACAGATGAATCACAGGGGAAACACAAACTGCTAAAATTCTTCATCATTATGTGATACAACTCACAGTCTCAAAGTCTTTGAAATGCCTTTTATTACCATTTTTACAACTTCTGTTTCAGAACTTCAAATTGATCTGCAGAATTGGGCAATGGAGAGGCTACAGACAAGCCCACACCGTGATAAATGATTTAAAGTTCCAAGGGGGTGCTCTTGCTCACCTTAGCTCTCGTTTGAAAAATGAGGCACAGCCAGGATAAGAATTCTGGCAGTGCTGTGAGCAGCCGTGACCTCCGTCTACCCCATACCCAGAGCCAAATTAAAAAACCTTTATGACCTGGATAGTGTGGCAGGGAATATGAGTCCTTAAAGCCTTTGGAAAGTGTTCGCTTGCTTGTTTTGGGATGTTACTGATGCTCAGGATGGGCTTGTGCCTGCTGCCACAGAGACCAAATTGCCTTCTATCCAAAACAAAAGCTGATGTTACCCCTGGCTGCCTGCAAGAGGGAAAAGGTACCTAAATTGTTGGTTTCAAACAAAAATATATAGTCTCTAATATTTTCTCAAAGAAATACTGATCCAAAGCCTTATTTATGAAGCTGTATATAAAATTCAGAATTGTTCCTTTTCCAGGAGGAATGTTGTATAAACTTAACCTTCTACAGTGTGCATTATTTGGCTCATTTTCTATTCAATTTATTAGTTTATCCTTCCAAAGTGGAGGCTTTTCGTCTCCAGTTTGATGCCAGCAGTGCTATTTTCAGCACTGATGGATGACAGTTACTTAACCTGCACTTGAATTTATAAAGGCAGTTGTTTCTACCAACCCTCTGGGATGATTCTGGCTTCACACAAGTGTAAATCTCACAAACACATGCATAAATGTTGCCTTGATATTGTGAAATATAACATCTGCACTATTGTTGTCTGTAGCAGTTCAAATTATTGAAAGGAGTAGGAGGTAAACCCAAATACTTCCTGAAAATACTTTGGTGTTTTATTTGTTTGTTCTGGCTTAGCTCTTGGGGGAATGTGCAGATGATCTTCTTTGCATCTAAATGTTCTCTTCCTATGCAAGTGATGTTTCACTGGTAGCAGGAAATGCTCAGATCTCTACATGCACAAAAAAATTAATTCAAAATTTCTTATTCAGCATATGAAAATGTTTCTACCACAGCAAAAGATGAGTCTCTGTGAGGAAAAACTACTTGTATTAATTCCAAACTAAATCTGGAATGTTAGTTTATTTAAAATGGTCCTGGTGTTCTTCCTTTTTCCAGTGGACTAAATTGCAACTATCTCTAAAGAAGCAGTGGAATTGCACTGGTGAGCTAAACAGAGAATCAGGGCAAGAAAATTGTCAATATAATTCCAGATTATAAACACAGAGCTTCCTAGTGCTCTTAACTGAATGAAAGCATTTAATGGGAGTTCAGTTAATAATTTCTGCAACAGGAACAGTGAAGTGTTAAATGTGTTCTGTGAAAGAAAAAAGCCTATATTTATCTTACTTTATAGAATCACAGATTCATGGAATGGTTTGGGTTGGAAGGGACCTCAAAGCCCATCCAGTGCCACCCCTGCCATGGGCAGGGACACCTTCCACTGCCCCATGTTGCTCCAAGCCCCATCCAGCCTGGCCTTGGACACTTCCAGGGATCCAGGGGCAGCCACAGCTTCTCTAGACAACCCATTCCAGTGCTTTACCACACTCACAGGAAAGGATTTCTTCCTAATATCTAATCTAAACTTGCTCTCTGTCAGTTTGAAGCCGTTCTCCCTTGCCCTGTCCCTCCAGTTCCTGATGAGTTGTCCCTCTCCAGTTCCCTGGAGCCCCTGCAGATCCTGGAAGGTTCTGTGGGGTCTCCACACAACCTTCTCTGCTCCAGGCTGAACATTCCCAGCTCTCCCAGCCTGGCTCCATGGGGGAGGTACTCCGGAGCCCGTCATGGCTCCTCTGGACTTGCTCCAACATTTCCACATCCTTCTTACATTGAGGACTTCAAGACTGGACATAAAGCCCCAGGTGGGGGTTTCACAAGAGCAGAGCAGAGGAGGAGAATCCCTTTCCTTGACCTGGTGGTCACAGTGCTCTAGATGAGCCCTGCACTCTGCTGGTTTCTGGGCTGGGAGCACTCAGGACCAGCTCATGGGGAGTTTTTTCCCCAGCCAGCACCTCCAAGTCCTTCTCCCAGGGCTGCTCTCGGTCCCTCTCTGTTGGTAATTTGGGATTGCCCTGACCCAGGTGCAGGACCTTGCACTCCACTTTGTGGAATCCATGAGGGTCACAGAACCCCAACCTGTGCAAGCCCTCTGGTCCATCTTTCAGTCCTTCCTGAGTGGTAGGGATGTGGAAATTGCACAAGGTGGGGAAACAAACAGGGAAAAAAACCCTTCAGGTCTCTGGGAATCATACAAAACTGGGTGCATCAGCTGGTAATGCACCCTGTTGTACATCCATTAGAGAGTTAACATTCTGTATGCAACTAGACCTATTCTGAAGCTCACCCTACATTAAAAATTCTGAGAAAATTACTTAACCCCTCTACAGAGTGCAAATATAAGCTTTTTAAAGAAGCTGTAAATAGAATGAGGCCGTACATATTTAGTATTGTAAAATATTTGTATTGAAAATGCATTACTATAAAATTTCTGTGCCTCTGAATTCATTTCATTATCACTCCCAGCACCTTTGTAGAAGAGGTCTTAGAGAGAAAAATAAAGGTGATTTTGGAAAATTTCAAATGGGATATAAACAGCAGAAGGAGATAAAATAGTATTAATAATGCCATGTAATTATCATTTACACTGTAGATTTTAGATATAAAACCAGAAGTCCTGACACAGAGTGGGAGGGACTGAGACTTTGGGCACCCAGTAGAGGTTGGGACAAGAACTGCAGACCAGGGACATATTTTACAGCCAAGAGGAGCAGTACATGACATATCCTCCCAAACATCAACTATGGGCAGGGTTACTCTGCCTTTCTCTTCATTTTTTTTTCATGGAACATGAGTGTTAACATACTTGAGAGCAGCATAAGATATGCAGGCTGGTTGAAATTAAGAATAGGCAGAATAATGTAACAAAAATTAGCATAAAGATTATTACTTATTTTCTGGGTATATTTCAGTTTGAGGTTGATTAGTCAATAATTTCAGATTATTTGTCACAGTTTAGCAACTGTGCTCTGGACCACATTGTCCTGGCTGCTGTTCTGCCTCAGGCTCAGAATAATGAAGGCCTACATGAACGTTGCAGGTTTTTCCTAGGAAGCTTCCTTAGGAAGAAACAGAATGAAACATACAGGTCTAGAAATAAACCCAAGATTAACTGACTTCCCAATCCATATGCCCAACAGACGTGATGATGTTTATTCTCCAACATTTTTGGATAAGGAACAACGCTGAGCAATTACCAGGGATTCAGTTTTGGCCAGAATAAATTTAACATTTGCTCTTAATGTCTCGGCCAAGATGATTTTTGTTTGGTTGGAGCACTCAGCAGCTCTGCAATGCTGCCAGGAAAAAACACCAGCGTACCTCTTGCTTTCCCTGAATGGAGATTAAGTGTTAAATATAGTCCAGTATTTTATGAGTAATAAGAATATGTTCCATTAAATGAAAGGTGTGAGAATACATGAGGTCATTTATACTTACGGGCAACGGTAGAGCCAAAGACAAATCTGCTGATTTGAACAGTTATGAAATCTTGCCCTTTGAACTACCAGCTTGAATACAGTTTAAGGGGTAACAAAACAAGAATTTTTGCCATCTGATACTTGGCAGTGACCAGAGTGAAGAGACCCTCAACTTCACTTTCTGGGGGAAATATATCAAAATATTGCAGGAGCAAGCTAATCAGCATATTCATAAACAGTCTCACAGAAAACAAGGCAGAAACTGCATAACACCGGGGTCTACTCTTCCTGTCTCACTGCATGTAAGCAATGGGAAAAAGAGACAGGATGGTTGGAAATTTCCTTTTACAGAGAGAAATGCTCACTTTGTGCTGCTAGTGCCTTGAGTTGTCCTGTATGAGAGGAATAGTGGATTTGTCTTTACAAACAAGCCGTGGATGTGCTAGTAGATAAAACTAGCACTGGGAGATAAAAGAAACAATGGAAGGGTTCCACTGATTGACGGATGGAAGAAGATATTTGTTTTACAAATAAACTTTAGGTTTGCTGATAAACAAAATTAGACATTGAAAGATGAAAGAAACAATAGAGAAGAAAAACTCCTAAATTCTATAAGAATTAAAAATTAAAAGGGAGGGTTATACATTAGAGAGGAATCTTTGGTATCAGGTGTTCTGGGAAGTCAACCTTTCAAGTACCTCACCCAATGGGGAAAGAGAGAAGGGAATTGCGGCCAGGAAATTGGGATAAAAAGGGAGGCTGCATCCTCCAAAAATTTGAGAGACCCTAGGGGGATTCCCCATGGCCTCTCCCTTTATTCCAATAAAGCCAAAAAGGACTCCTCTGTCTCCTTTTTGGACATGAACCTCTGATGTTGAGCTTGGACTCCCCTTGCCACGGAGTCACCTTGATGCCTTAAGTTTTACCTTTCATATTTTCCAGATTCTGTACTGCATTGTTATATAACTCTGAACGTCATATAAAGTGTTAGCAAGTTCTCCTCACAGTTTAGTTTGACAAAACAATCCTTTTCCAGCCCTAGAACCAAGGACATTATTGCAGTTTCAGGCCCAAAAAATATAAAAACCAGCAAATTGAGGAGAGCAAACTGGGAGGATGGGACTACATAAACTGGAGATGTAATTGGACAATTAACGGCAATATGGAAATGGAGCAAAACTTATAAAAGCGTTTAAGAAAATATAAGCTTATAAAATTTTAAAAATTTATTTTAAAAAACCCCCAAACTTATAAACTTGTGACCAGCCATCCATCTTGGGTGTAGCCACAGCCAGGCTCTTGTGCTGCCTAAGGTGCATCCTGTGAATGCCTTTTAATAAATCCTTACTTTATTCTTTAACTCTGTCTAGCCTCTGTTCCAGGTCAGCCTCTTTAGGCATCAACCTCAGAGTGGTGATAATTCTATAATTCTTCCCCTCCCACAAGTGAGATCTACTCTTGGAAGTGAGGCATGTTACACAGAGCCCTGTTTTATATATATTTATACATACATATATTTATGTAGGCATGTATGTATATGTATAAATATATATGCATATATACGTATATATATGTGTGTGTGTGTGTATATACATACATATATGTATGTATATACACACACTGTTGCCTCTCTGGGAGCAATCCTGAGCCTTTTCCCTTTTTTTTAATTTTTTCCTAAGGAAATTAAAGCAAAAGGAAAACACAGAGATATTCTGCTCTGAATCTGGCTAACACCAAAAATGCCCTTGATATGAAGAATTAGGAAGTGGTCTTGGATCCAACAATTCTGACAGAGCCGTGAATCCCTGCATCCTTTCAAGAGAAAACTTGACCCAGCAACAGCTGCACAGATAAGAACAAACGCTTTCTTCACCTCTTTAACTTAAATAAGCACACGAAATTCTCTGCCAAATAGGGACTATTTAAATGCTAATTGGGACAGCAGGTGATTTCATTTCCTCTCTGATTTTTCCTTGAAACGAAATAAAAAGAGTTGCAGCAATCCGAGCCTTTTTTGTTATTAAAATGGTTGATTTTGTTGTAAGCTGTTCTATGTTCTATGTGGTATAGCTGCATCTTGTGATAACTAATGAAATTTTTGAAATTGAAGGAAATTACAGGAGAAAAATATCCTCCACATCTTATATCCATGTCACATTAAAATTAATTTACTGAACGAAAAAAAAAGTTAAAAGTTGTTATAAATCAAATATTTTCCACTTGCACTGTAATTTTTAATCTATTTTCTGGTTAATAGTTTAGTACACCTTTTCTTATATGAAAATAACATAAAAATATAAATATTAACCATGCAAATTTCAGTTTTCTAATGGAATTTTTGCAGCATTCTGCATACACGAATTGCACATTTCCAAAAAGTCCACCTAATTATTTTTGGAAATCCAAATCTGCAATCTCTAAAAATTCTAACATAAAACATGAAGGTTTTATATGTGACAATAAAAAATTAGTTATATCACTTTCCAGAGGGCTGCTAAGATGCCAATCATAGCCGCCAAAGAAATAAAATTGAAATATAATAAAGGAAAAAATAAAAAATAAAACAAATTATAAAGTAAAATAAAAAATAAAAGAACTGTTTAAACCATTTTCAAAATAACAAACAGAGAAAAAAGGTATAAGAAATTCCTTAGCAGGAAAGGTTGTACAGTTGGATCTTCTTGGAGAACACAAGACTTCCAATAACATATGGAATGTTATTCAGAAACAGGAGGTGAACAATTGCTCACTTAGGAAAAATAAACTTTATTTGGGGCAAAGAAGGCTGAACAAGAGCTGTGTCCCAATGCCTATACATGCATAGGAAAGTCTTGGTCTGTTGGCGAGTCCCAATCCACAAATTAATAATATTCAAAATTATTGTGCTCTCTCAACTCAATAGCTCCTGAAAAGTAGAGGAACGTAGAAAAATAAGGGACTGTCAGCAAAAGAATTTGGTTTAATTATATTTTATGCAATGTGGGTTTGCCAGAAATTGATACAAGAACATGAAATAAAAGAAATTATTAAGTGCTGATTATAATTGCTATGTTTCATAAAGGATCAGTCATGTCGTGGATGGCACAGGATGCAAGGGGAATTATTCTGAAATGCCAGACTGGAGCTGTAGTCAAGAATGTTATTTTCACTGAAAATGTCAAATATGCAGTAGAAGCTGCCTGTTTCAACATTTCAGTGGATTTACCATGCTTAGATAAAATGTTTTGTTTCAGTGATTTTAAAATATTTCAAGATTATCTTTTAATCAATTCTAATTTTATTTAGGCTGATATTTTTCTAAAGCTGACACATTTTGACTCAGAGACACCAAGGAGATGTCATTTTAGTTACAGAGGAGTTGGGCAATTGAAAGTTTTATAATGTGAAATTTTATCCTCATGGGATTAAAAATAATAAAAAGCACAGATTCTTATTCCTATTAAGTTCCAGGCTTATTTGAACCATTTCAGTTATTATTAAGATTCTGATTTATCATTTCATCTCACACCCAAGAAGAGGCAGGGAAGAAATTACATATATCCATACAAATAGCAGTGCTTGTAAACAAATTGCTACTCATCCCTGAAACCATGGGATTCTTTGTGTTTGAGGTTGCAGAAAGAGGAGCAGTCAGTCCTGACCATGACAGCCAACAGGTATTTTTGTGGGATTTGAGGGAAATCTCACAGTAGGAAACTTAATTTTGTAATGAAAACATGGAGTGTTTTTCTCCTTCAGCTCCTACTTGCATTATGCTGTTGCATCTTCTACTGCATTGTTCAGTGACTGCTTGACGCAACTCCTGAAAATAAAGCCTTATTATAAAACCCATAAGGATTAATCCTTATAGAGGATTATTTCGGGTGAACAAGCTGAGAACAGGTGACTCTTTAGAAGCTGATGTCCTCAGAGGGAAGGAAAAGAGAAGGAAAAATATCTCTTTCAAACTGGAGAGCTGTTTATCAGGAAGCAGCATTTCCAGGCTTTCCATGGGTCTGTTTTAAACTGCATTTTGTAGCATTTTCAGCTGTGCCTGAGCTCAGGGATGGTCACTGCCCTGGCAGCTGGATAGGGGGACCAGCAGCTCTTCCAGGGGACACTGGCACAGCAGGAATGTGCTGCCAGGAGAGAGCACAAGTGGAGAATGGATAAGCAGCAGCAGCTCCCAGTGAGGGGCAGAGCCTTCCCAGAGTTCTGCTCTCCTTTTGGGAATGCTGTGATCCCTAAGAGGATTCCCACCATGCTGGAAGCAGAGGGGATTGATCTCCCATCAAACATTTGCAAGGATTACAAGTGACCTGTACAAGAGGAAATGTGAAACCTCCAGAGATGTGCTGAAGATTCCAGGACCACCCTGCCTTTGATGATAACATCTTGGGGAGCTGAAATGCTATTTTAAGATTCGATTCACCTTAAATAATCTTCAGGCTTTTTTAATCAAAATAATTTTTTCTATTTGTTCAGCCAACAACTGGAATGCAGATGGTTTGTCCAAATGTGTAGTGGACAAGAGCTGGCATCTCTGTTTGAGCTCTGTTCTCATTTTTATGGGGAGCTAAACCTACCCTTTGTAGGTACATTATGTCCTTAAACATTTATGCTGCATCAGAATAAATATTTTCTTTTTTCTAGCAAGTGTTCCAGGATACAAACTAGGTGAGTGATCAGTATGTACCTGACCTTATGTTGTTTGGGAAGCAGCTTTAGGGATTTTAAGAACAAAATGTGTTTTAAGAGTCACATATGGCCACTAAAAATTGCACTTGTTTAGACACAGAGAACAGCCCCTTCCAGCCTCAGTTTTCCCAGCTGGAAAATGATACGTATTGAGACATTTATGGGAGTCAGAATACCTGTATCTGTAAAATATTATTGAAAGCACGATGAGATGGGATTTTAAATGGGTTTCCTGTCACAGACATATTTTCTGAAAAATCCTTTTGCCAGGATTTTCTCTCCTGAGAAACTGAGAGGCCTCAGAAGAGAAGAAAAATAATTATGTGCTGCTGTGGAATGCAACAGGTGCATCTTTGATTTGCTCATGTGAGGTGTTTCTACTTCATGACCAATCATAGGTCCAGCTGTGTTGGGACTCTGGTCAGTCACAAGATTTTATTATCATTCCATTCCTTTCCTTTCTAGCTTTCTGATTATATCTTTTCTTCTATTCTTTAGTATAGTTTTAATATATAATTTTATTTTAATATAATATATACCATAAAATAATAAATTAGCCTTCTGAAACATGGAGTCAAGATTCTCATCTTTTCCCTCGTCCTGGGACCCCTCTGAACACCACCACAGGTTTTCCAGCATTACATTCCTAATGCAAAAATGATTTTAATGGGGATGCCCTTTGATCTGTGTAGTGTAGAGGTTCCTTTTCCCTTGTGTTTTAATGGACTGTATTTCACTTCCATGCAGCAATGGAGCCTCCCTAGCTTCAAGCAATCACTGCAGCCCCTAAAAGGCATTTTTTCTGTTCTCCCTGGGATGCTCCAGCGGTAACTATTTCCATCTCTGTGCAGATGTTCTTGAGCCTCTGAGCTGCACTCCAAAAATAAGACAGGAAGATGGCCTGTAAAGCAAAGTAATAACCATGGCACCAGAGGAAGATCTAAGCCATGTATCAATAACTACTCAAAAACGTGCCAATAACCAAAGTTGACAAGATTCAAGTATATTTAGTTTCACAGGCAAGTAGGACATATGCCTTGGACATTTTTGGGATGATGCAGATGGGGATGGATGGATGGATGGATGGATGGATGAGTTGGCTTTTAATTTCTCTTTCTATATAACACAAACAGAAGTAATGGAAGAATTGGAAGCACAGCAGTCCTATGCAAAGGATCATAAAACAATAAACTTGCTATTACCTGAGGGGGATTGGTTGACCCATATCTTACCTTAATCAAGATAAATCAAAGAGTAGAAGCATTCTATAGAAAGTCACCCCTCTGGAAATTCTAAGCATTGAAAATGTGCCAAAGAGAACTATTAAAATTAAAGGTAGAGTAGTTTTAATTTAAGGTAGAATCTGGTCTTCTAAATTCAGCATCTGTTTCAGTAAGGAGTAAATATGCAAAGAGTCAGTAATTCTCTTTCACCTTTCCATCTCCCACCTGGCTTCTGACTTAATTGATTAAAGACAATCAAAAATAGGCTTAAAAAATTGTAAATGCTCACCTTTGTTTTAATCTATACCCAGACATTTGAATATCTAATTTCTCCCCAAGGCAGCTTTACAGGGAAGAGCCTTCAAAATCCTCTCAACATCTCCAATAAAGCAGTATTCTTCTAAATAAAAGTTTGGAGGCACAACTAATGAGGTAAACAATGATTAGTTCAGAAGTGGCAGGGGAATGAGGAGTGAAGAACGTTTGTTCTGCACCTGCTGGAGTTATGCAAATTTGCCATGAGGCACTGGAGGCCTCGCCCTGGGAGGTGTCCTCAATAATAAGGCAGAAGCTGGTGTTTATACCAACATCAAAGGAAAGCAACTTTCTGGGTTTATCAAGTGTCTAATAAACATACTCAGGACATTGATGTTGTGACGTTGTGCAAGAAGATTTTGAGCCTTAAGATTCCAGCCTCACTGATACTGATGAAAAACAGGAGGCTGAAATGTTCTCATCCTGAATAGACACGGTCACTTAAAAAAAAATCTAAAAGGACCTATTTATTAATTTGCAGTAGGTCTAAATAAGGGTCTATATGTATATTTGGGGGTTATGTAGCATGTGTAAGAGATGTAATTTAATGATACACTAAAATACCTTCACTCAGGATAATAATGCCATTAGTGAGCTCTGCTGACAATCCTACTGCCCTGTAAGTAAATTAAAACCAAGGCCTGTCAGAAAAGTCAAAAGTCTCAAGGGGTTAGAGCATCATGTTTACTATATTTAGAAATTTTAAAAGAGAAAAGAAGTTAGTAGATGCAAATTATTTTTCATATCAAATGCAAGCACTATAATTATCATTATTAAAAATGGTAAAGTGGACCCGAAGCTTGTGACATCTAATGTAAGTCTGCTCTGCAAGAGCTCAACACAAAGCCCACTGAAGTAAATGAAGAGACAGAAAGTAAATCCACAAGCAAAAAAAAATTTAAACTGGTTATTTTAGCCCTCTGCTCTTGAAATTGATTTAAAACTATGTATTTGAGTAAATTATTCACAATCAATGTCTGATCAATTTGAATTCTTTTTGTTCGCAACATGTCCAGAAGCAGATTATTTGTGTAGTTTATTCAGTGTTTGAATGCAGAGAATACTTCCCTTGTATTTTGTACTGGGGATAATTCATTGTATCTACTTGACACCACACCCAGAGTGCCAGTTAATTGGGATCACTGCATGAATCTCCTCTGATTGGATTAACATAAGTGAGATAAGCAAGCAGATGTATAGATGAGCTGAACCACATGGGAAACATGCTCATCTGTCCACTTCAAACTGTTTCTGTGGCTTCAGAGAGAAAGCAATTTGAATTCACATACTTATTTTCTGGAATTGTGCAAAGAGATGGATACTAATGTTTACCCGCTATACACAAAAAATAAAGTTCAATCAAAAAAACCCAAAAAATAAAGTTACAGCATCTGAAACCCTCAAAGGAGATACCAGAATCTTCCCATTGCACACCATGAACCTGGAAAGCTTCCTTATGCATTTGGCATCCAATCATTCTGGAAGGATTGGATCAATAGAAAGTTACCAAGGCCAGAAGTCCAGATGGTGCTGGTTTCAGCCAGCTAAAATTAGCTTCATTGGGTTTGGCTCACTTGTCTATTGCTGTTGATCCACAAGAATTTATGGATAACTGGACAAGAGCTAAAGCCATACCCCATTCATTACTGGATGTGCCTCCAGTTTTTCCTGTTAGAGTATGGTAGATGATCTTTTTTATAATCTGAAGTACATAAGAAATGTATTTTAACCAACAGCTTGATTTTCTGTGATGGAAATTGTGTATCCATTTGTTAACCAATTTTCAGTACACAAATGTTAAATTTTTACTTTATCAACCAAAACCTCAGATGACTTGAACTAATGACTTTTTAATTACCCTCTGGATACGTCAGCCTTGTTGGTTTCAGATACGATTTGTTCCTCTTTGTTATTTATACTTTAGCAGTGTCCCAATACTTTTTATTAGCCAGGTTTATTATATAAAATTAGACACCACAGCGAGTTACAGCTGAAATTTATGCTATTAATAAGTAAAATAAGTACTGATAGGTGAAAGTACAATATTTTTCTGTCTATATAATTCTAATAATATAATATTTTACAAACATTGTACCATAAAGTGATAAAATATGCATCTACAAGGTATGTGAATGATAGGAAATTGTATCTCAAAAAGAAGAGTGATGGTGTTAAATAAAAGACATTCCCAAATGAAAGTGTCCTTATCAGAAATTAATCCCAGGAGAGGTGATTATTGCCCACTGACTACTGGTGTATGACACAATTTGTAAGGCCCCTAGCAAGCAAGTTGAAAGGCACATTTGAAGTGCAGTGATCATGGGTTTTACCTTTCACATCTATATTTAGTTCCAGCTGTACCAGGTCAGAATCAAAGGCAAAAAGGCAGAACTAGAAATGCTCGGATTTCAAAGTGCAGGAATGTTGAATCAGAAAGGTCATTGCCAGTTAATCTGGATGTTTCTGTATTGTAATCTGAACTGTGGGTGGTTGGAAGGATTTCTCAGTGCTACTCACCCCTCTTCTTAAGCAGTACCATAAGTAGATAAAAGTGAGAAGGGTTTGGTCAAAATGTCCCCTGGAACTCCCTGACAATGAGAAAACCTACCAGCCAGAAAAAGTTGTCTTTGCCTATTTCCATTTTGTATAGAACAACCAATTTTTATATATACACAGAGCATCACAAGGGTTTTGTTTTCAGGGAAGGACTTACAAAGTTGTTGACTCGTAATTTCTGAGTTAAAGATGT
Organism: Melozone crissalis; assembly: GCF_028551555.1. Taxonomy (NCBI): domain Eukaryota; kingdom Metazoa; phylum Chordata; class Aves; order Passeriformes; family Passerellidae; genus Melozone; species Melozone crissalis. Next base: position 7,449,845 of record NW_026535823.1, on the reverse strand, counting down.
CCAACAACTTCTGAATGGCAAAGGAAAGGCACATCCAATTTAATGTAAAATGGGTAAATGATATTGGACATATTTTGAAATTGAGAAGGAGAAAAAAAAAACCCTTCAAACTGCCATTAGTCTAAATGCATCAGTCACATTAACCCCAAATTGCAAAGCTCAGGTAACTTGCAGGCCATGGTGATGTTCACTCGATTGTGGCCACCTCAAATCACAATTACATTGCCTGCATGTTCTGTGTGTACATCCATTTCATTGTTCTGTAAATTCAAATTAGAGAGTGAATAAAAAAATTCAGGTTGACTTTAATGTAGCAAAAATCCATTGGTGTGGCAATTACATATCAGTGGGTATCTGATATATAATTGCTTCATGTCTGTTATTAAATATTAACTTCATGTCTGTTATTAAAATTAGAAATTCAAACCCTGTCCTTTGTCAGGTGATGTGTTCACAAAAATATTTAAACTTACTCAGTCTTCCAGACCTTGTGCAGAGGCTACAGAGAGGAGTGAAGAGGAAGATACACAACTAGGTTTGTTTGAAGCTGAAATGAGAGAGACATCATTCTTTGCCTTCAACCTTTTCCTATTTATTGTTGTTTTGCTCTGCAGAAGAAAGTGGCCGCAGATAAATTTCTAAAACTGGTGCCTCTTGCAGTTCATTGCCCTGCATTCCCTGAGTGCAGTGGTGACACATGGTGGCAAACATTACCCTCTGTCACACTTCAGTGGAACTTCTGTCCTTTCTCCCCAGTGCCCAATTTACAGCAGAAAGCAGTGGAGAGCATTCGCCCTCCTCCAAGTGCTCCCCTGTTTCTATGCTTGATAGCTTCCCTGTGAGGAGGCACAAGATATTTCCATCTTCTTCCATGTACATTTGCCTGCTATTTCATTATCATCTGCTAAACAGCATTGCAGCAAATACTTAAATGCATTGTCTGGGATAACAACGGCGACACAGCTGAGAATGTGCTGAGATTGCTGCATGTGCAGCAACTGTGTCATTGCTTCAATGTGAGCCCGTCCTCCCCCAGGTTTGTTTTGCTCTCTTTGTCTATCTTGTCACCATACTTCTGGTTTGGCAGAGAACTTGAGTTTTATTTATTGCATTTCTGAAATAACTTGTGCATTCATGGAGGCATTGAAGAGTTCCTTGCTTGAGTGTTATTGCCTCGGTTCCCACCTGGCTCAGCGCTGAGGCAATTACACACATACTTCTGACAAAATTATCTGTTCTCCTCAGGTAAAAGGCTTGGATTTATCAAGCAAGGAAATTTGCTTTAAATCCTCGTGCCTTTTATCACCCCACAAGCACTGGCACAAAGATTACTCACAATAGCCAATTCTCAGCCCTTCCCAGGAGCTGATCTCAGGAGGCAAGAGGAAGGTCTCATCTCCAAAGCAATTCCACCTTTTTCATGTAGGGTGATAATTCTACTCAGGTTTTCTTTACTTGAAAGTCCTACTTTTCTCCATTTGCTCTCAGTCAGCTTTCATGGTGAGGAATTACTTTTCTCATTATAATCATGAGCTTTTCTTCATAAGATATTGCAGAGCTCAGAGATGACTTTGAGAGTGTCCTTCCCCCGTTTCCCCATCAGTTGGCATGGAGACACAACAGCTGCTACAAATCACAGGAAAGATGCTTAACGGGTACATTTTAGAGAAAAGTTCCTGCTAAAGAAACCACTAAATTTGCAATCATAGCCCTTGTTCTTGGGTGGCTGTAGCAAAGGGAAAATATATTTTGGAAGTGCATACCTAAGGTATGAGCAAGCTTGTGCTGAGAGACAAGCTGGGATGGGTCTGAAGCATTTACATTCTGTGCAGGAGGTGATTCTTGGCTTCCTGGCCAGAGATGGAGCCCTCAGAGGTCAGGATCCCGCAGACCCAGGGACACCAAGGTGCAGTGGAGATGCTGCCTCAGCTCTGAACTCCTCTGGCCTTCCATGCCATCATGACTCTCCAGCACTCAAATATGTGAGTTCAGAGCTAAGGCCATCATGTACAACTGTAATATTCACATTTTCTAGGGCAGCCAACACACTGGAAATCATGAGGTGATGGTGCAATGTATTAATCTGTGCTGTCTATACAGTCCTGCATGCCAGAATCAGTACCAAGCCCCCTCTCCTCCTCCCATCCTGCTTAGGAGCACATGGAGATGGGCCAAAGCACACTGCCAATTCTGCCTGTGAGTGCCTTTCTGGATTGCTTTGGATTTAAGGATGGTATTTTTCCAGATAATTGCCTTATCAGACCGTGTAACTTCCTTATCAGACCTTACATAATTTGTAACAGCCCTGTGTGCGCTCCCTTTGAAGATCAGTGTTCCTCTATCCCCTGGGACCTGTTTGGAAATTCCCAGTGGCATCTTAGGATCAGAGCCAATTATCTTCATTCTTTTTACTAGGCTGTATTTTGGGGATTTTTTGCCCCCTTCCCCCCACCCCCCCCCCCCCCGCCCCCCCCCAAATTCTCCATTTTCAGACTGTTACTATTTCCTGATTTGTGTTAACAACATTGAACAGGTCAAATAAATCTTTTCCCCAAGCCCATTCCTTCCCCTGGTAGCAGATATTTCTCTAAAAAGGGGTTTATGGACCGTCTGGAATTCCAGCCAAGATTTAACAAGTCTTTAAAAATTAAACTCAAAATTGTGGATCGTTGTGTTTTCAAAAAGAGGCAAGTGATTCTCTTTAAAATCATTAACACTCCTTTAAGTGGTGATGTGCTCATATTTGATCCTGGAAGTTCCCTTTTTCTGCTTAGAATACACTTTTTGCAGATGAGCAGCATTCCCATTAAAATGAGGGTTTCAATGGAAATGCTGACATATTGAAGCAGAAAAGATGGTGCTTTTGAAATTATGCAGGATACATCAGGTGGGATATATTCTTTCATAAAAATTATGTTCTTATAATTATATCACTCTCCTTCTGCAGTGTTGAGCTGCTGACAAGTTTAACCTATGTTTTTTGGGAATGTTATACCAGATACCAGTTCCTAAGAAATCAGTGAGTATTGAATGAGACAAACCCTCAGCACAAATGTGAGCATCAATCCTGACCTTCCTCCCACATCCTTAACTGCTTCTATTTTTATTTGGGAAATCAATTTAGGATTTGTGACACCAGCACTTCACTTTTTATTAAAGGTGAGATACTAATAAGGGAAGTGACCATGACTATTCAGGGAACCACTGGCAGACACAGATGTGGACCCGGGTGTCCTTTACCTGTCTGAAAATGCCTCCTAGCAGAGACTTAATTTTCCTTTAGGTCACCTTTAGGATGGTGAAAGTGCCACTATCAACAGAGTTCAATTTTTCACTCCTAGAATTATGCACGTGGAGTGTACACACACATATTATAGTCATAGATAGTGATGGAGGACAGAGTCAAATAACTCTTTTCAAAAAGGGTTTTTTCTCCTTTCTTTCTTTCTTCTCAACACCACTATGGCTGAAAAGAGCATCTGATAATTCCACCCTTGCTAATGTTGATTTGAAAACTAAAAATGAAACGGGAAAAGTGTTTTCTAAGATTAGAGAACACGAATATGCCCTGCATGTTTGGAGAGCATGTTTGGTGAGCTGTTGAGGGGTACTTGTGACTCTGAGGTTTCCACAATGTCTGTGGGGAAAAACAGAACCAGTGCTTTTGTGCCGTTGAACCCAAATAGCTCAACTTCAGTGTGGAAACCCTGATCAAACCAGACAGATGAATCCATCAGACCCTAATCCCCCCTATATCCAAGAGAAGGGAGGTTTCTAGCCTCACTACACTCAATACCAATGCTACCAAGTTTTGCAGTAAGCTGAAAAAGACTCAAAGTAGCAAAAGTGTTCAGAAAAACACTTTCAAGTACTTGTGTTGAGAGATGAAGGCTCTTGCACAGCAGGCTGGGGGCTCTGTGACACTGGTGCTGTGTATGCACATGTATGCACAGCTCATGTTCAGCCAGGGCTGTGGCACAGCCATAACAAAGAGGAAAATCACCCCAGCATCATTCCTGTGCAAGTTTTTATTTTATAGAAGAATGGCTGCTTTCAGAGTCCTTCAAATGTTTGAAATGCCTGGAATAAGAGCTCAAGTCTCTGTAACTCCTCAGAGGAACAGAAATCTTTTAGATGTCTGCTATGATCCCAAAAACTTTTATTTTTGGTAGCACTGTTGTGCTTATGAGTGTATGGTTCAGAGGTACTCAAGGTTCTGACCTGTTTTTATGTTTGTTGCAGATCAATCAGAGCTTGAATAACTTCTGCTACTCTGAAGAAGCTTAAACTGAACTTGTGGGAGTAGCAGGGAGAGGAGGTGAGCTGAGGAGCTTGTTAATGAAGGCTTAGAAATTACAGGAAATCACTGTTTGGATGCATTGCATTTTTTTTTTGCAATGCATTTTTTTCCCCATCTAATTGGTCTTTGCCTTTTCCATTTTGTCAGTTTGCATTTCCAGGTAAGGTTATGAGAGAAAGAGAAATAATCCTATTAAATAAAAACACAGATTTATATTTATACACACAACTTCCTAGAATATTTATTAATATAATTCTGATAATTCATAAGCAGATATCTTCCTCTTCAACATCTTCTGCACATTGCATACTAATCCTCATGGTGTTTCAATTACTTGCTTTAGAAAGCAGCATACAATTGGTATTCTCAGAAGTTATATACATTTCCTCACAGCTCCTGCTTACTGTTTCATGTATGGAAGGAGTGAAAAATTCATCAAAAATGGAATTCATAAGATAATTCATCAAAAATGGAAATTATAAGATAATTCACAGACTTTATTGTCCTTCATCAGCAGGACCTGTTTTCTCCCACCTTGCCCTCCTAAGGACCAGTTAGGTAAGAGAAACCCTAATGAATGCTTATTTTGTGCTTAGAAGAGTGTTCTGATTCTGATTTCCTTGAAGCAAAGGAGGTTCTTCATGCACAGGGGTAAAACAAACTCTGCTAGCAAAGGTGGAACAGCTGGAATGATGGAACAGCTCTCCTAAGAGAAAAGGCTGGGAGCATTGTGACTGTGCAGCTTGGATTGTGGGGATAAAGCTCTTGAGTCCTTCCAAGGAGAGATGGAGAGCTTTGGGCAAGGACTTGGAGTGACAGGACAAGAGAGAATGGCTTTGAGCTGGGAGAGGCATTTTTAGGCTGGATATTAGGAAAAAAATCTTCCCCATGAGGGTGGGCAGGCCCTGGCACAGGGTGCCCAGAGAAGCTGTGGCTGCCCCTGGATCCCTGGCAGTGTCCAAGGCCAGGTTGGATGGGGCTTGGAGCAACCTGGGACAGTGGGAGGTGTCCCTGCCCATGGCAGGGAGTGGCACTGGATGGGCTTTGAGGCCCCTTCCAGTCCAAACCGTTCCATGATTCTGTGCTATTGCAGGGTACATACAATGATGAGGTCAGTATTCCAGGAATGGCCACAAACAGCTACAAGATTTAGTCAAATGCCCAAATCTGCCACTCTCCCATCTGCATTCCTTCAGTTCTGGCACAGATTTTGATGCCATTTTCAGCTTTCCAGGCTCCAGAGGACACATGGGCAGTAATATCTCAGCATCTCCTCTCAGACTCTCCCCTTCCAGCTCCTGGGCCTCCCCAGGGAAAGGTGAGTGATTTGTGCTGTGAGTTCCCAGCCAACCCTGAGGGGGTGGAAGTGGGTGATTTCTGCTGGGTGGTAGCATTGAACCACTGCCACTGTGATCACCCCAATCAGTTATTTTGTTCAGCTTCTTCAGCACTCCCTTCCCCAGCTGTGCTGTGGCTGAATGGCTCTGTGATGCTTTGGAGAATTATGAATTCTGTTCAGTTTTGTGAACACTGTTTGTAATTGCAATAACTGCTGTGGATTAAATCACTTTTCTTTTTTTTAATTTTTTTTTTCTGTGCAAAAATTGCTACACATTGTGGGGATAGAGTCTGAAAGACTGCGACAAAGAAATCCAATTTTATCACTGTGGAATGACTCTTCCCAGATCGAATAATGGTGCTACTGTCAGCAAGGCTTTTAATTGAAATGGATTTTATACAGAAAACTAAACTAAGCCTGGCCTGGCCTGAGAGACCCAAAGTCCTCCAAGTGCCAGCTCACCCAGTGACTCAGAAAACTGATTTACACCACTTGGCCCAGAAATCTGGGGAGCTTTGCCCATTAGCCTGCAATATACTGAAATTCTTTGAACCAGGACATGCTGTGCACAAGCATTAAAAAATAAAATAATTTATGTTATTTTATTTTTTAAAAAATTATAGGAGATGTTGGAGCACTTCTGCTATGGAGACAGGCTGAGTTGGGGCTGTTCAGCTTGAAAAAGAGAAGGCTCCAAGGAAGAAATTCTTCCCCGTGAGGGTCCTGGGATAGTGGAAGGTGACCCTGCCCATGGGAGGAGGTAGCACTGGATGGGCTTTAAAGTCTCTTCCCATCCAAACAATCTGTGATGATATGATTCTGTGACTATATATTTCAACTTGATAATACAAAAAAATGCTGTAAATGGCTGTGAGCAGCCTTTATTGGCTCCTGGGGCCGTGCAAACAGAGACTATGAAGTATTGGGCACCTTTTAAAAGCACCATCCTGGTTATGAGGAGCAGTATAGCTGCACTGCATTAATTATTCCACATCAAGGAAGCAAAAATGCTGCCTGTCAGCTGAGGCCCTGGAGTACAGAAAGACTGGAAATGTGGTTGTTTTCCATTTACAAAGGTGTTTATTTACACAGTATATTGATGTTCAACTGCCTGCTGTGATGAGCTGTCTGAATCAGGCTTTCCTACCAGAATCCCTTTCACCTCACATTCAATCTTGTTTAGTCCCAACAAGCAAAGACAATAAATGGAGAGGAATCACACACATGGCAATGCAGTTCTGTCCATGTCTTCCCTTTCAACACTCTACTACATTTATTAAAGAGTGTGATACCAGCTGTAGAAAAGTTTCAGTCACTAATTACTAGTTCCAAGATGTAGTCAGGCTGTGATTTTTATTTTTTTTCTGCTCAGTTCAGTGCACTTTGGACTCCATCCCACATCAGCAATTTGGGTCTCTTAGTATGAAAATTAAATACATTCCAAAACCTGTGTAAAAACTAAGAGAACTTAATAGCTGTCAAAGCTGTATACACAGATACAAATTGGCTAAAGCACAGGTAGAGGGATGATCACCATCTGGACAGCATTCACGTGGTAACCACACATTTCTCACGTTAGGGATTTGGCATTTCATTCCTGCTGAGCTTGCTGCCAGGCTGCAGGCACCTGAGCAGAAGCCAGATTTGGAGCTTTTCAAAAGTCCAGACCTCCTTTCTATGGTGTCAAGTCCAACAGCTTTTATTTGTTGAAATAGTGTTAAAACCAGCTCTTGTGAGACTTTTCTTGCTGTTTGTGCATCAAGGTGCAGGGCCCCAGAGGGACACCAGCCAAATGCCAAGGTTTCCCAGTGCAGCTCATGCAGCTCATATGGTTCTGTGACTCTATATTTCAACGTGATGATACAAAAAAAATGCTGTAAATGACTGTGAGCAGCCTTTATTGGCTCCTGGGGCTGTGCAAACTGAGATTTTGCAGTATTGGGCACCTTTTAAAAGCACCATCCTGGTTATGAGGAGAAGTATAGCTGCACTGCATTAATTTTTATTAATAAATAATACTCAAAATCAAGGAGTATTATTTATAATACTCCTTGATGCCGAGTATTATTTATTAATAAAAATAATAAATAATTACTAAATAAAAAATTAATAAATGATTACTCCACATCAAGGAAGCCCAAGGGAGACTGATGTGCATCCTGGCAGCGTGCACCAAGGTGAGGGGACGCCTCTCTCTGCAGGATGGAGGTGACTGCATTAAACTCCTGGCTCAGCACCTGCTCCTGATGGGATGATCAGCACACACAGGTTTCTGTGAGGTCAGAGGACAGCATCTATAGATTGCTGCCATGACAGGGAACGTTTTGCAAGCTAATGGCTCAGCCACTGCTGCTGGGAGGTGACAAGGCACGAGGCATGGAGTGCTCATTAATGCAGCACTGTCCTTGTGGGAATTCAGTGTCAAGAAGCTCAAAGACTGGGTTCATCTTGAAGGTTAGATATGTGGGTTTCAAATTATTGATTGTGCAGTGCCTGTGAAGCTGCAGCTGGTACATTTGAGACTTTTTGATCGGGTTTTTGGTCATGTTGAGGTCGTTGCCTCTTTGGTATTGATGTGACAGAACAAAGTTTGGGGAACCATGTGTCCAGTTTGTTCTGCTGTGCCAAAGTGTGTGGCTTTTGTAGAACCACTGGAATATCATTTTTAGCTGTAGGGTCTAATAATGTACTTTGGTATTATTGCTGTGTCAGCTGGGATATAGAGCACACATGGAAGGTTTTTTCAATTTTTAAATCAGTTTGTCATGTATGGATTGCATGTGATGGCAATTACATATCATATAGTCGATATTTTACTAGATTAATAATTTTTAGTAACTTTTGGGTTATATCCTTAGGAGAGATATTTTTCCCAGCCTCCTGGTGTAGCACTTTGTTCTGAGGTTTTGTGTAGCATGAGGATATAACAAGGATGAAAATCAAACTGGACTTACCAAAGCATCTTCAGGTAACTTTATTATCAAATTAAACTCGTTAATGTTTTGGTAAGTGTAATACTTTGCAATAAAGGGAAAAGTATACTAAATTTTAATAATAAGTTTAAGTTTCAATTTTCCTTCTGATTTTATGGCTCTTTTAACTTGAGGTTTTCAAAGAGTCTAGAAAATTGGGCACACAGGTAAAAGACTAATCCCTGACCTAAGAAGTAAACAGACCTTGGGAAACCACCAGGAATGACATGAGAAACTGATGGATGTAACAAAGAGCACAGTGATAAGAAAATAAAATTACAGACACTGCTGTCAGGAATGGCCAGATTTCCAGGAGTTTGATGGGATTTAGGGGAGAGAAAGGCACTTAGAAATATTTGGAAGGGAGCACTGGGGACTTTTTGTGGTGACAGTCTGAAAGGCCAGCAGCACCCAGGGACCTGTGTCAGCAATGCCAGGATTACCCTGGAAATGCTGTCAAACATTCTAAATTTGTGTGCTGATATAGGAAAAATTACTTCTGCGGGGAAAAAGAAACCAGGGACAAATATTTTACGGGGAGGCCAAGACAGAGAAGGAGAGAATATGTAAAATTACTGGGGAGAGAATATGTAAATATGTTTACTGGGGTAAAACCAACATGCATAACTGGTCGGAAGAGGCTTAAAAAGAATTCTGGGAGGTTTTGTGCCCAGTTGTGCAAGTGCTTCTGCACCCCTGGAATAGGTGCTGAGCCAGCAGGGTGCCCACCAGGGAGAAAGGGCACCACCCCTGCATCCTGAAGCCCAATATTCCTACAGAATTCCAACAGATTGGGATTTCATGGGCAAAAAGTCTCATTGTTTTCCTTAAGAAACCACTTTCATCATTTACAGTGTTAATGACAATGTAGGAAAATGGCACCCCCTGATATTTTTCAGGGGATTTTTCACAAAGAAACTAAAAAAATATGTTTTATTATATTTACAAAAGATCATCAGTTATCTCTGCTTTTTAGAGTAAAACACTAAAATCCCTTTACAACCCATGCACACTGCAAATAAAGCCACTTTTCTCTGATTACCACTCCATTTCCCTAGGTGCATAAATATTTATTTTTCAGTCCTTTATAGGACCTTAGACATACAAGTAATTGCTCAATCACCTATGTGCAAGGTGCAACAGGTTTTATAAACAGAAAAAAAATCTAGGGAGATTAAAAGCAAGGATCAAATAGATATAGGTTAAGAAAAGGTTTTTATTTTGGGGTTTTTTGCAGTTTGAGTAGTAGGGACTATTTTTTCAATATGTCTAACAAATAGGACATGTAAGCTTTGTTTGATCTGTGTTTACCATAGCCACAATACAAAATTTGTCTATAAATGCATTCTTTTACCCTTGTTTTTAAAGAGGAACAACCCCCCACACCCTTGTAAGCCTGATATTAAAGGATGATTTGAATGACTTAAAGGATGATTTAAATAATGCTATTTCTCTGCCTCTTCATACAAATAACCCTGTAGGGTTCCCCTTTCATTTGCTCAATTTTTCCTTGAAGTTTTAGATATTTTTTATTCTAAGATTTTTTAATATAAAAATTCAGAATAAACTCCTAAAATCTGGTTTCTGATTTGCTCTCTTGAATATGTTTTTTATTGCAGGGGCTTATTTTTATTCTCCAGATCCTGCAATAGCAATGTTACTATTTATTACTTTGGCTGCACTTTCCTCCTAAAAACTCATTCCTTTCTCTAGGTGCTATTTCACTTTTTGCTGAGGGACAAGAGCATATTTCTGTCTGTTTGTGCCAGATTAAAGCTCCCTGGATCAGTTGTAGAGGAGTAGCAGGAAATTAGGGTTGTACTTTTATCACTCATTTATTTATTACCATTGCTTATCCATTGCATTGCCAATATTGACCGTGAACGTATCCAGATAGCACACTGTTTAGCATTAACACACTTTTTCAATTCCAAATTGATTTAAATCTCATGAAATCACTTTTGGTTTACAGGAGGTATCTGTGCCACTGCTGCACCAGGGCCTCTGAAGCTCGTGGTGTTGGTTACATAGGGTAAGAAAAAATCAGGATGACAGGTAGTGGAGAATCTTTCTCCCAGGATCTTTTCTTCCTTTCCTCATCCCAGTAATTTTTTAATTCTTAATGCTGTAGATTTTTAAATAAGACTGGTACTTCTTATGGTGGAACTGGGCATGGATTTTTGTCAAAGGTTTTCTTTTAGGCTTACTACAGGAAAGCTGAAGCAAGTCCTGCTCAAATTTGGCCTTTTCTCAATGTCCTTTAATCCTGTTTTGGGTGTGCCTCACCCTTCTCCTTTGGAGAAACATTGGAGGAAGTGTACTATGCTGTCAAATTCAGCTCAGAAGATAGAACCAATCCTACTTCAGGTATTTATTTAGGATGTTGATGTTATTCAGGCTTTTTCCACCCCCACAAGCCTTTTCCTTGCTTTGCTTTGTAACTTCACAAGGCAGAAAAGGTTCATTAACCCCTGCTCAAGCAGTACATAAACCAGCAGCTACAACTCCACTCACCACATTCATTTTTACTATTGTCATTTGAAAATGTCAGGAGCTAGAGAGCTCAACAGTCTGAGGACTAAATGAACAATTTGTCTGAGCTACACATAAATGTTTCCAGAATTCTGGACAGCTCCCAGCACCTGCATTTTGTACTTCCCAGTGCATGACCTTGACAGATCAGATCAGCTTCCCAAAAGGAGAAAAGCAAGGGCAGGAGGAAAGGGAGGGAGGGTGAAATTGCATCTTTATTTATCTGAAAGCATTATTTCCATTATTTTCAGCCAGCTGAACGGAGAATGGCACAGTGAAGTGTCCACAACAGCAAGAAAATGAAAAGCAATCCACAGGTCACGCTGGATGCGTTTTAAGACAACTTTCTAGGAATGCTTATGCATAATTAAATGCAGCGGAAATAATTTGCTCAGTTTGTTGGTTGGGGTTTTTAGGTGGCAGTTGAAAATACTGCACTTCCATGAAGCTCAAAATGCAAGATGAAAGGTGATTTCTGTCCATCAGATGCAAAGCTGCAGCCCCACGAGGCAGGAGCACACCGAACTCCAGGGCACCCTTTGCCTTTGGATCACTGACTGCAGGGAGTGCAAACTGTGCTTGTGCTAACCCTGGTGATTTAAGAGGCTCCCATGCCATAATTCCTGTCCCTGGGATTACAGAAGGAGAACAAGCACAACAAGAAAGACAGCAGTGTTAAGCAGCTGCATAATTCCACAACCACGGAAAATGCTGTGGCTACAATTTCTGAGTGCATGAAAAGGAGGAGAGAATCTTCCAGCAGGATCAAATGAAAGCCTGCATGAATAAGAATGCACACGGAGAAAATGCATCCCACAAGCAAGAAATAAGATCAGAAATTTATAACTCCACATACAAATAAATATGAAGAAGAAGCTCATAACTCCTGGAGGAGCAGAATGCATTGCAAGCTACATGAGCATCACTGAGCCAGGCACCTGGACCAAAAGTTGCTCACAAAATCTTTACATGAGCTCCCATATTTTATCTCCTCACCTAAATTGCCTGTCTTGTGCATCTCTTGTGCTAACTGAAGGCCCAAGTTGGCCATTTGGGGCACCCACCCTAGGGAAGCAAGCTGATTCCAAGCACAGCCACCAAGGGCAGTTCAGCTTTTTCTGGACTTCCAGATTGTCTTGCTTTAAGCTGAAGGGTGATAACTCTTATGTTCCCCCAAAGGGAAAGGCCATCAACTGTGGTTACTCAAGAATTTTCAAGAGCTGGAAAGAAAGGAACTGTTGGAGGGACTTTTTTTTTTGGATGGTGGAGTTATTTGACAGAGAGAAAAGTAAAAAGGCATGGAACACACCACAAACTGGAATTATTCACTTTTTTTTTTTTTCAAAGTAAAATATTCTCAGAACACTGTCTCAGGGTTCTTGTCTCTGGTTTTCACTTTCCTACTCTATTTTCATTGGCAATAAACAAAATTAATTTTCCTTATTTAGCCTGGTAGTTGGTTTGTGGTGTCCCTCTCTGTATGTCAGCCCATCAGCTTTTTCATCTCATTCTCACGTCTTGTTGAGGAGAGGGTGGCCAGCAAAGGTCCAACAGCCACAATGCTGAAAAATCCCCAAATTTAGAATGAGAATTAAACATGGAGTGTTCAAGAGAGCCACAAATTTCCTGGCTTTCCTAATCCTTCCTGGTTTTTTATATAACACGTTCTTACCTAGAAAAAGTTTCACTTCCCCTAATTCCTGTTTTCTTGTAGTTTAGCAACCTCTATCAAGCTGCCTGGTTCTCAGACAATGTAACCACAAAATATCCTTGCTGTGCTCAACTTTTTTTTTTCTGTTGTCATTTATTTGTGTCTTTTTCCTTGTACAGTCTGCTACAGTTTTAAATTCATATTTTACTCATCTCTATTACCTGCCTTGATACCACAAATTAAAATACACAATAATAACAATGCAGATTAAACAGTAATAATTTGGTTTTGTATAGAAAATTATTTTTGCACTCAGATTTTATAAAGAATGTATTTCTTAAGTGCATTATAATTTTTAATCGTGAAAGACAAATGACACAGCAGGTATTATAAAATATTACTGCAGCACACACCACTCACAGAAAAAAAACCCCACAAAAGCTACGTAAGCTTTTAAAAAACCCTTACTATTTAAAAGAATAAGAAGTTTGCATTCTAATACATGACTTCTACTGCTCAGTACAAGGAACTGCTCTGTTCCTGTGAACTGCTACTTGGAATAATAATATTTTACAGGCTGTTTTTGTGAGGAGGTTTGTAAAAACAACAATACCTGCTGGTGATTTAGTAAAGGCGAAGAGCTCTTAGGAAATAAGGGCAGTATTTTCAGCTGGAAGTTATTAAAAAGGTGCATTAGAGGGTAAAGAAGAGAAGTATTATACCCATGGAAGTGTTGCTAAATAACCACTTTTTATTGTGTTCTGTGAGCTATTAGCCTTCAGAAAGCTCAGCACAATAACATCTAGAGACAATACAGTAAAGAAAATACAGCAGTAAAGAAATCCTTTTGTGTATACATCACCTCTGCAAATACCAGCCAAGAAGCCACAAGGTCTAAAGAGAAGCTTTGTAATTTCTCACTGCTTAAGCTGTAAATAATTGCTTTCTGTATGCTGAAATGTTTACTACAGGCACTAAATGTCAGCATCTCCACTGACCTTGTATCCTTGCTGTCAGGGTTGCACAGAGTTTTGCTGCAGGGGAAATAAGGCAACAAACAGAAAATCTGATCTAGAGCATTTTTTTAAAGCTATTTGTTTTCTGTGAGGTCCAATTTATCAATTTTTTAGTCAATCACACATGTGGGCATGCAATTAAAGTATAAAGATACAGTTTAGTGGCCCTGATGCTGTACTTGATCATGGCACACGCACAAAAAAGATTGAGCAAAGCACTTTAGCAAGTGCAACTACTCATTAAATTGATAGTTCCTATCATTTTCACGGCACAAGCTGCACAAAATTTATCTCAATCACTAAAACAGCCTAGAAAGCATCAAACTCCACTGCCCCAGGAAAAGGAAAATTCACACTCAGCCTAAATTTTAAGTTCCAAGTTCAGAATTCTCCAGCTTGTACATGGGCTAAAGGGAATTTTGGGAGAAGGTGACTCTGGGAATAGGAAATACTCGGCAAACAGAAGGTCCTGAAAATGATTAAATTTGTGGCTGTGAATGGCTTTCTCTCCATCACTATGGAAAAAACCTTAAAGACCTAAAAGCCAGCAACTAGGTTAAAATAAATCATCCTAAATGGTCATAACCTTTGTACTTCAAGGTCAGAGCAAATTGAGTATCTGAGTCTATTCTTGCTTCTTTCTGCTCTACAAAAAATGAACCATCTGACACTTCCATGGCATTTGTGTTTCACGCAAGCACTTATCAATGCCCATCAGAATGGCATCTGCTGGTGTCTCTTCCTCTAAATGGTGATGAAGGAACAAAGTCCTGTAAAAAGGTGTGGGTGGGGTTTGCTCTTCACTAGTGGCACCACAGCAGCTTTAATCTAGCTGGGCTTTGAGTAAGTGCTGCCAGTTGTTGGCAGAGTATCGTTAATGGTTTATAAAATATTCTTTTAATTGGTGAAATGCACCCAGAGGCCTCTTAGGGAAAATAAGCCAGGGTGTATTTATATGCAAGGAAGCCTAAAATGGATACTATTGAAAAGCAGAATGTCAGCCAAAATATCCCAGTCACTTATAGCAAAGCACTTTTCAAACACTTTACTGACTCCAAACTTCCTCCCTTGAGTAGGATAAGAGACTACATAAATGACATTATTTTTATTTTTATTCTGTGGGCTGAGGTTGATATGATTGCTCCCTAGGTCAGCTACATGCTCATAGACAATCATGTTTAAGCATTTTAAAGTATTAATTCCTCCAAAGGATCATAGTCAAGCCAAGATAGATTATTTTCATGAATAATTCTTGTGAACTATGATATCAAATTCTTTACTAAGTTCAGATATTAATCTAATGCATTCTACTGTTCTCCCCAGAATATGGAAATTAGAGTCAGTGGTTCAGAAAATTCCTCAGCAAGGCTGGAGGTCCTTGTGGCTGAAGCCATGAAATATAATATCTTTTGCTTCCAGAATGGATGGATCAATGAATAAAAATGGGATAAGTATCCCTCATATTTTCAAAGCTCCTGGAAGGATATGAAGCCTTATTACAGTGCATGTGAATGAATTTGCTTGCACACACTCTGCTTAGACAGATCTGCATCAAGGCTTAATGTGAACGAGATGTGTTGGATTTGAACATCCCATAAATCATCTGGGATGATTGCTGAGGCCATTTCCTTTGGCAGCACCTTCTAACACGTAACTGTAGGGATCAACTTGGTGGAAAGGTTTAGAAGAAAATCAGCTGTGAAACAGCCCCACTCTTACACCAAGCAAGGCCAGGTTATGCCTGAGATTTACATCTAAGTGAGCAGAAGTGGAAGGGCTTTTTTTTAAGCTCTGTGTTGTCTGAGGAGTAAAGTTGGGCTCTCTCTTTGCAAATTGCAAACATTAGTTTCCCAAAAATACAGAGATTGGGCAGGGATGCAGGTAAGGTTTCTGCCCCCTGATGTGTGGGTCAGGGTTTGCTATCAGCACAGTGCTACTCCAGTCTGTAGTTCCATCATCAGAACAATATTTGCAAACTGCACCAGCAGGACCAGACTCCACTCTGCTAAATGTTCTCTAAAAAGAGACTGAAAACCACCTGGTAGTCCACAAGGATCATCCAGGGAATGCAACTAGTTCCAAAACAAACTTTATCAGGACTAATTGGAAACCTGACATCAGGGTGTCTCAATCTCTTGCCCCTCCCTCTCCCATTCAAGAGCTTCCACTAGGATTCCACAATGAAATATCTGGTTCAGAATTTGAAAGTTCTGAGAAAACAAATAAGGGTTGTTTAGCTGGTTTATTTTTAATATGGTAGAATTTATTTCAAATTGCATCACTGAAAATTGTTTTACACATGAAACTCTCTTGCTTTAGTTTCACAAAGTTTTTTCTCCCTTTTGAACTTCAGTTTGGATATAACTATATAAAATCAACAGGGGCTCATTTCCCCTTTTCCAACACAGATTACATAGAACTGTATAAAACCTCTCTCCACAAATTAAAAAAATAAGTTCCAGTTTCTCTTCCTAATGAAGATCAGCTTGTGCCCCCCACTGCCAGGAACATTTTCATGAATATGACCCCAAATCTTCTGTTATGAGAAACAAAGGCAGAAGAAAAGTTCAAAGAAAGCCTCAATCTAAGATGAGCCACTGGAGATGAAGGCTCTGATGATAAGACCCAAAGCAGATTAAAATGAGAAAGAAGGACAAGAGAAGAAGAGGTAGCAAATTTTTGTAATGAGAAATATCATAAGCTGTGATGTGGACAGTGAGGAAGGAAGGCAGTGGAATTTAATTAATGAGTGGTGTCATAGAATCACAGAAGGGTTTGGGATGGGAGGGACCTCAAAGCCCATCCAGTGCCACGTCTGCCATGGCAAGGACAGCTTCCACTGTCCCAGTTTGCTCCAAGCCCTGTCCAACTTGGCCTTGGGCACTGCCAGGGATCCAGGGGCAGCCACAGCTTCTCTGGGCACCCTGCCCACCCTCACAGGGAAGGATTTCTTCCTAATATTTAAGCTAAACCTTCTCTCTTTCAGCTATAAGAGGAAAAGAAAAGAAAAAGGACAAAATCCATAGCAGAAATTTGGCATCATAAGTCTGTCTTTTCATTCCTCTCCTATCACATTAAATTAAAAGGACTGTTGGGGAATTTTCATGGTACCCCTTGAGGTGAATAAAGTACATGTTTGTGCTTAAAGATTAGCAAAAAGAAAAGCAAAACCAAACACTTGATTTAACAAACAACACACTGGGCAGAGTCCTACTGCCTTAAGCAAGGAGACCACAAAGCTATGTCACCAGCCAATTCCACATAGGCTATGCTGAACAGTTACAATTTTAATTTTGCTTCACTGTAAAATAGTGACAACTTATATATTCTGCAATATAATTTAACCCTGTCTCATTTGTACACACCTGAGAATTTGCTAGGAAGCAAACACAACTTCCCCTTGCTCAAAAAACCTGAAAAGCTCACGTGGGATTCTTTGCCAGCTGAAAATTAGACAGCTAATACTCTCATGCATGCATATTTCTGGTGGTATTTCCACAGTGTTTTCATTCCATAAGCACTTCCAGCACTGATGTAACACCTTCTGTTTCACAGATGAACAGAACCAGCTCTGGCCAGTTACTCAAGATCAAGCTGAAAGTAAATTAACTCACACAACTAGGGAATACTGTGAAAGTTCTGTGCAAGTGTGACTTGAATAAAACATGGCACACAGGAATGAGGAAAAGAAAGCTCTTCTTGGTTCAGCCAGTCGAACAAATCTTTGAACTTATGGAATTCTCCCTTTGGAGGAACACTGCTTGTATTCTAAGCTATGGATTTGTATCTGTGTACTCTTAGGCATATGGTGATCAATTTTAAATGAATTTAAAGGTGAAATGCTTTTATCCTGTCAAAAGCAGCAGCTCAGTCTGTGTTCATGACTTTTGCATTTTGAAAATGCACACTCAGTAATGCTTCACCTCGCAGGAGGGAAGAAATATTCCATTAAATAGCAGTAAAAATACTTCCACTATATTTTGATTTTTGACTTCAAGAAATAACTGCTTCATTACCATACTTCATAGACTCATTAAGGCCAGAAAGGACCTCCAAGGTGTTCAAGTCCTGCCTTCATCTGAGCCCCACCATGCACATTAAACTATATAGTGAAGATTCCTGTAAATGCAGCTGTAGTCCTGCATCAAAAAGTAGCCACACATATTTACAACACCTACACTGAAACAGTTGAGGGCCTGTTTTATCTTTTGGAAGCCTACAGTTTTGATCTAGTTGTTTCTTGTAGAAAAATGTTTACAGTGAGAACATTTCTATGCAACAGATTTTTCCATAAGCATTCCAGGGTGGTGCTGCTTGTCTGTGCAAGTGAAAACAGCTTTTCAACTCAACTAGGTCAAGTCTCTAACAGATAAACTGATAATTATGATGTGCATCACTTGTAAATAATAAAAAAGTGTTTTGGACTGGGGGTGTGGGGGGGGGGTGGTGAGTGCTGTAGGGAGAATGGAATCAAACTGAAGCTTTCTGTCTCTGTCAATCAACCACAATAATAAAATAAACCACAATATTCGGGATCAGCATCTTTTCTATTCTGGTTCAATTCCCTTCTACCATTTCTGGCAGGAGAAGAAAGTCAGCTGTGAAAGAATTTAGTTGAGCAGAATAAACTGGCAAGGAGCCACTGCTCAAAGCCCCTCAGCTGAGCGCAGCCCTGGGCTTGTGTGTGTTGGAAAAGGAGCTGTGGGAGACACTGTGGCCTGACCCTGCTCTGAACCCACCCCTAAGGCTCAGCTGCACCTTTCACCTTCATGCCAAATTGCTGTGCTGTGCCCACAGGTGTAGGAATGCCCAGCACTACAGATTTTTCTTTGGGCTGCAAGGGAATGCTCAACAATATCATTTCTCAGGAATATGGATCGTGCTTTAGCCAGCTTTAATCCTCAGTTGAATTTTTTCCCATTCCTGTGACCAACCTTTATTATGGGCACAAGATCTCAACATATAAATTGATTTTTTACAAAAGTAACCTTCAGCTGCAAGAAGTGAGTTGTGTGTTTTGGGGACAGACCAAATACTGGAATAGAGGTGCCCAGGTCAAGAAAAAGATGTGATAAATGCTATTGACTCACTGTAGGAATTCAAGGATGACAAAATACAGAGAAAAAGAGGTTGTTGCTGCATGTGTCATCACCTGAGCACATCACAGGGCATGAAAACCTGTAATCCTTCCTTTCTGATTCAGAGCTCTGCAAATATTTCCTTAGCTGGCGCAGTCAATATTGGGATCACTTTGTTAGACATCTGCTCAGAAAAGGCCCAAAACTGTAAGACATCCATTCCCCAAGAGACATGATAGCACTTCTGACACCTTTTGACAGTCTTTTAATTCTACACAGCTGATATTTAATCACTTGGGCATTGAAATGTTCTTTCCAAGGAAACCTGTTATAAATTTGTGTTTTCAGTACCCTTCAGTCTTTGTGAATAATGGGACTTAAGTAATTAATTAATTGTGTGTCCCCTTTTCATGTAGGCAGAAATTTTCTTTCTAGCTGGCAATTTATAGAAAAGTGTTACATACATTTTTCTTTATTTCAATAGCCTTGCATCAGATTTTTAAATCTATGATTTCCAGGAAAAGCTATGAAGAAAATATTAATACAAGGGGGAAAATTTTCAAATTATTTGCCTGTGTGCAGCCTTCCATTGAGTTGGTTCCTGTCAGGGATCTTTCCTCTTCTGCCAGAGTTCCTACCCTGTTTTCCCTCTCTTCTGAGCAAGTGAATGGTAATACTTAGTCCCAGACTTGGAAAAACCAAAGCTTTAGAATAACTTTTGTTCAGCCCAGTTTTTGGGGCTTAGTGACCCAACAGGACAATCACATTAGTGGCACCTAGTGTTGGAGTTCCTGTTTCACAGTGGAAGGGAAATTGGAGTGAAAAAGTGATAGAAATCAAAGTGATGAAATTCCAAAGTTGTCAATTCTGTCAAAGAGTTCCCGCCAATGCAAACTTCAAATATTAATTTAAAAGGAAAAAAAAGTGACTTATCTGTGTTTCCTCAACCATCTCAAGAAGCAGGCCTTCTACATTCCTTGTTGCCTGATGAGATGGAGTTATTTTGTCTTTTTATTTGGGGGGGTTTAGCTAGTTTTGGCGATAAACAATTTCATATATATCAAGTATAATAGTGCCAGTCCCTTTGTAAGTCCTTCCTCGTGGTACCCTATTTGCCAAAGTAATACAAGGCTGTCTGCATTAGAGACTGAGAGGTGCTGCAGTAATGGGCACATTTTTAATTTCTATCATCAACAGAACACTTAGATTTAAAATATTCAGAGGTTTAGCCAGGCATTCCTTAAGATTATTTAAGTTGGGGTAGTAGCAGGAGCTGCAGAGAGAATGCTAGAGGGCACAAAGAGAATTTTGAGGACTAATTCTTCATTTTTGTACCCCTTCACAAGGCAAAAAATATTAGAACAAGGCTAGCAGTTAAGGTAACTCTAAGTGTCAGTGAATATAGACTCAGCCTGAAACAGGAGGTTTCTGCTAATGTGAGAACAACCTATTTTCCAGGACAGCTGATCAGTTGGTTTCTGCATGGAGCAATGACAGGATTCACAACTATCAAACTCAGTATTTTTACAATGTACTTTTCCCTCTCTTTGAAAGAAAGAAAGGAAGACAGCTTCATTCAGACAAGTAATTCTCTGAAGACATATGACATCTTTAGAGTTTTACCTTCAAGGTCTTAAAAACTTTTTGATTCTGAGATCATACTGTGTATAGAAGGTTAATTCAGTGACACTAGAACAAGAATGGAAAGTGGCAAACTCAGAAATACACTTGAGATAAGACTTGACATGCTTTAATGGAGAAAGATATGCTATTCTTGAAAACCCTGTTGCTTTTACAGGATTTTCCTTTGCTTTTCAGAAGAATTTGTTGTCAAAGTCTCACCTTCAAAGCTTGAACAAGAATACAAAATAGCCACATCTCTATGCATACCTGAACTAATATTTCTCCCTCTTAATAAGGTACTTGTATTTGAGATGCTGAATAACAACAAGCACAAAATTATTTGTTAAGCATCACTCTCTAAAATCATCAAAACTGTAAGGAAATCATAAAAAACCCAAAGAGACTATAAAATTAAAGAGGTGGTAAGTTGGAAAATCGTGGTGGGTACTTTTTAGAACCAGAGCAAGATGATGTTTTTCTTTTTATTTCAAAAATATACATCTATTTCCAAAATGGTGAGCTCATGTAGCACAGGCTTTGTAACATGGATGTTCAGTTGTTGGTACAGGAACATGAGGTAAAGACATGGAAATTCCTAAACAAAACCTCCCATAGTTCTCACAATCAAACCCAGCAGTTTAAACTGATGGTTGCCAGCCCTGAAGCACACAAACTGGGCTGAATTGCCTGTAAAAATGCATGCAATAATATCATATAATCTTTGGAACTAGCTCTGACTCAGTGGACCAGCCTCACCAGTAATCCAGCAAAAATGATTACAATAATTGGGTTCTGAGCTTGCAGCAGTGTAAATCTTTACTGGATTGTCACCAGTAAAGTACACACCAGCTCTGTGTCTCAGCAGAGTCACAAAACCTACTAAAAAGTCATTCACTAATAAGTACAATCAAAACCTGGGAAGAGCCTTGAACTTCATCTATTTTTCAAGCTTTCAGGCAAGTTTTCTCTAGCAAAGAAGCCAAGAAACGATTATTTCATGAAAATAATCCTTGTCCATCCCATCAGTTACCTTTTTATTTTCTTCTTGGAATGAATGAAACCTGCTGCCTCCAATTCATTACCATTTGGACTATTTTCAATCTGGAAATGTCCTTCTGGAACAAACAATATAAATCCTGATGGCACCAACATATTGACGTATCCAGCCTTGTGACATCAGCAGCAGCTTTCAAGACATGCCCAATTTTACATGTTTCCTAAGTTACAGCCAGGTCAGCCATTAATTAGGAACTCACTGCCAATGATTTTCCAAAGCATGATTAGGTACTTCAGACACACCAGCAGCACCCATCAGCCCCCAGGCCAAGAGAACAGAGTTGGTTGTACCAAAAAGTGCAACATAATCAAGTTTTCATGGTCCCAGCCTCAGTTTGAAGCCTGGCTCTGCTGGAATCAGGTGCACTGCTAAAAGCAACTTTGGAGAACAGGACAAAACTGTCTAGGAAGACATTGATCATCATTGTCTCACTGAAGAGCTTCTTCTCCCAGCCACTTTTCTCCCACAAGTAAAATTTGTGAAGAGATTATAAAAACCCTGGTGTGAATCAGTTCTGAGAATAAGCAGACTCCAGATAATTCAGCAGAATATTCCAGCACTGGTTCTTCTCCTGTCGAAGGGATGACAATGGCAATCAAAACTAAACATATTTCATTAGTTGACCCCAGCAGTTACAGCTGAGCAGCCCCAAGGACCCACTACTACACCCCAGTCCCCATCAGGGGCTGAGTTCAACCCTGCAAGAAAAAAGCAGTCTTCTAAAGTCAATCCTAAAATGCTGAGGAATGCACCTAAAATCAAATGTTTCCTTTCCAGAGAGAAAACAACTCCAAATGAATGTAATTTGAGCAAGTCTGGAATCCATATAGATTCCAGGAAGCTTCCTCTTGGAAAGCAAATGGTGTCCAGTCTATACCATATTTACTTTTTATACGTTGTCAATACCTTCAGCTTGCTTGTAATCCAAACCAGGCCAGTTTTCCCACACAAATCCATGTATTGATCTTCCTCACTTCTTCTGAAGCCTTATGCAACCATGAGCACACTCAATATATGTCTGTTTAATGAAATAGATGCTGGTCTATACTACATATCTTTTGAATCAGATAGTCTTCATAAACCACCAATTTCAAAGAGAAAATACAAATTTTCCATAGCTCTTTCATCATTTTAAGAGACACATGTCTCTCTGTACTGAGTTTGGCTGCGATGGAGTTAATTTTCTTTGTTATAGCTTTTATGGGGTTGTGTTAGGATATGTGATAAAAACAGTGTTGATATCACAGGCTTAAGTTTTTTAAGAAAGCTGATAGACATTTCCTGATGCTTTTTTTTTCACTGCCATCAAATATATAACACACTACTTGTCTCAGTAGAGTTTTGATTTCAATAACATATGTATTTGTAGGTGAGAGAGACACCTATGAAATAGATATTAATTATTCATTATAAACTTGGGTATCATAACCTAGCTCTTAGCAGAAATTTCTGGGGTGGTACACAGAAAAAATAAGAATTATGGATGTGTGCTGCTGATGGGAAGTAGAGCATAAAATCTTTTTGTTTCATTGCTTGCATGCACAACCTTGGGCTTTTTTGTGAGTGAACAGACTTGTCCTGACCTGTGAGGGTTTTCCTTAACTTCCCCAGGGCATAAAGGAAGACTGATGTATGTGTAATTTCCTCAATCCTCCTTTAAGCCCTTTTTGTAGGTAGGGGTGGCATTAACTTCCTTCTGGGACAACCCCTGATCTCCACAACTCCTCAGAGATAATGGGGTGTAGCCTCACAATTACACCAACCGACTCTTTTAACATCCTCAGGATTTGTAAAGCTCAAGCTCCTCAACAGCTCACACACAACTCTTCCTTCACTGGTGGTGGGTCTGTTTGCATGGACCTGGATTGGTTTTCCCAAAAACTCAGGTCCAACAGTGCTGGTGAAGACTGAAGGTGAGGGATGTGCTGAGAACCTCCATCTTTTCAGCTTTGCTGCTGACACTTCTCCTGTTGAACTGTGGGCTTGTATTTTTCTTCTGTTCCTGCTTATTGTTTCAATACCTGATGGACTTTTTCTTGTATTTTTTTAACATCCAATGCCAGGTTGAGCTGAGATTTTTGCTTTTCTAACTGCTGGTCTGCACATCCCGGCAATGCCCTTGGAGTTCTCTATTGCCACATGTTCACAAATATTTTTATTTGCATATTAACGCCAGAGCACAGAACACTTCCAAGTCAGCATACCCTCTGGAAGCTCATAATTTACTCCTGAATTACTACAGCCCTGTCATGACCTCTAACACAAAGTTAAACCAAGCAGCGTCTTGTCTAAAACTGGCTTATTTTGCAACTGTTTTTAAAATAGGCCGATATTAAAATACAAGCCATGTTGAAATGAACATAATTATTCATTGTAGGAAGATTTCTGTGAAAATTACAGCTTTTCTGTGTTGTTCTTGAAGGTATCACTAGTGGTTTGGAAATTTGGATGCATCAAGAATTTTGTTTTTAAGGTAACTTTTGTCCCAAAGGGCTGTCTATGAATATTTTATCCCAGCTTATTTTATGACTGTGTGAATTCACCATTTAAGCTCCAGTTATCTGACAAAGCAGTGTGACTCATTTTCTGCTTGCCTTTTCAGGTGTTTAATTCAGAACTATTGGGAGAGCATGTCCATCCCTCATTATCCTTGGAAAATGGCAAATCTGATGAAACAGAAATGACGCCAAAAAGAATTATTTCTCTCCTTCATCTTTAATTGCAGATTTGTGTGGACTCATGCAACTCTAACTTACCTAAGGCCTTGGACTGCTGATTTTGTTGTTATTTTAGCTCAGATTTTTTTAAATTCTTCTTGTGGAAAGAAGAAAAAAAATTGTTAATCTCTGTATTGGTAATGAACCATTTGTGTGCAGCTTGCACTGTCTGAATTTAATTTAGGTACTCTTACTGATCTAAAGCTTGGTCAGCATTCCTAAATACACAAGTTCATTTCCATTTCTGTTATCCTACTGCTCTAAACTAACAATTTTCCTCAAGCATATAATAATGTAGAAGCCCCCAAATATTCAGGTAAGAATTATTCCTAGCAACCAATGATGCAAAAGTACCCTTGAATAAAACTGCTTTTATGGCCTGCAAAAACTACAGAGCATTTTGGGAATTTAAATAGGCTGTTTGCATACTCTTCAAATGAACATATTGAAATCAGGTGATTGCCTGCAAGGCACAGTGCACCATTTAAAACAGGGATATGCATCCTACTTGGAGAGATTAATGGAATTCCCTGTACAGTGTGTGTTCCTGCCACTGCTTTAAAGGCTCTAAATATTGAAGTGAAGAAAAGGGATCATGGTAGTAAAACAAAAGTTCAATATATGGCCTATGATAGCTTAGTATTTTAATCCCCAGAGAGTTTTTGTGTGACCTTTGTGCTTCATTGCAGCCATCTAAGAAACAGGGAGGGAAAATGTGTCTTTTCCCAGCTTCCTTTTAACTTCCTGTTTTATTACTTAAATATGCTTTTTTTTTTTAATATAAAAGTAAGCATCAATATGCTTTCTGTACACAGGTCAATGTTTCTTCTCAATACATGTGAAGTTTTTTGGCAGCTCTCACGGCTGTGCTGTCTGTGCAAAACCCTCACTTCATCAGATGAGAAATGCTGTGGGTCAATCAAAATGCTTTCCATATATTTTTTCTATTATTGTTGACCCACATGACTTTCTCCCACTTTTCCTCTTGGCTGCCTATGTGAGCTATCCCTCCTTACCCCACTCTGAAGAATTTTCTCCTCCCTGAGCAAAGAAGAGCCTCTGGTGTAGACCAAAAGACTTTTTAGAAGGTTAAACTATAGCAAACATCTAAAAGGAAAAAAGGAGGAAAAAACCAGAGTATATTGATTCAAGGGGCATTATTAGATGGATTGAAATGCTCCTCTTCTGCTCTGCTAAAATGACACGTTTAAGGAAACCACCTTGATCTCTCACGAGCTATAAAGGAGCAGACACCAGGGGAACACAGATTCCCAGGAAATATAGGAAATTGTTCAAGTGCCTTCCTTTAGCTAGGAGCTCACACAGCCTTTTGATCACTGGTTAGGATCTTGTTTCATCAGTTCAGCTCACTGATCTTGCCTGGATTTGTCAAGCTTTTCATGACTTTCCCCCTCTGCAGGCTGTCCATGGGCTGCATTTCCCCACGGAACTCTGCCAATGCAGTCTGGCTAACTATCTGCTGGTACTACAAGCTAATAAATCTTTCCAGGAGTACAGGCAGCCCGAAGAATGCTCTGAATTTAAACTCTGCTTCATGTCCTTGGCTCAGCTGAAAAAATCTCTCCCTGAGAACAAAAGCTCCGGCTCTTAAGTAGAGCTGAAAATTCTTGAAGTGGCAAAACATTCCCTAAGTCTGGGCTGAAGTTTAACTCTGGATAAGCAATCAGAGGTGGGCACTGTCTGAGAAGCTAAACCTTACTTGGACTGGCTTTTACTTCAGACTTCAAAAACTGACCTAATTGCCTATTATATTTCTCTTCTCTTAGTAAAACTCATTGCTGTTTCCAGAGAGATTCCATATCGGTTCCCTGCAAAATTCACTTAAATTGCTTGAAGGTTAGAAATCAATAAATAAAGTGTCAGAGAATAAAAACCCATCAAGAAAGGAGAAAGCCCTTTCTTAACTCATTTTTCCCCCCACAATCTCTTTGATAGAAAAGTGGTTTTGGTAGATTTGGAAAGATTTTGCCGTAAGTGTCTTTCCTTCTCTACATGTGGATCATGCTGGAGCATCAAAAAAAAGGAAATATTTTTCCTTCCCAGAAAATACTGCTGGTTTTTCTTGCTTTTTGGGAGGATTTACAACATAGTAGAGAAAGAAGTTCAGAAATTTATCACAAGGAGACTTCTCCAATTAACTGAAGAGTCACGGCTCAAACAGGAAATAAAATCATCATGCCAATATTATATGTATTACTTTAACATTCAAATGGATTTAATGTGTTTTTCTGTACGAGGATTTCAGATAGTTATGAAATACGGTTTCTTTCTGTGCTAAGCTTTCTAAAGCCCAGAGTTCTTGCACTCTCTGACACATATTATCCTTTCTGTTGATGAAATATGAGATTTACAATAAGCTCTATGTCTAACGTTGTTCTTTACACTTTGATGAATGTTACACTTATCCCTAAATTTATGAGCAAATGAAAAACTTTTACAGCTATGGAATAGAAAACAGAAAATAGTTTTCTCATTTTAATAACTTTAATTAAATTTTTCTATGTACTGTAATTTTAACACTCAAAAACAGGAATAGATACACCAGCAAGTAATAAATCAGCCTTGCCATTCCTCTGTTATTTCCCACCATGAGTGAATGCTACAGATTTATGTTCTGGTAATTCATCACTCTCCATCCATTATCCTGTGAATAATTTGGTGTGTTTATAATAAGAGATTCTAAAACTCATTATATTTAAATCCTCAGAAAGCGGAAAGTGCATAAATTTGACTGTAAAAAAAAAAAAGTCCTGAATATGCTGAATATGAAATCAGCTTTGGTAAAATACAGGTCCAAATTTACAATTTTTTAATTTAAGGGATAATAAAACAGTATTTACCTGCTGCAGCTGAGCAGGGGATGGTGGGTAAAGCCTCTGTCATGACAACTATAGAAGTACATTAAGAAGCAAAGATCAGCTCAAAACTACAAGCCCAGTCTCCTAATGGTTGCAGCCTCACTTTCATTAAATTAAATACATTACTTCATTTGGTGTATTTTTGTTATGTGAAAATCTAATCAGCTTTGCTATCCAAGATCTTTACAATCTTTTATCTGTCTCTTATTGAGTTGTATTTAATCTATCTCATAGCATGACTCTGGTGATCAGCCAAAGGTTGGACTAGATGATCTTAGAGCTCTTTTCCAACCTTAATGATCCTGTGATTCGTGTCTCATATTACAGTGAATGGTTGGATTTTGTCATAATCTAATTTTTATAACATCACAACTCTGAAACCATTGAAATGGGGAATGTATGCTGGAGTAAATACCCAAATAGAAAACTTTAAAACTCTGCACAAGGGCTTGAAGCTGTGTCAGGGGAGGTTTAGATGGGTTTTAGGAAAAGTCCTTCCCCCAGAGGGTGGCCAGGCACTGGAACAGTGACTTTTCTCAAGTTTAGACCTTTGATACCTTAAATCTGAGTTCCACTTTTCTTTCAGCTAGGTGTAAATAAATTTTAGTTTCCCTCCCTATTGCAGTTGTGAAAAGAATCAATCAAACACAAAACTGAAGGAGTCTAATCAAACCACGTGCTGGGAAGCAAATCATCACCTGGTGGAGCCTGCTTTGTGGCCCAAAATTCCACACTGGGCTTGCTTTAAGCATTGAGGATGGTGGAGACACTTGAGAAACAGCAATTTCCCCCAGAGATGGATTTCCTCTGGATGAAAACATTGAAATGGCAGTGTCACTGCTGCAAATGGGTTTTACTGAAGATAGATTCCTTTAAATTTCATGCAGGTAAACATCATGTAATTGGCACCATTCCAAACCAGGGATTCTGAGAGTGGGACACCACACTGCTGCCATGTGCTCAGACCCTTCACACCACTCCTGAGATAGGAACTGAGAGAGGATGAACAAACAGACACTCAGAATCTCAGATGAAAAAATGATATGGCCAAAATAATGAGCATAAAGTAAAAGACACAGAATTGAAAAATAAATTCTATTAAAGGAGAGAAAAAAATTGATTACCACAGCACAAAACTCATGAATCTTGTAAAGCAGAAACTGTTTTACACATTAATTCTGAATCCTACTTCCAAAGGACCAGTGGTGGGTGGAGATGTTACAGAAGAAGAGATCCTGAAGCTCCCTGTTCAGAGAGTTCCCTGTCTGAGACCCCTGCTGAAGACACAACCTCTGAGCAAAACAGGCCCAGCAAATGGCAACACTGTCTTCACAATCTTTTTTTTTTTTTTTTACCTTCGCCATTAGGCATTGTCATTATATTGCAAAGGTTCTACTGTCATTATATTGAAAGGGTTCCATATTGCTAGAGTTTCCTACCTCCTTGATGTTTCTCATAGACGGCTCCTCTAGGCACTGACTCTTCCTCACCCCCACAGTAACCAACTGACTCCAGACCCCCTCAGTCAACCAATCCACTCTTTGTAACACTCTTCTTATTGGCTACAGGTGTGACCTGTTAACATCAGGCCTGCTCCTAATCCTTAGTAATTGGCTCAGCTGCAACTCTTTAGGGGATAAGATTACTTTCTATACTACCTTTATTTACCTATATTCTATCCCCCTACAATAAGGTCAATTTACATTTCTCTGTGCAATATAACATTTTTTTAAATGGGAGAATTTTGCAAGACTTGGGAACAATTTTGAGTATGAAAACCTAAGGGGAGGTCATCAAGACATTACGCATTTGCCACCACATTGGTAATGAAAGCTTAATCCTAAATGCATCACACCTTCCTATACAGGTATGTCTGGCACTGTAGATAATCCATGAATGAAAGACTGAAGAACAGACCTGAGGAAAATTAAGCAATATGCAATCTACAAAAAGTAGGGGGAAAATATATTCCTACAAAAAAAAAAAAAAAAAAAAAAAAGAGAGAATGAAAATAATTAAATAACTCAAGTGTTAAACTCTTGCAGAGCATTTGTGGCTTCATTTTTTTTTCCAAAAAAAAAAAAAAAAACCAAAACACAAAACAAAAACAAACAAACAAAAATCAAACAAAAAACACCAAAAATCAAAACCAAATCCACAACATTTTGTTGTGAACAGGTGCTGGTTGTGTCAGTAGGATCACAGGAATCTCAGGATATGTCTCGTCCAACTCCTGCCCAAATCTGAGGTCAGCGCAGATTGCTCAGAACTTCATTCAGCTGGGAAATAACAGATTTATCTGCTTGTATTCCTGAATAATTGTAAGGCTATGAAGGAAAGCAATTTTTCCAGACAGATTTCCAGTCATGAGCTATATACATATATTATATTATATTATATTATATTATATTATATTATATTATATTATATTATATTATATTATATATTATATACAAGTGTGTAAAATAATTCAGTGGGCCATGCCTAAGCAACTCACAATGTTTCAAGGTATCAAATCTGGCTCTCAAGAAGACCCAGAGACATCATCACAATAATTTAAATTATATCAAGTGATAAGTGTATATAAAGCAAGAAATGCTTTCTAAATGAGTGCATAAAACAGAATAATTATTTGCAACAGAGAGTGGGCAACAAAACCCTTGCAGTGTTTGGAACTAGACACTTATGAGCTGAATTTATAAAAATAATGATAAGAGCAGCTGATCTGTAAGAGCAGATCAGCTGCTCTAGAAAAAAAATATTTAGGGGAAGAAAGGGATTGTGAGAACTTCAGCTCTGCTAAGGATATTTACTGTTAATGCAGGCGGGAAGAAAAACTATAGGAAAATCCTCTAAAAATTGTTTAACAGCAGTAAATGTCCACAGAACATATATTGCTAGAAATAATTAAAACTGCTCTTGATAAGTACTGGAAATAGTACAGAAAAGAGAGACAGGGTGAACCTGCAGTGCTTCCCTCAAACAGATGGAAGTTACATACTGGGGATAAACACTTTAGTGTTTATTCATTTATCAAAACAGAGATTATCTTAAAAAGTGATAAGGAGCTAGCACAGGACCTGCTCTTGAAATAAAACCCTGTCATCAATGCTGCCTGGGAAAAACTCCTTTGTTTTCTGGAGCACAGGCAAAGTATGTGCAGAAACAGAAAAGGGATATAAATTACATGAGACTAATGTCAGCTTGCTGAAAATCACCCTTTTCATCACTTTATGATACAAGTAGATTGGGTGCTGCTTTAAACCCTGAAAGTAGCTAAATTCTTCTTCTCTTTCTTATGCTAGCATTTCACAGAATTGCAGAATTGTTAAGGGTGGAAAATCAAGCCAGCACCATCACCATGTTCACCACTTAACCACGTCCTCAAATGTCACAAACACACAATTTTTGAACACTTCAAGGCACCCCTGCCCTGGGCAGTCCATGACAAAGCCTGGCCACCCTCTCTGTGAGGAAATTTTACCTAATATCTGATATAAACCTCCTTTAACAAAACTTAAGGCCGTTTCCTCTTGTCCTGACAGTCTGCTACAGGATGACTTTTCATTGTTTATTATTTCACCATTAAGAATACCCTGTCAGTCCAGCCTGTGCAAGCACACACTGTGATATTGTTCAGATTTAGAGAGGGATGTTAGTTGCACTTGCCAAAAAAGCCAGAATCCCTGCAATGTTCCAATTCATCCTGAAAATTAATGATATCTTTCAGCAGGAGCCTGAGCAGTTGCTTGAGCCCAAGCCTGCCTGAGACGGAGCTCTGTTGATCTCTTCTTCCTCTGAAAGACCCCAAGGGAAAAAACTCCTGCCCCTAATGGCCAGCTAAAGATTTAAGAAATTAATAAATAATATCAGGTCCTCCAACTTTTAAAATACACAAAGCTCAAAGCAACTGGAAAAGGTAAGAGAGAAATGAAAAATTAATTTATGCATTGTTTTCTATCTGTCTCTTCCTGATTTGAATTTTACCAGTACAGTTAACAGTTATCAATACACTGAGTCCTAGCTCTTGTTAGGAAACTTATTTAATAATAATCTTTCAAAAAATAACATCAGTTTTCATTTTCCTTGACTGGAATCATGATATGGCTGCAAGGACTCTGGACCTTCAAAATAAAACATGGCAGACTCCAGTAAAAGCAAACATTTTAATCTATCTCAAAAATAAAGAGAAAAAATTTAGAATTAACTCATAATTCATATTTAGACTCTTTAGAATCTTCAAATAAAATATCCAAAATGTGCTTAACATATCATTGGAAATCTAAAGGCAGACCAAACAAATTTGTAACCAACCACTATGCAGAGAAGTTTATAATTAAGTTCTCTGTTTCCAAATACAAAAAAATTAGTCAAGAAATGTGGGAGTTTAATAGAGCCAATCACAAATGAAAGAAATAAAGCCTTGTCACTGTATATGGGATGGTGAGTACTATGTTGTCTCTTGAACAATTCAGGTGCATTTAAGAAGGATTTCTGCATTAATGAGCACCCCTGTAAAGTTTGTGTTTCCACCTCAGTGCACAGAGATGAGCTGCACAGGCAGAAATCTCAGTGCCAGAGCTGATCACCACTCTGGAGGCTTCAGTCAGCAATCCAGAAACAGGAGGGAAGAAAACCTTCCAAAATTAATCAGTTGGCTCTCACTTACCAAGGCACAGCATTTTAGAAGAAAAGAATAAACATTTTAGAAGGAAAGAATATTTGTCACTGAAGGTTTTACTGGTAAAAGCATTTCTGACTTTATTCTGTTCCCTGCAAAACCCTGCACACACAATTCATTCAAGCAAAATGCCAGACTCTGAGGCACTCAGGTGCTGCTGCAATGCAGGTTCCAGAAGCCCAGCCTAATGAGTCCATCAAACATCACCTGGATGCAGAGTGCTACAGGATGAGCTAACAGCTTGGGACAGGACAGTTTCTGCCACAGAGCACCTCTTTTCATATCTTTTTACCACAGAACCAGGCATGGCTCTATGGCGGGGCAGCAAAGACAGAGCAGGATTCAGATTTCTGGCAGGAGGACTTGATGTGTCACCACCTCCCACCCTTCTTCACCCAAAACCACAATGCATTTCCAAACATATTTCCATTTTTGGTGTGTTCAACTGTACCTGAAGGGCCATGAACAGAAATACAGAACCAAAGACCCACAAAATGGTTTGGGATGAAAGGACCCCAAAGCCCATCCAGTGCCACCCCTGCCATGGGCAGGGACACCTTCTAGTATTCCAGGTGGCTCCAGAAGCCCAGACTGGTTTGAGTTGGAAGGGATGTTAAGGTAATTTTAAGGTTATTCCAAGGTCAACCATGGACATTTCCACAATCCCAGGGTGCTCCAAGCCCTGTCCAGCCAGGCCTTGGACACTTCCAGGGATCCAGGAACAGCCAAAGCTTCTCTGGGTACCCTGTGCCAGGGCCTCACCACCCTCACAGGCAAAGATTTCTGAGATATCTAATCTAAATCTAAGTATATTACTGTAATTAGTCCAAAAAATACCAGCATAGGCTCTTCACTTCCAAAGGTGTAACCCTGATAATTTTCAAAGCTTTTCAGCATCAAAACAAGGAGGTGTCTCTCATTCTGGATAAATTTCAGGCTTCATTATATACTGTATAGGAAGTTATCTCCTATGGTTTCAGAATATCCTTATATTTCAGAAGTTTATTATTAAGGTCATGCAAACTGTGGAGAGACATTTGTATCCAAAGATGTAGCCCCAAAAATTATCACACATCCAACACTTGCCTTGCAATATTGTTGATATTGGATAGCAAAGATTATTTTTCAAAGAACATAATTTTTTTTCTGAAAATGAAAATTGCTACACTAAAGAGAATACAATTAAAATATAATTTTCAATAACATCGACTTTTGCTGACTTTTTAATGTCCTTTTTCTAAATGGTAATTCTCTTTCCAAGTAAGAAAATCTGTATAACAACAAACACCAAAACAAGACTCCTTTGAATTTCTATTGTCACTAAACAAATTGTTTTCTTATCTGCACATTTAAAATAATATTAAACCTTTGCTTTTTCTTGTTAAATACTCCAGTTCTCAAATATCACCCATTAGTTACTAAAGGGATAGAAACTAAACCATAAAAATAAAAAAGATTTAACAGCTGATGAAGAAATTAAATATATAATGCAACTAAATAAAAAAAAAAAAAAGAAACAGCCCTTCCAGGGCTGCATTTCACCTCCCTATTGTCCACTCTTCAGTAATCTCTTTGTTAAATACTATCTGCAACACATTTTTTATAGCTGTATATATAACACATATATTATAGCTGTATATTGAAGCTTTTCTGTAACCTCCTCATACCTAAAGACATTTCCATTATAAAGCTGTCCCTGCAATCATATGGTTTTGTCACAGCTACAACTTGTCCTACAGAAGAATACAGTGTCATTTACACTGTCCAATATAATATCTGGTGATTTTAGTGGAATTGTAGAGAGGAAAAAATATGTTTCCTATCTTTTTTCAATGCAAGCAAATAAAACTCAGTTTTAAAATAAAATCCACATGCAAAGATATATAGGCATTATCTTCTTAAAATAAAACAACTTTGCAAGAGTGAACCTCCAAAACCTATACACAACTTTATTAAAATAAAGGACAATGCTGTGCACATTTCTTCAATATTTCAATTCATTCAGTCTCATAAAAAAATTTTAGCCAATAAGCCAAAGTTACTCATTTGCCTAAAGATAAATCCCATGCTAACTGAAATATTTTAGGATCCCAAAAATTAATTCTGAGAATCCCCTCAGGAAGGTGACTAGTCCAAAATATTGTCACAAGCACAGTCTAGGTTTCCGAACAGATTATTGGCTGCCATGCAGGCATTTCTTGCTTCCTGTGGTCCTCTTTAACCTGAATTGTGAGATGTGCTGCACACACTGGAAATGCCAAAGTGGCACTTAAGATACTCCATGTATCCATGTAATTATTGGATCTATGGACTTCAATATCTGTGTTGATAATTAAAGGAAAAGGAAACCCAAATCTTCTTCTGCTCCGTCAATATGAAATATCAAGGGACTTCTTTTCCCCTTCTGTACTAGGTACAATTTAACCTTATAACCTTCTTATGTATTATTTTTTCAGTTAATTTATACTACAAAGTAAAATAATTTTTATTATTCCTTAACATAAGCAGCATTTTTTTTTCCAATTATCTAGTTACTAGAGGCAGAGGGAACCATCCTTTACTTATTGCCTGGCCTTGGCTCAAGCTAATTTAATAACTAACACAGACAGTGATGATGTTATTATGGGATGGTACATTGAAATGTGAGGAAAAGAGCCAACAAGAAAAACAGAACATCTTGATAAAGACAAGATGTTTTTGGTTCAGGAAGGATACTATTTAAAATTTGCACTATTTGTGTTTTCTCAACTGAGAATAAAGTAACTAAAATAAGCAAATATTTTGATTTTGATTAATATGGAAAAAAAATTTCATTTGTATAGTGGCTTTTAAAATACAAAATAGCATTAAGGTCTCAGAATAACTTTGAGGTGTATATAGGCCCTGTGGCTGAATCACTTCATCCACCACTGGAGTGAAACTACTGCTGAAATGAAATATGAAAATGTTTCAGTTCATGGCAGCCCAGCCAGTCACGGGAAAAGAACCAAAGAGTAGCTTCTCAGTGTAGACCTAAAGAGAAAATAAACTTCATGAATGGAAAGGGAGTCAGGCTTTTGGGTTCCCATCCCTTTGCTTTAACATTTCTGTGCCTTTTGGGTCAAGCAATGTTAAAGGAACCCTTTGGCCAAGACACTCAGACAGATTGTGGGTCATATATCTTCCAGTCATGTGTGATTATTTCTATAGATAGATCTTTTCCAGCTATAGAAACACTTTTTCCTCTCTCTATTATGAGAAATATCTGTAGAGTTGACAACTACTACAGCATTACTATTAGTGCTACTGATTTTTACCCCATCTTCTGCAATTTGGCTTATTGGTAGCTTTATTCATAAACCCACATTGAGTGACCTGCTGAATTGTTTTCAATTCCTGGTGTCTCAGATAACAGTTTTCTTCAGAGCCTCTAGTCCACTGCAGAACAGCATTTTCTCACCAAGAAAAGCAGTAAGTCTTTCCTCTGCATTCCCAGGAGAATCTTCCCTGCTGGCATGTGGAGGGAGTGGGTTGTCCACACAGGACAGCTGGGACTGCCCAGGTGCTCAAATGTTTCCTTCATCTCTTATATTCCAGATTCTTCCATCCCTGCAGGTACACTGGAGTCTTTTGCACTCAAGTCCAGCGTGTCAGCTTATATATATATATTTTTTTTTTTTTGTCTGAACACAGAGGGAACCTATTAAAACACATTTTGTTTAAAGCCTTAAACGTGCTGGAGTGGTGGTACTTTAAAGAAATGGCAGCTGCATGGCCCCAGGACTTTTTTCATCCGTCCTGCCACTGTGATGCAAATAGCATAAGTGCCTATAAAGACATGGCCCAGCTGGGCATGTTAAGAGGCATGAGCACTCATAAAGACCCAGTTCTATTACTGGCACCAAAGGCGAGGTCAATTTAGGAAACGCTGCCGCTGATTCACAACCTACTTCTTGCTCCTTGTTTTAATGAGAAAACACAGTATGGCTAAAACTGGAAGTGAGACCTTGCAGTGCAGCTCACATTGCTTTTTCTAACAGTATTTATATGGTTCCTGGCCATACTTGATGAAAACAGGCTTTGACCTTTTATTATGTCCACTGTTCATTACCTATTTCCTAAAGAAATATCTGCTTTGACACCTGAAAGCTAAAGAAATACTCTTAAAAGTCTAATCTGACATATTTCTATCCTGCAATCTAATCCCACAAAGGCACAGAGAAATGCATAAATACTTCTGAAAGACACAAAATCCAAGTGGCTTGGAGGACACTTCCAAAGTAGAGAGCATTTAATGAATAATGCCCTGCTTTGAACTGTCAGGATGCCCTGAAACATACCACATTTTATATAGAAAAGCAACAACTAAAGCTCTACCTGCCTAGAAAATGAAATCATTATATAATTGTTGAGAATTTTCAGCAGTGTACATAGGAAAAGCTGGTTAAATCTGCCAAGGCTGATTTTAAGGCATGATTTTGAGTTACAGACAGCTGAATTCTACATCTCATACAGATTATTACTGTGGTTACACATCTCTCTATTTATATATTTCCTGGATTTCATTTCCCTGCTTTAATTACTGGTGATGAGCAAGCCCTCAAACCAGAGCTACCCAGTTGGTAGGGAAGGTGTTAGGACATGTCAGGTTTAAGGAAATGACTGAAAAGGAAGGTCACAAAAACAGCCTCTGCGTAAGACACCTGAAGCATGTGTAATTACCCCAGCTAAAGCATTTTAAGTAACAAAGAATAAAAAAAAATATTTGCAGTGTAATAATATTTAGATGAGGAGAAGGGTTATACTTCAGTGGGTAAAGTCCTTGAATATTGCAGGCTGACATCATCTCCCAAGGAACTGCAAAACAAGTGCTTTTATACAAATGTAAGAGGTTCTTTATGTTGGATGTGCCTGGCTAACCTCAAACATACTCCTGGGATTTTGGAAAAGGCAATATGGTGCAGAAGATTCAGAGAATTGTACATTCATGGAATTATAGAGGCAAGGAATTGTTGTAGAGGAGATGGACAGAAAGGACACATTAAGCAATGTATCAAAGGCTTTTTTTTTTTTTTTTTTTGCTGCTGCTTCTTCTTTTTTATGCATTCCTTAACCAAGCATGTTTCTTGACAAATCCTGCACTTAAATCATTGGTCACAATAGAAAGCTGATCCTATTTATTGGTACAGAGGAATCTGCACGAACAGATTTGGAAAGCATTTACAAAAATCCTGAAGGCACATACTAGTTTTGTTTCTCTGATTGCAAATATCCCTTGCTTATCTCTGTGCTCTTGGTTCCCCCATGCAAATGACCTTGCCTTCCCCCTTCCCTTCCCTTCCCTTTTCAATTTCTTCCCTTGCTATCCCAAACTTTTGGCTCACAGACCAGCTGTCAGCCCCCTCCAGAAGGAATCACTAAAGTTGGAAAAAACCTTTAATGACATACAATCCTTTCTGTGATATTTTTTCCCCCTAACAGCTAATCTAAACTTTTCCTGGTGCAGCTTGAGGCCATTCAAAGAACTGCTGCTGCTTGCAAACAAATCAAAAGCCTCTGCCATAGTACCAAACTTCATCATTCCTTGCACAATAGAGGGGACTTGAAAACAGAAAGAAAATAAAAAACAAGCTAATGAAAACTTATTGTAGCAAGAGTCATTAACTGCTTAAATAAATGCAGTTTCTAAGCTCATTATATTAGAACTAGTGTCACTTTTACTGACTTGAAAATTTGAGGAGCTGCTGCAAACTACTGCTGCATCCCCATAACAGATAAAGAGAGAGGGATTTTATAGGCTCACAATTGTGTTTACCAGGGGCTAGAAAAAGGAAAAAGAGCTGGTCAGATTAAAAAAAAAAGTATGCATGTTTAGGGTAAAGAAAGGAATCATCTGCTATGAAGATAAGAAATTAAGAAATTTAAACCCATTCCAATTCCTCTGCTGCAAATGTCCTTATTCATCAGTTTTTTTATTTCCATTTTTGATGGAAAGATACTGATAATTACCCAAAGGCTCTCCAGCCTACCAAAAACACATAGAACTTGTTTTCACTTATGAGACTGATTTTTTATGAAACAAGGTTGTACACCACTTTTCTTCCCTTCCCACTGTGAGGTCAGTTCTGCAAGTTGACAGGTCTTTCCTTTAGCCCAACATTGTTTGAAAGGAAACCAAAGGAATGAGGTTTTTTTTAGTTATGGCTCTGCTCAGGGCTAAGGCTCCTATTTCTCTGTACTGTGTCCCACATGTGAACATTCTAGGAATGTTTTCCTTCTACAGTCTTCCAAAGGGCCTGGCTCAAAGAGCTCTCAGATAGAAAGGGTAGAGCAGCAACTTCACCTGATATCTGATAAGAATTCAACAAACTCCTAGAGGCACATGTATATTGTGTAATTCTCAGAAGGGGCAATAAATGGTATGGAAAAGTAATGGAAAAACAATGAATTTATTTACAGTGGTGATGAGCTGCAAGATTTACAGACATTAAAGTATATAACCTATTACACCATTTCTCAATTTCCACTGGAAAAAAAGGAATTTCTTTGCTTGACTAGGGACAATTATTAGTGAGCTGTGACAGTCCTCTGTAAAAGGCAATTTGAATATGCTTTTAATCATGACCTCATTGACAGGTGCAAAACTATTTTAAATGGAGGTGAGATGTCCAAGGCAAATGGTGTTTTATACTTCGCGTAAGCTTCATTGCTTTTTGCAGCACAGATTGGAAAAAAAGGGAAATCTAACACCTGTAAACAGCTTTTCTTCTATTTAAAATCTGTATATTTTCATCTCAACACCCAGCTAAAACATTAAGTTTAGCTAGAGGAGGACAGATATCAAATTCTAAAGCTTTAAAGGAAAAGAATGAAAGGAAAGATGAAAAATATCTTAAAAGCTGGTTTCTGCAGAAAATATAAGTATTACCAGTTGAACAGTGGAATTCATATGCTTTAGTGATATATTAATTCCTCCCAGGTCAAGAGCTCCTTTAACATACCTGCTGATGTGTCATAAGGTAGTCTGAGTAAAATTCAATACTTATGAAAGGTTGGAAGTTGATGATGATTCGAAATCAAAATATTTTATCTGTGAAATATTCTACGGAACATTGGCAGCTGATCAGACCCTTGATTTGCTTTTCTCCTGCTGGAGCTAAACTTTAAACCCAGGCTGCAACTTGAAACCCAACAGAAGCCAGCTAAGAAATAAAATCCTTTTTTGTTTCTGACTCTTTAGTTTCTGTTTTTCAGTAAGAGCTCTGGATTACATCTGGCTGGGATTCTTACCAGGGCAAAAAGCCCTTTAGGAATTGAGGCTGACTTTATACTCTTCCCTTGTACTCTTTTCTCCCATTCCCCACAGCACCTCTCTCAGCAATGCCCTTGAAACACAGCAACTGGATCTAGAGGACAGAGTCTGCATGTGTTGCCAAGTTTGCTCTTTTGATGATTTAGAATTATTTTTTAAGTAGTCTGTCACTTTCAAAAGTTCTAAATGAGCTAAATAAAATCGATAAATAGACAGTAAATTTATAATATTAATATGAGGAGGAAAAAAAAAAGAAAGTAATTACATGTTTCTCTCTTAAATGTATTTCCTTGATCTGTCCTGCCACACATTTCAGGGCAAGTATAGGAAATTGCCGTGGTTTAATAGGCTATTTTCCCTGTGTTTTCTGTATCCCACCTCCAGCTGGGGTAGAGTGGATGGTTCGCAGATGGATGGATTAACATCTACAAAGCATCTGGCAGGGAATGCAAGCCTGTGAGGTATTCAGCTTCCCTGGAAGCTGAAGGCATTCAACACTCAGCCGAGAAGGTTTAATTGTGCAGTGCTTTACCATGGAAGCAAATTTCTTCATTGCCCCGTTGGTTACCAGCTCAAAAATCAGAATGTGAACATTCACAGCCTTGTCAAGTTCGTATCAGAAAATAGCTGTCATGGTTTCTCATAGAAATATTCACATAGATATTTCTCCTTCTACTATCTTGTCACAGCATATTCCATGGATCTAGTTGTGCATTACCTCTTGTGCTTTTAGATATCCTGCCTTCTGTTTTTAGTCAAGTATTTGGAATCCTGGAAGTGTTCAAGGATGGGGTTTAGAGCAAGAAGTAAGCAAGTAAGCAATTAAGGACGAAGTAAGCAAGTTCTTGCAGGTCAAAGAAAAAGAATGATTTATAACCTGTTTGTAACAACTTTGAAATTAGATTTTATTAAAGAAATGTATTGGTAAGTATAGTTGGAAAACACTTACTTAGACAGCAATGAAATAAAATGTGAACATTGCTTAAGTAGTCCCTAAAATACAAGATAAAGTGTGATGGGTTGGTCTAGTGTGATGGGTTGGTCTAGTGTGATGGGTTGGTCTAGTGGAGGGTGTAAGGGGGTTAGAACAGGATAGGCTCAAGGTCCCTTCCAACCCAAACCATTCTATGATTCTAAAGAGGATTCTGTAATTCTGCAAGAGGATTCTGTGACTTAGACTAGAAACATGTGGAATGATCCCATGAATTTGGCACAGCTTCCCCATTGAAGCAAGAAGGGCAGAAAGCTGATGGACAGGTGGAGCTGCACCTTGATGTGTGTGGGAAGTTTATGCAGCATTTTCCATGCTCATTTTCCCCTCTTCCTTATGGTTTTTGTCATTGATTCAGTGCCACAGAGCTATGCAAACATACTATTGTACAGAATCACGTTGCAGAATCTCAGCAGCAATGGTTTGGGGTGGAAGAGACCTTAAAGACTGTAGAGTTCCACCCCCTGCCATGGGTAGGGACACCTTCCACCAGCCCAGCTTGTTGGAGTCCCATCCAATATGCCCTTGAACACTTCAAAAATAATTTAATCAGTTTTGGCAAGCTAACAGATAACAGAAAATATCAAAAGGCCACTCCCAATGGACATATCACATTCTTCAACGTGGGAGAGCACTGCTGCTTTTCAGATGAAATACTAATTTCCCAGCAAATTGCTGGGTCACACTTTCTTAACCCTTCTTTACCCTTATCTTCTCTCCTGCCTCTACAATATCTTAAATACAGGACTAACTTAATGCCAAAATTACCCCCTTGGAGGCAGAAAAAGGCACAAGACAGCAACAAAACAAGTTTTGGCACAGCTTGTGCCAAACTACAGCTTTCATTTACAAATCCAAGAGATGGAACACATTTCTATCCAGTGAGATCATTGTGTACCACATGAATGATGCTCTGACTGAGAATAACATGCCGAATAAAAACTAACAGACATTTTGATATAACACAAGCAAATGCTTTGCTTTGGAAAAAAATGCATGACCACTCCAGGATAAATTTCACATCAAAATTGAGGTTTAGCTGACTCATTTTAAAAAGAGATTTCTAAATCCATCACATAAAAACATGAGAATAACTCAGCCTGTATAAACTGTCATAATGCAATTTTTTTCCCAGTATTGTGGAAAACCCATATAACCAGCTTTTAATCAGGATCAAGAGGCACATGAAAATATTTAGGTGTTTTACAGTATACCTTCTTGTAGTTGTTCAGTGTAGTTTCTTTATCCAAGACTACTAGCAGGAAATTTCCTGGAGAATAAAAACACCCCACCTTCCACATAAGCATTTTTGATTTCTTTCTCTGTTCACAGTTGGTATCACTGTCAGCATTCCAAGGGTCATGTGGATTTCTGTGTGCCATAAATGGCGCTGGAAAGGTACTGAGGCCTCTTTTGCTACACATCTGCTACCAAGCCCACAGGCAACCTCGCCTGCCTACTGAGTAACAGTAGAAATTCAATTTTCACTTTTCATTTACAGGTTAAATCTGATACAGCTACAAATTAAATGAGACAGATGTGATCAGGGGGGGCGGTGAGGACACGTGCTCACCTAGCTCTGACTCCTAGGTTTGGTTCAGGATTTAAAGCCAGGAATTTGGGTTGTGTGGGTTCAGGGAGTGAAGGTTTATTACTGCTTAGGGTGTGAGCTGTGGTGAAAGGCACTGGGAAATTAGGAGCAGGGTCTGATCAATAGCAGCAAGGGAGTGTTAGGCAAAATGTCTCTGGTGAGGCACAAACAGTTGATCTGCCTGTGGCAGGATTTGTCCCAGGATACCACTGCAGTATGGAGGGAAAAATGGGCAGGCTTTGATGATTTCAGTGTAGTAATGACAGTGGCTGTGCTTGGTCCCATTACAGCTCTTCTGGAGGGGAATACCAGGGGGAGCGTGTTCCCTTCTCTATCCAAACACAAACAGCTTCACTTTCATCTTAGAACACTCAGCTTTCTAAAGGCATTAGGGAAGTTTCCTAGTCAAAATCTCCTAAAGAAGCTGTGGTGCAATGGGACAAGAGAAAAGATCCTCTAGTGGATTGTTAAAAGATAGGAAACAAATATAGAGGAAAAAAATGACGGGTTGTGCACAAGGGAGAAGATTATTGTGTCCCACATGGAT
The DNA here is from genome assembly GCF_028551555.1 of Melozone crissalis. Taxonomy (NCBI): domain Eukaryota; kingdom Metazoa; phylum Chordata; class Aves; order Passeriformes; family Passerellidae; genus Melozone; species Melozone crissalis. The sequence goes on along the minus strand of NW_026535823.1, from coordinate 7,407,580 downwards.
CTCTCTTGTTCAGCATATTCCTAAATCATCTGGAAAATGGTGCGAGTAATGAGGTGAAAATGTCAAAATTCAACACTTTAAAAACGTAATAAAGACCTTCAGCTGAACTGAATAATCCCTCAATGGATTTTTCATTCATAAACACTTTTATATTTAATCTGTTCACACCAGTAGTTGAAGACTATTTTTAACATGGGAGAATATTTCTTCCCATTTACTAGGTTTGCTGAGGAAATAGTCAAATTTTGATAGCGATTACAAAAGCCACTTGCCAATCTTCTCCCCCTTCCTGAAGAGCTACATTTGTGTCTTACCTCTTATTCACATTTTTTCCCTTTCACTGACTGTCTCCAAGATTGTTAAGAGCTCATGCTGCAAAATCTTGATCCTTGTTTGTCCAAGTAGATCAATGAGAGAAACTTTCCTGGAGTGACTTTATTACAGTTGTCATCACCTTGTCTGGGTCAAACAAGCAGATTTTCAAAAGGTGATCACAGTGAAAGAACTGGATGTGAATTGTTAAAATTTGTCTTGCCTGTAGTGCTTTATACATATTTGTTGACTCCCAAAATAAAAACTCATGTCTCAAATGATTCATGGGGGGAAAGTGAGAATCAGATAATCCCTGTGTGGTGCTTTCAGTGAGGAATGCAGTATAAATAGTGGAGGGAAGGTAAACGCAGCATTAAGATGCCCCATTGTAGGATGTGGAAAGTGCAGCAGCTGCTCTCATTGCACAGACTGTCCCCTCATTTGTAGTGACAGGGTGATGATCTGTGGGCAAGGAGCACCACTGTTTCAGAGATTCTTATACCCATGTGTTTTAAGGTCAAGAGGGACTGTGGAATGCATCTGATCTGACCCAATACAGGGCAGGGCAATGAGTGGTGCCCCACAATTTGTGCATTAAAGATTCCTCCTCCTCCTGTGAGGGAATGATGTTATTCCAGGAGCCATGGCTGAACAGCTGGCTCTCTCTTGAAGTACATCCAACCATAAATTAAGCACTCTGAATACAAATCTTATTTGCAGCTAAAAAGCATTGAATATAGTGATGGAGTCCAAGAAATGCCTACAAATTCTTTTGTGGCCAGGTGACATTGGAAATTAATATTTATTGGATAATCCATTGTAATCCTTTGTTCCTTTAAGCTTCCAGTTTTTCAGACAAACCATCCTTCTTCTCCCTTTTACTCCAGAGAAAACTTTAATCAGGTTTTTTTTTACCTTCTGACCCTGTACCCCACCATGGTCTGCTCCAAGAGCTTGATCAAGAGATTTGTGTAGAGCTGTTTTAGAAATACATCTGCAGCTCACATCTCACAAAGGCATCACATGGAAACCAGATCTTGCTTATGGTGGGTGAAAGGATTGGACAATCTGTCCTTAAATCTTTCATCCATCACTTTGCTTTTCCTTCTAGAAAGAGCAAAGAACACCTTGAGTAGAAATCACACTTGCAGTACACATAAGACACTGCAGTACACTGAAAATCCCAACAGTGCTGTAAAACCAAGGATTAAACCATGCAAGATTATGGTTTTGAAAAAGAGAAATTCAACCCTCTGTGCTAACAAAAGTGCAACTTACTCATCATAAGCTCAATTTATAATCACAGTTATTGCCTCCTACTATATTTTTCATTTCTAAATGATTCAGGTGAGAAGACACACATACACACATGCAGGAAACAATCCCCTTAAACCTATACATAAAGGTAAATTCTAAATGAGAAAGGTCAAGCAAGTTCAGATTGAGCAAAAGTGGTGCTCAGTTAATTTCCACACCCCCTACCCTTGCCACAGTACCTGGGCACATTTACATTTATTCCTTCTGACAGATTCCTGTGAGGCAGGAAATTGGTTTTATCTGTGGCAAAGCAGGCTAAAGGATTTGTGCATGGTCACACAATGAATCTATAAGGGAAAAGGGATTTGGGCAGAAGTTTTCTCAGTTGCAAAAAGCACTCTAAGCCCTGGACTCTGAATCTATTTCAAACAAAGGTATATAAGCTTAGTCACCCATATTTTCTCAGTTAGAAGTTAGTTCTGAGACCCTTAATGAGCTGTATAAATCAGCATTTTTCTAGAACTTAATGCAGAAAGACCTGAGCCTACTCTTTTAAACCCACAGAGCTAAATCTCCCAGAATACATACATACACCACTGACTATTTTTTCATCTCATACAGCAGATATGTTTGAGCCATACATAAAGAAAACACAATGGAACATCCTGAAGATAATACAGTGGAGAATCCTTTCTCTGCAAGAAATGAACAATGTACCTGGACAAGGATTTTTCTGCTTTTAAACTCTTTTCAATAGGAAAATGCTTTTCATCAGTTAGAAGTATAGACAGAATGTGTGTCTTCCTCACAGTTTCATTTTTTCCCTCTTTCATGAAAAGTTGTGTTTTTGTAAATACAGAAGTGGTGTTCACTGTGGTTTGAGAGAGGTTAGGGAAAAAGTTCCTCTATGTTACCCAAAATGGAAAGTGTTTTCTGTTGAAAACAGTGTCATAGATCTTTCTGAAGGATTCAGCATGCTCACCTCACCCTCAGTGTGCTCCTGAATGCAGCTGCCACCACAACACTGCACTGCAATCATCAAACACTGCAAGAGAGATCCTGAGCTGTTAAAAAGTGCATGGAGGGACATGGAGATGGTGAAGAGTCTGGAGGGCAATCGGCACAAGGAACAGCTGAGGTTTTCAGTCTACTGAAAAGCTGATATTTGGGAGAAAAATATTCTCTGAACACTTGTAATTGCAGCCAGTGCCATCTCACTAGCTCAGCAATGTTATAAGGGTCACAGAACCACAGGCTTAAGGGACTTCAGAAGGTCACTAGTCCAACCTCCTGCTGAAATCAGACAAAGATGGAGGCTGCACCATCTCTTTGGGCAACCTCTTCAGGTATTAATTGTCCTCATGGAGAAAAAGTTCCTCCCCACATGTGATCTGAACTACTCTTGTTTCAGTTTATAGGAGGACAGGATGAGGCCCCTCACCCCAGACCATCTGAAAGGAGTCCAGCTGTGTTTGTTGTCCCTGTGATTGTCCTCCCATCTGGGCTGCAACATCAAAAGTTGAACTCAAGCACATTGTGAGACTGTCCAAAGCCTCACTGCAGTGGAGGTATGGGCCAGCCCGTGCCTTCAGGGTGATTAGGTGAGTCACACTGGATTTAACCTTGGTCAATCCATGTTGTTGTAAGCCACTCTATGTGGCCATCACATCCCCAGAAATGTGCTCCTAGAGGTCTCACTCCATGATTTTCCCATTGATCCCAACCAAGGTGATCAGTTTCTCAGACTATTCTTTGAGAAAATTCCCATGTGATTCCAGAATTAAATCTTCTGAAGAGAATGGTTTAAATTGGAAGGCATCTCAAAGCTCATCCCGTACCACCCCCTGTCCCTTCCACTAGACCAGATTTCTTCAAGCCCCATCCAAACTAGCCTTGGACACTTCCAGGGATGAGGCACAGAATTTCTGGGAAACCTCTTCCATCCAGTCTACACAAGAGATAAGTTGTACGGAAGCTGTAATGATTTAGTAAAACATAACAATGCTCTTTCCCTTACAAGAGCAGCATTCCCTCTGTTGGATTTACTTTCTCCACTAAAAGCCAGTTTTCTTAAGTAAACCAAAGTGATAAGAAGCAGATAGGGAAATAGATTGCCTTAGAAGGGAAGATAGATGGAAAACCCAAAGGCTGCCTTGGGTCTAACCTGGCCTTTCACCTGTTGTTCCTAAGAGGTTTGTGAAATCTGGAGGCCAGATGGGCAAGCACACCTATGAGCCTTGCTCAGAGGAATCCCTCTGCTCAAAACACTCTCTTTTCATCCAGGTTTGCAGTTGAAAAGAGCTGCTCACTAATTGCAGTAATCGTCTCAACCGCTTTTTAATTACATATGCCAGCACACCAGAAATTTTGAGCAATTTTTTCTTTGCCCTCCAAGGACACCTTGTGACCACTCCAAAAGTGTCAAATACAGATATAAAGATCAGAAAGGAGCCCCGAAGCACTGCAGAAACTCTGCAGTTTATCTTAGAGACATGCAGCAGCTTCCTGACAGCTTGGCTTCGACTTCAATTTTCTTTCTCCCTGCGCTAGGCACCATATGCTGACTGTTACACTGAAATGACACTTAACCCTCCAGCCTGCAACAGAGAGGCTATATTTAAATTCAACTGTTAGGTGAAAGTGTGTTTTAGAAAAACCTCCAGGAAGCTGCATCCAGATGGTGACAGGGAAGAATCTATATCTAGGGATTTGGGGGAGGATAACAGGTTACAGCAGCATCATTTCTGAAGTTGTGGCTATATAGTGATATTGCCTTTGCTTTCAGGTAGCACTAAAACCATTGCATAATGCAGTGTTTGGCATTCATCAGCTTGACTGTTTGGAAGAAAGAAAATTTTAATAAACTTTGTTTCTCTGGGATTTTCTGCAACTATTTCTCACTGTGTGTTATCAGGCTCAACTTCTTACTTGAAGTTAACCTAACAAAGTAAATGGAAAAATTAATACATTTATTTCAGCATTTTGTCACTTTTACTTTCTTTTTAAATGGCAGAAAGACATGGAGGAAAGCTCTATAACTGTTGGAGTTACCAGCATTGAATATTTGACATTCTGAATTAAATAATCCCCAGCATTTCAACCTGTTACATAAAGGGAGAGATGGCAGTCAGGGAGCTGATTCTATTTTCCAGATCTCCAAAGGAAATGTCAGTCCTGACAGTACCTAAAGCAGTTCAACAAAGGTCTGACGTTGGCAAAATTTTTGACTTCAGTTTTTTGGAGGAAATGCTTTGGAGTACCTGAGGGTATTTATTAATTATTTTGAAGAGTTCTTTACTCTGGCTAATGACCCACTCCAATTTTCAAATCAGTTTTGGAGGTTGAGAACAGATGAACATGCAAATATCCACAGGCTGATCATGCATTCTTTAGATAAGGGGAACATCTGAGCTCCAGTCCCTGATATGACACCATATATTTCCATTCTACATGTCTTTTTTGAAGCAAACAGATGAAACGGGTGAGTAAACTCGCATTTCATTGTTTGGACTCAGATGTTTATTACTTCTTATCTATGTTACAGTCTCACAAACCCTAACTTCTATAGTACTCCACTCTAACAAACTAAAAATGGAGCTGTACCTCTCTCTCTACAAGGCCTTTTAAGGATAAAGTGTCCAATTAAGAAATAACATCTAAATTATTTTTACTTTTAACCCAATAACCAACCACCCATGTCCCACAATGGGGAAATTTTTGTCCAATTACACAAAACCACCCAAACCCATGGAGAAGGTGAAGAAGAAGGACCAGCCTCTGCCCTGAAACCTCCGTCTTATTTTTTATATATTACTATACTCTAAAACCTTAAACTCTAAGTTTTCCACCATGTGATATTACACACTTCTAGTCAAACTCCACACCCATAATCCCAATTATCATTCAATTATAATCCCAAATTATCATTCAATTTTGGAAGCCTTCTCCATAGCCTCAGATCAAATGCAGCGTTCTCTTTGGGATCAGTGCCTGTCAGCACAGAAATTCTAAAATTCTGAGCAACCAGGGTTCCAACATTTCACCTGTCTGTTGATGTTTTCACAATGATTGCATGAAGCCTAAGTTAGTCTAAGTTCATGTAAAACATCCCTCAAAACTGGTTCTCTTCAAGCCCCTCTGCACACACAAACATGATGTTAATACTTGCACACATGATTACTACAAAGGGTATTCATGAATGTTTTGAGTATTCAGCTAATTTCAGAGAAGTCCAGAACTTTCTTACATTTTCCCAAGGACACTGTAACAGTAAATATGAAGGCAGGATGCTCCCTAAGCCCACCTAAAGCATCCTGTGAAGGGAGGATGATGGAAAATTGTATGTATGTGTATGCAAATACACATACATGTACACATTCAAACTAGCAAATTAATTTCAGAACAAGTACATTATAGAATATTGTGATTAGGAAGCTGTCAGTATGCTTCTTACAGAGAAAACCATGAAAGCCTGTCAATAAACAGCAGAAAAACACAGAAAAAGCATTTTTTTCAAGATAAACTTTACCTTGAAAAAATAAATTTACACCTCTAAAGCTTGATTGAATTGACCAACATTTCTGTTTAACTTGGTTAGTCCCCAGCACAGCACCAATCTCACACAAATCAAACAAACCTATTGTTTGTCCTCACACTTTCTTAGAGGTCTGGGACACTTCAGTTCTGCTCTTCCCAAAAGATCTGCCCTGCAAAATTCAGTGTAAGAAAGCTTAAGATCGATCTTTTAAGATTGGTCTCAGCTAATGAGGCATGGCTTGTTGGCAGAGCACTTTCTTTATGGCTCACACTGGCCCTATGAGACACATCCTATGCAGAGGAGGACAGGTTTCCTTAGACATTCTTATGCTCCAGTGTTAGGAGCCCACAAATTTGCCATTTTTGCACCCAGTTATTTAGCTGTGCTGCAAATTCATCTCTAATCTAATTTACAAATTAGTATCCAAGTAAGAAATAGCCCAGCTCATTTTCACTCAGCCTAAGAACAGAGATTGACTTTTTAGTGACAATTACAGCCAAGCAGAAGAAGAAAATATATCATATGAGGGAATTTTACTGTGAGACCTCCAATCAGGCTACCCACAGTCCCCTCTACAACCAACACAGCTGAACTCAGCTCTAGAACCCATCTGGCAAAACCCAAAGCCTAAACAATCCCCATCTGAACACATATTCACTAATATATAGGAAAGATTGTTACACTGTCTTTTAGCTGTCATTTCTCTCGGGGGGTTTTAATCCCTCTTTTGCACATGGAGATTTCTTCTAGAAATAGAAAATAAAGTAAAAGTAGAAAGAGGTGCATGGCTTTGTCCTGCCTCTGTTCTGCTGCACTGTTAATGCAGAATGCTCCCTACCCCCTTGGTATGGGATGCATTACAGAGCACAGCTTCTGAAATATAGAATTGCGGAATCATGGAAGAATTAAGGTTGGAAAAGCCTTCTAAAATGATTGAAGCCAAGCATTAGGATAACACAGACAGGCCCAGCACTAAACCATGTCTCTAAGTGCCACATCTAATGTTTTTTGAACACTTCCAGGGATGGTGACTCCACCACTTCCCTGGGGCAGCCTGTTCCAATGCTTTACAATCCTTCCAGTGAAGAAAATTTTCGTTAGATGCACCTATAACATGGAAGTAAAGGAAACACAGGTTGGCTAAGTAGATAACAGTAAAATTTCAGCCAAAATGTTTTTCTCCTTTTCAAAGTATTTCTTGACTGGTCCAGAATATTTGAAAAAAATAACAGTTCCCAAAAGAAAGGAAATAAACACATCACCACACAACCAAAGTGCTTTTGTTGTTGGATTGGGGTTTTTAAAATAAAATAAGTACAAACTGTTATACCTATAATAGGTAGTACGTAATATAACAACAAAACCCAGACATATAAAAGTTTATATCATTGAAGAACTGTTAATTTGCAATTCTAGCTGCTCAAAGGTAGGGTATACCATTAGAGGCCAGAATGGATAGGAATTCTGCTTTCTTGCACATCTGACACAGGGTGAAGAAACCTCTGCAAGCAAGTCAAGTGCATCACTGTCAGTGCACTCTCAGAAGCCAGCACCAATGGTTCAGAGCCCTTGGAAGGCTGGGGGGGAATGGTATCTCCCAATTCTATAGCAAAAGTTGGTTAATGATGACAGAGAAAGTAATATTTTAGTAAATTATACAAGAAAATCATTTGGGTTTAGGTGAGAGATATAGTGTCATTCAGTGGCATAAACTGGTGTCAAAATTTACTTAAGGCAAGATGACAAACTATACAAAATTAAGTTGAACCAATATTATGCAAAAAAATACAGAAAGAAATCTTTTGAGTTCAATTAGATCTATTATCTGAACTACTCACCTGTAAATTTTTCCTCATTTCTTTTTAAGTACCTCAGAATTTCATTGCCCTGTATCAATGCTGTTGCTCCGCAAACTCCTTTCCCGCTCCCTAATCATTAAATTCACAGTACTTTGCCACCTCCTGTAAGTAATTCAGTCCCATGTATTAAACTCCTCTAATTCACAGAATCCTCAATGATTCCTCCGGTCAGACTGAGATTTTTTTTATTTTATTTTTACAGCTTCCCACCATTATTTATTGTATTCCTCTTTCATTCTCTGTCCCAAAGTTTTTGCAATCAGGATCTGAACCTACTAAACCTAACCAGGAGGTAAAATCTTGTTAAACAAGTCAACTATTCACACAATTTTCCACTAATGACAGTGGAACCATCCCAGTTAATGTGAAACTTTAAGCCATCTTCTTCAGCACAGCAATTACTCTCCTTAGGTACCTAAATAAACAAATGTCACACCGAGGTCTGAAGTCTTTTGAAAATCTGAGGTTCTTTTGAAAATCTGTTTCTGAATGCAAATGCTAAGCTGTATAGAAAATGTCAGTGATTGACTAGTGGGGAAAAAAATAGTACTCAAACAGCATATTTAATTGATATGGCATTAGCCTCAATGACATTTAAAGAACATCAAAGACAGAACATATCTGTACCATGAGGAATATGAAGCAAAAATGGAACTTCAGCAGAATGATCAAATTTAATTCAATGAGCAACAATAGTTAGGATAACCAAATATGCTATGCAGTAAGTTTACTCATCCTCTTAACTTTATTTGTGCAGCCTGAAATTGGATTCCATAGAAATGCAAAGTTTTACAGATTGCTGAGATCAGAACCTTTATCTTTCCTTGCAGGCTATTTGTATTAATCTACTTTTCTTTGAAGCACAGAGCTATTAAACTGTTAAAGCTCATTTAAAATGTGGCTGTATTTCTATCAATGGACCCAGATAGTTGAATTACAGATTTTAATTATGCTTTTTATACTTTGGACATACTTACTTAGAAATATTTGCAACAAAAATACACAATTAAAGAGCTTTTATTGCTGCTGATTGGTGAATTGTATCTGTATTGACAGCAAGAGGTGGCTTAGCCTATAGGAGAAATTACATGGGCCACTTTCTATTAGTGACTAATAAAAAAACCAGAGCCAGCTTTGTTCCCCTACCTTTATTAGTACTTTACCATGAAATCAAAGCATGTGCAAATGTAAAATGCCATGTGCTTTAGCAGTGATATACAAGAATATTTCACACTTGAGTAGCACCCATCCTACAAAACCAGTTAAATACATAACTGGAAAATCAGAATTTATGCTATTCATCTGACACATCTCACTAACTTCTCCAGTTCAGCAGAAGCAGAACTGGACAGTTTCCATCGTGTAACATTCAATCACTTTTCCCATGGCAAACTACAACTGTGGGATGGCCATAACACAGGGGAAAATTAAAATAAACATAATTAAAAAAGAAAAGTAGGAACAAGCACTGCAGTAAAATGGCAAAGGTGAACTCCATTTGCTTTACAGATAGCAAGCAATACGTTACTCTGTGCTTTGCCAGATTTGAAATTTAAAAAGTCATCTTGTACCATCAAATACACCTGGCACCAGAGTGGAAAGAGATACAGAATAAACATAATTCTTTCACAAATACCACCACCCTGACAAAACTGACCCAGCATGCCATGAGCATTAGGAAATAAATGACATAAAGTAGGTGTTTATAATGGACAATTGTTTTCTTCCAGAAATTTAAATTGTTCATTTAATCTTATCAGTATTTTTTAAATGGCTGAAAACAGAAATTGCTACAAATTGCTTCAGAGGGAGCACAGTGTGTGTGTGTCTAACATCCTCTCTGTCTCAAGGTTGGTTCCAAAACCTGCACACATGTATTCACACATGTTCTCAAAGTTGTATTTCTTTTTAGTAAACAATTATCTAAATGACTTCAGTGAAAGCGATGCTTTAAAATTTTATTTGGTATGAAAAAGGTGTTCAACCAACTTGGAAATACCCAAGAGAAACCATATAATCATAAAATTGCTAACAGTGGAAAAGATTTTTAGGCTGTCAAGTCCAGTCATCAACTCAGCACCATGTTCACCTCTAAACCAAGTCCTCAAGTGGCCACATCCACACACCCTGTGAACACCTCCAGGGATGAGCACTCCACTATTGCCCTGAGCAGCCTGTGCCAGGGCCCGACTGCCATTTCAGGAGAGAAATTTTCCCAAATATCCAATCTGAGCCTGCTCTGGCCCAGCCTGAGGCCGTTCCCTCTCCTCCTGTCCCTGTGAGCAGAGCCCAAACCCCTCAGCTGTCCCCTCCTGTCAGGAGCTGTGCAGAGCCACAAGATCCCCCCTGAGCCTCCTTTTCTCCAGGCTGAGCCCCTTTCCAGCTCCCTCAGCCCCTCCTGGTGCTCCAGCCCCTTCCCCAGCTCTGTTCCCTTCCCTGGACATGCTCCCTCAAGGTTTCTCTGGCCACAGCACTCGAGGTCCCTCAGCAGGGCCAGCACAGGGCACAGCCACTGCCCTGGGCCTGTGCCCACACCAGGGCTGGCACAGCCCAGGGGCCATTGGCCTCTGCTCCATCTGGGCTCATTTTTAAGTTCTGTGCCCAGCACCCCCAGGGCCTTTCCCAACAGGGACTTTCAGCCTAGAGCTGCAGAGGGTTATTGTGCACAAAGTGCAGGCATTTGGCACTTGGCCTTGTTGACCCTCACACCACAGATGTTGGCCCATCAATCCAACCTGTTTGGGTCCCTCTGCAGGGCCTTCCTACTCTACAACACTGTCAGAACCCAGGACATTCCTCTGGCTGCCCTGGAGGACTCGAGACCCTGGCAAGCAGTTCAGAGACCTTGGCACGGAGTCAAAAATACCTGTGCCTTTAATTTGAGCCCATAGAAAGAATTACCAACTTTGTGTAAAGATTTATAAGCCCCAAGAGTTTCAGTAGAATGATAGCTAATTTGTCACAGGGTGAAAAGGTAGAATTTTGGGAATTTAGAATGGGGGTTCAAAAGGCAAGATGGAGGAATCTGGGAATGTCCTGTCCTCCATCCTCTGCTGTGATGGTGACACTTACGCATTGGTTTAAAATAGAGACAGACTGTCTAACATAGGTGATAGGTATTGGAAAATTATTGCAAATAAAGTACACGCAGTTCTTAGTATAAAAAGCTAACACCACCCCAAGGGCAGTCGCTGTGTCACAACCTGACCTGCTGGACAGATCTCAGCAGGTCAGGGAAAGAATGTAACAAATAAGAGAAAATAAAGAACCTTGAAAAGCAGAACCAATGAATCTTGACTTCTTCAGTTGTGGAGCTAAGAAAAGAGACTCTCTAATACCTCGGGAGCCATTTCAACCACAGAAACCCAAGACCCAAAATTTTATACTGCACTCAGTAATAGCTGAGCTCATAAAAAGTAAACGTACAGTCCTTGAACACCCTGGTTGTGAAAGCTTCTGCCTTCTGCCTGTGAGGAGCATGACTGTTCCTCATTTCACAGCATGGGAGTTAAATCTCCATAGCACTGTTCCAAACTCCATCATTTGCTATCAGTGAGAAAAACATCGTCACTCTTTATATTAGAAAGGAGTTAAATAAATCCCAAATCCTAATCCCTTTGCTGGATTAGTCTCAGCATCAAGTCCACAGTGGACACATTTATACTTTTATATATTTCCCTCTGTATGCCTGTCAACTTACAATGAAGATCAACATAACATTTCATGCTAATCTAGACCCAGAAATTTCTGTAGTTTGTCAGTTCAGCCCCCCTGCTTTAACTAGAAGTGGATTACTTCATCTGAAACAGAGAGTTTAATACCCCACAAGACTAATTCACAGGTCATGTCATTTTTGCATAATGTTATTACAGAGATAGAATGATTCCTGATTTTCAAGACCTGGTAACAGCCAAAGGGCAAATAACACAAGTGTCTTTGCCTGGGGCCTTTGTAATGTGAAGTCATTCATTTCACTCCTTTCTTCCTTTTCAGCATTGACTAAAAGGGATTACCAAACCTTGTGGCAGGATAATTTAATTCAGCAAGCAGAAAACATAGGGACAGTTTTGATTCTGAGTTATATGTTGTAGGGCACCTTCCAGATCATTTTGCTAAGACTGAATTTTCCTTTCAATTTATTGTCCTACTTTGCAACTTTTTAAGTTTAAAAGTTCTTGTTAATTACCTCTAAATGCCAATGAATTACTATGGTTAAAATTCCTTTTTAAGTGATTGACATTTTACCCATCTCATAGAGTGGGAAAATGACCATCACTTAAAAATGACATCACACCAAAAAATGACCATCACACCAAAATGACCATCACTTAAAAAAAAAAATTGAACAGTTTGGTTGTTTATTTAGTGTTTTTGATTGGTTTTGTCTCTCTGAAAGAACAAGTGTCAGGGAGTTTGACGTATTACGTTGATTTCTAAGACTCCTTCATAGTTTGGGTGCCAAGGAAACACATACCCAAGTCACACAGAGCTGCTACTTCAGAATGTGTAAACAAGCACACATTTGTGCTCACCCAGGCCAACAAGTCAGCAGTAAAAATAGATATAACCATTACTTCATCAGGCAGAATCTTAAATAAACAAACATGCCTTTGAAGTCAACCACGTGAAAAATAGTTCTACTTAAAGGAATATCATATTTCAAAGGCAAACACAGTAAAAATATCTTCCAGACACTACACAAGGCCTGAAACAAAACATAACAACAAAAAGAAAAATATATCTTTTCTTTAAAAAGTGTAAAGGCAAAGGTATCTAAGGAACAAAGCAGTCCTAGGCACAGAGCTCAACAACTCCTTTCAGATTCTTTGAAAGTTTGGAATTGTGCACCACCTCTAATGTTTATCAAACATATATTGACAGCTCTGAGCACCATCAACACATGAGCACATGGTGGACCTAGGAATGAAGGTACAGGTGGAAAATCTATAGCATATGAATTTCCCATTACATTAACACAGAAGCAATCTCTAGAAAGCTGAGATTTAAATGAAGAGCTTCTGTAGTCACATACCTATTTTTTTCTGTACCTTGTCAAGGCTAATTTCATTATCTATATCCAGAATCATGCAAAGAAAGAAAAAAATGGAGCAAAGTCATGGTAGCTCCTGCATGAAAAATAAGCTTCATGGTAATGAAAAGGAAAAAGAAGTTTCATGGTAATGTTTTTCAGTTACAGATTCTCAGAAGTCTTCTACTACAGCCACAGCCAAAATTTAATGGACAAGTTTAAGGCATAACCTAGAGTTCACCAAAAGCATGAGAAAATGCAGCAACATGTGACAGAATGTTTCTGCCATAGGCATTTTAATACAAGGAGCTAATTAGGAAACATCTTTTGGCATTGCCAGGGTTACAAAGATTTTCTGGACGTCTGATTCATGAGCAAATGTCCACAGCAAGCTTAATTAATGCTTTGGCCAAAGGCTCCTATTCAGACACCAGACTCCAGAGGATATAAGCTTTTCTTTCTATTCAACAGTATTCTTCTCCCTGCAAAAAGGTGAACGATTAAACTAATTTAATTTACTCATCTCTATCTATCTTTATATTTATGCATATATATTTCCACATATCTCTATATTCACACACATGCATACATATATGTGTACAGAAATATGAATATATAAAACCACCTCAATTTATAGTCACACTGATTCATTCTCACAATAATCCGCAATATTTGGGCTCTAGATATCAGTAGATCGACAAGCACCACAGTCCACACGTTTTCCACTTATTCTAATTTATCAAGTCTGGTGATTTGCTACCAAATGCATCACCACAGAAACACAGAACCTGCCAGTTTAGAAGGGACCCGCAAGGATCTTTGAGTTCTGCTCTGGGCCCTGCACAGAACACCCCAACAATCCCACCCTGTCCCTGAGAAAGTTGTCCTGGAGCTCCGGCAGTCTCGGGGCTGCACCCATTCGCTGAGGAGACTGTTCAGCGCCCATCACACTCTAGAAGGAAGAATTATTTCCTAATATCCAACCTAAACCTCTCCTGACACAACTTCAGGCCACTCCCACGAGTCCTATACCTGGCCATGAGAGACAAGGATCAGTGTCCATCTCTCCTCTTCCCCTCACAAGGAAGTTGTAACTGCAATGAGATCTCCCTCAGTTTCCTCCAGGTGAACAGACCAACTGCCCTCAGTGATCCTCATAAGGCTTCCTCTCAAGCAAAGCCCTCCTTTGGATGCTCTGTAACAGTTGAGTGTCTTTCTTATGTTGTGGCACCCAAAACTGCCCCCAGCACTCAAGCTGAGGCCACCCAAGAGCAGAGTGGGAGAGTCCCCTGTGCTGGGCCCGGGGTCCCAGGACAGGGATGTCCCTCCTGGCTGCAAGGGCTCTGCTGACTCTGATCCAGCTGGCCATGCACCAGGGCCCCCAGGGCTCTTGCCAGAGCTGCTCTCCAGCTTCTTGTTCCCCACTCCATACACAGAGCCAAGGTCTCCCTATCCCTGGGGCAGCATCTTCCTTTTCCATAATATTTGGTGATCGCCCATCTCTCTAATTTGTTAAGGACTTTCTGCAGCGCCTTTCTGAGGGAATCAAAGAGCTCCTCCCAAGATTTGTATCATCTGCTGAGTATCCCTTCCTATGTCCAGGTGGTTAACAGAAACACTGGAGAGCACAGGGCTGAGGATGCTGAGGATGGAGCCCTGTGGAACCCCACTGGTGGGGGTTACCAGTCTGATGTCATCCCAGCCACTATAATCTTTTGTGCCCAACCTGTGAGCCAGATGCTCACCCATCTCATGATATGTTTATCCAGCTGTGGGATGGACATTTTGTCCAGAAGAATCCTTGAATAAACAGTCTGGAAACGTTACTGAAATCCAAAAACGTTACATCAACAGGCCTCCCTTGATCCCTTGATAAGGTGGGTCACCTTATCATGAAAGGAAATCAGGTTTGATAAGCAGGACTTTCCCCTCATGAAGCTGTGGTGGCTGTGACCAATGACTGTGTTGTCCACCAGGAGTTCTTCAATACATCCCAGAATAACCTTCTCCATAATTTTACCAGGCCCTGAAGCAAGGCTGACAGTCCTGTAGTTTCCAGGGTCCTCCTTCTTGTCCTTCTTGAATATCAGCAGAACACTTGCCACATTTCAGGCAGCTGGGACCTCTCTGGATTCCCAAGACTGCTCAAAAATCGTCTTGCAAGATTTTGCAATGACTTCAGCAGCTCTTTGAGGATTCTTGGATGAAGCCCATCAGGCCCCAAAGATTTGTAGGGATCCAGTGGAGTAGGACATCCCTCACAAGTTCAGGATAGACAGGGAGTTGATCATTCTCACAGAGAGGGTCCTCCAGCTCACAGCAGTGAAACACTCTGGGTCCTGGGCATGTGCCAATATTTTTACTCTGCCATTTGCCATTACTGTATTTGAAAAAACTCTTTTAATTTGCCCCGACAATTCTGGCAGACTCAACTACAGCTGAGCTTTGGCTGCACAGATTTTCTCCCCACAGTGGGGAGCAGCATCTCTGTATTCTCCCCATATCATCTGACTGCTTCCACACATTCCTTTTTAGCCTTATTTCCAAGAGAAGATCCCTGATCAGCAAGCAGGTCTTCCACCTCCTCTGTTTGATTTCCAGCATTTGGGAATTGCTGACCAGCAAAACTGATCAGTGTTGATGGGCTCCAGCACCTTTAAAACATTTTCCCAGGGGACCTTGCTCACTAGTCCCCTGATCAGCCTGAGGTTGCTCTCTTCATGGCCAGAGCTGAGGTTTTGCTGGCATTTTTCCTCCTGCCACCAGAGATTTTAAACTCAACTCCATGCTTGCTGTGGCCAGGATGGTCCCAACCTCCACTCTGCTCACAAAATCCCAGCTGCAGACAAACAGCAGATCCAAGGAGGGCATCTTGCCAAGCTGGCTCCCACAGCACCTGTTCCAAAAAGCTCCAAAAGTTCATCCAGGTGTTTTTAGGGTATAGGTGCTGGTGTTTTAGGAGGCCCCACAATGACAGAAGGACTTTTGCCCACCTCATCAGTTGTCTGGCCTTCTAGTTCCAGAGCCTCGTGCCTGGTGCAGGAGGTGCCAGCCCTGCTTGTCAAATTCTGAGGAGGATGAAGAGGAGCTTTCTTCCTGTTATATGCAGGTACTTGCTTCCAGCCTTCATCTTCAACACACCCTTGGCTAGCAGGCTTTTGACTAATTACCCTGCAGGGCTGTGAGCTCACCTGCTTCTCCACTTTAAGGGACACCTGAGATTCCTGAGACTCTTGAAACTGAAGCATCTCTGAAAATAATCAGTCTCTTGCTCATTTGCTTGAATTCTATGCATTCCATTTTAATCACTTGAACTTATAATTTTTAACATTTGTTTTGCATGGGTAAATAAATGAAATGCAGACAAAATGCCACATACTGTTTGTTAATGCAGGTTATCAGACTGCTTATGCTATGTAAGGTTTAGCCATCGTCATTATTATCAGTAGGCAGTATTTTTTGTAAATGGCTAAAGATGCAGCTAAATAAAATACAATTAGATGTGACGTAATAATAAACTCATGTCTTTGTTTAATTTCTATTATTAGAGCATATATATATATCAGGAAGCAAAGATGATATTGTATTTGAGCTCCTAGCAAAGCATCCAATCTATATTAGCTATAGTTCAAGAACTATAAGGACATAGTTCAGAATTAGCTGAAACACAAATATTTAGTTTAGATTAATCAATTACATTTCCTCAGTACTCAGATGCTGCTTTTTTTCTGAATATTTGGTAGTGCCTCTTCTGTTTTGATTTTAAATTATGTTACTCACATAAGTCAAAACCTCTATATGTGCTTTTCCCTCAAGAAATTAGCATTCACTCCTCAAAGCCAGTTTCTATCTCTTGGATAGAATGGATGCATGTGAGACCTGCATACACAACTTCTAAATTGCTGGTGGGCTCTGTGCATTTTTCAGAGCTCTGTATATATCAAATTGTCTGGTCAGTAACAATATCTTCTCTTCTCAAGCTGTATAAATAAAGTAGAAATTGAGAGTATCAGAAGATGAATTGAGATACAGAGCCATTAATGACCTTAAGAACACTGTTATCCATAACAATCATATTGGGATTCTAGGCAGAATTGAGCAACAAGACATTATTTTGAAGTATTGCTTTTCTTCACAAGGGTCTCTGCTGGAATGAACCTGTAGCTATAAAAAAAAAAATAAATTCACAACCAGCATAATGACTGTGAAAACCTGTAGAATCAATCAATCCGAGCTAGAAGACAAGTAAGATTTGGATTCAGAGATATTGACCACAACCTTAACTTAATGATAGTAAAAGAAAATGACAAGAATTCTTGAGTGAGCACATTCAGTGTCAGTTGTTCTTTTTCCTGCATGGAAAAGGCACAAATGCCCTTCTATACAAAGAATCACACACCCCAATCAATATCACTGGCTTTTTATACAGAGAAGGTTTCTGTGCCACTCAGTCATTTTTCTCTGCATAAGGTACAAAGTGCCACCCATATAGACTTAACATATAGTCAAAAAGAAAAACCTGAAAGCCATTCTGTTTGGAGACAGCTACTGCCCTAAGCAGTAAGAGAAAACAGCAACATGGGGGTTCAAACAAAAGCACAGAGGATTTGCTTCAAGTAATAAAAAAAAATTAAATCCTTTTTCCTTCAGTAACTAAAAGAAATCTTAGTAATTGTTTTTTCCTTTATGAAAGTCATCAGCGTTTGATATCCTCTACATCTTGAACATCACTGATAGTACCAGCAGGGATACTGAAACAAAGATGAAAAGGAAGGGCAATGAAAGAACAAAGACCAAACTAACAAAATGTCTTCAAAGAACTAATGAAAATGACCTGATTTCATGTGCAAAATCCTGTCAGACTACCCTGCTGACTGAAGAATGTATCTGTTATTAGTGTTAAACAGCTTTTACACTACTTCAGTGATTGCATGAAACCATTAAGTTACAGCCTCTATTATACTAATTTTTTTAGGGCAACTTAAATGATTCATGAACTCACTAACTGAAATGATGACACACCACATTCTCTAAATAAATATTCTTTGTTCTTGGGAAACAGATCAGTAGGAGGTTTGATCTAATAATTATCCTTAAATATTAGATTTTGAAAGAGAGTATATTCTGGAAATAGATTATAATAATGTTTACAAAAAATAAGATTTGCTCTTCTCTTGCCATTTGAGTTTCTTTAGGATCTTTGATTAAATACACAGAACAAATAGGGAGAAATACAAAGAGAGATTGTCAAAACACAGACTCCTGCAGTGTATTATGAAAAAAAGATATACAGAAGGCAATCTTGGCATCAATAGTCTCCTTTGTTGCCAAGCTGAAACATGCTCGTGTTCTTCTCAAGCTGACTCCTGAGAACACTCCTAATCCTGCTGGCACAGCCAGCCCTGCTCCCCAGCACCCTGCCCAGTGCTGCTGCAGCTCTCCAAGAGGAACTCCACCCTTCCTCTGAAACCCAGGAGGGTGACATTGTGTGGAGTGAGGGGATATGGGGTAGGTCTGAGTCTGGTCCCAGGCCTTTGGGATCTGTAGAATTGGGCTCTCTGATCAATAAAGTCTTCAATAACTGAATGACTCTCAATAACTCTCTTGATAAATAACTGAATGTTCTGCAGACCCTGTAGGAAGCCAGAATCACTTAAAAAATACACTGTGCCTCCATGGGCTGTCATGCTTTCAGAGACTCACAAAAATGGTTTGGTTTGGAGGGGAGCTTAAGGCCCATCTTATTCAACCCCCTGCCATGGGCAGGGTCACCTTCCACAATCCCAGGCTGCTCCAAACCCTGTCAAACCTGGCCTTGGACACTTCCAGGGACTGGGACTTTTATCCAAGACCTCCAAACGTGGGCTGATATTGTGGAGCAGTCTCAAAAATGAGCTTGATTTCTCCTTTGTTCCTGAGTAAAAAGTGCTTTCCTTCACCAACAGCACATGACTTCTCTGCCATGCTAGTTTAGAGATGTCAGAGAGCTGGAAAAATGGGGTCATTTTGGGAATCAGAACTGCCTGGCTTGTTGTCATTATATTGCAAAAGTTCCATATTATTGTCTCCTTATTGCAAGAGTTTCATACCTCCTTGATGGTTCTCCAAGGCAGCTCCTCTAAGCTCCAACTCTTCCTTTTTCTCTCAGTAGCCAACAAACTCCAGCTCCCCCTCAACCACCCAACCCACTCTTTCATAGCACCCTTCTTCTTATTGGTTACAGCTGTGGTCTTTAAAGTCAGATCTCCTTCTAATCTTTAATAATTAGCCCAGCTGCAACTCATTACGGGTAAGATTACTTTCTATGCTTCCTTTATTTTCTTATATTCTGTGCCCCTAGATTCCTGTCCATCTCAATGTCATTTATCCATGCATGGCAGACCCCTTACACAACTGGGATTGTGAGCACAGACCTAAACAAGCATCCAGTCTTTATCTTCTCCATCTTTCCTGTCTCTGATATCCATCTTTGGAGTCCCCTGTTTGCCCCAGTGATATTGGAGACAGCCAAACCCTCCTTCACCTTTGTAAACTTCCAGTCTAGGGACTTGTCAATCCTTTAATATTCTGGCTAAACTAAACTAGGTTCTGGTTATAATTAATCTGAAAACATGTTCTAAACTTTTCTGTTATGTATGCATGGCTTCTCAGTTTAAATTTTCTCTTATTTCCCCCTTTTCACAAGCACATACCCTCCAAAGAATTCCCTGGATAAAAAGAAAGAAACTAATATCATATTGGTATAAAATAATCTTGATAACAGGAATTGCTAATTGTAAAACATCATGGCCTGATATGTTTTAGGCTCTAAAATTAAGCCAAAAATTCTTTCCTATGAAAGGAGTTTGCATTTGGAACAAAGGGGTGGAAACTCAATGATTTTGGAGGATGTTATCCAGGTATTTCTAGACCTGGAAATATGGTCATCTAAAGTTTTAATTTTGCTCAGGCATGCGCTTATTCAAGCAGTTTCACCATACCAGTTATTTAACTGGTGCCATGTTCTTCTATGCCCAGCTATCTAGAATAAGAGAGGCTGTTGTATCACAATCCAAAATCAAACTCATTGATGTTTTTCATATCCAGACATTCTTAACAATGTACTGGACTACAAATATTATATTTCTAGTGGAAATGTATCAACTCAAAATCCCCAAAACTCTCTCCAAGCTCTTCCCTCTTACCAGCCTGTGAGCCTCTGAAATTCTAAAGAGGATTTAGTGCATTCTCAAATCTAGCCTTTTGCAAATATTCTGATGATGATTCACCTGATTTCTGTACATTTTATCCACCAAGTTGAATTGAATATTCCCTAAAGGAACCAATTACAACACAGACCAGAAGCTATTTACTGATAGAGCCAATTGCTGGAAAAGGCAGAGATTTCTGGTATTCCTGTTATCCCATAAAAACAACTGTATTGAAACCCACTTTTGGAAGACCTTTGTTAGTTCTTCTCCACACTTTGAAATTCCAGATTAATCAGTTCAAATCACCCTCAGGAAGAGCACAAGGAAATGTTATTCCAGATTGTAACTGGAGTGAAAATCATGATTCAGGGCACATTGTACACCTCCACAATGGAAGCCCCTAGGATTTTATTAACGCTGTCTGTCACGTGTCAAGTCTAGTGAGACCTGTGGGCTAAAATATTTTGATAGGGAGTAAAAAAATGACAAACCCAACTAATGTTGGCCCTACTTAGGTTCGCACACAGGAGTTGAAACATATTAGTGAGCGCCCTCTTACAGTCTTGAGTCTTGCTCACTTTGCCCTATGGGTTCAGAGGATTCAGAACACAGGAGAGGAACCCATTGTGTTCTTATGTTTAAGTTGATATCATTATCTTCAAATGCTTCTATTCTTGTAGATGTTGATGAACACAATCACTTTTAAAACAACCTCTAAGGGAATCTTCTCAAGCTACACGAATGCCAAGCTGCCAAGGGCAACTCACTGCTTCAAGAGATTCCTTTTTTTAACCTTTTGCAGAGCAATATTGGGCACTTGTTAGGTGTAGTTGCCCCAAAGGATGTCAATGGTCACTAAAACTTCATCCACTTGTATCTGCATCACATCATAAAACCCGTTCCTCCTATTTGTATGATTAGGAAGGTTGTGTAACTTCGTATGTCCCAGAATTACTTTAATGATTAGGAACCTTTTCTAAAGAACCAACCTAAATTTATTCATAGCCAGTTTATACCAATTCAGTTTTGAGACAGTAATGGCTTTTGGTCTAGATAGCTCATCTTACTTTATAATATGTATTCTGTTGGCAGGAATTGTATCCTCTTTCAACTCTGTTTTTCCCCCTCTAAATATTGTTAAGTATTTCCACCTTAAAAGAAAGAGTGAGGTTCTTTCTTCCCCTGATTTTTCACATCTGTTTCAGGTTTTAAATCATTTTGCTTCAACAAAACTCCACAGTATCCCTGAGGAGATTTCCTCAAGACCTTATTTGATAGGTTGAATACTTCCCTATCTCTGCAGAAATTACCTCTTCTGATACAATGTAAGTTCTTTGCATAATTTCACAATCACTCTTTCCATCCTGGTGACCTCTCTGTCTCATTTCTGTTTGGATTTAAATTCCTTTGTCTGGGTAGCTGATTTACATAAGAGGCACAGCACTCCTTTTGTATATTAAATAACAAATTATAAACTTGATTTTCCTTGCCAAAATACTTCTTGATGCTAACTGCTGGAGCCACCTTCCATGAAATGTTGACAGAGCATTCCCATGGCTTTAGAGGTTTTCAGCAGCCATCCAGGTGCCTTCTTGGTGGTTTTCTTCATAGATCAATGATAAAGAATACCACCAAAAACTGTGCCAATTATTAAATTTCCTGCAGGAGGGTATTTCCTTTGAAGCATTACAGGGAATAGAGCACTGCCATAATAATCACATAATCAACACAACCAGCCCACAATTTCCAACTTATTACAATGTTGATAACCAGTTGTATATTATTTGGTGTTCTGCAATATCAGATTAAAACTTATTTCATATTTATTTGTCTCTTTCCACTCTGTTCTATAACACTGAATACTCCTGGCCTTGGAGAGAGCCAGCTTGTTTGCCCATGAACACAACTGAACCTTAATTTATAGAATAAAACATGGGTAGCAGATGATTTTTCTGCTGGTACATTCCCACAATTGATGCACTAGTTGGTTTTATCACATGATTGTTTGATGCTACAAAAGCCATTCATGGAGATAAGAAAAGATGTCACTTTTATGCTTAAAAAAATATGCTGACATAAAGACCTCCTATTAGAAATTGGACACAGTTCATCAGTGTGTTCCTTGGTGCAAATCCTAGGCTTCATCCTAGGATTTATAATAATTTATAACAGATTCATGGTCAGATGAACACTTGTTTACAGTGACCACAGGGTGTTGACACAAAGCAGTTGCTTTTTGCCTTAGTAGCATGCAAACAGGGAGCTTTAGGCTGAAAAAGGGTAAATTTAGATTGGATATTTTTCCCTGTGAGGGTGGTGACGCCCTGGCACAGGGTGCCCAGAGAAGCTGTGGCTGCCCCTGGATCCCTGGAAGTTTCCAAGGCCAGGTTGAACAAGGCTTGGAGCACCCTGGGATTGTGGAAGGTGTCCTTGTCCATGGGATCTGAGGGATCTTTAAGGTCCCTTCCAACACAACCAGTCAGTGATTTCACGAAAACAGAAAATTGAGTGATGAATTTTCTTATTTTAGCCTAAAAGTCTGACTGCATGAATTTTAAATGGAAACAGGTTATGTAAAATAAGAACTGAAAAAAGTAAGCCTACTGAGTATCATTAAAAACAATTGCCACATGTGAAATTAAACTTTAAAATCAGTCTGTCTCCTGCCACGCAAGTGACAGAAATAAAAGAATTAGCACAACATTGTTTTACTCAATAGCTGAAAAATAATGACAATGTATCCTTCAAGTAAATTCCATTTTAATATTCTTTGTTTTTCTCTCTACTGGGTGCTTTTCCAATTTCTCTGTCCTATTATCTGATTTTAATCATTCTGTATCTTTCATGGGCCTGCAGTGCATGACCTCGACCCCATTTAAACCAGTGTCAAACAATGGTACAAGACAAAGGCCTTTGCACCTGTAACTTTGGTATTTACAGGAAAACGCATTACTTAATATAACCAAGAGCAGAATAACATGTATTCTCTGCTTTTTAATATGATTTTGATTAAAATAGAGAATGTTTTTAATGAGGGAATGAAATAAAATCTTGTGATATTACAGATTCCATCAAGATTTAATTTTTTTCCACATCATTACTGCCTCTCCTGAGATTGCAAATGGAGGGGAAATGAAAATATCATTCTAGTCACTGAATAATTGTTCCACTGTTGGAAAGCAAAAATCAGACAGCAGTCTTATGCTGAAATCTCCTGCTACACACCTTGAACTATGACATGGAATATGTGCAACTCGCTGCTGGCTTTATGTTATTTTTATTAAGGCTGTTTCATTTCTGCTAGTTGTAGACAAATAGTCCCAGTGTGAGGTTGTTCTTCCTAAGTTGGTTCTAATGGGCAGCAAGACTTGATGGGTTTTGGCAGAGAGATACAATTGGCCATCTCTTGTGTCAGCCTGGAGACCCAGGAGGTGAGCTGCTACTGCTCAGAGCCCTATCGGTTCTTCTGGAGCCAGCCCCTTTTAGAAGAGAAGCATTCCTTTAGGTAATCTGCAGCCTCTTGCCACATTTGTGCCATTAAAAAAGAAAAGGGGTCCTCAGTCATTTTCTGTCTGACCCCACTGTGCTACCAACATCCTGCCAGGAAGGGTTCAGATGGGACACAATCCCCTGGAGTCCCTCACCCTACACATCTCGCTCATTCTTCACCACATAGATTTTGAGCTGGCATGGATTTAAAATGAAGGAAGAAGACTTTCCTTCATCCTTAACCTTTAAATTTCAGGTCTCAGGTGTGTGGTTCAAGGGCTGAAGTAAGGGCTCAGGGACTGGAGGGGCTCTGTTAGCACCTTTCTCCCTGGTTAATTCAGCTGAGTCCCTGCAGGCAGGGGCTTTCCTCCTCCTTACCTCTCCCTTCAAATAAGGACCTGCCCCTGAGGGATCCTTTCCATTAGGTAAAAGACAGGTGAGGGAATGAACAGACAATAAGGCTCCAAGTCCTAAAGAAGCAACAGAGAATAAATTTACAGTGTGTGGCTTCTAACAAGGTCACGGTGTTCTGCACTGCTCACTAATGGGACCATACTTTACAGGGAAACTTTACAATAAGATTTGTTTTTGGAGGGTTGAATCACAAAAGTACAGCTTGTGGCTCTTTTGGCTTCCTGGAATAGGCAGAGAATGGAACTAAAGCTGAGAAACATTTTCTGTGGGATTGTGTAAATTAAAGTCAATTGAAACCTATGCACAAACCCAAATAAATATTAGCAGTGTGATTACAGATCTGTGAAACTTAACAATGTTGCTGTAATGATGGCTGAGAGGAGGAAAATTCTCAAGGACCTGATTGTAAGAGCTCAAATGAAATACAATTCCGTCTTTCATGTTTTAGCAAGATAATTTTGGTTCGGTTTTGACTAATACAGAATAATGGGAATAAAATATGCTGCCTCAGTCTCTGCATTATTGGCTTTACATTATTGGTCCTGACAGCTGGCTTTTAAAATGCAGTAAATATTGGGCAATGCTGTTCTGTTAAGACAAGCCACTTCATCAAGCATATTTCCAAATCACACTTTATTTTCAAAATGGGTTTAATTTCTCTGTAGATCGCAAAGGAGCCCAATGCAAAATTGACCTGCGACAGAGTGCCCTCTACTGCATGTATTTGAGAAAGGAAAATAAAGCCAACTCCTTGAAAATACAATCTTTACATGCTGAGGCCAGCACTTTTGTCACAGGCTACTGGACACTGAATTAAATATAATATACATATAGACATGTAGGACTCTTACCTTCTTCTAAAGGACTAGGGAATAGTATCCCAAAATAGATATGACATTTACACAACCTCTTTGTGCTTTTCAGTGAAATCAGTGTGTGTCTTCCCATACCAACATGGTCTGTGTTTGTAGGATGGACAGTTATTAAGGGAGCTGAAAATCTGTTCTGTGTTGCCCTGCTGCCCCACTTGCTTTTGGCTGTTGGGAGGAATTCATCACAATTTGAAGTAAAAAGTCTCTCTGCTTATAGATTTATTTTCTCAGTCTTTAATCTCTCCTGGTCTCTCATTTGTCCTTCAGTCTATTTGCCATTAGGTCACTCATATTAGACTGAGCTCCCCTTTTCCTGCCCATATAATATTGGATGCTTGATAATATTGGATGCTACTGAGTTACACCCATTGCACATGATTGAGGAGATATTTCACCAGTGCTGTCTCAAAATACAGACTTACAGGTTACAAACATTTCATGGTAGCAATTCCACAGCAAAGCCCAAATCCTCCAGCAGACCTATACTTTTCAAGTCTTCCCTTTTATTTTTCTTTACTTTGGGCCAGCCTAATGCTGAGATTTGTGATGTACCAAACTACCTGCAACCTCTGTTAAAATTCACAGTGGCTCTTATCACTCGATTCCTCAGAGAAGCAAACACCCCTTTTCAAAGCAATGGCATAGATAAACATTAAATGGCATCAACCAACATTAAATATTTTTGAGTCACTTTTGAAATGCCCTCCTTTGTACCATGAAGTCTGTTCTGTCAGCAGTATATGCAAAGCCACAATTTCATTCTTAAAACCTCATCTTAAGTCCTGATGAGCCACACAGAAAGCAATTGATGCATGATCAAAGGTGATCCCTCTGCAGCCAAAGGTGGTGTTTGAATTCCTAGCACATTTTTGACCATATCACTAGGACACAGTAGAGGTAGGCAGTAAACAACAAAGTTTTTCAGAACAACATAATCAATTATCAAAAGTTCTTCAAACAAAACAGATACAACACAAGCAGCATTCCCATAATACACAGTGGCCTTGCATATATTTCAGCAATGAATTTGGTGTCTATAGATTTTCTCCCACAACTGAACCTTTCCCTTAAAGGAAACCCTTATTGATAATTTACAACTTCTAAGGATGGCATCTGTGTAATTGCTTTCCCTTTGCTTCATACCTGTAAATCTTGTATCTTGTGCTAAATCCCTGTCGACTTCTGTCCACAAAATCAGTGTATTCCTGTGAGCGATGGAAGGGTCCCTTATCAGAGAGGAGCCAGTCGAAGGGGCTTGTGGCATGCTGATCCGAGACAGCAGCAACTGCTAAAACCCAGCAATGAAGACTCAGTGCTATCCACTCCCATAGAGCCATCAGAGAGAACAATTCAGCACCAGCACTGCATCGCCATATCATGCTTCCACTGGGGACTTAGAGCCTTCATTCTCTTAGCTTTCCCTCAACACCTAGACAAAATACACAGTCAATTAGATAAGCACACACTAGGCATCCCTTGGAAGTAGAAACAAGTTTCCTTTCTTTCATCTTAAAGAGATAGTGGCCTCTACTTTATTATATTTTACATTAGCATAAACCCCACTAGGCTAGTTAACAGTGGAGTGTTTCAGTACTTCAAATGCTGTGAAACTAATGTCTTCATTAACATCATCAGTGATAATATTTACTGTTGAAGGGAAACCTTCACAAATCATCAGGGGAGGGATTGTTGGGGGTTTTTTCCCATTCATGCTAGCCATTAATGAAAAATATGCAACATCAGGTTCTTGACTGTGAGCAGCAGTACAAAAATCATTCAGCAATGTCTGCACATAATCATGATGTACAGTAGTACAAAACCATTCAGCAATGTCAGTACATAAGCCCACAGTTCACACATTGGACAGAAAATAAGTGAGATTCAGAAGACTCACGCTGCTTTCTCTTGGGAAAATTGCATGGTGGTTTGTCTTCACTGCAAAATGTGGTTAACAGAGACAGTTCCTCTGTCCAAAGCAGCATCACTGGACAGAGTGACTGCCCTGACCTAGAGTTCTGGAGCTGCCCACAGTGCTGAGCTCAAGTGACTTACACCAACTCCAGATGCTGAAATTTTGGGTATCCCTAACAGCAGCATTTTACTTTCAGTCCAAATTGCTCCAACTCAGTGGATCAGCCTAGAAACACTTTTTTTTAGCACCTAAAAATGGTGCCTAAACAATTTTTTTGTGTGTCCTGTCACAGATCAAGTATTGATTGCATCATGTAGGAGCTCAGTGAAGACAAGCCACAGCTTCCCTCTGTACCTCAGACCCATACCTGTGGAATGGACTAATGTTTCTAATATCCTGGAGAGATTTCATTAAAGCATCTATACATGATCATGAGGCTTTCCGAGATGACAAAGGTCATGTTGATTCCTAAATTTATAGAAGCAATCACTTCCAGTTTTCAGTCTAAGTTGAAACAGCACAGAATGAATTAAAATGCATGAATGCGAGAGCTTTAATTTTTCTAGCTGATGAGTTTACAGGGAATAAAATGCTGGATTCACATTCACTCAAATCAGCACTCTTCATGACATTTTCACCTTTGCTAGAGTTTTTGGAACTTGGTGGGAAATTTTTCCTTCCTATCAGTAAATTGGTCTGTAAGTGAACCCTAAAAGATGGATATTTCTAACAGAACAGTCCTGCAACTGAACACCCCCATCCATTATAATGAAAATTGTGTCACTGAATAAATATGCTCTGTGCATATATGTGAGATATTAATATTCTCAAGAGCCTGCAGGAAGCTGACTGCCTCCAGGAGAGCACAGAGGTTCTTGTGAACCAACAGGAATTTACAGCCTAAGAATATAATAATCTGTCTATACAACCAGATAAATACTCAGGCTTTATGTGGTGTAATTGTTTGTAACATGATTTGGACACGATTCTGCAAACAATAAATGTATAAAGAAAGACCCTGCTCATATTTCACGCTGAGCATGTACCAAGACACTGAATTATAACCATAAACAGTTACAGCCATGCTGTTGTTTCTGGCCATAAAACACAGATTGCATTAATTTTATAAATCCTTTTGAAATTAAATTCCAGGAGTCTACAACAGAGACCTCTCAAACTTTTATTTATGCTCCCAAGCCATCACTTCCATGTAAAAAGAGTCTGCATATTGAAGTTTGAGTATCGTATTCCTAGGCTCGTGGTGTTTTGGGGTTTTTTTCCCCTTCAAATTCATGTTTTTTCAGATTACTCCACTGCATAACCTTGCTCCCACTGTATAAGAAAGTCTGCTCAGATTTGAAGAAAAACTGAAATGCAATAGGTTGCTCTACTGGCCCATAAAAGCCATAAGGATCATTTGGTTGCCATTTCCTGTTAAAAATAGATCAGTATAAATGAAGAAAACATTCCAGTCACTTTCAGACTGTCAAGAAGAGACAAAAGCACTTGTGGATTTTCACTCTCTCATGATGTTACATCATGACAGAGTGAAAATCCACAAATGCTTTTGTCTCTTCTTATCATTAATCAGGGAAAAAAATACATTGCACAGCATATTCATTCCCTTCCATAATTTGACATTATATGAAGCTGCAGAAAGTGTCATGAGCATTTCAATTTTCATACCTAGTGCTGTATTAAAATTTCTAACTTTTCCATTGAAAAATTCCCATGCTTGATTAAATGAGAAGAGATAGGAGTTTACTTTTTCAGTTACTTATTAACACTAAAGTGTTTCAGGCTGTTAAACTGTAATGATGACTAATTGAGTCCCTTTTGAATTCAAAATGATAATATTAGGATTGGAAAATTAATTACTGTGTATATGTAGCATTTTCCTAACACTAGACTAAACCAGCACTTGGAAAGGAATAGTGGAAGAGCCAGGAGTTTATTTTTGGCTTAATGCTGCACCTCATGGTGTGTCATAAATTAACCACTGGCAAAACACCTGCAGAGGACCTGTTCAGGCACTGAAGAAAATAATCTTGGTTTAAAGATCTCCTTGTTTTAAATATCTATGGAGGTATATTCCAAAGGATCATAAATATACAGGAGAGAAATAAGGAGAGAAAAATCATGTGTGCATCTGTAACTGGTATTTATGCACTTGTGTCTGTTGTCCAGCCATTGTAAAATCATTCTGCATTGCATTAATCCTCATAACACCCCTGAGAAGGAGACTTTAACAAGCAAGAACCAGAAGCCTGAAAAGATGACTGCTAAGGGAGGGGTTGAGCTGTTAGAGGGATCTAAATGTGTGTTTCCTATTATAAGATAATTTAGAAAATTCCAGCCAAAGGATTTTTGCAAAGCTTACAGTATGAGAAATATCTAAAAATTTTGAATATTCGCATTCTCTAATTAATGCAAATGCCCTGAAAACATTTTCTAAAGTCTGTTACAGGCATATGGAACACACAAAGTTTGCAGTTACAAAGCCACAATAGAACTCCAGGGAAGAACAATCTGTATTAAATTTGTGGTAGATAAAGGGTGGGGCATGGCAAATAAAAACACCTGTTAAGTAACAGCTGGGAGATTTTCAAGTAGAGAAGACATTATACAGAGAGCAAATAATGCAATATTTATTCTCTGATAAAAACTGTCATGTCAACAATGGTCTCTTTGCAGTACTGGCTTAAAGGACAATTCTCAGTTATAGATGCTCTGCACATTTATTTTCTGTTATCCCCATGGTTTCACCCAGATGCCACTTGTAAATGCTGCTAAGCTTTTCATCCTTTTTCTAAATTCTGAGGTTAAGGTGAGTTCAAGAAGCAACACAGGCTAAATTCTTCTTTGTTAGAAATCTATTGTCTCTTCCCTGGCATTAGTGCAGCAGGAATTTGACTCAGCATCTTTGGGGAATACCATAGCTAAGTCCTAATTCTCTTGAACATGTAAAAGTTCTGGAGACTGGCAAAATCCATGTATTTACATCATGTGTGGATGTAGAGCTGGCAAGAGCAATGCAAACATTTTGGCCACTGGGACAAATTTCATCAAGCTTCAGCTGTGAACAAGAGAACAGGACATCTGTGGTCATTTTGTTGTCATCATATGGTGGGGAAAACCCCACCAAACTCAGTCTTTTTTAGGTAATTTTTTTAAAAAAATATTAAAGTTGTGTATAATTACACATAGTATTTCATGAACTCACTAAGACACTGAGCTTAAATAGTGCAGACTGAAGTGTCTGCTTGATTTGTGGGTTGAGCTTTCTTGCTTACAGAACATTAATTAATGAACCATGTATACTAAGATACACAGAATAATATAAAACCAGCCGAGATGTGTGCACAGCAATGCTCAAGAAAACAAAAAAATCAGTAAGTTTAAATTCTTTCTAAAATGGAAATTGTGGAAATTTTTATGAGAGGGGGAAAAAAGTCATCTATTGTTACCTCAGTGCATGTAATCTTTTATTTCCCAGGACGTGAGGGTCAAGCTAATACAGATTTGTTAATTTACAGTAGAGATATAGCAACTAAATTGGTCATTTTTGGTTCACTAGTGGAGTAGCCTTTTATGCAAGAGTCAATAAAGTTGATGTTATGCATCACCAGTAACTTTTTTGGGTCCCATGTACCTGCAGTCCTCAAGGATCAAAATAAAACAACTGTACAAATGTATAGACATTTTTGATAAGATCAGGTTTGGGGTTTTTTCAATATTTCTCTCTACCCTGGAATCTGAGAGATTTTTCTGAGACCTTGGTCTGAGATCCCCTTTTGTCAGCGGAAATGCAGAAGACCAGGGTCTTTCTGAAGTCATTTTGTTTTTATATTCACTTGAATTCCAAGAAAATGCTGATTTATCCCAGCTCTCCATGGAAAATTGAGAATCCTCTGTGCCAAAGTGGGATTCTCCTGGCTGTAACTTCCCATAATGATGAAATAAAAATTTAAGACTGTTTTTCTCAGATATGTCCTTTCAAAGGAAAGTAAAAAATGGCTTCCTATAACATTTAGAAAAATTTTAGAAAATTAACACATCTAAGATGGTGCTTTTTTATGCAAAACACAAGGCTTGGCTTTCCTTGAACTAATCAAAATATTAAATACTACTTGTATATCCTTTAAAAATAAACATACAAAGAAAAAATATGATAACAGATGGTGGGGAACACATCCAATTCTGTTTGTAGGCAGTTGGATTTCAGAAAGGTCATAATTTTACCATTTATGAGGGTTTTGGTACTCCATCCCTCCATTACTTACAAGCCTTAGAGATTTCAAAGTTACTGCTTTTGATCAAATGCAGTACATGGTGTAGCAGAGTACCCTTCATATTTCTTTTAGATTGCACATCATGGAAAACAGGAATGGAGCAAACCTTTTGTTTTCTAGGTATTACACAAAATTCTCAGGAATGCTACAACTTTGAATCAATAGCAAGAAGCAACATTTTATTTACTGCAGGTGGATGGGAAACAGTGAAACTCAGAGAAGGCAAGATAAGTCCAGACCTTTTTTTTCAAAGGTATTCTGACACTGAAAAATGGAAAGACATTTTACATAAAGAATAAAGCAATAGTCTGTGTCTCAGAGATTGCTCTTATCTGCTGTAAGTCCTTGGGTTTATCACTTCATGTGTCTCTGCTTTCCCTTCCCTGTCTGAAGTGTGATGATCGCATTGCCCACCTTTGCAAAGCACCGCAAGACCTCCTGTGTTATCATCAGGGACTCTTATTCTTCCTTCAAGGAGCCATTTTTCTCATGCTAACAATTTTAAGTGAATGAGACCTGAGGAGGAACCTGCCCATGGAATTCTCACACAGCCCAGCTGTGAAGCTGATGGTGTGCTGTGGGAGAGAAGAGCAGAAAGGGCCAGAGAGGAGAGCACAAAGTATCTCAGGTGTGCTCTGCTCTAGGCTTAGCCACCACACAGGTTCTGTTCTCCAAAGTAAGGTACTCAAATCTCTTGGGGAAGATGAAACAGGAAAGCTTCATAGATATGATTGCTTGGCAAAAGATTTTGAAAATATAGAAATTATAAGCAAGATTTTTACAGTTATTTGGTGTGAGTGTATGTCTTTTTAGGGTATTTTTCAGCAGTTGCTTAAAATATGGAGAGCAGATACTACTGTCTTTTATTGCTTTTCACAATTCTTTTATCTCATGGGGTGGGATAGCTACTTGTGTTTTAGGACTACTGGTTTCTTGGCTGAACAGCACAGGCATAGCTAAAGAATTTAAACTTTCTTCTTTGCAAATTTGGCATCTGACTTTATGTTAGTTTGTTAGTTGAAAATTATCAAAACATTTCTGGGAATTTTCTAATTTTGGGATTAATGCTGGTGTGCCATCAGTATCAGCTAGAGAGGAGAGCAAAAAGCATCTCAGCTGTGCTCTGCTCTGGGCTTAGCCACCACACAAGTTCTGTTCTCCAAAGGAAGGTACTCAAGTCCACAGAAAAAAAACATCTCCCAAGCTGAATTTCCTGAAGGACAGCAAAAGGACCTGTGAACTGAGGTGGGCTGCTCAGTCCTGTGGTCACAGTCAGGTGTTGGACAGAGATGAGCTCTGCTTGAAGTCCCCCCAGATGTCTGGGGCAGGAGCAAGAGACCCAGAACAGAGAAAGAAACAGGTTTTTTGAGGCATTGGAATCACTGAATCACAGGGTCACAGAGCTTTGGGTTGGAAGGGATCTCAAAGCTCAGCTCCTTCCAATGCCAAGTGGCCCAGGTTGCTCAGAAGGACCAAGGTAGAGGATGGTGAAGCCTCCCTGCCATCAAATCTGATCTCATGAGCTGCAGGGGACAGTGTGTGACACTACAGAAAAATTAGAAGGCACCCATGTAGACAAGTCATATTGTCAACATGGTTTTCCAGGGGGGATTGAATCAGCTTGTTCTCTGGTGGTAATTCTGAGCTACAATCATCTGGAAAAAAATCTGAAAGGAGAAATTAATTCTATGTCTGACAAGCTTAGAAGAGTTTTACATTCCAGGCTTAAGAATAAGTCTTCGTATCAGTTCCCGGTATCAGTTTTGATTAAAGACACCCTAAATCAGCACCTTTTCTTTATTCAAACAGAGCTTCCTGCACTGCCAGATTTAGCTTTCTTCTCCCCTCTCAAAGAGAAGGCCCCTGTAACTATGTCTTCAACAGCCAAAATAAAGAACAAATAAGATGTCTGATTTTTAATTTTTTTTAAACAAATGAAGTGGAGAAAACATCAAATGCCTCCATG
This sequence comes from Melozone crissalis, assembly GCF_028551555.1. NCBI lineage: Eukaryota > Metazoa > Chordata > Aves > Passeriformes > Passerellidae > Melozone > Melozone crissalis. The sequence goes on along the minus strand of NW_026535823.1, from coordinate 7,374,451 downwards.
GAAAGAGAGAATTTATGTCAGCCAAACCTCTGCAGCTGTGCTCGGGTCTGTCTGAAATGATGCAGTGTTACCGCCCATGTCCACAGAGCCTGCCTTGGTATTTGCCCTGTCCCTGCAGAATTTCACTCCTGCAAATGTCTGTGAGACTTCAGCTGATGTCCCCGTGTGTTTTTTGTCACTCCCCAGTGCAGCAAGTGCCAGCCTCCTCAGCCCATGAGTATCTGCTGGCTGCCAGGAGTACAGAGGTAATTGCTTCAATGTCTGATATTTGTAAAAGACCTGATTTTTTCCTTTGCTGCCCAAATCATGATGTATAAATTCCCTCAGGTGCTGTTTAAATCTGTTAATCTAAGTTCATCCTCCTGTGCAAATGGATCCTTATGTGTTTTAGCTGATGATGTCAAGCAGCATCCCCAAAATGCCATTGCAGTCTTTCTGCCTTAATGAGTGAATCTGTTTCTAAAAGGAGCTCGTTGAGGGGAAGATATTACCTGTCAAGGCTCTGAGAGCACAAAAAGGCCTCAATAACCTTGACCAGCCTTATCTGAGTCCTCTACCCACCTTGGGCTGGCCAGGGGCTCCAGGACCTCCAGTCCCAACTTGTGTGGTGCTGGTGGGACTGTGGAGGTGAATAACTGAAAGGGAGAAATCATTGAGCCACAGAATGGTTTGGGTGGAAAGGGCCTTAAAGATCATCCAGTGCCACCCCTGCCATGGCAGGAACACCTTGCACTAGCCCAGGGTGCTCCAAGCCCCATCCAACCTGGCCTTGGACACTTCCAGGAGCAGCCACAGCTTCTCTGGGCACCGTATGCCAACCTCACAGGGAAGAATTTCATCCAATTGAAATCCTAAATCTACTCTCTTTCAGTTTAAAGCCATTCTCCATTTTCCTTTCACTACATGATCTTGTAAAATCCACTCAAGTCCTCGTTGTGTCCCAGTTCCTCACCTTTAAATGGGGGCTAGCGCCTAATTCTTGATAGACAACAGGTACCTGTCACACAAGGAGCTAAAATGAAGCTGATTTCTGGAAGCCCTGAGTTTCTGACCAACACCCAGGGTGCCAAGACACAGAAAACCTACTGCTTTGAGCTTGAAGTCTGCTCCAAGCTGGATGACTGCACTATTGCAATCATAAAAATCCATTGGGGTTGAAGTCTGTAGGGATGAAACCTTTATCTTTGCAAGTCCACATGGACTATCCTATGTACAAAATCCCTCTGCATGAAAACTCTGCATGACATTTCAGTCTTAAGCCACTCTTCCATTACACAAGTTATGCTAAACATTCTCCCAAATCGTCCAAAAATTTTCGGCTAAAGCATCTGATGGTAGAAAAAGTGTTAAAAGGGAAACAGAGCAAGCTCTCTTGGAATAAGTTTTGGAGTGGCTCTACAGAAAAATAACAGCTTTGGGAGAGGTTCTGGTCCAGCATTTCCTCAGGCACAGACTGACATGTATTGCTGCGACATACAATTTTGCATACTGGAGCTTTCAAGTTTGAAGAAAATCCCAACAGGAGACATATATTTAGAAGCCTTGATTCCATCTTGGATTTTTTTTTTTTTAATGAATGCTTAATTTCTGATCATCCAGCATTCTCCACTCTGATAATCTCGTTGGGTGTGTTTTAATGGTAATTGAGCTGCTTCTCAGGTTTTGTGAAAACTACCCCCTGAAATTAAGTAATAAATGACCATTGTAAAGTCATGACATACTAGTTCCAGCAGCATATCTCCTCTTCACTCATAACTCTCAGTCCCCAGACAAGTTTTCTGACCCAATTTGACAGCTAAGTGTCAGTAGGATACAAAGACACTAAGACACATGTAAATTAGGTGTATCCAGTAAACCATTCTGGAGTAACAAACAGCCCTTTCCTCTTCTAATCCATCCTGGTACTAGTTTTTAAACCCAAGTGTGGCATTCACATTCTCTGAAAAAATCCCTTCACCCAGAATTTTTCTCCTGGGAAGCTGAGAGGCCTCAGAGAAAAGGAAAACAATTCTTATCTCATTTGCTTCTCCTGTGTTCTGCTGCTTTGGAATGTGTTTGGAGATTGTTTACCCACAGATGATTGTTTCAGTGGATTCTGGTGTGAGTTGTTTGACTCTCTGGCCAATTGGCACCAAGCTGTGTCGAGACTCTTTCCAGAGTCACAAGTTTTCATTATTATCTTTTTAGCATTTTACTAAGTATCTTTTCTGTATTCTTTCGTATAGTATAATATAGTATTCTTTAATATAATATAGTATTATAAAGTAATAAATTAGCCTTCTGAGAACATGGAGGCAGGTGCATCATTCCTGCCTTCGTCAGGACATTGCCAGAAAATAAAATACCCAGGGCTCTTACAGCTGCCACCATCTAGAGCAGGAGCAAGCAGCTATTTACACACTGTACACCCAAGCTTTGCTTCCAGAGGCTTTGAAGCCCGAGGAAAAATCCAAATATAACCGATTAGTAGTACAGAAGGGCTAAAATGGGATGGAGTGGGAGGAAACTTTGCTCGCCAACAGATTGTGGAGCTGAAGAAGATTCAGGTTACAGAGAGGAAGGAGAGTACTTGGAGCTGAGCTACCTCAAAGTACAACTTTGATTGTGCTATATAAACCTTGCCAAGTGCCTTAACCTTCTTTAATGACAGTTTCTATTATGAAGCCTAAACAAGCAATGCTTATAGAATGCTTTCAAATTATTGGATGGCAAAAATGTTATAAAATATAAAGGAAGTTGACTATTCCATGAACAGAGTGGCTAGCTATTTTTGTTGCTGTTTAAAATTTCTGTTCCTGGACATTTTGCAAGAAATGCTCAGAAAAAGGATGGAGAGGGAAGGATTTGTCAGTCTCAGGCAAAAATAGAAGTTTCTTTGAAGTTATTGGAGTGCTAATATTGTTTGTACAATAACGAAAGGAAAAAATAATGGTGTATAGCTGTTCTCTGGACTTAAGAAGAGAGCCAAAATGGAATGTACTGTACTGATTGCAATGGGGACATAGTCACAAAATCCAGCCTAGTTTCATGTACTTCCATTCCCTCAGATATTACCTGATCTAATCCACAAATAATGTGGTTGGGGGTTCTTTTATTTCTAAGAATGGTTTTCTCAGTTTAGAGGCTCTGAGTCAGGTATGGGACAGAGCCCTCTAATTTTAGCTAAGGCTAAAGGATTTACACTCTTCCTGATTTTATTCTCCATGTGAAAATTAGTAGTTACAACTTAGATCAGTAGTTAAGAATAACATCCATAAAGATCTAATGGTGTGAAATTTTTCTTTCAATGCACTTCTCTGGATGCCTTGCTAGAATGGATTATTTTATATATTTTATTTCTTAACAATGATATCTAATAGAGTGGTAATGTTTTTATTTTGCCCTTTTATTATGTCTTTCAGACAAAAGTGCTCCAGATCTCACAGCATATTTTACAGCTGATTTCACAGATGGCATACATGGTGTATGTATGTTCAGCTGATATAAATGGATGGTTAAAACTCCTTTCAGGTTCCTCATCTTCAACCTATTTATTCTAATAGGAAAAAAAACAACAAACTTATACCACTTGTTGTGCCAGCTCCCAAGGCAGGACTCATAGAAGCTTCAAGAGACCATTTTTCTAGAGCTGATGCTACTGAAAACTGTGGCAGGATTTTTCCACAGTCCCTTTGCTGCAGCATTCCAAGCCTGTAACCATTGCATGGGCAGTAGCCAGATCCTCTTAAATGTTCATGTTATAGCTATTAATTTTTTATAGCAAGAGTAGGGACTTTATGGCTGACTGAGCAAAGATTCAAGCTCCTGCAAACCAGTCTGGGGCTAATTGCAGCTCAGGATGGATAAAGCTTGATTCTACAAGTAATAATTATGTTATGTGTACTGGGCAGCCTGCTATCTCACATAAATCTAGCGCCAAAGCTAGATTTTTGACAAGACTAAAAGCTTAAATAAATAAATAAAGCTTAAATAAATCTAGCTCAAAGACTTGATTTTTGACAAGATTAGAAGAAATTGCAAAATTAAAGAGAGGGAAAAAAAGTCCGTCTGCTAAAAGATGTGTTTCTTATGAACATCATGCTACAAGGAGTGAAAGTCTGAGTTTGCATCAGGAATTGCAATCTCTCTACTGTTTTAATTTAGATATGACCCGGTCTGAAACTGCCTAAGTATGAAATTGTCACTATTTCTTGTTGTAGCTCATAGAAAAACACATTCTTATTTAGTAGAAATTTGTTAAGCTCATGTTGAGGAGCTTTAAACTTTCAGTAGTACCTGCACAGTGCTGAATGAGAGACACAAGTCTATTTATGAGGAATTACAGATCACTGCAGTCTCTCTGAATATGAGTATCATCAGTTTTCTTTATTATAGCCTATTTTTTTCCAGAAGGACAGAGAAAATGTTCTAGACTTTGCCTGGCCATGACAAGCAAGCATGAAGAAGTTAAGCTGGTTTATAAATAAGGGTAGTTTAATAAAAAAAGCCACTACCATGTCTTCAACTAATGTGAATCAATCTAATAAACTCAAGCTAACAGAGAGCTTAAAGGGTACTTAGGTAGTAACCAAAGCTTTTGCTTTTTAAGCCAATGGGTCAGATTCACATCCCACCGGAGCAGTGACTTAAAAAGAGAACATCACCAACTAATGGCTCTCTGTGAAATAAATCCACAGTCTCCAGAGATCGGCAGCAGGATGAGTCTTGACCTGCATAAACAGTGCTGCTTTACCTTAAACAAGCATCTTCCTTAGAAACATTGGTACAGACCTAAAGGAATCAGGGGATTCACCCAAGGAATGCTGAGCATCTACATGTTCTGGAGAAAAAGAGGTGGGTATCATCTCTGCCCTAAACTACAACAGTTCTCACCTTTAGGGCAGCACATTAAGTACAAAACATATAGAATTATTCAATATTAAAATTGTTGTAACATATATAAGCTCTCTCTGTCCAACAAATTGTTAATGAATAGGGATCAATAATGTTTTAGGTGAAATAAAAATATACACTTGGGCCACCTGCATCCATTATACTGTTTTTCAGCATTTAGCAGTGTTTTTCACCAGTGATGGTAAGCCTCCTCAGAAACAGATTTCAAACAAAGGAAAAAAAGAAAATGCTAAAAAGTAACATTTCTAATGGATTTTAAGAATCCCATTTGACTCCAGTGAGGTCATCCATGTTCAGTTAACGAAGTGTTTTTGTTATTTCTAGTAGATTTATAAGTACTGAAAGAGCTAAAGTAGCCCTACAGAATTCTCAGGAGTCATGAACAATATGGGATTAAGGGTATAGAGCAGTGCTCTGACTCCCCAGATTTACATCCTTTACTTGCCAATGTATAATAAGTGCCTTACAAACCACTTTTCTCATTAATCAGTGCTGCTGAATGTGGCAATGAAGGTGTTACTGCAAATCAGCAGAATTTTTCCCCATCAATGTAACTATTACAGTAAAGGTATGTGACACATGAGCCTTACGATCTCACCTCATTATAAGAGAAACCACTACAGTTTAATGGTGTTAATTTAGCTAACAATATATATTGCTTGGTCAATCTTCTTCTGAAGGCGGAACAAAATCTGTGGCCTTTGTGAGAGGCTCATTAGTTAAAGTTGAAAAGTTCTGATGTGGCAGAGTGTCCTTCTCCCCTCTTCTCAGTGCATTATTTTGTGGCACACAGGGCAGGTGAAGACTTTCAGTGGGGGATAGGAAAGAGACTGAGCTAAAAAATCATTCCCATGGTATGAGCAAGGGCAAAAAAGTGATTATACAGGCCATGGGTGTGGAGGGATGTGTAGTGCATATCATGCATATTTATATCTATGTATAAACCATATTTGTGTATGCACACAAACTGTGGTACATATAAATCAGTAACTTCAAAGCTGGAAGACCAAATTTATTCACACTACAATTTTCAGCAGGGTGATGACTCCAGTCACAAGGTGCTGATTACCTGCAGCTCAGTGGGGCTTCTTTAACTTCATACAGAATAATGTTTATTTATCAATGATGAAAAAGTACTGAGGCCTAGGTCAATGTAAGATCAGGTCACAAATTCTTAATTCTTTAGTATTTTAATAATATTTGACTCAAGATATGCAAAGCTTCCCACTGCTCAGTAGGCAGCATGTAACTTCATGATGCTCACTTTTTTCCCCTTCTAAATCTGAAGTTCATTTGGGTTCCAAAATATTGTTTTGGAAATTGATCTTGCTTTTTTTGAAGTTAATAGGGATGTTCTGATCTCCTTGAATTGTCCAAGATCAGGCCCTCACTGAACACACATATACTGAGCAAAAGGAAAACAACAATATGAAGAGAATGTAGTTGCAAATTTATTTTTTTTAAATGTTCTCTTATGCTGATATAGGATGAGATTAGGAAGAAGTTAGATTACTTTCCCATAAAATGACTGGCTGTAGTCTATTGACAGGACAGTGGCTTCAGTGCAACCTTTCTCAAAGAGCACTTGGGCTCTGTTTGTCAAAGTGTATTTCTGATGATTTTGCTCCCATATGAGGTTGCTAGTGTTTCAGGAGAGTAAAAAAATGTCTGCTTCTGGTTTTGAGGAGAGGTGAAGCTTTGGGAGGATTAAGAATGAGCTGCACTAGGTAAGTCTGAGAGCTAGAAAATAATGTTTCCAGAAACTATCACCTAATATCTTCCACCACTCTTTTTCTTCTAAGGAAAACTTAGGTAAGTAGTTTGATCATCCAATTTTCTATTTAGATTTTCAAAAACTGCTGAAGAAGCAAGCTTGCTGGTAGAAAGATCTTCCTTTTGTTTTCAGCGGGTGTTGCATCTCAAGCAAGAAATTACTTTGACTGATCCCAATCAGATATGATTTTGAATTAATACAAATGAAGTAAAAATATTTGAGTCCCATAAATCATTGTCTGGACTGAGAGGAATGACAAGTCACTGCAATCTATGTGACTAAGAAGTAAATTTTTAGACACGTTGGTGTAAACAATGAATTGATTTCTGTAATTAATTCTTCACAAAGGCATTCAGAGAGGAGTAGAAAAAATAGGAAAAGATAAGATGGGAGGATTGCATCACTTGAATATTCTCAAGTTGTTTTGTTGGCTTGTTGTACAAATGCTGCCTCCTGCACTGAGCTCTGTAAAAACATTCAGCTGCTTGTTTTCATGTTTCTTAGTTCTCGTTTTCACTCACAGGGTTTCAGCATTTCATGAACAAGCACCCCAAACACAACTCCTGTGAACTCAGCATCTGTTGGGGAGGTTTGCTCTCACTGGAGGTGGATCAGCTTACAGAAAATATCACAGATCTTTTTTTTATTCCTCCCCTGCTTAAATTATACACGTCTTAGAGAGAAAAATGCTTGGAGGCAAGAATTTTTAGGTAGTTTCTGGATGAAACTCTGCTGATTAGCACTGCAACAGCATCTGAGACTGAGGGTCTGTTGCTATGCTTAGATACAGAGAGGAAGAGATCCAGTCAAATGTTTCTGTTCCCAAAGCTGGTCCTGTGGTAAAGCTGATAGAGCACCTATTTAAAATGAGTAACTCCTTGTAGGGAAGGGGTTGAGCAATGGCAGCAGTCTGTGAAGTCTGATATCTAAACGGATTGCTCCTCTGAAGTTATTTCTTATATCCTGTAAATGTTAGCAGGGCCACTCTAGCTTTATCTCTGTACACTTAATGTGTCAGAGTCACTCATCTCTGCACATACAGACTCTGTAAGGTTCTGACTTCACTCCTTTTTATAGCATTCTTTTGTGATGTTGTACTTAATAAACATGGGGTTTTTTTTCTAAGAATGAAGTTATTTTTGGTTTTATCTGACAGACTTGTTTGTCAGATACATGAATCTGAATTACTCTACATTTTCTCAAAATCAGGTCTATCTCCCACTAGCCTTCATTTCATATGGATCCGTAACTGATTTTGCTGCTACAACAGAACAGCCTTCTCTTATCACATGCATTACATTTTTCTGCCAGTCATGAATTCACTTCGCTTCACATGCATTCACTTGCTCAATCTCTACATGAAATCATTACAACTCGAAGCTGACGTAGCCTTTCCGAACGGCTCCCGAGCAGTAAATCATGCCACATTCCACTTTCTCCCCACTCTGCGCTACACAATTTATCACTAAATGAAAGCCACACGGAAAACGCACTTGAATCCGGCAGTGAATCACGATACAGACTGTCGGTAACAAAGCCCTTACCTTTTTAAATGCATGATGCTCTCTAAGTCTCTGAGAAATCGCAGCCCAAGGAGCGGGTCCGCCTCGCGGTGTGCGCTGACAGTTTACACCCTATTTTCTTCACCTCCCTCCTTCCAGCATGCTACATCTAGTTCACGCTGCTGTCTCCAGGATTGGCTGGTGCATCTCAGAGGCGCACACAGGACTCCAGCCCGGAGCACCCCGCAGCCCCGCGTTAACCCTTTGCGGTGAAGCCTCTGCTCCCTCTGCCGCACGGGCTGGCGGCACCGCTCCCTGGAGAAGGGGGTGTTTTCTCTTTTCCCCTCAAAACGAGCTGCCTTTAGCTGCTGAGGATGAGGAGGGGCGAGCCGGGGGTTCCGCAGCCGGGACAGGCGCTGCCACCCCCGGCTCCGGAGCCGGAGCATCCCCTCCTGCTGCCGGCGTGGTCTCCCCGACCTCCGCCGTGTCAGCCCTTCCTTCCCCCGGGACCTGCCCCAGGACACGCGGAGGAGCGGGGCAGATGAAGCCCGGGAGGATGAGGAGGCAGGCTGGACGCTTAAAGGTGTTCCCTGTGCCAGGGCCACCTCCCTGAGTGTCCGTCTGCCACCGCCAGTGTGGGAAATGGGGACATGAACTCCCGGCCAAAAGGGAGTCCCAGATCCACGCAGCTTCAGGGGAGATGGAGTAATCATTGGCAGTGAAGCCAGACTCGGGCAAGCAGGGAGTCTGGGCATCTAAATGCAGGGAAGAGAGATGTTTGGGAGCGTTCTGTCAGGAATGGGCCGCGGGGCTGGGGAGGTATTTCAACACCGCCAAGGTACCGTGCAAAAAGCAACTATGGGGAAGCAAAATCCTCCCGGCTGCTGCCCATTATTCCTGGGTTTTTTTCTGAGTCATCCAGCCCCGTGTGAGAAGGAGATATCCCTGGGCTGGGGGTGCGGAATGCTGGAAATCAAGGGTAGTGGGAATATTCTCTGTTTACCACGCCTGACTCCAGCTTGTTGCAATCGTCCATTAAGCCCATGTTAATTGCATTGATTTATTTGATGCTGTATGCAAAGGGGTTGATGTGCATCCCCTCGCCTTCCGCTAAGTACAGAAATGCAACCCGGTCCAACCTGTGTCACTTTTGCTGCCCAGACACCGTTTTACTGCCACCCGTCACAGTGCCTGCGAGCCAAACAACTCCACTGTCCTCATCCTGTGCCTTACTGTCTCCCATCCCCGTCAGAAGAGGGAAAATCGAGCGCTCTTAAACCCGGGAAATATTCCGCTGATGGGCACATAAATCTCTTCTGCAGAGCGGTAACATTTAAGCAGCACGGCAAGGCGATGCTCACTGGCTGAGCTATTCCCACTATAACAGAAATCCCTCAGGACTTGCTGGTTTGTTTTGGGGTTTTCTTTCTTTATTAAAGGTTTAGGGGGTGGAGGGGGGAAGATTAAAAATCAGGTAGAGGTTTTGAAACGCACTCCCTACCTAGGGAGGGAAGGGGGATATGACTGCACGGAAACTTTCCTGAGCAGCCTGGTGCGGGAGGATCCCGGCGGCAGCAGAGCCAGAGGCGGGGAATTCAGGGGAAATGTCTGGGATTTGGTTCATCACCTCAGTTATGGAAAGGTCTGGGGCAGGAAGAGGAGATGGGGATAGAGGTGCAAGAGGAATGGGAAAAACCTGCTGGAGTCTCCCGGAGAAGGATGCTGAGCTGGAAGGAGATAAGTAGGCATGGTGGGAGAAGAGAGGCGCTGGAGGAAGGGTGAATTTTGGATCCCTTGCTTGAAGGGCTTTTTCACTACTCCTTTCCAGACAGCAGCCAGCAATCTGGCAGCCGAAGCAGGAGGCAGCAGGGCGGGGAGAGGAGGGTGGAGGGAAGAACAAGGGGGGACCACACTCTGGCATTGAATTGGTCTTTCCCGTCTTCTGCATGCCACCAGGCAATAAATTCAGATCTTGTTATTTCTCCCTGGCCTCTCTACCTGCCTGCAAGCCTCGAGCACCTTCCTGGTGATCTCTGCAGGTTCTGCTTTGGAGACATGACCGCTCACACACAGACACACACGCACACACTTATCCTGCACCCAAATGACAGAGTTACACGGAGCCCAGACATAGCATGTTTCCTCCCTGCCTTCTGCTATTGACCGTGGGAGGATCTCTGCCGCTAATTAGAGACACTGAAATCCTGGAAGTATCAACAACAAATAGCACTCTGAGGGCACTTGTCCTTTTTTTTAAATGTAATGTGTTTATTTCCCTTGTTTGTTCTCTCTGTTTCTTTCAAAGTAGCCCTTACTTGATTCAAGAGCTCTACCATCTATACTTCAGGTACATATAGATGGGCGTACGTTTCCCTGCGCTCCTCAAGAGCCAATTTTTGGCCAGCAAAAAATACAGGTATGCCAGAAAATAGTGATAAATGAAATAAGATGCAATGGGATTAAGAAATGAGGAAAGAGCGAGGAGCGAGCGGCTGCAGAGGCTGGACAGAAGCCCCGGCAGCAGCAGGACAGGAGCTCCGGCCGCCGACCCCGCTGCTGCCCGGCCCCCCCTGCCTGGCGACTGCCCCCTCCCAGCATATGCGACAGGGCTGGAGATCTGGAAATCCTTTCCTATCCCTTCTGGAGAATCTTTCCCCACCCCCAATCCTGTGCAAGTTCTTCAGGGGATGAGGGAGAGGAATGAACTTTTCCAGCTGATCTCCCCCCGCAGGTTCCCAGACATTCCCCAGGATGCTCCCGGCTGTCTCAGCCAGCAGCAATCCTGTCCTTTCCTTCCCTCGGCACACTGAGCCCTCCCAGCGCCCACGTCTGCAGGGGTTAACCGGGGAATGGAGCAGGTACCGTGCCTGATGGAAACATGAATAAAATGTGATGAATAAGCAGCGGAACGGTGACTCTGGAAGCGGTGCTGCGGTGCGCGCTGCAATCAGCGCCGAGCGCGGTGGCTGGGAATGAATGTGAGCAGAAACTGGTGCTTCCTAATTCCTTCGAGTTTAGAAAGTGGAGCCCGCCCGTTGGGGAACAAGGGGAAGCAAAACTTTTCTTAATTTATTTTTTCTTTTTATTTCTCCCTGCTGTTTTTGGTGTCCCTCCTGTTGGAAGCACGCCACCTGAACGCGAAATCAAACCTACTCACCGGGTGAAATTGCAGGAGGCGAAGCGGCTGTGAATAAAACGCAACCCGGCTCCAAGCATATAGTCCATGATCTGCGGCTTCAGGCTAGAGGAGGGCTGAGCAGGCTGGGGGGACTTTGGGAACCAGCAGCGGTTCTGCGTGTGTCACAACCCATTTACACCGTGCGTGCCTGTCTGTGTGTGTGTGTGTGTAGGGCAGAGAGAGGCTCCAAACCCGAAACGGGGGAAAGAGGGAGGGGAGAAGGAGGAGGAGAGAGGGAAGCAAACCCGAATAGCAAGAGGACTTGCGAAGAGGGATGGGATTCGCTGGGGTAGATGTGGGGTTGGTTTTGTTTGGTTTGTTTTTTTTTTTTTTTTTTTTTTTGGTGGTGATGGAAGCGATTCTCGAGGAAAGAATAGCAAATTGTGGGATCTCAGCCGCAGGTAGGAGGAGAGGGGCTTTACCCACGCAGGTAGAACCCAGACAAGACCGCACCGAGGATCGAGAGGCTGGAACCAGCCGGGAGTGTTGGACAGCGCCGGGGGCTCATCCCGGCAGCCGCGGCCGGGGGGGAAACGCTGCCCTCGGGGCGGAGGGAGCGCGGGGAGCCGGGGGGGAGCCGGGGGCAGCTCCCGGTGCTGGGCACGGCGGGGAAGGGGCTCGGCTCGGGGGCAGCTCTCGGTGCGGGGCACGGCGGGGACAGGGCTCGGCTCGGGGGCAGCTCCTGGGATCAGGGCTCGGCTCGGGGGCAGCTCCCGATGCGGGGCACGGCGGGGACAGCGGTCGGCTAGGGGGCAGCTCCCGGGGACAGGGCTCGGCTCGGGGGCAGTTCCTGCAGGCTGCGGGTGGCGCAGCACCAGCCTCTCCTCCTCCTCCTCCTCCTGCGCCCGCAATCCAGCGAGCCACGGCGGCGATCCCGACCGGGTAAGAACATACCTGCCCCCCACCCTCGGCCAGCCCTTTGTTTCTCATCTTTTTATTTCGTATTTTCCGCAGCCTTGCTGCCCGCCCGGCGCCGCTCTCGCTCGGAAGGCATGTGGAGATCCCCGAGCAGGGAAGCGGATTTTGGGAGCGACCCTGCTGCGGGGAGAGGGGATGGGCGGAAATTCCCCCGCTCATCACCCGAGTCCCTCTCCTGCCCCGGGTAAGCGGAGCATCTCCTTTCCATTTCCCCCGCTTCTCGATGCTTCCGGGCTCTCGGTATGGAAATAATGACCTGGCTCGTTGGAAAAATCACCTTTTTCCTCACATAGTGGCTCCGGAATGCGTGCGGAATTTTGAGGTGTGTGGGGTCCAGCATTTATGGAGGTTGATGTTGTACCCCCCTCTCCTGGTCCCTTTTCTGCTGTGAACAGACATGCGTTCATGGCTAATAAAAATGCTTTTCCCTCGGTATAGTGGGGCTGAGAGCTGAGCACGGGTAAAGTGAAAGGCAGTCCGTGTCAGGAAAGCGTGCACGGAGCTCTGGCATCCCTGCAGGGCAGCAGAGGATGGGTGCAGCTCACGCTCAGCAGGATCAATGAGCGCAGTAACCATGAGATTATGTGATGTATGTGCCAGGCAATATGGAGAGTTACAGCAGCACTCGTCTGCTGCGCTCTGTGCGGTCTTTAAATGAGATGGCAATTCTGGGTTTTTATTAAGAAGCTTTTTGTCTTCTTTCTATTGTCTCTATAAGCACCAGTGTGAAGCTTTCGTATCTGTTTGCCAGCCTGGCAGGTTGAGGTTTCCAGAATCTGCTGGGGAAAAGTCGGAAACCGCAGGAACCCAAGATTCCTCTGGCATCGCATTGGTTTGTTCCTGTCAGCATATCTCATCACTCTTATGCTAAAGAATCGTGGAGTGAGCTGATCTTAGCAATGATTTACGCTGCTTGGGGCTTTATTGATTTGTTTTTTCTTTAGCGAGGATGTAAGAAAAGGAGTGAAGGAAGGATGATATGGTTTGTAAAGAGAATAATTCAGTGCACATTTCAAGTGTAGTGGCTGTTAAATATGTAGATATAGATACGATTCTTTATGCAGTTATAAAAACAAAAGGTCTCTTTGCCTCAGGACATGATTTCTCTTACAGCAACAGGTAGCAAAGGCTCCTCTGCCCCTTTCTCTCCCCTTATCTCCTCCCCTTCAGCTCCTCCTGACAAAATGAGGTTTAAAAGGTCAACCTGTTTATGTAAATATTGTGCTTTCCTTAACAAAGACCGCTGCACATCAAGCCTGCAGTGACTGTCAAATAGATTTGGTATTCAAGGCATTCAGTAAGGGTACTGTCCGTTTTCTAAGACTGATAAAATCTGGCAGAAAACAAAGGAGAGACGTAGTGTGTGCCTGGGATGGATCAACAGCGCCGGGGAGCCCATGGGCAGCAGCACCAGCGCGGCAGAGTTCGGTACTGCAGTGTCCATCGGACCTTTCCATCGCATGTGTGTGACAGAGGGACCCACAAAATGTACAAAAAGAGATTTGCTGCTATGCTAATGCCTTTCTGCTCTTTCCTTCAGGTTTCTTCTGCTCTCTAGTGATGTCCTAGGCTGAACTTGCTTTGCAGCTCCTTCACACCAAAGGGAGCTTAAATCAGCCAAGGAGGATTTTGAGTCTCACCTACCTCACCCTCCCAATGAAAGACATTGACTTCTTTAGTCCCTGGCTCAGACACTTCACAATAAGGTGGAGTCTCTATTCCATACCATCCAGAGGTGCAGTGGACATAGCCTGTTCTTTATTTCACTGTGCTCTCTTTCCCTCCCTGCCACCTTCTTTCACGTACAGAGCAGGACACCTTGGTTTCCTCAGGTAGCATCAACTCTTCTGGTTCTTTTCCACTTTAAATTGAATATGAATATTCTGCAATTATTTTCACTTCATAGAATCACAGAATTATGGGAAGGGACCTTAAAGATTATCTAATTCCAGCCCCTTTCCCCATTCCACTGGAACAGGCTGCTCAGAAAAGATTGTGTCCATTACCAAAAGGTTAAAAAAGTTACTTTGGAATTGCAACACAGATCTTTCCCTGTAGTCAACTCCAAGAGCTAATTGCCCCACAGTTTGATTTGAGCCCTTAAAATCATTCTGAAGCAGAGTTAAAGGGTTGTAGAGGATTATGATGCCTTTTGTTCAGTGGTGTTAATAATCTGTGGCCTTAAAATATGATATTGTAAAATCTCATTTTAGGGCAGAGTACTGAAGTCACAAATAATGGAACAAACTGTACTTAAAGAGGCAGAAACTTAGTTCCCCACCAAAAATGTTAACTCCAGATTGGGACCCTGTCTGCAGCAGAATCGTGTGAGGGAGGAGTGGCACATCAAATTCCCTCTTTCCAAAACCTTTTTTGACCCCTGAATTAGAGGTCATTAGAGTCCTTTGTCCTGTTAATCTGCATTTAACAGCAGTGTGTATCTATATAAACACATTTTAACAGCTTATCCCATAACATTTTTTTTTGTCTACTTCATATGATCAACTACTTGGTTCTCTTCTTCCAGAACCTGCTAAATGCTTCTCTTTAACTACCAAAAAATGTAATTTATTAAGGCAGCTCAGTAGCTACTCATAGTTTGCAACAGGCAAACCTATTATGCAAACAATACTGTCACCTTCTTGCAGTGACTTCCTTCTCCCAGCTTTAATGAATTCCCTGCATGCTACTCTGCTGTAAATTCTCCATCTAAAAATTCCATCCACTATGTGATGTGTCAGGGGAAACCACACTTGACTTTTGAAACAGTTGGGAGGAGCAGAATGATAACCTACTAAAGTGCCTTGCCCTTAACAGAAATTATGGCAAGCAATTAAAGTTGGAGCAAAAAGACTTAAGCTTTGGACTGCTTATGTTCCTAGTGCTTTAACTTGGGTGAAATTTTTTTTTTAGAAGTCTGATTTGAATGTCAAATTTGCATATTTATCCAGAAAACACAGGGAGTGCTTAATTGCCTGTGTCCAGCATTCATATTTTGCTTGGGAAGCAATGCTTCACATATTCATGAGTTTCATTTCTAGCTCCTGTTTGCACCCATCAATTGCCCTGCATATCTAAACAAGCCCTGTAGTTGCTCATTAGAGAAACAAATGTGCCATATTTAGAATATCTCAGAGACACCTGGTCACAGAGGAGATGCTTCTGCTCCCCTGGTGCAGTGGGTCTAACTGGGCTGTGAAATAAACACGGGCAGGAGACCTCTCTCCTTTTAATGCCTTTATTAAAAGTGATCAGCTCGGGTGAGGAGAACCGACGGGCCCGGGCTCACGCTGCCGCTGCTCCCAGGAGTGACTCAGAGGAGGAGGATGAGTGCAGCTTCGTCCACTGGTCTGTGAGCGGAGCTGGGGGATCCGTCCTCAAGCGAGTATAAAGACATTCCCCAACTTTTCACTTTAACATTTGAGGTCCTCTGTCCTCTAGCTGACATCTTTTAGGTTAGGGTGAGGAGTAAAAAGGGTCGTAGCGGAAACTAGAATCTGTTCCTCGCATCACTTTGATTTGTCAATTTTGTGTTGGCTCGTTGTTTACAGGGGGTTTTGGCTACGTTTTGTGAGGGGCTTCTCCTGTTGCATGCTGGTTCCGATGTCCTTTGCATGTCCCCCGATGTCCCCTCCGCTTCACCGTCCTGGGTGCCATCCTCCAGGAAGCAGCAGGGTGTCACTGGACAAAAGGGGGAATTCTTAACCATCAACGACAGGTACTTAACGAAAACGACAGGTGATTACAACAACAAACAGTTAGAACTCCACCCTGGCAGCAACTAGCCCAACCTGTGAACTCTGCAACCTTTTAAAAAAATGGACAGCTTTTCTACTCATATCAGGCAGGGTTCATGCTCCCAGAGTATCCCTCAGTGCTGTGCTTTGCCCTGGGAGCTGGAAGGAGCAGATAGCACATCAGTCTTGGCTGCTGATGGGCAGGGCTGGCACAGCTCCACTCTGTCTCTCAACATTCCCTGCCATGGAGGGGCAGGGAGAGGGCACAGCCACGCCAGCTGCCCCAGACTGACCAAATAGACAGTCCAGAGCATTCAGACACAAAAGTTAAGTGGGGGTGGAGGATTAGGGAGGAGGATGTGTTATTTTCAACATTTACCTTCCAGAGCAGCAGCTCCATGTGCTGCAGTCCTGCTTCACAGGAAGAAGCCAGACCTTGCTAGCTGGATAGAGCAGCTTAGTGGGCACCTTGCATTAACAGAGATATGATTCACTTGATAAAATTATGCCCACTGAGTTTTTCCTCCCTTGCAGAGGTGTCACATTCACATTTTCTGAAAAATCCCTTCATCCAGGATTTTTCTCCTGGAAAGCTGAGAAGCCTCAGAGAAAAAGGAAAACAATAATCATCTGATTTGTTTCTCCTGTGTTTTGCTCCTTTGGAATGTGTTTGGAGATTGTTTATCGACAGGTGATTGTTTCATTGGATTCTGCTGTGAGTTGTTTTGACTCTTCGGCCAACCAGTGCCAAGCTGTGTCAAGCATCTGGAAAGAGTCAGGAGTTTTCATTATTATCTTTTTGGCATTGAGTAAGTATCCTTTCTGTATTCTTTACTATAGTATAGTATTCTTTAATATAATATAATATAGTATAGTATTCTTTAATATTAATATAATAAAATTATTAATTAGCCTTCTGAGAACATGGAATCAGATTCATCATTCCTTCCTTCCATTGTCTGGGGAGGACACAAATATAATAGAGAGGAGAGTATTTTAGGATCTCCCAACATTTCACCCACAGAAAAATGAACCCATTTTTAGGATCTCCCAATATTTTAGGTCCTCCCAACATTTCACCCACAGAAAAAATACTGTATCTTTTTTTAATTTTTCCCCCAAAATATCAAAGATCTAAAACATGCTTGCTTATTCACTTGCCCTGTCCTTTTGGCAGCAGGGGACAAACTTAAACGCTGGTTTTTTTTCCAGGCTCTTACTGTTATTGAAACACCAGTTTCCTAGAGAGAATAACCTCTTTGAAGAGGTGGTATTTCTCCACTAGAAGGTGTTAATTGCAAGACCTGTAAGCTGAACTCAGCAGACATAGCCAGACACATATGTCTAGGAGGAACACAAAAGCACCTGAGTTGTGGAAGCACAAACTTCTGTAGAGTCTGCCAGCTTCCTGAACCCTATTCTTGAAAGATTAAGCTTTAAGATTTAAGATTTATTCTGTTGAACCTTCCCAGCTGCTGTCATCTGTGCCATGTGAGGTTCTCTTCATGGCTGTCCTGGGACAGGCTTGGTTTACACTGGTTAATCCTTAAGGGATATGAGGCAAAGGATGTCTGCTGTCACACAGTGTGAGAGGGAAAATCAGCACTTCAAAGTGCTCCCAACCTTGATATTAAAGCTGAAAAGGTCAGCAGGAAAGGAGTTATCTTCAAATCCATGGGACAATGACAACAGCAATGTGCTGCAATACATTCCTGACTCTATTACTATTTTTTTGAGTTCAGACATATCTTGCCAATGTTTCAATGACCAATAGCTATGCAGGGAAAAAGATGGGTTTCCCATTTTTAAAATATCCTCTGATGTATTCAGGTATTTCTTCCACCTAACTGGACTTAATCACACAAAAGTCTCTGTTAATTTCAAGAAGTGTTTGTAGAGAAAAAGGTAAAGGAGCGGATGCATTTGAAATCATGTTGAAGTGTTGTGGTGGAGATTCCTGTGCCTGTTTTTCTTTAGAAAAATATATTCAGTTACTGAGAAGGCCTATGAAAGTAGTATAATTCTGTATTTCTGTAGTTGATATGATGGAAAGAGAATGGAGGCCCCTCTGCCACAAGCACTGACTTTACAAGCAGTGTGAGGAGCACTGAGCTCTGCAGATTTGTAGAGGAATTGAGGTGTAATTTTAGTGTGCTTGTGTTTAAATAAAGGAGTCATGCACCTCCTGTTGGATTTTAGCCCCATGTGACCTCAGTATTGACACACAGAGCTAGAAAAAAATCCTACCATTGGTGCTGATAGTCAGAAAGGAGTCCCTTCCAGACCAGGCAAGGTATTAACACAAAAAGCCTCTTCCTATTCAGTTTGGATCTGAAACGCATTTGAATTCATGGTGTAGGACAGAAAAAGAGCTGCAATTAATAGAAGACCCCTCAATTAATTTTCTGTGGCACTCATAAAAGAACAAGACCCACATTCAGAAAAAAATGAGTGTTTGGAAGGGTGGTGGAGTCAAGTAAAGTTCAGATGACTCTTTGCAGAGTCAAGGAATTGCAAAATAGAAAGGCAGAGTTTTGCAAAGTGGCTGTGCTGTGAAGAAAAACTTGTAGAGAATGCAACTTGCATTTAGAAAATAGATTATTTTACAGATATTGGTTCCATTTGATAGTCATTCCCTGAATAACATCTGCTGCATTATCTCAATAAATCTGGTTATCTCCCACAGAAACGAGCTGAGCAAAAGATCTGCAGTAAGTTTTGAAAATAACCTTTGTTATTATGTGTCATTAACTCATAAGAATCAAACTACATGGCCACTAATGACACTGAATAAGAACAATACAGTTTCTTGAACATTTTGTTGCATGCATTTCCAGTCTCTAGCCTGCACATAAAATACAGCAATTTTACAAGCATTTCTCATTTGCCTAGGCTATGGAGTTAATGAGATAGAGAAAGCATGAAGAATTTGTATGGATGAACTCCATTTACCTAATTTTCAATCCAAACATAACAATATGAAAAATAAGTGTTATGTGTATAAAATTGTGTGGGGTTTTTTTTTGTTGTTGTTGTTGTTTTTGGTTTTTTTGTTTTTGCTTTTCACAGTTCTTGTCTTGCAGCAGTCTGGGTTGAGTCATTGTGGCACACAACAGGTAAGTGTCTTGTCAACAGCCATCATCGCCCTTTTGACATTTCTCCCAGCTGCTGGGGGGTAGAGCAGGGAGATACCAGCTTCTCTTCTCAGTCACAATAGAAAGGAGGCAGTAAAAAAAAAAAAAAAAAGGCAAAACTTCCTCTTCCATCATTTATTTGATTATGTTCTCCATTTGTCAGAGCAGCAGAGCACAAAGGCCACATGGATTTTGTGAAGCACTCTGGCTTGTAAGCATACATTTAAAACTTCAGCAGATGAGGATGACTCCATGGCTTTAGCATGTGTTTTCGGCAAATCACATGCCAGCAGGAATTTATTCTTTTGAAGTGTTGCAAAATGCCTTTATGAGAGCCATGTTTCAGTTGCATTTCTTCAAATGAGGTTGGAGAGAAAGTAAATGAAATCTCAGAACCTGGTTCAAAAAAGACATAAGCTCAATTTCAAGTTAGCTGTGTTGATTTTGCTGAACCCTAGATATAACGTTCGCTTTTTGGCATAACTCTGACACAGCAGAACACTGCCTTGTTCCTAGTAGAACATTAAGAAACCAGACATCCATTCTCTTGCTTGTTTTTTTATCAGATAAAGACATGAAATGTACCAATGCCAAAGTGTATTAACATGGGATAATGTCAATGTCCCTATTAGGTGTACACTTTAAATGACAGAGTAAAAAAAACCCTATAAGGATAACAACAACACAACCCTAGGGAAACATTCTCACTGAGCACTACTTGGACTGTCTAGAGGAAATGGAAAGTCTTCTCAACCTCGAAGTTATTGGGCAATTAATTGTATGTAAGCCTATAATTGGCATTATATATTAATATAGAATATAGAATATATAAGGTATTCTATATAATACATCTATTTTCTATATTATACATAGAATATAGAAAATTATATATAGCATATAATATATATATATAATTATATAATTGTCAGTATATAATTGGCATTATGTATATATTATACGGTGAGCATACATGTTGGCATTTGCTCTTTTTAGACAACTGAGCACTATTAGAGTCTGAATTGAGCTTGGAGCTAGAAGATGGTACGTGTATTAATCCAAATGTTACTGCTACAGTTTAACCAGTCTGTACCCTAAAACTCTACCCTACAGTTAGTGCTCCAATAATTTTCTGCTCTTAAGAAATAAACCTAGTCTGATTCTTCTCCCAAATACAAAGACTTGCTTAAATAGCAAAAAAAAAAAAAAAAAAAAATTGCTGCTACAAATAAATGAAGAAAATATTTGCAGTTTCTCTGATTTGTGAATTAGTAAAAAAATTTTTTTTCTGTATCATTAAAATAAGAAAACCAAAGGTAAGACTATTTATCTTGTTCTACAACAACAACAACAAAAAAAGAATTCTCAGAAATTAATTTTCCTTTCACAGTAGGAGGAAAAAAGATCAATGAAGTACCAAAAAAAACCCTCTACTGCCACACCTTAAAACCAAGTCACTTCTTACAAAAACAGACATCACCAATTTTCCAAAGCAGCCATTACTCACAGCCTGGCTTGGCACCAGTTTGATAGTGGGAGGTGGTCAGGGATTGCCTTGGCATCAGCTGGGGGTTCTGGTTTAGTTTGGTTGTTATTGTTCAGGGGTGGTTTTTACAGCCATTGAACTCTTTTTGTCTCAATCCATGAGTTTTTCTCACTTTAGCCTTTCCTGTTCTCCTCTCCCATCCTGCTTTGGGGTGGGAGGAGGAGTGAAGAAGCAGCTGGGTGAGCTGTTAGCCAAGGTAGTTAACTCTCTACAGGCTCCAGAACCAGGTTTGGAGATGGAGAAGTTGTTCTGCCTTAGTATTTGTGGAGGTTTTGGCACAGAATTTTCTTATCCTTAAAATATGGCATCTCCATGCAGCTTTCCTTGTTCACTAATTTCAATGTCTGTTAAATAAATAGTTTCCCATGTTCCTAACATATGTAGTAAAACATAATAAATAAGAACAAACCCTTGAGAGGGTGGGAGTACAAAAATACTAATATTATTAAACTGAGGTTTGCTGCAGTGTTTCATTCTCTGAGTAGCTGTCACCATGTTTCTCTGCTTGGTGAGTTTTGATTTTTTGTGTTTGCTCTTTCCTTTGGTCATTTATTTCCTTGATAACTGAGCACAGTTTGTACACCTCCTGCTACTCTGCCCATGGCTGAACACACACAAAAATAAGTCTTTCACAGAAGCAAGGAGGCCCAGCTGTCCTCATTTGCTGCAGTTTTGCTTAAAAGTCTGTGTATAAGTGTCTTGGTTTGAAAAGGGACATGTCTGCTTAAGGAAGGCAGGAGCCTCCCCTGAAATGGAAAATGTAAACGCCCTCCCTCTGAATTATTATAATTTTGAAATTAAGGGGCTCTCGGGTAAAGACATCAGAGTAGGAATAACAGTTCTTTATTAGGGAAGAAAACAAAACCAGAAATTAAAAAATTAAGTAATACAAAACAACACTGCCAGAGTCAGAGTATGCCCTGGCCCCCTGTGTGTCAGGGAGGTGTCCCAGCCCCATCCCATGGTGGCTCAGCCCTCCTGCAGTGCCAGCTGTGGCTCTGCTGCAGCAGGGATCCTGCACACGGGGGGAGTTTTCCTCTGCAGCTCCAGGGCTGCTGCAGATGGGCCTGGGCTCCCTCTGGAATGCAGGGCAGCAGAAAGCTGCTCCTCTGGGAATGCAGTGGGCAAAGGCTGCTGGGGTGTCCCAAAGCTCAGATTGGATCCAGGCAGGAATGCTTGGCTCCTCCCCTGGGCAGAGCATCTCCCCATGGGATGATGGAATTTGATCAGCCATGCAGGGACACTCACTGGCCATGGACAGAATATAATTAATAATTAATGGCCCATGAACAGAAGAGATCTCCTGGAGGGAGGATTGATTGTGGGAGAGATAAAGAAACCTGCCCAATGAACAGCAGAGAACTGCCCCACCTCTGACAGATGGGGATAGAATACACGTATATCTTATACGAGGACAATAAGCATAACTGGAGGATCCTATCACTGCTTTAATCCTCCACTACACTGCCTTATGCTTGTCTGTTATGCTCTGGCCCTGCTGAGGCAGGAATTGTTTGTTTAGGAAGCTCTGGCTCATTATGAGTTTGCTCACACAGCCCCTGCAGAGGTCCAGTGCTGCCTTGTAGCATCACAAGAGCACAGCAGGAGAGGAGATCCTGTTGCTCCATTAAATGCCACCACACAGGGATCACTTCTACCCACACCTGTCTGTAACTAAGACATTGTTTTATATTTTCTATTAAAAAAAAATCTTTCAAACACATGAAAATCCAAGATTATATGGAAATATATATTTTTCACAGTCGGTAAAATAAGATTGTAAAATTTTTCCTGATCTGTTTGGAAGTTAGAAGTAATTCAAAATATGCACATTTTTATTCAGAACACTAGCTAATAGTCTCAGTTGTCAATGAATATTTGGGTTTTTGAAGATTTCTTTTATAGAACTACATTGGGTAGACAGGCACTTGTTGCTGAATTAGGTCCTCTGAAATGAGCCTGGCAGATTGCTGAATTAAGCCTGATAACCGAAAATTTAACTCAAGATAGGAAAAAAACCCTTTTTTTTCATGTTCATGTTCTATTGGCAAGTTTCTGACAGATTTTTCCAGGCATTTCACTACCAACTTGAAATCAACTTCAATTGTAAATACATTCAAGGATTTATTTTTAACTGAACTTAAGATAAACCTGCCATTAAAATGAAAAATAATAATAATAATTTAAAAAAAACAGACCACAACGAAGAACTCAAATCTTCCACTTCTTCCAAACTGCAGAATTCTTAAAATAAAAAGTCCCCTTCACTTTTAGAAGTCTGTGAAGAAAATAACTTGATAGCTACCAGCTATTAAGGTTTTTTATTAATCTGAACTCTTTCTATAGAAATACAAGGTAAATGTCTTTCAGACTTTGTTTTTTTAAATTTTATTCATGTCATGTTTGCATGCAGATAGTCAGTAAGGTACCACATGCAACAGTTAATAAAAAAGTGTTTAATTGTCCTGGTTTCAGCTGGGATAGAGTTAATTTTCTTCTTAGTAGCTTGGTAGAGTGCTGTGTTTTGTCTTTAGAATGAGAACAATGTGAATCACACACTGAGGGTTTGGTTGTTGCTCAGCAACCCTCACCCTAAGTAAAGAATTTTCCTTATATTATTATTTAATTTCTTCCTGTTATTAAACTGTTCTCAACCCATGGGTTTTACCTTTCTCCAACTCTCTCCCTGTCCCACTGGAAGGGTTGGGGATGAGTAAGCAGCTGAGTGGTTCTTGGTTGCTGGTTGAGGTTAAACCACAACACTCATAAACAAAGTAAAGTTTTATGCTTGTCACAGGTAATTGTGGTGCACTTTACAGTGGATTAGTCAATCTCTCTTCCTGTAGGGCTGTAAAGTTGGCAAGAGGCAAAGAAGAAACCTCCTGCACAGCCTGCCACTGAGTTGGTTTATAACAGTACTGGGAGTATTTTCCATTTGCAAATCAGCAATTGGAACAATGAAGTAATTTTAAGTGATGCTGTTTCTGAATGTGTTTATTGCTCAGTGATTACTGCATCATCACCTGCAACATCTTGCAGTGCTGGAAAATGAAAATCATTATCCTAACAAGTTTTCTACAGGATTTTTCATTCAAGTTGGCTAAAGGACATGCAGATTGATTCTGCTAGCTTCTTCATGAAAATCTACTTCTGCATCCAAAATTATTCTCATCCTGTAGTATGAGAGGAGAGCCTGTAGTATGTGAAGAGAGTCTGCTCTAGAATATTTTAAAAACATCACTAGGGTAAAAAACCCAAAACTCTGGCAAGCACCTCTCATAAGTTTTCAATGCAGGCAATGAACTAAATCAAAAGCCAAGGGAGAAGATGTCCCCACTTCTTTGTATGGCAGCTTCATCAGCTCTCACTCAGAGAGCCATAGCAGAATATTGCCTAGGAGTTTATTAGCTTTGATAATTTGCCTCTCTTCTGCAATCCTAGTGACACCACCTGCACAGTGACAGGCTGAAAAAGCACTCTAAGCTTCTCTCCAAGTGGGATTTTGAGACAAGAAGATGCACAATAGAGCAAATGACATAAAAATCTAATATTTTCCCTTTCTATGCAAATCACAGAAGTTTGGAGAATTGGGCAGTTCTTGAAGGTGGTAATTAATATTGTTTTAATTTCAGGTTGAAGAGTAACTTCCATTCCCTTTTTTAAAAACCCCCAAAAGCTGCCAAAAAATAAAGGCTTCAAAAGAGAGGACACCAATAGAGAACTATGCAGTTGATTGTCTTCTTTTGTATACACTGGCTACACAAAATGGGAAATTGTGCCTTTACTTCAGCATATTTCCTCCACACTAAGAAGCCTGTCTTTGAGGGTTTTAGAACTGTCTTAGTAATAATTTACATTTTTCACATTTCATGTAAACACGACTTTTGGGATAGCAGTTTTCATGTTATCTTTGTGGCTGAACTCATAACACCAATTGCAATCACACTTCCAGAAGCATGATTTCTAGTCTGGGAGCTGTTGGTCCAAAGGAAGGAGCAAGATGGTCTCTGTCTTCACATGGAGTTTAGACCCAGAAGGGCCCAAGCTTGGTTTGAAAATGAGTTTTCGAGCACCATTTGGTGCAGCTTCTCTCCACTGCAGGGGTTGGAACCATAACTGTCTGTGGAAATCTGGATAAAAACAGAGCCTTAAAATGGCAACTACTTCTGAGCTTCTGCTGTAGGCTCAAGGGTTAGAGATGCAGAACATTCTTCCTTCAGCTGCACAGAATATGTTATTATATAATTATATAGGCATGCTGCTAACTGAGAGATCACAGCCAGCAAAGGCATTAAACCTTTCTTTCCGCCTCCCTTGAGCTGTCTACTGGATTTGTGGATTAGAGACACCAGCCTATGTTAAAGGGCTCAGTGGTGTTTGAGGTCTTTTTCAACCATAATGGCTTTATAATGCCCACTAAGGATTGGAAAGTCCTATATTCCCAAAAGGTGGAGCATAGCCAGAGGGGATCTGTACAGCAAAAGTGTTAAGGATGTGGAAACCTCATCATGATTTTTTCAGGTAGAGAGGTGAAGTTACATTAGATAGATGAAAACTGTGGCCTGCCTGCCTGCTAACACTTACAGCTAGTCCTTTAGTTTGATTTTATTAGTAAAGATTCCAGTTTGGGAGCTCCAGGATTGCTCAGTGGTGAAAACCAAAGTGCAATAATTGATGTTGATGACCAGATGCACTTTAAAAGCCCACTCCTGGTTTGGATTCAAATTCTATTCCCTTATTTTATTTACCTGGAGGGAAAAAAAACCAGTTAGGGCTCTTATTTATTGCATCTAAGTGTCAGTGAAAGTGGTACAAACTGAGAACACCTGACCATCAGAAGTTCCAGTCCTGGGAGCCACAATCAGCACAGGTTGTTCAGAGAAACCTGATCTTTAAAACCATGTATATCCTTCACTATTTTCTCCCAAATCTGTTTTTTCTTGATATCTCCTAGGAAATACTTATAAAATAAGAGAAATAAAAGAGCCACAAACAATAATAGTTTAATTTCAATGTATGTCTTGTACCATCTTCAGCAAAGGTGTAACTACTCAGATTTCCTTTCTGATCTGATATATTTATGCATTAACATATGCCTGTTATCATCTATTTCAACAGAATAAGAACACTATAAATTAATTTATCATCTAGTTCTTCAGAGTAAAATTTAGAAACACAAGAGATATAAATTCTCCTTGGCACTACAATTAAAAATTTGACACACACCACTATGTATTAACCCAACTCTCCTTTCATGGTAGTTGTTTGAGCATTAATAGGGTCTCTTCATGGTAAAAAGTTCCAATATATTTGTGTCATGACCTTATAGTGGAGAAAAAGAACACAGCTACTACCAGGGAGACCTTTTAAATCAGTACAAGGTCACATAAGCTCATATCTCTGTCATCAAACATTTGATGGGAAAAACAGCTGTTAATTTTTTTTAAACCCCCAATTTATTAAAAAAATGATAAAGTCCAAATTGTCAATTCTAATGAAGAGTTTGGTAAGGAACATAGGTAAACAGATCTTCTATTAGATGTTAACTTTAAGGCCATGCTGTAATTGTTAAAGAGTTTGAAAATTAATATATAGCACATACATACTAAAGGAATTGTAGAAAAAGAAAATAAAAAGAACTGGAAAAGCACAGCAATGAAACTCACTATATCTGTTATCTGTGTACTTACTTACAGTTTTTTATACATTCAGCTATCACAAAAAATTAACAGAGATTGTTGCAGAAATTTATCATTTCAGCTGACAGATCCAGCATCTCACAAAATTCATCCATGAAGAGGGAAGAAAACAAGAGAGCCACAGTTAAAAATAGAAAGCCTTTGAAATAAATGTCTTATCTCCATCCTCAGCAAAAATAGTTGAAAGTTTTTTTGCTGACCACAGGTTGATAAAATTGTAGTGGATAAAATCCCACATTGGTATTGTATCAGAATAATTGATTTTGTCAGAAGTAGATGGATTAAAGCAACTAAGCATCTGGCCCACTTTAGGTACTGAAATTAAAATCTTGAAAGACACACTAATTTACATTCACCAAAATGTTTAGATTAGCACATGATCATTGTGCTGAGCACCATAGGGAAAAATCAACTTCTTGTAGGAAAGTTATACACTGAAACCTGACAAACCTATTTGCGAGCTGGTCACCCAATGTGTATGATTTTTGGAATTACTAGTAAAAAACCCCAAAAAATATTATTAGTAAAAGTCTCAGGCAGACTCCAAGACTGAGAACAAATCCTTCCTCACCTCACAACATTCCCAGGAAATATCTAAGGTGGTAATTGCACATGGTTAATCCCACCTTCCCAAAACTTTAAGAAGGCCAAAGATGCCAGCTTTGGGATACAGAAGAACACTGGGAAGGTAGGCCTAGTGCTAAAGAAAACAGGAGGGACTAAAATGTTCTTTTTAAATAATAATTTCCACTGTATTACGAATGAGGGTTTTCTATAGCAAGCACAAAGCTTGAGCTATTGCACAGTTCCAAGATTAATGTGACTAAACCCAGAAGTCATTTCTGGATCTTTGTGTGTGCAACAGCTTTTTGACAAGGTTCCATGAGCTTGGCATATTGTGGGATTGTACCTTTTACTGTTATGATGCTAAATAAGTACCAAAATCCTTAACACCACAGGATTAACCTCTTGCTTTCTGGTGCAATTAATCATGGCACAATTGTAGCCATTCTCCCAGATTTACGGCAGTGTTTCACATCCTGAAGTGCAGAGCCTTTCAGGATGGTTCAAGACAGAGATGTGGCTGTGTGTATGGCAAAATAAATAAGAGCCACCTGCTCACCATTTTTATTAAAACAGCATTTTTGCAGCATTGGCATATTGTGGGATTGTACCTTTTACTGTTATCATGTTAAATAAGTACCAAAATTCTTAACACCACAGGATTAACCTCTTGCTTTCAGGTGAAGTGTGCCCTCTAATTACAATTGTAGCCAAGATTCATGACAGTGCTTCACATCCTGAAGTGCAGCAGCTCTTTAGAATGGTCCACAGCAGAGATGTGGCTGTGTGGCAAAATAAATAAGAGCCACCTGCTCGCTATTTTTATTAAAATGGCATTTTTACAGCAGTGGCTGAGAACTCTACATCTTGCAGTAGTGCTGCTGTAATGCTCCAGGTCAGTACTGCAGAACAGCAGCATTTTTATAAGCTTGATGGAAAGATTAGGTGTCAAATTTAATAAACCCTTTGGCTCTTTTTCTATTATTCTATGCCATGGGTCCTCTCTGCTTTGAAGTAGCATATTTTTTCATTTGGTGGTGGCAATAATTCAAATATATAAACCACCACATATCATTTAATATAATTTGCAATGACTGGCAGGTTTAAAGCTAACCTGTACTAATGAATTTTTGCATATGTAATATATGTGATACAGACAGTTCAGGGCAAAAATTCTTACTAGTAAAGTATAGGGAAAGCTGCATTTGTATGAAAAGAATTTTCATTTCTTCTGTGCTGGAAGATGCTAAAAATTGGGTATGACTGCACATTTAAAGAAAACAATTCAAATATTCTTAGTAATAATCAGAAGTAGTTATAAAGCTGAGTAGCCAGAGCCTGTGCAGGGTCTCTGGGAGCAGTCTCTTTCCTTGGCTTACACAAACCCTTCAGATTTGATTACACTCAAGTAGAGCTGCACAGGAATCCTGTGTCCTGATGGTGATGCTGGCTCCTATATAATGTTTATTTATCCAAGACTAAAACACTTAACTGGGAATGTACTGTCTCTGACTAAACTACAGAGAGAATGATCTGGGAGATGTTTCTGTATGACTTTATGATTAGAGAATAATTAATTATTTGGGAGCTGGATAGTCACCAGGGCCTGGTGCCTCTCATATATAGGAAATTATATAATTTTTTTTTTAAAGATTTGGAAGAAAACATAATAAGGCACTGAAAAACCCTGCAGAAAAATAACACTTCAGCCTAGCAGGGTGCAGGTACTGTTCTGAACCTTCCAACAAAGGACTAAAACACTGCAGTAGGCCTAGTGAAAGGAAAAACACCCCAAGGGTAAGAAAAAAGTGGAAAATTGAAAGATAAAAACACTCTCCAGGTAGAACATTGAAACAGTGGTGAGGGTCTGAAGAGATGACTGGAAGAAAATCTGGTTGGAAGGTATCTAATGGGAGGACAAGGCACAAGTGAAAATGCTTCAGCCTCTTAAGCATCTTTACAAGTGTTTGGAAAATGAGGTGGAGTAAGAGGAAAGTTTACAGTACTTGCTAAACAATTGTTTGTTGAAATTGAAAATATCAACTTTCTATATTTCAAAACTTCTATGATAAATATGACTTGCTCAAAGAGGGAATCATGCTCACCCCTTGGGGTTCCTGTCTTTATCTTCAGTGAGCTCTTTCACTGTCCTCAAGGTTTTTCTAAAGAATCAAAGGAAATTAATCAGTTTCTCATGAACAAAAGAGACAAAATGTTTTTGTTTCCTGGCAAAACATTGAATAATACACTGAGCTTACAAAAATCTTTGCAGCATAAGAGCTGAGCAAGGTCAGAAGACACTTGACAGCAGAAGTGCCTCTGACCCTATTACTTATAATGATGCACTATTTCATGTACAACATCATTTTTACATTTTTACTCGTGTTACATGCTTCATCCACCCAGCTAAACCTTAATTTAAACTAGCCCATCCAACACCATTGCCTTCAGTTTCACAGATTTGATTCTAGATAAGACGAAATTCTGCTACACTTTAAAAAACAAAAGAATGAAGCTGCTATAATGGAGTGCAGGTGGAGCTCATTTGGGGTAATGAGGTTCTAAATGGATGTTTTGCCAACAAAACACTCATTGTGACCTGACAGCTCACCAATTCGCATGCTGTTCCTAAATGCTTTGTTTTGTTCTGTCGGAACTCAAGTGGAAATGAAGATTTCTGCTGGTGGTGGTGCTTGGGGATTCAAGAGGAAATGAAGATTGCTGGTGGTGGTGCTTTGGCAAGGGACGTACAAATTAAATTAATCAGCTGCGATTCAAACAGGAAGATTCACTTGCTTCCCCTTTTTTTGTGCTTGAACTGCTTCCTGCCTACCCCTTTAATCAGAGGAATAAGCAAATGGGTTTGGGACCTGGAATTCTGGAAAATTTTTAGGAACAAAAAGAACAATTCTACCGTGGTGGCTGCTCACAGGTCTTAATCATAGGATTCAGGGAGCTAAAGTTCAGATTTCACCTTGTTACTTAAATGAATAATTTATATCCTTCTATTAAGAAATATGTTGTGAGGAGGGGGACACAGATATTGTGACAACTCCTGAGTGTAGAAATTTAACATCAAACCCCCAGGACACAGAGTGCTCTACACAGGCACTCCAGATGAGCTGCTTTTCCCAACAAATCCTGCTGAGTACTTTTTGGGCTGGTAAATATATCATGGACTTTTGGCCCCTGGCACTACTTGGCCTAATGAGGCCTTCTTTGAGCTACAAATTCTGTATTTTATATCACTGGATGTAGGAGAGATTCCCAAACATCTCTAGCCATTTGAATTCCAAGGCATCAGCTGGAGTGAGTAATTGTATTTACCTGAATGAAAAAAAAAAAAAAAAAAAAAGAGGGGGGAAAGAATGAGAAGATGACAGAAGCGCAGAAACAGCTGCAAGGAAATAATTATCCTGCAAAGCATCCCTAGTCCATGGTCCTAAATTCCAGAGCGATGCAATGGATTGTGGCTATTCCCCCTGAAAGGAAAAATGGAGATGGACACAGAACTGCATGAAGCAAATTTTACAACACAAATAAAAATATTAACCTACAAAACTGTAGGTTTTGTAACTGTAGGTTTTGTAGCCTCTGTTAGTAACAAGAGCTGGGATTGATTAAGGATGATACATCAGCTATGTGCACAATGTCTGGTAGCAGCAAGAAGGTAAATGACATTTTGGCATCTATTATGTCTCTAGAAGTGAGATATATCAATGAAAAGGTAGATCCATATAGAACAAGCGCAAAGCCTCATTTGCTTTTCTTTTTTAGTAAATTACATAAAGGAAAAGATTAAAAAAATGTTTTTAGGCAAGCATTGGAAATAAGGAAATTCCTCATAAGGAATGAGAAGCCAGGCTCTGCAAATATCCACAAAGGAAACTGAGACCTTGGATAAAAACATAACTTCAAAATTACCCTAAAAAGAAAGACAGATGCCAGTGTAAGATAAGGTATTTTATACAATAACAGCTAATTGAAAAATAAAGAGATAATAGCTTAAATTATGGTAGAAGTCAGCAACTTGAAGTAATTTGGATGGAATTAGTAGATAGATGAATAGCTGTTGCATGCTGCAGAGTAAAACAGGTTGTGCATCAACTCAAAGGAGCACTTAGCTACTAAACACAGGCAGGTTGTGCCATAAAGAACTTTAGGAACTAAATAATTTTGTCATGCCATCTTGCAGATAACCTATCCATGCTAATAAGTTCAAAAATGTTCTCTGCAATGGAATTGATTTAGCTTTTAGCAGAAAATACACATGATAAAATCTGCAGCTCAACATCAATCCCCTTCCCTAACAAAAATTTTAGGACCTGTTTGAAGAGATACCCTTACAGTAAAACTTATTGGAGGAGATGTGGAAGAATAGCTGGACTTTGTACAATAGGATATAAAAGGAGACTTCACCCGAAATGTCTGTGCACAGATTTATGGCACAGAGATAGTCCCAAAGGAAAATATCTTCTTTATACAGAGACTACTTTTCTCTACCAGATAGTAGGCCTAGTGAAAGGACAAATAGCCCAAGGGTAAGAAAAAAGTGGAAAATTGAAAGATAAGGATACTCTTCAGGCAGAACTTTAAAACAGCAGTGAGGGTCTGAACAGCTGACTGAAGAGGGGGGGAAAAAGCATCTGTGTACAGGACAGTGTAAAAGTGGTGAAGAAAGAATAGTTGTTTTTTTTTTAAGGAGAGCCCATAGGTATCAGAGATTCTGAGAGGCAAACAGGTGAACATCTGCCCCCCTTTTAAGACAAATTGAATCTCAAATGGACTACTTCATTAGCTTTCTTCTCAGGTGTTAAAATTTCTAATCCAAGATCAGCAATGAGAAGAGCAGAGGCTAAGGAAAAAGTATGAGATAAAGGCTTCCTGGTTTTTGTCATAATAAACACTTGGAGAAGAAGCAATGGTCCAGTACATTCCTCTGGCAGAGCTTATCTGGGCAAAGCAGCAATACAGCCTTCCTGGGCTGTTTGAGAGGTTTTGTGGGGACAAAAGAGGGTTCTGGATGGGTTAAGAGAAATGGAAGGGAGAACTTTCCCTTTTCATAACAGCTGCCCTTTTGATTCACAGAATGGTTTGGGGGGGGAAGGGACCCTAAAGCCCATCTAGTACCACCCCAGCTATGGGCAGGGACACCTTCCTCTAGCCCAGGGTGCTCCAAACTGGCCTTGGATGCGTCCAAGGATGGAGCAGCCACAGCTTCTCTGGGCAATCTCTTTCAGCATTTCACTGTAAAAATTTCTTCCTGATATCTCTCCTGAATTGACCCATCTTTGATTTAAAGTCAGAAGGGTTTCAAAGGTCTGTCCCCATCTTCCTAAAAATCTCCTTCAATAAGTTCTCCCCAGAGTCCTCTCTTCTCCAGGTGAGCAATCCCAGCTCTCCCAGCCTTTCCTCCCAGCAGAGCTACTCCATCCCTCTGACCATCCTGGTGCCTCCTCTGTGCTCTTCAGTATCTCCATCTCTTCCCCAGGGCTGGAGCAGCTCTGCAGGTGGGGTTTCACCTGAATACAGGGCCAGAGAGGCAGAATGCCCCATTTTCCCTCTAACCACACTGGGGGATCAGCCCAGGATACAATTTTGTCTTTCTGGGTTTTGAGTTTTCATTGCTGACTCATGTCCAGCCTTTCATCCACAGCATCCCCAGGTTCCTTCAATCCCTAGGGCTGTTCCACCTGCTCATCCCCTCTGGGGTCACAGGGCAGGACTCCCCTGCAAAACTCAACCTCAGCAGCAGAAGTGTTTAATCCACAACAGCTGATCCCTGGCACCAGGGAATTTTCTCACCTGACTTCACTTTTCATAGGTAAATTGATACTCTCTGGACTTGTCCTGACATCTGAAATGTAAATTGTTGTCTTCTGGGTTTTGTGAAGTTTTTGATTTATCCCTTCTTCTAGTATGTGACTTTAAATACCTAAATATAGGCACAGTCTGCAGAAAAACACTGGCTGGGGCACTGGGAAGCCTCTGGACTAAGGTGCAAGTGGGAAAAGAAAAGTTTGACTTCTTATTATGTTTATAGAATAAAAACACCATTTAATTGAGTGGGGGGAAGATTGGAAGGAAAATGTAGAACACCCAAAGTGGTTTTGGTGTTTTGCGACACCAAAGTGGTTCTGTCGGACAGCTCGCCTTTACAACAGCATTGTGGGGAAATGGAAAGTACAGATTTTAAAATGAAAGCCATGATTAAACATTTTAGGCAATGTAACTGTAAAAATTAATAAAAAAGAATATTTGAGTTTGTACCTTTTCAGACAAAGTCAGGACTCCTGGGAACATTAACATCTCTATGCAGAATGCAGGAATTGATTTTATTTTCACATAATAAATTTGGTTTTATATCGATAGTGTTGTACTTCCTACGAGAAAACAAATGTGATCAGCAACAAAAAGCACCATCTGCTAGAAAAATGAAATGTATGCCATAAGACCATAAAATAATCTTTAATAAGTGAATCTATTTAGGTATCAATAGACGTTAAAGTATGCTAATAGGGTAGGGGAGAGACACAGATTAGGAATTGTCGTCATTTGCACTACTCATTGATCAAAATTGGACCCTCAGTTATTAGAATATGCATATAAACTTTCTCTTCACTTTAAAAGTGGAATTATATTTCTACCTAAATCAATAGAAAATAACATTTCCCTGCCAAAGCTGTAGTGAGCATCTCCAGATAAATATTCAAACTTGGAAAATCTTCCATCTGTGTTCCCATCCAGCATTCAGATGCAGGGTTATGTCTGATTAGTGTCAGGCTGGATTAAAGAAAAGGGGATCCCCTGCCATTGTGTAGGCTTGGTTTGAAACAGGCAATTCCACTTTCAAGCATTTAATTTCTCAAGCAATGACAACTGGAGGATAAGAAGAGGTGAAGTAGAGAGTAATTGCCCACTTTTGTAGCCTTAATATCCCATGAATTAACTTACTGTAAAAAATTAATGGATCAAATTTTAATGGGCTTGGCCCTTTCTGAGGGGGATGAAGAGGTTGGTGAAGGAAAAAAGTGCTTAGCAACTCTTCAAGAACAAAAAGTTCATGAAAGTTTTTGGGATGGCTCAGCAGAAAATGTAATTAAGGCCTCACAGGCATAACTTCAGTGAAGCCACAAAGCTTGGGACTGAATTTGCTTATATAAATCTTATGTTAGCTTTCTGCAGTACTAATAAATCTGAAAGAAGGTACTCTGACACACAAAAGGTGCTGTGTGTTTCTGTGTTTTGCAATATACCACTTTTCTGGAATTTGAAAAAAAACTGAATATTTTCCGAATTTGAATAAAAATTCTAAACAATTATTTAGAAAATATAGTATTTTGACCTCCTGTGTCTTGTCCTGCTTACTTTCCTGAGTTGAAAAGCACAGTTAAACACAGTTTAACACAGTTAAACACAGTTAATTAAAATGGAAAAAAAAGAGTACAGTTATAATCTTTACTGAAAATCTTTTGTAGGACCTATACTTTGGAAACTAGAAAGAAAAACACAATCCTTCCATCAGTGACAGAAAATAATTCAAGAACATGACAAGAAAAATAATTAGATTCTCTGATGACCAAACAGCAATTACAGTTATTTCTGAAATTCTTAAAAAATTTAGCTAAAGAGTATATGAGAATTCTGTGTAGTAGAAAACGATGACTTATTTTTACTAGTTATCTGCAAGGTTTGCAGGGAAGTACAGCTGCAGTTAGAGATCTATTTCTATGTCCATTGAAATTCATTCATGGACACTAAGACAATGCTATGACTGCTCAACTCAATTACATACATAAGATGTAATTTCTAATCAGTTCTGTCCATCATATTTGAAAAGTCCTGGCCTGGTTCTGGTCTGGACCGGGTTAATTTTTTGCCAGGAGGGGCAGAGCAAAGACCTTGAGGTTATTCTGTACTGACTCACATCATTTCCAGGTGTGGGGGAAAGGGGGAGTATCTGCTGGGGAGTGGGGATTCCTCCTGGTGGAGAAACCAAGGCTGAGGGATCCATCTGGTATTGTCTGTTCTCAGGGAGATTTTCTCTGTGACTCATTTCTTTTACTCTCTTTAATTAGTATTGTTGCTCCTAGCATTCCTTTTCTTATCTCATCACTGTTTCCAACACCTGCTTCTGATCCCAGCCCACCCTTTTCACTTTTTTTGCCTCCAATTGTCCTCTCCAGGTGGTAAGTGAGTGGTTTGGAGAATCTTGGAGAAGTGATGTCCATTTTTACTCATGGACATCACCACAGTCACATGAATTCTGGAATTACAGGAATAAGGGAAGCAGCATTACCCTTTTGTGTCTTTTGCTGCCTTATATTGAGAGACTTCTAAACTTATTTTGATATGAAGCTTCTCTTTTCTGGTGGATTTCTGTGTAGAAGAGGACCATGGTAAAATACTTACACTTTTTAAATTCCTGCACAAAGAAATTCCAAGTGCAGTCTCTTCAGGGCACAGGTTTCAGACAACACAAAAATAAATTTGTAGATTTAGAAATGAGAAACTGCTGTTGTGGCTTGGAGTCTACTGTCTTACCAAAGCTATGGAGGAAGTAAAACATGACTTTATGAATGTACATGCTGCAGTTTGGTCAGACAAAATGAAATTGTGATAAAACTTTCAGGATTGATTCTTTCTCTGGACACTGATACTATGAGAGAGTCAGAGACAGAACAGAAAAAGCATGTAAGCATCTGTGTACAAAACAGTGTAAAATTTCAGAAGAAGATCCAGCACCTCTAGAAGTTCAGAATTAGCTGAGATTAATTCAGAAATCCCTAAATTTCCAGTTGCTCTCAGTATGTCAGACATAAATTCCATGTGGATAAAATTGCGACTACTGCTTTCTTTGTTCTTTTAAGCATTTTTTATTTTTGTAGAGCAGCAGAACACAGCAGAGTACTGATGGAGAGGATAAAACAGATATTCAGGGTTATCATTTGTACACAGTGTGGTAAAAGATCTGGTCCTAAGGGACAATATTAAGCCCTGCCAGTGATACTGGTAACCTAATTAACCATGAATGCTATTCAAATGCAGAAATGTCAAATTGCATTTTCCTCCTTGTATACTGATAGGTCTGACAACGCTGGAAGTAAATATCTTTAAGGCTGGATTCCAGTATCTCATATGTGATCGGCAAGCTGTTAAACTTTATTAATTTCTATGCCCAAAAAGGGATATAAAAGGACACATGTAGCAGGTTTTTTGTTTGCTTATATATTGTAAAACAATATACTTTTTTTTACTTCCTCCAAGATTTTAAAAGTCACTGACATTAGTAAGCAAATGAAAGAGAGCCATAAAGATTCTTCATAGTGATTCTGTATAGAAATTGTATAGAAGAAAAATAATTAGGATTGAAATTTCTTTGCCAAACTATGTAAATTATGATTTGTTTCTCTTACAGATAAAAGTGACTGTGAGGAAAAGGATATTATGTCTTCTTACAGTTCTTTTTAAAGCTATTATCTTTTCCATTTGTGAGAACTTTGGTTCTCTCTTTTCATTTATTACGATATCCATTAGGTCCTTATTTTTTGCACCTTCTTTGTTTATGTTTGTGAGAATTCTCAGATTTCTGTGTGGACTAAAAGCCTTTTTTTTTCATGTGAATGTTCCAAATAAAATTTTTTTGCTTTTCTGTGGCACCTAATTTCCCGATTTTATTTTTTCTGAAGATTTAAGCAGCCTCGGGTGTGGCTGAGCACCGTGAGAGAGGCATGCGGTGTAGCCTGCACGTAACTGAGGTGGTGGCCGATGCCGAGCGTGCTCCTGTGGGGCTATGAGGGTCTCTGAGGGCAGGGGGATGACGGCTGTGTTGCCGAGGGGCTCCACAGGGCGCGGTTCCCGCCCAGGGCGGAGCGCGCGCACCCCCCAGCTCCCCTCAGACGTGAGGGCGGTTACTCGAAGCCGCCAGGGGCGCCCCCGCCCCTCAGCTGCCCTCAGAGCAGAGGGCGGGAACTCGAAGCCGCCGTGGCCGCCGCTCTCGGCGAGGCTTCCGGCGGGGGTGAGACCCCCGGGCCGGGAGGCGCCCTCGGGCAGACCCTGGCGTGAGGCAGAGGAGAAATGGACGGCCCTCACGCGTCTGCACGGTCTTTCGGGTTGCGGGAGGAAGAGACGATGTAAGTCAGAGAGGAGAAAAAAAACTTGATGTGGGCAGAGTGCTGGATGGAACTCCCTGGCATCACCTGAAGAGCACGGAATGAATATTTTGGGTTAAAATTGAGGGTTGTGGGAAGAAAAGCTGCAGTAATCTGTGGCGATCATGTAGTGGACGTTTTTTTGGATGAAAAACCTTTCTTTAGGGGAGAAAATTGGTTTTGGGGAAAAGTCGGAGGTAATTTGGGGAGGATAGGCAGAGAAAAAATGTTGTAATAATAGCTGAGGTCATTTTTAATGGCCAGAAGAACCGTTTTGGGAGGTAAAATGTAAGGTAATCTGCAAGGGACTGACAGAATACTTTGGAAAGAAATCGTGAGGTAATCTGTAACGACCCCAGTGAGCACTGAGGGGGAGGTGACTCTCCAGGTGATGCTGAGGGGACGTGAGGGTCCCTGAGGGAATATGAGTGTTCCTGAGGGGAAGCTGGGGAAGAATCCAAAGCTCTGTAGTCAGATGGCTGCAGAGCAGTTGTTTGTATATTCAGAGCTGGGAGTGAGGTGACTCTCTCTGCCAAACCTCACCCAATGATGTTTTGCTTTCAATTTCATTCTAAATTGTAAATTACCAGTTCCAAGGTATCATTGACATGGTCATATTTGTGTAAAGCTGTGTCATGATTCTATGAGAGATTGTTGATTTCACACCTGCGTCAGTTTCTTCTGTGTGATCCAAAGTCTACTGGTGGTCATTGATGAAGACTTCTGTAGTCTTC
This sequence comes from Melozone crissalis, assembly GCF_028551555.1. Classification (NCBI taxonomy): domain Eukaryota; kingdom Metazoa; phylum Chordata; class Aves; order Passeriformes; family Passerellidae; genus Melozone; species Melozone crissalis. The sequence continues at coordinate 7,336,624 of NW_026535823.1, read as the reverse complement.
CCTATGTTTGAACTTTTTACCTCTGTCTTCAGGACATGTCTGGTGCTCCTTGTTTATTCTCTGTCTATTATGTTTTTAGCTGATTTTGTAGTTTGCAAGATTGATTGCAATTTGCTGTTTTGCTCTGGATGGTGCTTGCTATGTCACTGGCTTGGCTGTTTTGCTTGTTTTGCCTGCGCATCTTGGTACAGTATTGCTTGTTACCATTACTTGGTACAATATAACGTGTAGCCATCTGTTACATAGGGCTTAGGATTCAGATGTTGCTTGTGTTCCTCTGAGGGGGAATATGAGAGTCGTTTGAGGGCAGGCAGGCACCCCGTGTTTCTCTGAGGGGACCTGAGGCTCACAGAAGAGATGGCAAAAGCCGTGCGTGTTGCTGAGAGGGCGTGGGGGTTACTGAAGGAGTGGTGTGTGCCCTGCATGTTGCTGGGGAGACACAAAGGTGATTCGAGGGGCAGGCAGGTGCCTCGGGTGTGGCTGAGCACCGTGAGAGAGGCATGCGGTGTAGCCTGCATGTAACTGAGGTGGTGGCCGATGCCGAGCGTGCCCCTGAGGGCATTTGAGGATCTCTAAGGGCAGGGAGATGCGGGTTTGCGGGGTGTTTCTGCGGGCACGGGAGAGTCCCTGATGGGGATCGGGTTGCGCCGTAAGTAACGTCTGTCACTGAGGGTTGGGAGGGGTGGGCGTGTTCCCGTCGTGCGGCCGCCGCCTCCCTCTCGGCACCCCGTGGCGCGATTCGTGCACATGCGCCGTGGCCCTGCCCCGCCGTTTCAGTCAGCCGCAGACGCGGGAACTCCAACCCGGTGTGTCCGCCCGCAGCGGCGACCTCGCAGCCCGGGCCCCTCAGCCCCGAGGCCGGGAACTCGAAGCCGCTGGGTCCGCCGCTCTGGGCGGGTGGCCGGGCGGGGAGGCACGGGCCCGGAGGCGCCCTCGAGCCGCCCTCGGCTGAGACAAAACAGGAATGGACGGCCGGTCTGCCCAATAATTCAGTTTGCCAGGGCTAGCGATGAGGTCACTCATAGAGGCAGCAAGAATTGTAAAGGGAACTAATGTTGGAATTTCCTGGTGTCACCTGTGGGGCATAGAGAGAACAGTCTTGTGCAAAATTAAGTAGTGTGGGAACAAAAGCTGCAGTAATCTATGGAAGTCATGGACCAGAACTTTTTTGTCAAGAAAATTACAGGGGATATCTAGGGAAGAAAATGGGTTTTGGGGAAAAGTATGCGATATTTTGGGGAGGTGGGGCAGAGAAAATTTTGTGATAAAACCAGAGGTAATTTAAAGAACCAGAAGAAACATTTTTTATTTGAAATCTCAGTTAATCTGCAATGGCATAAATAACAGCAAAAATGGAATTTTTATGGCATAGAACTTTTGAGGAGCAAAATCTCTGTTCATCTGTAGGAGATATTTTGGAGGGAAAATCTGAAGAATTGTATGGGGGAGAGAAAAAACATTTTTGGGATAAAATCTTAGGTGACGCATAGAACGCAGTTAGGGGATGGTGTGGAGGGAAAATCAGTGCCCCTCTTTTGGGGGCATGTAAGTGACTTTCTAGTCAGAAAACCTGAGGTAACGTATCTAAAACAAATTAACGCTTTCCAGACGGGTGAATTTGGGGTAATTTAGAGGGGACAAACGAGCACATTTGAGGGAGAGTCTGTTGTAAGACAGCAGTAGGAAGCAGCATCTCTGATGGAACATCTGGGATAATTTAAAAGGGAAAGAGGTGACATTTTTAGCTGAAAGCCTCAGAGTTCTTAGAAAGGTATTGTCCTGGGCATAGTTGCAGCTGCAGACAAAATCTCTTAGAAAAGACTTTGTGATGAGTCCTGAGGTTCAAAATACTACACTATTGCTTTGTAAACTCCTCAGAGAGGAACCTGGTGGAGGGTAATACAATCCTACCGTCTGAATTTGTCAGAAGTTTATGCCTGGAAGATTTGATAACTGTAGGTGAAGCTACTTGAATATCCTTCCTCACAATAAAGGGGGATTGCAAACCACATCTATTCCCGTAAACTCATATAACTTATTAACATGCAAAATACTCAAACGTATACTAATCAGAACTGTTTAATACACCATAAACACGCAATTGAAATTAGTCTAGTAAATGCATTATCTAAAACGAGCATGGCTTATATTAAAGCAAAAAATACCCACCAAATAACTGAAAATTATTATAACACAAAAATGCCAAAAAGAGTGGAAAAATGTTATCTAGCAATATAAGAGCAGGAGCTAAGTGGTATCTACAGTAAGGGAGGAATCAATACAAAGAGCACTCCAAAAATGACTGTCTTGAAAAACCAACTGCTCGTAATTGAGGCTGCCGTCCTCAAAGGTCCGCCTCTGGGGCTGTTGGGTGGCGGTTCCCTGCAGGCACAGGCTCTGGAGCTTCTCAGGCCTGAGTGTTTCGTCGTGCGTTGGCAGAAGCCGTGGGACGACGAGGCCAGTGCGGCAGGGTCTTCGAGCTCAAGAGTGGAACGGCGAGGCAAGAGCAAGCTTGGAGCTGAAGAGGGACACGAGGGGCCCTCTGGGCAAAGGGCTTTTCCAGGCCAGGGCACCTTCAGGGTGCCGCGGCTGTCTTTGCGCTGGGCGACCTCCCTGTGTGCAGGGTTGGTCTTTGCTGTGGTCGGGCCTTTTGCCCTTGTGCTCCTTTGGCTGCTCGGAGGGAGGGGCAACCCTGTAAAGGAGGGTAGAGCCCCTGTCTCCGCACCGCAGGGGGGAAACGGAGCTCTCCCGGCCCCCAGCCCAGCTACCCTGTAAGCAGGGCAGGGCTTTTCCCCAGCCCCGGCAGCTTTCTGCCTGCTGCTGACGCCTGGCCAGCGTGACCCCCTGTACTCGGGGCGTTGTCGCAGCCCCCGTGTCCCCGGTGCCAGTCCTGAAGCGCTTCAGCGCGTCGAGGCCCCTGTGGCCTCCTCTCAGTGCACGGGCAGGTCTGATGCTTTCCTCTCCCGCTCAGCATTAGCAATGGCTCCCTGGAGTAGGCTGGCTGCACAGAACTTGCTCCCTCTTCTGGGACTGTCTCCCCCGTCCCCTGTCTCCCCCTCCCCTGTCTTCCCCTTAGCTGGTGTGCGTGAGGAAGCGTGTTTGTACTTTAGAAACAGTGCAGTGTAGCTTAGACTTCCCAGGAGGGAAAGAGGAGCTCTGTGCAGCCACAGGCGGGTGCCCAAAATGCACGGGTGGAGAAAGCATCCGGCCTTGCCCCTGCTTTCTGAGGACGGCGCAAAGCCGCTTAGCGGCAGCGTGGGCAGCATGACCCGCCTGTAGCCAGGGCCAGGGCGTGCACCTATGCTGCCGGTGGTGCTGGTGAGCTGCCAGCGTGCGGGCCCTGTACTCGGGGCCCGTGTCAGGACTTTGGCGGCACCCGTTGTCCCCAGGAGCAGCCCCACCCAGGTCCCTGTAAGCAGGGCTGGGGAGGCTCCTTTAGCCAGGCAACAGGAACGAGCGCTCCCGGGCCCTTGCCAGGGGGCAGCTTGCAGGAGTGCCGTGCCGCAGGGCACGCTTCCGCCTTTGGCCCTGCTTCGGGCTGGCGCCACGTGGCTGGCGGCCTCGTAGAGGAGGCTCCCGGGGCTCTGCAGACGGCTGTGTTGCCGTGCTGCGGCCGGGCTCCAGCCTGTCCCTGAGTGGGGCGCAGGCCAGAGCCTGTGCTCCGTATGCTTGCTGGGGGGTGCCGGGCAGCAGGGGGCGGCCCCGTAAGTGGGGTTCTGTGCGTCCCCTGGCCTCGGCGGGCGGTTGGAGGGACCCCCTGTAATCAGGCGGGTGTCCCTGGCCCCGGTCTTTCAGAGGCGTGGGGCCAGGAGTCATGGGGCCGGGCGTGGGCCCTCCCCGTCCTCGGGGCTGGGCTGGCGGCCCCTGGGCTTTAGGCCGTGAGCTCGACTGCCTGGCTCTAGAGTCAGGTTCCTGTTGCCTTGGGGGAAGGCCGAGCTCTGTGGCTCCCTGGGTGTGGACCGGCCTGTAAGCAGGCTGCGGGTCTGGGAGCCTTTGTGCTCCCTTCAGCTGGCAGCCTGTGTGGGCCGCCCGCCCCGTTAGCGGGGAGCGCCCCGGAACTGGAGAGAAGGAGCCTCCAGAGGCCTTGGGGACCAGAGCCGCCCTGTAAGTGGTGGCCAGTGCTCTGGAGTCCCGGGCACTTTTTAGTCCGGGCAGCGGCTTGAGCCCCCTGTAAGCAGGGGTGCAGCCTCTTGGCCGCTGCCTTGCGTGCCCAGCTTCATTTGCCCAGAGGGCCCGGCTCCCAGCACGGCGTGGGACTGCGCCGGACGTCGCGACGGTGAGTCAAGCTGAAGTTGGAGGTTTTTGGGCTGCTGGGGGCCGGGTGGGTGGTGGCGTGAGGATCTGGCTGTGGGGCTGTTGGGTGGCGGCTCCCTTTGGCAGCTGGAGCTCCTCAGGCCTCATTGTGTCCTCGTCGATGTTTGCAGAAGCCGTGGGACAGCGAGGCAAGAGCGAGCCGCAGGAGCGGCCTCTTCGGGCTCAAGAGTGGAAGGGCGAGGCAAGAGTGAGCTTCAGCATCGGTGGCTTCGAGCCCAGGAGTGGAGCCGCAAGGTAAGAGCAGCAGCTTGGAGCTGATGTGTGAGGCTTTTGGGCAGCCAAAAGGATCTGTGGGTGGCTGGTTGGGGATGTCCCTGTGGGGCTGTTGGGTGGCGGTTCCCTGCAGGCACAGGCTCTGGAGCTTCTCAGGCCTGAGTGTTTCGTCGTGCGTTGGCAGAAGCCGTGGGACGACGAGGCCAGTGCGGCAGGGTCTTCGAGCTCAAGAGTGGAACGGCGAGGCAAGAGCAAGCTTGGAGCTGAAGAGGGACACGAGGGGCCCTCTGGGCAAAGGGCTTTTCCAGGCCAGGGCACCTTCAGGGTGCCGCGGCTGTCTTTGCGCTGGGCGACCTCCCTGTGTGCAGGGTTGGTCTTTGCTGTGGTCGGGCCTTTTGCCCTTGTGCTCCTTTGGCTGCTCGGAGGGAGGGGCAACCCTGTAAAGGAGGGTAGAGCCCCTGTCTCCGCACCGCAGGGGGGAAACGGAGCTCTCCCGGCCCCCAGCCCAGCTACCCTGTAAGCAGGGCAGGGCTTTTCCCCAGCCCCGGCAGCTTTCTGCCTGCTGCTGACGCCTGGCCAGCGTGACCCCCTGTACTCGGGGCGTTGTCGCAGCCCCCGTGTCCCCGGTGCCAGTCCTGAAGCGCTTCAGCGCGTCGAGGCCCCTGTGGCCTCCTCTCAGTGCACGGGCAGGTCTGATGCTTTCCTCTCCCGCTCAGCATTAGCAATGGCTCCCTGGAGTAGGCTGGCTGCACAGAACTTGCTCCCTCTTCTGGGACTGTCTCCCCCGTCCCCTGTCTCCCCCTCCCCTGTCTTCCCCTTAGCTGGTGTGCGTGAGGAAGTGTGTTTGTACTTTAGAAACAGTGCAGTGTAGCTTAGACTTCCCAGGAGGGAAAGAGGAGCTCTGTGCAGCCACAGGCGGGTGCCCAAAATGCACGGGTGGAGAAAGCATCCGGCCTTGCCCCTGCTTTCTGAGGACGGCGCAAAGCCGCTTAGCGGCAGCGTGGGCAGCATGACCCGCCTGTAGCCAGGGCCAGGGCGTGCACCTATGCTGCCGGTGGTGCTGGTGAGCTGCCAGCGTGCGGGCCCTGTACTCGGGGCCCGTGTCAGGACTTTGGCGGCACCCGTTGTCCCCAGGAGCAGCCCCACCCAGGTCCCTGTAAGCAGGGCTGGGGAGGCTCCTTTAGCCAGGCAACAGGAACGAGCGCTCCCGGGCTCTTTTTAGTCCGGGCAGCGGCTTGAGCCCCCTGTAAGCAGGGGTGCAGCCTCTTGGCCGCTGCCTTGCGTGCCCAGCTTCATTTGCCCAGAGGGCCCGGCTCCCAGCACGGCGTGGGACTGCGCCGGACGTCGCGACGGTGAGTCAAGCTGAAGTTGGAGGTTTTTGGGCTGCTGGGGGCCGGGTGGGTGGTGGCGTGAGGATCTGGCTGTGGGGCTGTTGGGTGGCGGTTCCCTTCAAGCAGGTGCCTGGGCCTCTTTCACTTTTCTTCGTCTGGTAGATGTGGTGGGACAATAAGATACATGTGCCTGAGGCATCTGCGCTTTAGTTTTAATTTACTCAATCACTCTCTGTTGATTATTGGTAACGTGTATAACCTTTGCTTAAACTTTGGCACGAATTTCTCTTTTTGTTGCTTTCCTTGTTTCTTTAGGGGTATCCTTGGATCTTATCTAAAAGTGCAAGACTCTAGGAAAATAAACGGAATTATTGTACAACATGAGCGTCCTTTGTGCCATTAACATTCAGGGGTCACAGTTTTCTCTCCCGTCACCATTTCCAGGTTTGGAGGGATATGTTAATGATCGAGAGAGAAGATGTATCGTTGGTGCCAGGACATGTACAGGACTTCCCAGTTTCTAAGGATATATTTGAAGCACTAAAGTTCAGTTAGGAAATGCCCAGTGAGGGAGTTTATGGAAAAAACTTAGCGCATGCGCAAAATTACTTACCCTTTATTTCTTTCAGCCTGCATCTATACAGCAGGCTTTGTTCTTTCACATTATTAAATGTGAGTAGTTTCACTGTGTAGTTTTTGTCTCATTGATTTCTCCTACATTATGGGATTAAGTTAGTTTTTCAAATTCTCCATACAAAATTCAGTAGTTTTTTTTTCCAACGGGTCGAAGTTTTAGAGGTGAAGGTCTTTGTTCTTATGGTTAGACAGTGAGACTGTGCTGAGCTCTCCTTCTCTTGGTGGCGAGGCGCCGTGACGGCGAAATAGAATATAAGATTGGGACTAGAGATATTGGAAAAGCAAATGTTGGTTTTATGATTGGTTCCAAGTCAAGCCCTTTAAAGGCAGGCACAAGTGCACTCTGCTCTAAACAAAAGAACTCTTTCCCCTTTTTTTCGCTCTCTCCCTTTTCAGATAAATTTATTTTCTTTTTGGATACCCCCTTTTAAGGGTACAGCACTTTGTGAATGCTTTTTCTTTTTTGAAACACAAGTGCTCCAATAACTTTCCAAACCTATATCATTTAAGTCAGAGATAAGGTAAGCTCGGTTCCTTGCAATGCCTATCTTTTTTCCTAAATTGAAAGTGCTAAATCCAAATACCTGTGTTTTTTGTCATCTTTGGCATGATATATTCAGTTCATTGCACATAGCATCAGTGATGCATTATTTTAAAAAATAGTGTTGTTTTTCACATTTGTGAATGAATGGTAAGTTTTCATTACACACTCAGAGCAGAACACAGTGGAAAAGCAACAAGCAACATGGTTTCTTAACATTTTGTGTGCCAGGAGGATTTAACTTGGAATAGGTTTTGGTGTTTTTCCCACTGAGCTTAGACCGAAAGTTGAATTCCCAGGCCACCAGCTTTTTTTGATTCACGGTTGTCTTGCAGGTCTGACTGGGCAAATGAATTAGTAGAGAATGCTAGTGTACAATTAGATCTCAGTAAGATTTAGTAAAAACTGCCTATTTATTTTCTCAAGAATAAAGTTCTGTTTGTAAAACTCAAAACCTGGGAGATATTTTTTGTCATCATATGTGTAGTCTGAGATAGCACAGCAGGTATAAATAAAACCCTCTTTGAACAGCGGACACAGAAGCAGAATTCAAAAGTAGCACAGCACCAAAGATTTGCATATGTTAAATTTCCGTTTGAAATATGGAGTGTCTAGGGGAATGATATGTGTGTGTATCATGAAAACAATGATGTTCTTGCTTCAGAAAATTGCATTGGGTTCAGAAATTTCTTTATTTTCTCAGGATTTCAGTGGTATAACAGAAACAGCAAAAAGTATTTCATCTGCTGGCAGTATACGATGAAAAATGCGTGTTCCCAAGTTTAAGTGCATTCCATAACACACCCAGACTTTTCCTATGCAAACTACATCTTCATCCTAGAGGCCACTTGTAAGAGTGTATGATCCAAAAAAAAGCCAAAAACAAAACCACACGTCTGTGACCTCTCTGTACTGATGCTTAGGTTTATAATGTTAGTTTGTGTTCGTGCTGTGTCACAAAGCTAAGTGAGGAGTGGCTGTACTGGTTAAAAGCAAACATCTTTCAATATCATGTGGAGGTGTGTTGAAACTTGCCTGTGGAGCAGTGGGCTGTAACCAGCTGATAAAACTGCGTAGATCCACTCATAATCAAAGTGATACAAAATGTGAGGTGGGAGGAGAAAACTGAACACCACCTTCAGCCTCCTGGTTTCTCCTACCTCTGGGTACTTAGGTATAGGGTAAGGCCTGCCCAGTTTGCATTCAGCTGCCAGAGCCCTCCTTCAGGCCATTTTTTTCACCTTAAAATCAGTTGGCAAACTGCTAACTCTGTAATTGCAGGGGTAGAGCTGGAGAGATGCTCCTTAGCAGATCTCTAACAGCTAGAGACTCTCTGAAAATGAGGGAAGTTTCAGGCCCTACCAAAGCCATATGTGCTGGAGTGTCTTTGTGCTCCCAGCTTGGCACGGAGCGGTCTCCCTGAAGGATGCCACTACTGGAGCCTTTCCATGGGTTTCCTACACACTGCAAACAAGAGCACAGTGTTTACTTTACTCTCTGCTGGTCCCTGCAGGGAGGGTTAAACACAGAAAGTGCCACAGCTGCTGAGTTCCACATAAAACAGTAGGGAAAGGATGGGAGGCTGCAGGGGAAGCAGGAGTCGGAAGTGGGATCGCCCAAAGCAGCCCAGATAAAGCTTCCTGAGGTGGAGTCACTCAGTGATACCCAAGGGCAGGAGCACCTCACCTCTGATCTCCTCCACAAGAAGACTTGTTTTGCACTGGTGGACTGAGAAATCCTATTAACTTTTTCAGGCTTAGGAATTTTTCTTACTTTTAAGCCTTTGAAAATCTTTTACATGTTTCCCCTCTTTAAAAGATTTAGCTATCTTAATTAATTAATTAATTAATCTGTATGAGCACTGTTGGGGGCTGACCTCGCAGCACAGAAATCCAAGTAGGTTCTGGTTTGCATCTAGAAAATCTGCATGCTCTGGGCCTCTCTTCCCTTCTTTATTTATAAATGTGGCTGAAAAGACAATTAAAATCATGCTGAACTGCATGAATCTTATAAAGTGCATTCTGTTCTGGTTTATGGAAGTTTTAATATTCTTTCAGAACTGAACTGGAATTGTGATCAAACCTTTGCGTTTTCGTCAAATTTTTGACAACGTAACTATTTCTATTTGGCACCCATTAGAAATATTAATTTTGAAATGCAAAGAGAAGCAGAGGGAGTAACATTCATTTGTTTCATTTCAGACTCTTGCATTTCCTGGCCAGCTGTACAAGGCTTAGATACTGAATGGGTCTACCCACCCCATTTCTTTGTCACTTCAGTGGCACCAAAACAAAAAAAGTGGTTTGGGCAGGAAAAGAAGAAAATATCTTGGTGGCTGAATTCTCCAAGGGGGTGCTCAAAAATATTCAGAATTATTTCTCCTTGACTAAGCATAGTTACAGAAGTATCTCCTATAAAGGGAGTTTAATTTTAATTTTTAAATTATTTTTTCTCTCCCCCCTATAACAAGGGTTTTGATCTTTCTAGCTGGAAACATGAGTTACAAATTTGATTTTTCAGACTGATGCTTTCCAAGGATATGTGTCATCTCTCGTGTCCATTATTTCAGAGAATTCAATGAAAAAAATATCCATCATTATTTGAGCTTTTATCTTGGATTTTTTCTGAGCCTCCCACCATGGGATAAGATTATCATTTTTCCTTTTATCACAGATGGACAAATTCCTGCAAAATAAATGCTCCTAGATCAGGCTAAGTGCTCAGGGCCATCACAGGAATGCAAGGTGCCTCTAAATTTCCTTCTAAACAGCTCATCAGATGTTCCAGCAGCTGTCCTGAAATGCCCTGACCATGGAGATAATAGTTTTATCAGAGGGAGGACATGGTTCCATCTGCTTCTCTAAGGCAGATATACAGAACTGGAAATGCTTCTGTGCTTCCATTTTTCGTCTCAGTGACCACACCTATTATTGAAATGTATGTTTCTGGGCAATTTTGCCCCATTGTTCAAGGGTAATGAAACAGCTGGAAAACAAAGTTACTCTGTTTTATGTCCTACTCTTTACCTGTCCAAAGAATTATGATGGCAAAATACTGTTAAAAATTGTGCAACTGTAAAAATTGTTCAACACTGGGCAATGAGAATTTAGAACATTGTATAGAAAAAAATAGGTTGGCCAAGCAAATCCACCTGTAAAACACTAGATAAGTTACCTTTGAAATTTGGAATTCTGTCACGTGGTTTTCATGCTCTGTTACATCTATTCAAAGTCTGTGATTGCAATCTTTGACTACAAAATACCCTTAAGCTTTACCAGAGGAGGTTCAGGTAGGGTCAGAGGGAGATTTTCTTCACTGAAAGTGTGGTCAGGCATCAGAAGGGGCTGCCCAGGGATGTGATGGAGCCACCTCCCTGGAAGGTAAGAAACAATTGGATGTGGCACTCAGTGCTCTGGTTTAGTTGATTTGTTCTGTCTGGTCAGAGGATAGACACAATGACCTTGGACGTCTTTTTCTACCTTAATGATTCTGTGGTAGGTGGTCCTCCTGCTCCCAATGTTCATTACTGTTTATTAATGTCCCTTTTGAAATTGCTGATTTTTGAAACCAAATGAGACCACTTATTCTGTTAAGGTACTAAAGTAGACCTAGCCCCTTTCTTGGAAAAAGTGTCTTTGGCTGTGGCTGATATCATCAGATCTCCCCAAGTCACTGTAATTTCAGTGAAAATTTGGCTCTCTGGATTCCTGTGAATTTTTTGTTTTACATAGAGGTATTATTTTCACCAGTTATTCACCAGACTCAATGGTCATGGTAAAATATTTACACATTTTTCATCACTCAAGTGGAAGGGTCCAACAACACTGTATTTACTTCTGTTTTTTATTAGCAGAATTTTCTTCTGATGTAGCATATGGTCACACCCTTATCGCTGTCTGTCCCAGTGTTCTCCCTGTGGGACAACAGTGAGATAACATTTAGGAGAATAGGCTGACAAACCCTTAATGAAGTCTATCTTTGTGGGCATAGAATACACATTGATGGAGAAATAATGCTGCACATGGAGACTTATTATAGCCATAATAAGGGGAAATAAAACACATTTAACATTATTGTCTATCCTTTTCAATATTGCGCTGAAGAGACCATTTTTCAAGTCAGGAAAATATTACAGAGAGTGGATTTTGCTCTGAAAATTTGGGCAGGTGCACAATGTATATTTATCTATCATTCACTATTTTCTGGTAATGTCCTGAGGCATTTTTGTGATTGGTCAGTTTTTTCTCCCTTTTTGTGAAGCGTCCAGAGAGTTCTGATATTGGAAAAATAATTTGGATGTGATGGGCCACAATTACGCCCCATTATGGGCTGTGCTCTAAAGTGGAGATTCATCTGCATTGGAAGGATGCCTGGTATGAAGTCATTAGTTTTTCTTTGCTAGCTAGGAATGGAATTCAAATAAAAATAATAATAACTCTCCTTTCCACCTTCCCCCCGTCCATTTCAGTGGTCATTGAGTTGCTCTCTAGGGATATCTGCATTTCCCTGTGTTTCACTGTGTTAAAGAAGCATTAAATGAGGGTTTTTGATGGTTGCTTATGGAATGAGAGTGACAGAAAGGGTAGGTAAAACAGAAAAAAAAATTATGAATATGACAAGCAGGTCTCACAGTTCTACATTTGCTTTGCTTTTGGTTGCTCTTTTTTTGTTTTGAAAAGTGGATTTTATGCAAAATGAAATCAGGTAGAGGTGAATCACAGTTTTCAAATGTTGTGAAGAAAAGAAATCACATTTCCAGCATTAGCAATCAGAACTTGGTTAATCATGCCTTATGCTGTACCCATTGAAGTATGCTCTGCTTCAATGTAGTTGAAAAATGTAGATAAACTACCCTTCAACACCCAGAAATCCCAGTAAGTCTACAGCTGTCATCGTTTTACAAACAAAGTAAGGGAATCTAAAAATCTAGTATCAGCAGAATTATTTTGGATATTAAACTTGCAGTTGGGTACAGTCCACTTAAGTGCCCTGAAATAATTCAGGCTGCTTCCAAACCTATTTATAAGGCAACTGTTTCAGCTATTAAGTGCAAAAGTTTTTTGTTGTTTATTTCATCTTGAATTATTGAGTTTTCTTAAAAAGAAACCCTAAAAATCTTCCAAGCCATCCCCTTAAAGCACAGCTCTTCTTACTTTGGTTTGACAAAAGATTGCCTTTTTGAACCTGGTGTCTCTTACAACAGCAAAGAGATTGTTTTTCATCAGCATTGTGACAGTTGTTAGGAAAAAGAAAAAAATCCAGAGGGGAGATTTCTGGAAAAGAAAATAAGGCCAATTTTATCAGTGAATTTTGTTTACAGGCTGATATACAGAGCTGCTATCTGGCCACTGGAATCTCTTCCTGGGTTTGGTAAAGATTGAGCACATTTCCAGTGCCTGCTGCAGATCCTGGAGGGCTGCACCTAAACAGGGTCACATAGACAGGGAATACTCTTGCTTTTCCCTCAGCCATGGAGCCTGAAGCTGGCACAGAGCTTTGAAGGATGAAGGCAAACTCCAAGGCTGCAAACTGCATCAGCCCTGGCTCTTTCAACATACCTCATCTGAAACTGTAACATAGTATTTTTTAAAGCTGTGTGGTACTCTACAATGGAAGAGGTATTAAGAAAATTATGGGAAAAAACCACTCCCTATGTGTAGCATTGAGTTCCTTTTTAATTTTTGTTCTTTAAAGGTTTTCATGCTTCCCAGCAATGGCCTCTTTTCCAGGTTCAATTTAAAGTTGCACTCAAATCTTTATCTTACTGGTTCTCCCACTGTGCCTTTGTTATCTAAGTGCCCTGCACAGCAGCAGAAAAGGCAGCAGTGAGTGATATATTCCACGTGTGCTCTCTGGATAGGAATAAATGGGAAGCTGCTCAGTGTAGAGAAACTGTTACCTTTCAGAGTCTTAATTGAAACATGTTAAATAAACACAAAATTAACTGGGGAAAAAAAGGGATTTGGCATACACCTTTTTAGGCATCTTCAGAGATTATAATGTAGCTGTATAGAAGTATTTTCAAGTGTTTTGCGCTTGAAAAGTCTTTGCATCATCAGGCCTGGAGAGATAACCCAGCAGCAGCAGGGAAATTTAGTGTCAACAGCAGCCACTTATGACATTTTCACTCACATTAGAATTGTACTGACTGAGTGCAATCTTGGTGTCACTGGTTAAAATCACTCTCTGCTTTATGTTAAATATTTTTTCTTTCTTTATTTTCTGTTTTGCTGGGACTAATGAGAGTCACGTCCTTCCAGTTAGTGTGCAAGTAGTGTTTACAACGGTGCAAGAAATCCTTCAGCAAGTTCCTTTTAAACCCTGTGTACTGTTGCTGTGCCCCTCCAAGCGTCTCCTTGAAGTCACCCAGCTCGCTCCGGCACAACGAGGGCAGGGGACACTCTCCCGTTCCTCGGGAGGGTGGCTAAGGCTCTCGCCTTGCACGGGCGGGACACTGTGCTACAAACGGGAAAGCGCAGGCTCATTGAGGGAAGATAGCAGAGAAATCCCTAACCCAGGGGGTCCAGCCGACAGAAGACTCCAGACTGGGAGGGACCAGGGGAGGGGCTCGCCCATGCACCAATTGGGCTACAGGAAGGCGGGAGCAGCAGGGAACAGACATTCAGGGGAACCAATGAGGGTAATTCGAGGGAGCGGCCCCGCCGCCTGAACCTATCACTCGATCCCCCAGGTAGAATTATCTGGAGGGAGGGGATGGGTTGGCGAGTGACGGACAGGACACCGGGGAGGGGTCGAGGGAATGACACAGCACTTTCTAGGGGATAAGGAGTGGAGGCAATGGGATTGAGAAGCAGGAAGAGGAGGTAGCAGGGGCGGAAGCATTAAAACGGGGAGACTACAACAAACCAGCGCAACTGCGACGTACGAAACTACAATGCAACCGTTTATTAAGGTGCCTTCCTGATCCCTTCAAATAAAGCTTTTGTTCAGCCTTTTCTTCCACTCCCATGTAACAAGTCTTGCAAATACATAAATATATACGTATATGTATACAAAAATTCACCAAAATAAGCTGTGGGGGAGCCATGGCTGTGGTTGTTTCGTGCGCCAAACCTGAGCTCTTGGAACTAGTGCAGCTTTCTTTGCTGGATAGAAGAGGCAGGACACCCCAATGCTACTGTAATTTACAGAAGAGGAAGGCTGCTGTGGTTGGAGGAGGGTGGGAGTGAACCAGCGCCTCGTGGTTTGGAGACTCTCTCAGTGGAGCACTAAATTGGGGAGTAATTAATGAATATATTTTAGATTTAGCCTCTTGTACTTTATAAAACTCTCCGCACCCAGAAATCCCATTATTTTCTCTTTGGTTACCTCAGAAAACTCCATTAACTCAAAACATAATGAACTAAACTTCTATAAGCTTGGTAAACGTGTTATCTTCAATGGAATAATATCCTATCATCAAGTACCACTTCCATGGTATTCCCTTCTAATCTTGCACCTGATCAGGAAAGCGTCACTGAAGAAGCAAGGGAATCAAGAGCTCTCACATTCATATCTGGTTTGTATGAAGTGTGTAAAAAATTCCTCTGATATTTATCTTTCTCCTCTGTGTTGCATTTTTTTTAATGGGCTTAACTCTTAATGGTGCTTAGCTTGAGCTCAGATTTGAATTTCATGTTATTCCCAAGTACTAAGAAAAGTCTATATTTACTAAAATTGAAGCTTGAATGAGACGAATTTTATGATGTCATTATCCTAAAATCCATCCACAGCAATGTGCAGTTGCATAATAAATCTGCAGAGAATTAGGATGTGTGAAGTCTTTATAAAATAGTTAAATAAACAAGTAAATAATGTCATTTGTTTGCTATATTTTGGGGTTTTACAGTGTAACTCTTACTTATTTTTTATAATTTAAGAGTAAATGGCCAATTATTAGATATCCTATCTCTTGGGTGTACACACACCTTGAGACTGTTCTTCACCTTGCATATCTCCCCCTGCTTTTTTCCCCCAAAATTTATTTTGCAGTGTGTAATGAATAATAATCCTTTCTGCTTGTATCTAGAATTAGAACTAAATGCAAAAGCAAGGTTTTAGGTGTTAGTCTTACAGAAAACAGGTGAGTGTGGTGATTAGGAAGGGCCTTTTTTAGGACTTTAAACAAGAACCCTTTACCTAACACACTAAGAAGTTCCCCACTAGAGAGAATCCAAATCACAGCACTGTCCAGTAGAACAAGAAGAATTACCTTGCAGATACAGGTCTTGAGTATAAAGAGAATTTTCTGCAGCTGCAATTAATAATTTGCAAAAACCACTACTGATTATTTTTGTCCTTTATTTTCATTTCTAGCAGATTCCTAGTTTCAGGTAATGGTGAGGGGCTCCTAAAGGACAGACAGACTGGAAAGAGTGAGGTGTAAAAGACACCCAGGTCTCTTAAAATTAAACAGACATTTGTGAAACTTAAAATATCCTTCAAGTGTGCATTTACAATTTTTTTTAAAAGTAGAGGCTTCTCATCAGAAGCTCCTTTGGTACCATTAGATGGTCAAGCTAATACTGCTAATTATTAATGGTTTGAGACTTGATCAAGAGATTGACTTTGAGGTAATAAGACTAGTAGAATTTTTGTTACATATCTGTTTGGTAGCCCACAACATGTGATGGGTGTGTATTTTCCACACTTTAAGATATTGTACTTTCCGAAGGAGAGCACAGAGGGAAAACATTAAGTAAACAAAATACCAAACTCACATCATTCCCCCAAGAAACTCCTTAGCCTGGTCTGACAAATGCGAAATCCAGGGATATGGAAGAAAATCCTAAGGTTTCAGACCAGGTCATGGGAAATGTCACCTATCTTGACCTTGATTGTAATCAATCATAATTGTTACAAGGTTCATGTTGTTTTGAAGGAATGCAGTAATAAAATTTCAACTCCCTAGAACTGGAACCAAATATTGCATTTAATATGAGAAAGTTCTTTCCTTAGAGATTCTGCTGCTTGCATAGTAAATAGGGCTTGTCATCTTTGGTTTCTGCTCTAAATATGACTGGAATGTTTAATGTTGTTACTAAATAGAACATAAAAGTAACTTTCTTCTTCAGAAACAAAAAAAGGAACTTTAGAGAATAGTTTTCCATTTTTTACAGGAAGTAATTTTCTTTTTTCGTATTACTTTATGTGATCATTATTATGAATATTGTCAATTTTTTTACAAGTCCAAGCACCCAAAATGTATTTGAATGGTTGCATCTTTGAGCTGAGAGCGGCATGACGGTATGTGACAGCCAGCAGGAACTCTTCCAAACACATTGGCCTTGCTATAGCAGGCTAAATCTCAACTCCAAAAGTCTTTTGAGACTTTCAAAATGCCCATGAATGCTGTTCTGCTGACCTAGGGTTATAGAAGTCTTTTCAAGGTCCATGTGTATTGGGTAGTCAGGGTGGTATATAGGTTTGCAGAATCCTATATAATGAGTACTCATAAAATCTGAGAAAATCTAAAAAATTCTTAAGGTCCTCCTAGAAATAAAAAGCTTTTACAGAATGATGCATGTCTTAATTTATAACTGGACTTGAAATACCCTAGAAGGATTATCAATTCCTTACAGCTTCTATATGTGCTTTCTTTACTAGGAGGTAGAGATAGGACTAGTTTCCTGTAGGCAAAATGCACCTGTGAATTTTTCTGTTCCTCATCATCACGTAGCAGATGAGAAGTGATTTTCTGACTTTTGTAATTCTCCAGCTTTTAAGGTGGGTCTTAACTTCCAGTCCTTGCTTGAATTCCAGTTTCCCATGCCATGTGCTCACATCCTCTTCCCCAGCAGAGTGGAAGACTGGTGGTCAGAGGTCAAAATTCTCTTTATGAGAAATCATAGGTTTGGACTTGATTTTAGAGGCCTTTCTCAACCTAATTCTGTGATTTTTCCAATCTGATTCTATGATTCTATAATTCATTCAAAAAATTATTTATGAGGAACAATAAATAGCAAACCAGACTTCTCCAAGGCTGATCCCTCCTGGATGCACAGAAGTCTGTGGAGACAACCCATACTTCCAAAATAAATGCACCTCTTACTGTCTCTGTCTCATACATCATAATCTTCCTTAGATTGTTTCTGAAGGAGGGTTCTCTTCTGCTTTTGAGAAATTTCTGAAGGTCATTTTTGAACACACTGCTTTCTTTGAAACTGGGATTCCTGCTTCCTAAAGCTCATGGATCTGTTCCATATTTCAAGTCATAATAGAACTCTTCCCCTGTTTCACAAAATTTGTGGATAGATGGCCATAAAGAATAGAGCAACTTGAAATACAGGAGTTGAAAATATGAGCATTTTTCAGTGTTTTTCTTAGCGGCAGTTAGAAAAGGTGTTCAATTTATTGACATTGAGTGGGTTTCTCTTCTCAACAGCCTTCTTGGGTTTCCGGGTGTTGAAATAAAATGGCATGAAGTTAAGATTAGGCTAGGTCTGAGAACTTTGTTTTGTTTTTGCAGGCTTTAAGTCAGGGAATTTTGTGAGTCTCAGCTTCCTCTGAGAGGTGTATAGCTGGCCCACACTGTCACACCTGCTCCTGTGGGAACCAGCCCTGGGTGTATGGCCAATCTCAGCTAGGAGAGGAGTTTCCATGAGATAAAATGATTAATTGAGGCTGATACTTATCTGATATCACAGCCCAGGCCTGATGGCCCCAGTTTTCCAGCAGTTCCAGCTGAAATCCTGCCCTGCAAAGCCCACTGGGGCCTCCTGGTCTGAACACCGTTTTCAGAGCACGTTTTGCAGCCAGCAGGTCTTTGTCCCAGGGAGAATTGCCAGTCCAAACACTCCCACACCTTTCCTGACCAGAGAGGAGGCCTTCCAAGGTGCTCTGAAAAGAAGTTATTATGGAGAGGGAGCGCTCTGGGCAGTTTTACAGGGCTCTGCTGGGAATCCCTGCTCAATACCTGGCTGGGAGCTGACACCTGAACTGGGCAGACTGCATGCAAATCACTTTGCTGGTGAACTGGGACCCTGAACTAATAAAATAAAACAGTCCAGAAGTGAAGAGCTGAACTACCTCAGGAATGACACAACCCTTGTGCTTCCCAGCATGCACTGTAAAGAACATTCTCACCTCTCTCTCTGTGAGTGGCCTTTTCAGACCTCAGCAGGCCAAGGTGTGCAGAAAATGCACATCAAAGCATCAGTGGAATGCTATAAGGAGCTGGTTGCTTTTTGGGTGGTGTTACATATGTGAAAAACTCACATGGCTGAAGATTTTTCAGGAGAAGCGGCACCTGGTAAAGTTGAAACAGGTTCTTTCCCACAGTCTTACAAGTGAAGTTAATCACTTGGCTTTCACTGATTTCCTCATCTCTGTGACAGCTCTGTAGTTAGAGAGTAATTATAACAAAAGATGTTGTAGTGTTCTTGGTATTACAACAGAGATGATGATAAAAATGTGATATTAATTGAAAAAAAATGCACATACCTGCTTAATAACAGGAAATGAATCCTATAAATTCCATTTTTATCCAGTTACTTATACAATCAGTATCTGTGGTGGTCATATCCTTGGTACTTGAATGTTGTTATGACAACTATATTAGCATAGGATGAGGTTGTAGAAGGAAATCAGAATCAAGGCTCTGATATGTTTACTTTTCAGCTATTTGATCAGTGCAGGCAAATAGAAATTGCATTCACTTCGTTTTAACCCAAAACTGGGAAAATTGATCAGGTACATCCATTGGCACTTTATAACTTGAACCTTCACAAGTGCTCCTTTCATTATTGTTTTCTTCCATTCGTTTTTCTCCATCCCTTCCCAGGTGAAGAGTCTACCCACATAAGGTGTAATAATTAGGATGACATTATAAGTTAATTGGTAAAATTGATCAAAAGAGAAATTTTTTGCAAACTTTTCAAACTTCTCAAACCTTGGATGAGAAGGCATAATAAAATGTTGACAGAGATCTATCTGTTCTAGGACTCACAGCAGGATTTTTATTCAGCCTTGCTTTAATTTATTGGAAAGGGTGGGAGAGCAGGAAAAGGAAGAAAACAGATTTGACACCTTGGGTCAATTTTGGTTTCTTCAGGGCTGGCCCAACAAAGCAATAAATGTTTACATTTTCAGTGGGGAAAAATAGTTTTCTTTGTAAGTGGAAGACAAGTGAGAGGAAATGAAAGCTTAAAAAAAAAAAAAGTACTTGGAATATTCTCATGGGACTGAAGGCATTGAAAGAAGCCATTCAGGTGGCTAAAGATGTGGACTTAGACTTACAAAATGAGCTCCCTTCATTTTGTGAACTCGTATCTGCTAAAGAAAACAAAATAAAAATTAATATTGACCAAAAATTTGGTTTGCCACATAATAGGCACATCCACAAACAATGCCAGCTTTTACAGACCAAAAAAGTATGAAGTATAAGGAAGCTACAAATCTGTGGAAACAACAGATCATCTGAGAGGGATAAGGCTGTTCAGCCCTAAAGCAAAAGAACACTCATTTAATTTTCAGAAAAAATTTATAAAAAATGGGTTTATAAAATTGCATTCATCACCTTAGCTAAGAGGATTGGGAAGGGGCTGGAGGGGGAGACTTCTAGGGAGGGCTGAGGGCACTTGATCTCTTCTGCCTGGAGAAGAGATTGAGGTCAGACCTCACTGAGTTCTTCAATAATCCAATAACTCAATAATCCATTATCTTCAATAATAATAAATAATCCTCATGAGAGGAAGAGGAGGGGAAACACTGATCTCTCTGCTGTGACCACTAGACAGGATCAAAGGGAACATCTGGAGCTGTGTCAGGGCAGGGTTTGGGCTGATTTCAAGAAAAGGTTCCTCTCCAGAGGGTGGTGGCACTGCCCAGGCTCCCCAGGGAATGGGCACAGCCCCAAGGCTGCCAGAGCTCCAGGAGGGTTTGGACAATGCTGCCAGGGATGCCCAGGGTGGGATTGTTGGGGTGTCTGTGCAGGGCCAGGGGTTCAACTGAATGATGCTTTTGGCTCCCTTCCAATTCAGACTATTCTGTGGTTCTAGGCTTCTGTGATACTACCACAAATTCCTGCTGCTACAGAGCTAACTACTTTTCTTACTACTGTTACAAAAAATCTTCCCCACTTGAAGGGTCAAAAAAAATGGACACGTCAGGCTCAGCTCAAAGATAAGGTGGTCAGCAGTAAGTTAAAATATTTGCTCTGGGTTTCCCAGCTGCCAGCTCTGGGTCATGTGCAGCATGAAACAGCAGCTCAAGAGAGGGAGTTTCAAGCACAAGGCTGGAAGGTCTCATTGTCTGTACAATCACACAACAAACAAAGCCGGAAAGGCCCACAGTGCTCATCTGATCCCACCTTTCTTCTCCAGCAGGGCCATCCCAGAGCACACAGCATAGGATTATGGAGATGGTTCTGGAAAATCTCCAGTGAGGAAGACTTCACCCCCTACCTGGTCTCTTTCAGTGCTCTCTCTCACAGTACTGGAAAGTTCTTCCTCATGCCCAGGTGAAGCTTCCTGGGCATAAATGTTATCATTATAGTGCAAGGGTTCTATATTGCTAGAGTTTCATACCTCCTTGATGTTTCTTGTGGCAGCTCCTCTAGGCACTGACTCTTCCTTGTTCTCACAGTACCGAACTGACTCCAGTTCTCCTTAATCAACCAATCCACTCTTTTATAACACTCTTCTTATTGGCTACAGCTGCAGCCTGCTCCTAACCCTTAGTAATTGGCTCAGCTGCAACTCTTTACAGGATAAGATTACATTCTATGTTCTATCCCCCCACACATCAGTTCCTGCCTGTTCCCCTTGTTGTGCCATTGCTGGGCCCCACAGAGCAAAGCCTGGTCCATCCCCTTGACAGTGACACCCTTTGGTGGGTGCCTCAACTCTCCCTTTTCCTCTCTGTGTGCACCTCAGATCTCTCCTGGACTCCAGCAGACTTGTCAATTAGTGCTTTCTGCAGGGAAGGTGATGCTGAGTGAAGCACCTCAGAGCTGAGTGGTTTGAGGGATGCGTGAATGCCTGCAAATTTATTTCTCAGGTTTCTCACTGTAATGGGCTATAACTCAGTGCAGGTATGGTATCAAAGCCTGTTTCTCTTGGAGAAAGTGAGAATAAAATCCAGGGGACTAATGGAACATAAAATGCTTCTTTATATCCCTGACAGCTGCCTGTGCTTCTCTCCGTGTCTGAAGTACATGCAGATAAACATCACCTACCTGACCTGCTCTAGCCGGGGCAGCCATTTGCTGCTACATGAGGAAATAAGGAGCTTTTAGTCGGGTATTAGCAAGCTCTCCGTTCTTTGCTTAGCTACTTATGCAAGACAGGAAACCGAAACAACAAATTCTTACAGCCTCACCACAATCCCTGGACTACTCTTTCCATGTTTTTATGGGCTGAGTACATGGCAGGTGGCTGATAAAAACAATAAAAACAAATATAATACTGTTCTGAGCTGAAATTTGGATTGAAAAGTCTTCATTTAATTTGAAATTAAAATTTTGTCCTTTTTTTCTCAGAGGAGAAAAATATTATATTTCATAACAGTTTATATTTTCAAACTTTTACAGGCCTCTTTGCAGTTAAGAAAAATTATGGAATTATATAAAGTTACATTGCAAATTTCATGCATAAAGAAGTCCAGAGTTGCTTGACTTTCTTTTGTAGCTTTTTTATGGCATGAGAATTCAGCAAAGGAGACACCTTATTTTGAAAATAACCACGAATAATACTTATTTTTTTCTCACAGAATGACTAGATCTGCTGAATGCTCTCCAAATTTACACATTATCAAAAAAATAATGAAGTCCGTGCAGTTTTTCTCAGTGGCATCTCTTAATGAGACTGCTTTAAAACAGGCAGAAGTGCCATCTGCTGCTACTCACAAGAATCCCCCTCTCTCTCACCCCTGGGTAAAAGGGACTCATGATGAAGCACTAGCATCTGTGTTTGTAGCAAAACAGTAAATTTGGTTTTCAGTTACTAAACCAGTTAAGTGTAGCCCACTGGTTGGATTTGCCTTTGTTAGAAATTCAGCCACACAGAGGATTCTCGTGTGATTCTATTAGCATCCAATTTGCTGACAAGACTTTACTATGCACATAACATAAATGGAAAACTCTACCATGTTACCAACCAGGCTCTCCTGCAGAGTTGTTGTTTTTATATAACATGTTTAGATGATAAAGAGAATTAATCTAAAAAGTGTCCTTTATAGTCTTCTGTGAAGGCATCCAAGAACCAAAGGGAATGAATGGGAAGTACAGATGAAAAGAAAAATGCACAGTGCACACAGCAGATTTGTACCACAGCACTTTCAACAGCTCCAAAGGAAGAGGAATATAATTTTATATTTTCTCTTGAGTAACTTGCTGATTTCGGTAAAGACTTTACTCAGCCATTTTCCCAAATTTACCATGATAAACTCAAAACACATCTCTAGGAAGGAAGATCACTTATCAGACAAAACTAGAGGAAAATCCAACTAGCCAGCTAAAATAATTTCAATGAGACATCCATGGAATCAATCTTGCAGTGAGAGAATGACAACATGGAGTACCTAAGCCCAGCTGCTCAGCTCCTTCCTCTGTTGCTGCTGCTTCTGTTTTATTCATGGGAACTCCTACACCTGCTGCCATCTCATCTGTTATCTCACGGGAGTTTGTTCTCAGAGTACAGCCTCAAAATCCCAGCCTTTACTGGCACAGAAAGTTTTTGCCTACACACTGTACAGTAACCACCCAGTTAGGCAAGCTCCTGTCTTCTGGTGCCTTTTCATTTGCAAAAGACAGACTGTTCAGAGTTGTTGGATGAACTCACAGAAAAATGCTGTACTGATTTTTCCTTAGTAAAAATTTCCCTACTGAATAAAAAGCTTTCCAGTACCAGAAACAGTGAAAAATTATGTCAGTTTTACTTAGCCTTGATCAAAAAATAGTGTTGATTTAAGAGTTTGGTACAAGAACAAGTGGTTCACCTGTAAGAACTTGTTTTTCACTAGCAAATAAATTGATTTTGTAACTTAAAAGCAGAATATATGTTTTCTTGAACACATGAAAATTTCATATATCAACTGCATACCACAAGAAAAAGCAAAATAGCTGATAAGGAACTAGATTGAGTTAGATGGTTTAAAGACACAGTATAAAGACACAGCAGTATTAATCTAGGCCTAAATTCAGAGGAGATTTTGGGAAGGCACATACCTTGATGAAGATGCCACCTGCACCTGTTAACTCTGCTAAGTGAACATTGTGGTCCTTGATCACTCACATGCAAAGCAAAACTAAGGAAAAAGTAACAGAATGCAGAGGGACATAGCATTTTTGGGAGCCAGGAAAGAGCAACACAACAAAAATTATCTTGGAAAATGTCGAGTTAATACACCTAAGAAAGAATTATTTCAAAACTTTACAGATTCACTGGTGATGTGGGAGACATGAGAGAAAAGTAGAACTCATAAAAGGCCACAAATGAAACCTGCATCAGTAAGGCAGAATGCCAGATGAAAGAAAATTTGTGAGTAGGGTATCTGTGCTGGATTTGTTAAAGTCATGTCATGATATATATGCAGAAATAACACCAGGTAGCACCACGGTTGCACAACCCACCTATAACATCATATTTGACTTAATGGCTGTAGGAGGGTGCCAGAAATAACAAGATACACCACACAAATAAAGGGAAGTTGATCGAGCTCTGCCAGAGTAAAAACTCTAAACTCTCTTCATTCAGGTGAATAACATTTTGAAAAGATGTTCTCATCAATTTTTGTGAAGTTAAAAAGGTCTTGAATAAAATCTCTACTTTTTCCTTATGTCTCTGTTTTCCAGTTTTTAGTAATCTGCATGAGTTGGGCTGAACTTGGCTGGATATCTGGTGCCCACCAAGATGCTTTATCATTCCCCCTTTCTCAGTGTGACAGCGGAGAAAAACAATGATTAAAGGCTGGTAGGCGAGGTAAGGACAAAAATATCCCTCACACATCACCAGCCTGGACAAGATAGACAGCTCTGGAAAATTCATTTATTACCAAATAACCAGGGAGTAGGATAATGAGAAATAACAACAAACTTAAACCAAACTTTTTTCTACCCTTTCTTTCTTCCTGAGCTCAGCTTCACTCCCAGCTTGTATCGCTCCTAAAGCTGAGCAGCACACAGGGAACAGGAAAAGGGGTTGGACAAGAACAGTGGTCTGTGTGTACCATGGTTTTTCTGCTGCTCCTTCCTCAGCAGGTGCTTCCCTTGCTCCAGTGTGGGGTCATACCCATGGGAGACAACCCTTCAATAATTTCTCCAGATTTAATTCTTCCCATGGGCTGCAGCTCTTCACAAACTGCTCCAGCATGGGGCCCTTCCACAGGGTTAATCCTGCAGGAGAAGTTGCTCCAGCCTTGGTCACAAGTCCTGCCAGAAGACTTGTTCCACTTCATCCTCCTCTCCAGATGACAGCGTTGGAGGTTCTGGCAAGGGTAGGTGGGGATCAACTTCTTCCACTCAGGTATGGCAGCTCATCCCAGAGCTGCCTGGAGCTTCTGGAATTTTCTCTCAGAAGCCACCCCTAAGAGCCCCTCTGCATCAAGGCCTTGCCACAAACACCCAGTCCACCTCTGGGTAACTCAGTGAATACAACAGGATGTGGCCAGAATACCCAAAACTCTCTCCTCTGAGCCCAAACACTGGTTATGATCAAGAGCAAATTAAAAATAACAAGGTTTCCTTATGGTGATGATCAGCCAAATGAAGATGTATGCAGAGCATGATCAAGAGACTTGGGATGAAAGAAGGAACCAGCTTGAAAAGGCATAAAATTAAGGATGGGAAAGATACGATGCAGGGATTGAGGGGAAGGTAGCAGACAGCAGACAAGATGGGTTTGACACCCCAGGAGTCACCTTTCCAAAACCCTCCTATGTCACTGACTTATTTTCTGAAAAACACCTTTGCCAGGATTTTTCTCCTGAGAAGCCTCAGAAAAGAAATGTAAACAATAATTATCTGATTGCTTGGAATGTGGTTTGGAGGTTGCTTACCAACAAGTGCATCTTTGATTGGTTCCATGTGGATTGCTTTTACTTGATGACCAATCATGTCCAGCTGGTCAGTCACAGGTTTTTTATTATCATTCCTTTCTGGCTTTCTGATGTCTCCTTTCTCTTTCTTTAGTATAGTTTTATTATAGCATTTTTAATATAATATCATAAAATAATAAATCAGGCTTCTCAAATATAGACTCAGATTCTCATCTCTTCCCTCATCCTGGGGATCCTCAAACACCACCACACTCCCAGGCCAGTGTTTATGCCTCACAAAGCAGACTGGGAAGGGCACAGGGCCCCAACCTGGCTGGGCAACCCTGGCTCATCTAGGGTGTTGGTGTCTCCATGGGTGTGAGGAGCAGCAGTAGGACACTCAGAGTCTTGGAATCTCTGCTGGTCAGAGTGACTCTCAGATATGTACAAGTCTCTTTTCCCAGCCTGGCAGTCGAAGAAGGAGTCAGAATTCTTCTCTTCTTGTTCTCAAGGCTGTTTATTGTTTCTTATCTATGAAATTCTTTCTCCAACCCACTGAGGTCTGTCTGGCAGGTAGGACTGAGGCACACTGCCCATCCTTGGGGCAGTGTTATCTTTTATACTAAAAACTACATGCACACTATTTACCATAACTTCCCAATACCTATCACCTATGTTAGACAGTGAATTTCTACCTTAAACCAATCTAAAAATTCCAACATCACCCAGAAAATGGAGGCTAGGAAGAAAAAAGGAGGAGGACAAGGCATGCCCAAATTCTTCTATCTTGGGACACCAAGCCCCCATTTTAAAAACTTCAAAAAAATCTTTTTTTTTCATTCTGTGACAAACTATTATTCTACTTAAACTCTTTTGACTTCTAATTCTTCATATAAAGGTTGGTTATTTTTTTTCTATGGGTCAAAATCACAGGCACAGGGGTCTTGGGCTCTGTGCTAAGGTCTCTGAGTCCCCCGTGGGCAGGGGCTCAAGCCCTCCAGGGCAGCCAGAGGAATCTCTTGGGTTCTGACTTTGGTTCTGGATCACCTCTCTCTCAGGGAGGGTGTGCAGGGAGTAGAACCCAGAGCCAGGAGAGGGGACGTGTGATGGCAGCACACACTGAGTGGGGGAGGATCAGCAGGAGTGTGTGAATGACACCCTGTGGGAGTGTGTGCTCAGAACATTTTGCAAGAAGGTATTAAAGGGTTCTAGAAATTTATAAGGTCTTATTAACAGCTTTTGAATGTGTAGTAATGCCATTTAGGTGTCATATTGCTGCTGTTGATTATGAACATATAGCTCTGGGATTGCAGTTTCATTACCTGTTGTTCAAATAAAAATCCATAAACAATTTTGATCCTGACTTCAGTTAAAATGCAAAACCAGAGCAGTCTTTACTTGTGTATTCCCTAAGTCTCATATCATGTCTGGCTGTGTGGCTGGAATGGTCACCAATTCCACCCTGGTAGCATTCCAGAAAGCTCAGTGAGGAATCATTATCTTTATTTCTAGTCACTTCTTATTTTATACATACATTATTCCTGTCTCTGATTTAATTTCTTCATTATGAAGGAGTGATGACAATACACCCAAATTCCTCAAAATTGGTTTGAAGGATTTACTACTGAACTACTGTGCCCTGTTGGAGAAAAATATTTCAAAAATCCATATTTTCTTTTTCTCCCAGTGCAGATAGTGAGCTTGATTGGCCTCTTCTGCAGGACACAAGTGGCCTCATTCCTTCTGTCAGGAGATGTAATTCAACTTACTTATTTAATAACTATGACATGTGATGATTTTATCACTTCACACTTGAGTGTGGACACAGACACAATATCAAGTTACACTGTGCTGGTAATTATGACACAAAACTGAATTTCACCACTCGACTTACAAAACAAATTCATTTACACTTGGCAATCAATTCCTGCCCAGATGTTGGCTATGTCCATGTCTCTGTTTCCTTCATAGGAGTGACTGAGCTTATGGCCATGGCAGATCAGAGCATCATAGAATTCCAGACTTGGAAGGGACCTTAATGATCACCCAGTCCCATTTCTCATCATGGGCAGGATCACCTTGCATTACCCCAGGTTGCTCTAAGCCCCATCCAGCCTGGCCTTGGAACACTTCCAGGGATCCAGGGAATCTTCTCTGGGCACCCTGTGCTAGCGCCTCATCACCCTCATAGGGAAGAATGTTTTCCTAATGTCCCATCTAAACATACCCTCTTTCAGAGTCCTGTGGTTCAAGGACAGGTTATGTCAGAAAAAATTAATTATCTGGACCAGGGGAGTCTGCTGAACCATCACGGCCCTGAAGACAGAAACTAAAATATCCCTAGATACTTTTACCTCTGGAAGCTTGCAGAAATTTGTTGCATAAGAAATGGGCTGCATGCATGCTCCCTGGATTTTGTTGTATGTATCTAGATAAGAACCAATTAAATTTAAAGCCATGGGCTCTTTAATTCAAGTCAGCTCTGTCTAAATAATTTTTTGCTTTTTTGTTCATCATTAAGATTATATTAACATTAAAACACCCACCAAACACACATCCAGAACTCCCATTAAAAGCACACATTGTAGGATGATTTTCTGTTTGCCCAGATTCCGCTCCACGTGTTCCACAATCATTCCTCAGATGATGGAAAACATCATCAGATGATGTTTTCCATCATCTGAGCCCCTTGGAGACCTGGGTAAAAACAGGATGAACAATTTCCTGCCAGCTGCCTTTTTCAGAGCAGGGAGCATAGGAGGATGAGTTCAAGTGCAAGAAGAGAGATTTTAGGGCCATTAGGAAGGACCCCACTTGTGCCTCTTCTAAACTTTTTCAGGGTGGGGGTTGCTGTAATTTACCTGCAGAATGAAAGAAAAAGGGAAGGAGATAAAAAACTAAACCAAGCTCACTTCACACTGAGCAATCAGCAGATTTGCCTTTTGTTTACTTGTTTTCCCATGAATTCTTTGATTACCAGGAGCAGGTCCTCTATGTTAATTTAAAATGGATAAATAACAGAGGTTATATATTCTGCGCTGGGTGTACTTTATTTTTTGCTTCAGAAGTGGGTAAATAGAGACCAGTTAATTGCTTCAGTTGTTTTTTTTATGAAAATAGGCTGTTTTTTAAAATGAATCATATTAGTGAAGCATAAGAAATGGTGATAGAAGATTGTTGGGGTTTATTTGTAATTAGGGCCACTGAGAATAATATTGTATTTATTACTGTGTTGAATTAATAGTTCATATTTAGCTGCAGGTGTCCATTTCAGTGATTTATTCTGGTTTAACCATTGAAAAAATATAAAAAGGAAATCTCTCCTTTTCACAGACACACCACAGCATTTTTTTGGCAAAAATCTTTTTCCTGCAGAATAAGAAATTACGTGCACTGATTTTCATAACTAATTAGGATGAAAAAAATTCCAAAAATATCTAAAAAAAAGTCTAATTTTTAAAACATCTTTTATTCAAAGTTATTGAGAAATGCAGAGTTTCTCTCCAGCCTGGGAATCCAAAGATGAAAAGGATAAATTAAGCAGGCAATTTTTAAGAATAATTTAAAATTCAGTGGATATTATCAACTTCATGAAAGTTGATTTCAAGAGATTTTATGGTGTAAATAATACATTTTGGGAAGTGTTTTGCCTTAAATTGAGTGCCTTAGGCTGGAGAAATGCTTATCTCTGAGGTGTTTTTCAGAGATCCTGGATCCTTGCATGACACAAGTAGGATTTAGGCAGTTGCCCTTCTCCTGTGCACGTGGTTTTGGTGTTTGTTTCCCACTCTTGTTCTTGTCCATAGCTCTCACTTTCTCCTTGCTTCTCCTTCGTTCCTCCTCATGATACCCAGATCAGCCAACAGTAGGTTATATATCTAGGGAAACATTTCTTATTTTTACCAATTAAAAATACACATAATTTTGTCCCAAGTGGCATTTTTTGCACTTATTAATCATGGAATCATGGAGTCCCAGACTTATTTGGATGAGGAGACCCCAAAGCCCATCCAGTGTCACCTCTGCCATGGGCAGGGACACCTTCCACTGTCCTAGGTTCCTCCAAGCCCTGTCCGGCCTGGCCTTGGACACTTCCATGGATCCTGGGGCAGCCACCGGGAACAATTCCTTCCCAATATTCCATTTAACCCTGTCATCCCTCCATCTAAAGCCATTCCCCTTTATCTTGTCACTCTATGCCTTGTTAAAATGTTATAAAAATTTACCTATTTATCAGCCATTGGGAATTTTTAGGTACTCAACCTTATATTTTTTGTGTGAGTCAGGAGGATTAATTCACAGCCTGAAGAAGTACTTTGGTGATGTGGTTTGCTTTGGTTTAAAGAAAAATAAGTGACTGTTACGTGAACACTTTCTAGGGTGAATTTTAGGGTGAATATTTACAATGTTTTCAAATCCAAGGCTGTTCGGATGAAAGCCAATTTAAATTAAATTTTCTATTAAATTTTTGAGACTTGGTAACAAAAGCATTGGCAATATTCAAATCTAATAAATATTCTACACTTATTTTAAGGTAATAGTAACAGTTTTTACTTTGGTCCGTGGTGCAAAAATGAGCTTGCAGCCACACAGGACTAGGCAGAAACTGACTGGGATGGATGGATGGATGTCTTGAAGAGCTAGAATAATTTTCTGAAAAGCTGCAAAACAAGATCTTTTCTTTCCAGCCTTGAAAATTATGTTCATATTATCTATGGGGAAGCTTTTCTTTTTTAATGAAGTTCACATTGTTTGTGTCACTACCTAATATTTCACCACTTGCCTTGCTCCTTTCTCATTCCAGATATCGAAAGACTTGAGTTAAATCTAAAATCTGGCTTTAAACATGCAAGAATAACTTTTTTTCCATCAATGTGCTCCTGAAGCAGGCTAAACAGAAATTGAAAACCTAGAAAAGCTCCATGCACATGTACCCGTTTTGATCTGTGTTGTTTGATGAAGTTTTCCCCTTGTTCTCTATGTTTGTATTGAGGCAATATGAGGCAATATCACCCTTATTTAAATAGGACGAAGAACTAGCGAAATGCATTCTGAAATTAAACAATATATATTACATATATTAAACAATATATAAACTATAAAATAATAAAAAAGAATAGAAAAAGAAAATATAAATATATAAAGAATATATATACTAAAGAATATATTGATATCCTACTATAATGAGTTCTGAAAAACAAGCAATCTAAGCTCCAGATTTTGTTCTGAGAAAACATTGTGAAAATTTCTTTTTTCACTGGAAAAAAACCAGTCCTAACAAAAAAATTGTCACATTTCACCCTCACATTACAGCAGTATTGTGCTATTTTCATAAAATTGCATTTTCTAGTTTATTTTATAGTCATGGATAATTTTTAAAAATTCTTTGTGTCCTGATTCTGGCCAGGACAAGGTTAATTTCTGCAGTAGCTGGGAGGGGCATGGCCAGGACCCAGACATTCTACACCCACTCACAGCACTGCTGGAGATTCAGAGATTGAGAAAATGTGGCTTCAGGAATTGAAATTCTGCTTTTGCAATTGCTGTGTAATTCAGGATATATGGATTGATAAATCTGCACATTTTTAACCAAAGAATTATTCTATCAATCACAATTCAAATCCTCAGCAGGCAAAAGCCAAAACAGCTTCTCATCAGATCATCTTGAATTTCATGTCTCATAAAAACATGAAATGTGGCCTTTTTCTTGTAAGGAGTCAGTGCTGTTTGTTACCCTCAATAAATTTTAGTGATTGTTAAAAACCCTCAGCAAATGCATTCATTTCAAGAGTTTAAAATCAAGCTAAATATTCAGCATTAAAATGGAACATTTCTGATGAAATTCAGATTACTGCCTCTTAAAGACTGGAAGTCTTCTATCATATCATAGGAATCTTAAGTCAGGAGGAACATGCAACAGTCTTCACTCATCTGTGTAAATACACCCTGTTAATAGCTGTAAAATGTTCTATCTGTGTTCTTCACACTTCTTTTCTTCTATGTGCTTTGCACCATAAATCAACTTGTTGATGTTTCTGTACCAGACCAGCACAAAACAACTCTGCACATGCCTGCACAGTTTCCCTCAGTTAAGATTTGAGTTACAAATATTAAAACTGGCATGAAGACACGTTGAATGAGAGTTTATGTGTGTGAAAACACAAGTTCCTTCTAGCAAGGACAATATATACACAGACATCAGATGTTGGAGGCACCTAATTAGCAGGTTATCAAGATTAGAGCATGCTATTGGACATTCTCAAGGCACTTAGACAATGAAGGCCTTGGATATCTTAAAAGACAGATTACACTTGACTAAAACTATTGCTTTGGAAATTTTGGACTATTGCTTTGGAAATATTCTGCCAGAACAGCAGCACTTTTAGGCAAGAAAACTTTAAGTATTACGCAGGGTGATTTCAAAATATAATACAGCATTGGATTATTTACTTAAGATTAAATGAGGTCAGATGAGGACAGGACATAAGGAGATTCTTGTACATCAGTATGCAATTCCTATCTTTTTTGTGTAATCCCTGTCTGATCCCTTTATGCACAACAGTATTCTTGCACTTTGGATCTTGCATTTTTACTAAGAAATAAACTCAGCTGATAGAAAGGAGCATGATTTCCCTGCACTGTGACAGCTCTGTGAGATCTGATGGTCTGGTCTATGCTGGATATTAAATGGATTAGGGTTTGGGGTATTTGATCCCAGGTGGTTTCAGCCTGGCATGCATCCAGGGCCAGCATATGTGTAGTGGGTGTGTGGGTTTGTAAATGAATGTTTCCCCAAATGGGCCACATTTAACTCGCCTGCTTCAATTGCTGCTCTCAATAGAACTTGACTGATTCTCACTTTTTAAATAACAGGAGAATAACTGCAAGGTCAGCCGCTGGTGCCCTGGAGGTTGTGGATGCACCACCCCTGGAAGTGTCCAAGGCCAAGCTGGATGGGGTTTGGGGCAACCTAAACTGGTGGAAGGTGTCCTGCCCACGGCAGGGGGTGGACCTGGATGAGCTTTGAGGTCCTTCTAACTCAAACCATCCTGTCTGAGTCCTGTATTCCTGATATATTCCTATGATTCCTGATGAAGCAATAGTTCACTTCAGAGAACAAATGAAATCACAGCTTTTCTGTGTGTCACTGTCATAGACAAACCACTGTCATCAACCAAACCACTCTAGTCACAAAGACCAAATACAGTATGAAGCAATAAAGTCAGTCTCTTCTGAGTGTATTTCCTTTTGTTCAGACATCTCCCTAGCATGACACAAAGAGTCAAGTAACTTCCTAGCATGACACAAAGAGTCAAGTACTAAGAAATTTTAATAGAAATTAAACACCAAGGCAGTGGGAAGGTAAAGAAAGCAACAAAGTCTCGCTCCTTTTTTCTTTAAACACTTCTCTTGATTGCCTAAGTCAGCTTAAATTTGCCTCAGAAATCAACTTTGACTCTCCTTGTCTTCCTCAGGAACTCTCAAAGTCTGCTGCCCCCTTATGACCTGACTCCCATCAGCCACAGCTAGGGGTGGGGCACATTCCTCCCACACACGGGCCCCTCCAGAAAATCAAGATATGTTGTAATTATATTGCAAGGGTTCTATTGTCATTATATTGCAAAGATTCCATCTTCCTAGAGTTGCACACCTCCTTGGTGGTTCTTGTAGGCAGTGCCTCTAGGCACTGGCTCTGACTCATCCTCACAGCAGCCAACTGACTCCAGTTCCCGCCAATCCACTCTTTTATACCACAGTTCTTATTGGCTACAGGTGTGGCCTGTTAACATCAGGCCTGCTCCTCATCTCTAGTAATTGGCTCAGCTGCAAATCTGTAGGGGGTGAGATTACATTCTATACCACCTTATTTACTTATATTGTATCCCCCTACAAAGATGCTCTTAAACTCTCAGTGCTTTCCTTAGGCATGAGGGGCTTAAATAAGCAAATGAAGTTACCTTCACTAAATTACACTCTTAGAACGCAGACTCATAAAATCACAGACCAGTTTAGTCTGGTAGCTCTACTGGTCAAATCCCCTGGTAGAAGCAAGTGTGAGTCATTAGCTCATGTTGCTCAGATTCTTGTTCTGTTAAATAATCAGTATCTAAAAACATGGGGATTTCACAGTGATTTCTAATGTCTCTTGACATTTTATATTTAAAAAAAAAAACAACTCTGGCAGGATGTTTGCAGGTTTTCTTCCTTCAGGGGGATTGATGTTTTATCTGCATATGGTATATTACAGAGACATTTCAAAAAATGAAGAGTAAAGGAGTATCTTCAGACACCTTTTCTCTGACTGTTTTGCTTGATCTGTCTTGTGTTTTTTGGAAAGAGACAGCTCCCTCACTCTTAAAGAAAGTTCCTTTCCCAGCCTGTCCTAAGTAGGATTGCACTTGGTGTTAAAATCTGTCAGTGGCTTAGAGAACCCAGTGGCAGGAGTAATTAGTGCCAGCAGGATGGAACTTCCTAAGTGGCAAAAATCAAGTAAAATAGATCTGCATGAGAGCTCATTTCTTTCTTCAGAAGTGGAAATTGGTGAGGAAGGAAGACCGGGCTGCACTGCATGTTTGGCATTGAACTGCTCAGCCTACAGAGACCTCAAAATAATAAGGGAAGGACTAGTTCTGCCTGAAATATTTAATACAATTGACTGAATTATTTTGTTCAGAATTATTTCATCACCAAATGGATTTAACGTTCCTTTTTTTGCTGAACATATGAGACAGAATTGTTACCATCCCTGTAGAAAAAATGGTCAGTGTACTTATAATTTCTCCACATCATGAAGCAACAGTGTTTCCTTCTTGTTTCTCATAATCTTTGCAACAAAAAGGAAAAATAACTTTAAGCACTTGACCAGTGTTGTTGGAATGCTCCCATATAAGTATATATGTGGAGCATGTGACTGAAGGATCCCACAGGTCTCCTGTCAGGCACCATTTATTTGATTTGAAGGAGTTAACATCTAATTTCTTTAAATTGCTCTGAAAATCTAGTTTCCTAACTCCCTTTTCTCTTGAGTAAGGAGAAATCTTAAAAGAGTGGACAATTAATTACACTATAATTATGTACTCATAAAATTGCATAACTGTATAAGCACATATAATTATATGAGCATCTAATTTTAAAATATTAGAGACCTGGTAAAATTAAGGAAGTCATTTCACAGTGGCTTTGCAGTGCCCATCTGCAATGGAAGAGTCCTTTAGAGGACATTATTTGGGATAGAAGATTCTGGGGAAAGGAGACAGAAGGAGTGAAAAAGCAGGAGTGTCAATGCACTGAGAGCCTGTGTAGCCCACCCTGTGTTGGTAGGGTGATGGGGATGGGCTTTCTGCATCCTCATTTGTCCCTCCTTTAAGTTAAAAATTGAACTTTGGGATAAAGAATTTTCTAACTTAAGGCAAGTCTTTCCAGTATTAGAATATTGGGGGTTACAGGTTAAAAGAGGACTATCTCATCCTTATTCATGTAATTACTTTTTTCTTATTACATTTTTTCTAATTTCTTCTCCTTTGCACACTAAAACAACAAATGTTTTTGTTTACTTTTGAACTCAAAGGTTATGTGGTTTTCTGAACCTTATCTTCTGCTGATTCATGGGAAGCATATAAGAGAAGTTTTTAACTACACAGTAGAGTGAAATCTTTCAACAATACATCTAATAGCATTTAATGTATGAATAAATAAAGACATCTTTGAATATGGTTCAATTTGTCATTTTGCAAGGAAATTTTGGCTTTTTCTTATTTCCTTGCAATTACCCATTAATAAACTGTATTATGCAGTATTTTACATAGATAAAGGTTTTATATATTAAAATTAGCCAGTAGTTACTCATTTTTCCACCATTTAATAGATATCAGTGCTCTTTCCCAGGCAAAAGTAAATTTAAAAGCAGAAGAGCCTGATCCTGATCTTGTTCCATCTAAGGCATTGGGAGATTTTCAATTGCCTCTTGTGGGATTTGGATCAAAACTATAAGAATAATTGCAGCATTGGTATACTTTTATTGACAAACCTAATTTTATTAAAAAAAAATCTGTTTAACGAATAAAGTAAGTGTAGTATATTATTATATTTGAATATTAGCAATGCTTTTATTACCAAGTCTCACACTCTTAACCAAAAAAATTATTTAAATTAGCTGTCATCTGAATGACTGGCTAGAGATTTGAAAATGTACTGAATAACTATCTTCATTTTTAAATTCTGCTTTTTCTCAGAAAGCTCCATCAGTGTTTGGAGAGCACTAGAAACCCATATGAAGTGCATTGTACTGAGCTGTGCCATGAAAGTATCATATCGTCAGGGACTTGCCACTTAGTTGCACATAATTGTGCGGCAAATTCATTTATTTTCACGTGTCTGCAAGCACATGTGTCACTTTTCCATAAACTTCATTAGTTTTCATGACACAGAGGTCTGATAAAACCTGATGGCTATTCTTACCTCTGTATTGATCAGTAATGCTACATCATTTTGAAGCACTAACAATTAAGGGTCTTGCTGTGAGAGCTCACGAGTGTATTGAGTTAGAATGTTTCCCATTAATTTTTTTTCCCAGTAATAACCTTGGTCCATTTGAGACATTGTTTAATAGCCCATAACTCCTACTTTAATAGGAAACAATAATTGATTTCTACTTGTACTTGAGTACTGTAGGCTATAAATTTTAGCACATTTAATACCCAGTTAACGATACACCTTTGGATATAGTAATGGAAGCAAAGTCTGGGCCTTTATTGTTTGCATATGCAACCTCAAAGATTTACAGGGTGTTTATTCAAATCATGTAGAAAACAAAGGAACTAATAATTTTCCTACAGAGGGAAAAAACCCCCAAAGACAACAAAACAAAACCCAAGAATGCAATTTAACAACAACAGTGCATCGTGATTTGCTAACATTTATATCATCAAGTGGTTTGTAACACATCCAACCGCAAATGTGTGAATAATAAGTACCTGCAGGAGATCAAACTGCACAAATGGGATTCAGGAAGTCATCTGCAAGGAATAAAACCAGCAAGATATAAAGTGAGCTGACTGACCGATAACATCATCCCCTTTTGCAGAGCAAGGCAGGAAGACAACCTGTTATCCCCCATTGTTTAAGCAGGTAACTGCTAAGCAAGAGCCAGCCCTTGGCTATGTATATTGATAATAATCATCCATGAGCTACAATCCTTACTTTTGAAGTTTCTTTATCAACATTTTCAGCATTTCTGTCACACTGAGCTCTGATTCTCTAGGTGATGTACAGGTGCACATACATTCATGAACCACAGTAAGTTTGAGGTGAGAATGGACCTTTTCAGGATGTTGCCCACCCCCTCTACTCAGCATGCCCATCTAGAGTATTGATTGCTGGGAATGTCCCAACAAAGGCAGGAATGATGAATCTGACTCCATGTTCTCAGAAGGTTCATTTATTACTTTATAATACTATATTACATTATACTATACTATACTAACCTAAAGAATACAGAGAAAATACTCAATGCTAAAAAGATAATAATGAAAACTCGCAACTCTTTCCAGAGTCTCGACACAGCTTGGCCCTGATTGGTCAAAGAGTGAAAACAACTCACAGCAGAATCCAATGGAACAATCACCTGTGGGTAAACAATCTCCAAACATTCCAGACAAACACAAGAGAAGCAAATGAGATAAGAATTGTTTTCCTTTTCTCTGAGGCCTCTCAGTTTCCCAGGACAAAAATCCTGGGCAAAGGGATTTCTTCAGAGAATGTGAATGCCACACCAGAGCATCTTGCTAAGGACAGAACGTTGTTCCAGTTGTGTTCTTCTGCAACAAATCTATGTGCAAGCAAAACATGGGAAATAATATAGAAATTTCACTGTTTGTTTGTTTAGAACCTCTTGATTTTTCTTGCATACTTCACTGCTCTACAGCAGGAATTCACTGGGATGAATTCCTGCTGTAGAGCAGTGAAGAAGCTGATATTCCAGAAGATTTAAATGAGTGGAGAACTGAGCTCCTAATACATTGATTCTGTATCTTTCTGCTGATTGACTAATGACATGTAAGTGCAAATTCTCTTTCTTAGGGATCCAAATGATAGATTTTAATACTACAGAACTCAAGCTTCACTCTTTCTTAATTGAAAGAAATTTTACTGCAACATAATCTTGTAACTCCGCTTCCTCTGTGGCATCAAAGAGATTAAAAATATTGCATGAGTAGGGTTTATTTGCAAAGTCATCCTTTCCCTGGGAAAAAGCCAATTGTGCGAGTTTTCTGGTCTAAATACCTGACAGAAGAAAGAATTTCACTATTTTCAGAAACTTATTTGCTTTTTATTTTATCAATATCACTCTCAGGAACAAGGGGGAAGAAGGGCAAAGAAGACAGGGAGGGAGAAAAAAAGAAAGAATGAATAAACCTCCCTACCAATTTGCAATTTTGTAATTATATATAATTGAGCATCCATGGTCATAGAAATTACTGATTGCATGTGAATCTGCAGGTCAGTGCTTGTTTTTAAATAAGATTTGAGGAAGCACCAGAGCAGCAGGCAGAAGGAAAATGATCCACCTTCTCTGCTAGCACTCCAGATCAATAGGCTGAGCTCAAGATACAACAGCCAACCCAGTGCTCTGGTGAGGGGTGGGTAATGGGACACACAGAAGACATTGTTTATGTGATTTTTCCTTAGATTTATGAATGTTTCAGATTTAGAAAGCAGCCACTTTTAGTGTGCATTGACAGTCTGGTCACAATGTAAAAAGAATGAGTGGCATGGTGGCTCTGCCACTAAACATTTTAGGTGAATGGAACAGGCTGCAGTGGGGGAAGCAGAGATAGCTCATAAATTTGTAATAAAAACAGCAGCTAGTGCCTCTAGAATTCACAAGAGTTCAACTTTACACCCTTACAATTCACATATGTCTGAAGTGGATATTTTATCCAAGTTTAGGCAAGCCCATGGCATTAGAGCTATACAAATAAAGCTTTACAGAAGTAGTGTCCATTGTTATGCAAGATTTTTGGACCTGGCATTCTGTTCAGGTTTTGATAAGATTGTGCTCAAACCCCCAAAAAACTCCTGAAAAATATAATATTTTAGTGTTTTGTCATTATATTTGTTTTAAGATTGGTGTTCTACTTTTTTAATATATTATAGCACTGAATTATTAAATAGATGAAAAATTATGCGCTATACTACGGTGGCGGATTTTATTGATTACGCCTTTTTACTACTTAAATTTTTTTTGATAGAATCTTTGATCTTTTCTTTTGTATTAAATAGGGACCAAAAACTATTCATTGTGTTTTATATACATACAAGTCCTACTTTGGGACAAGGATGCAGCATGATGATTTTTTTGAGATCTCTTCCTTGGTAATTTCATATCTCCTTTTCTTTCAGCCAAGTGTAGTTAAATCAGTTTTTTTGGACATCTACCGAACCAGACTTATAATTTGATTTTTTATGTTTTTCTGTTGAATTTAATCATTCTTTAGTGATGCTTGACATATTGGTGCTGACAGTGGCAGCTTGAAATACCTGCAGCACATCTCTAGTCACAAGGTGCTTTTGCTGACATCACCTTGGAACATGGTATAATTGCTAGAATTTTTTAAGAATCACTCATTTATGTAACTGAGGAGATAAATAGCTGTAATCCTGAGAATCTGCTGCTTGTTTCACAGTTGCATTTTAATTTTCTTCAGAAGTTTACAAGGGAGAAGTACATTATCTTTACACTAGGAGTTAATGGCTAATTAATAGGTTTTGTGTCACACATTACGATTGCAACCCCTGAAGTCTACAGAGATTTGTTGCTTGTAAAAAAATACTTACCAAACATTTCTGGAGATTAACAATCAAAACATATAATTTCTTCTCCTTCTGAGTATGATTTTCCCTTATTTTTTAACTAAACTGAAAAGCTAAAGCCATCCAAACAATAAGATGAGATGTGTTTTGGCCTTATTTCCTTTCAATTTGATACCATTCAATTAATAACCATTGTCTATTTCAATTCTAAAGTGTAAAAAAAAGTTTTGGGATCTCAGAGGGTTAAAGTTAAAATTTAGCAACAACAGCTAGAATTTTTGGAGAAAAAAGGGTTTTGAAACATAATTAATGGACTGTGTGTTATGTGATGCAAAATAAACTTTATTAGACTTAATCTTCTGACTTGTTTTTTAAGATGTTCGGATGTAAGGCACAAATGATGGTAATTAAAAGGAAAGAGGGGAGTAGGAAAGGTAAGAAATTATAGATACTGAAAAAAAATCATTCTATTGTCTTGCTGCTTCTCTCTGAAATAACATATAAATACTACACAGAACAAATCTGGACTCTGTTAACACTGTATTTGATAACAGAGGCATTATTACCCTTTCCCAGTCACCAAGAAAAAATCTGAAACCCTTGATTCCCTGTGCTCAGGGACCTCTCCTCTATGGACAGCATTGATCTGCTTCTGGATTATTATATGAAATGTCTTTCTTTTGAACAAGAACAAACAAACATGTTGCTCTGGAGTGGGTAGAATAATTTATTGGCTTTAATAGTACATTTTTTCTTTCTTGGCTGGCCTGAAAACTGCAGTGGTAAACCTGCAACATGGTAGTTGTGGACAGAGACAGGTTTGAAAGAGCCTTTTGTACACATTTCAGTCTTACTAAGAGGGAGGACAAAGTTCAGGTGTGTTAGCAGTTTAGCTTTATATCGCTTAGCTTGGTTATTCACTCCCAAAAAGACTAAAAAAAGGCAAAGGAAATTGAATT
Organism: Melozone crissalis; assembly: GCF_028551555.1. Taxonomy (NCBI): domain Eukaryota; kingdom Metazoa; phylum Chordata; class Aves; order Passeriformes; family Passerellidae; genus Melozone; species Melozone crissalis. The sequence continues at coordinate 7,296,845 of NW_026535823.1, read as the reverse complement.
CTGCAGAGACATTTTTGCCAACTGTGGTTATGATGGCTTTTTTTAAGAGTGAAATAGGAAAATCTAGAGATAACATGTGCTGAACTATGGGGCAGACCACATTATTTACCATCTCTTGTTTTCGGTATCTTCCCCCAAAAGAGAAGGGGGAAGAGGCTGGGCATATAGAATAATTCCTGTGATTTTGTAGGTCAAATTTCCTTTAATTTTTTTCAGGCCAAGGCCCTGAGCAAGTTAATCAAAGATGTTGAACTGAATGATCTCCAAAAAAAGGTTTTTTCCATTCTCAAATATTCCATGATTTTTTTTCCAAGATAAAAATGGACAAAGTTGCAAACTAAGTGAGAGGAAGAAAGGAAACAGTTTCACCTGGAACCAAAATGTGGTGTTAACAAAAGGCAGCTATACACCATTCCATCCTTTGAAAGTACCATACAATAAAAACAGAAAGGAACTCAGGATAACAATCAGTTGATTTTTATGCAGATTTAGCACTTAAGCCTCTGGGCATTTTTCAGTTTGTTAGAACATGTTTGTTAATAGCCAATAGTGTTCCAAGCAAAAGTAATGCTTTTATAATACTTGCCTCTAAGTTTTCCTACTTACTTGGCACTCATGATTCTTTCTGTGAATAAATAGATATACTGCACTAATTGTGTATTGCATGTGGGAGCTGTAAATAATGTCCTCTATATGGAAACAGGAAATAGCTTTCCTGGAAGCTGTCCATGTTTGATTTGGTCTCTAGTTAGAGCTAACATTAATTCTTAAAGTACAGACTGAAAGCAGATTTGTCCAAAGGATATAGTGAGGATGGTTAGGCTGATATCATAATACCAATGGCACAGAAACACCAAGAGTCAAAGGAAAGGAAACTGCAGCTGCTTGTACTAAATAACCTGACCAGCCCGAGAGAGAAGAGCTTCCACTTGCTTCTCCAGCACTTAAATACCTGGGAAATACACCATGTAATGACAAAAGGCTTTGATTTTTGTGGTTTAGATTTCTAGTAAATTAATCAATTAAGCCATTGCTCTAAGGTGAAATACTTGCAGATACTGGAGGAGAAAAACTGGACGTGAGCTGGCAATGGGAGCTCTCACAGCCCTGAACCCCTCATGTGAGACCCCACCTGCAGAGCTGCTCCAGCTCAGGGTATCTGGTTCAAGGAAGATATGGATCTGCTGGAATGGGACTAAGAGGAGGGTTATAAACATGATTTAAGGGCTGTGTGCCTGCATACACAGTCAGGGTACCATGACTTCCTTTACAAATATTGCAGGCAGTTCGGAAAACTTCATCTGCTTCTTGGATCATGAAGAATTCTTTGAAATTTATTGGGCAGAACTTTCTTAGTCTGAGATATACTTAAGTATATTTATGTTTTTAAAATCATATTTAGACATTCTTCAGAGGCCTACATTTTCTATCTAAATTGAATTTAAGAAATAGCTTTCAATAGATACAATCCCCACAATGTATTGGTGAAGAGAAATATTCCTAAACCAGTTCAGTATCTTTGTTGTCATTTCCTTTGAGAAAAGTCCTGAGACAAAGACATGCAGTGGTCATGAGACTGATGTAATCCCAAAAATACGTAAGGAAGCTGCAGCACAGATATTAATCTTTTTCTAAACAGAAATCATTTACTGCATCCCCAAATGTGGCTCATCAACATATGTTTATAAAATAATAGATATAAATATTGAAAAAACCAAAACCTGGAATAAGATTAGACTAGCAGGATTGTGAAATTGTGAGGCAAATCAGATTAATTTTCTGTGTCTGCTAAATGTGAGATCAGTGTCATCGGCAACTTTGTGATAATTTATATTATGGACATACGTACACTTTTGAAAATATTTAACTTTGTTTATTGTTGTGATTTGGGTAGAAGCCACTAAAAATGGGAGCTGGATGTTGTTGGATTAAATTTTGAATTTGCTAAGAAAGAAAAGACTCAAGACCAAAAGTCTCTGATGTTTGCACAACCCCAAAGCTGAGATAGTGTTTTTAATCTGAAGTTAGACTAACAAATAGTTAATTTTTGATTATTGTTCAGTTTACTGGTGACCCCCATTAAAGTTACAATTCTTAATTTTCAGTTTCAATGTTCCTGTACAATTTATATTACTGGGGCCTTTGTAGCTGACTTTCATTTCAGAAATAAAAGTAAAACCAGCAAAGTTTTTAAGACCTGCATGAAAGCCCCGATGTAGATCTTGGTTTTAATAGCTGTGGCCCTCATGCACTTGAAGGATATATTCTATTATCTATTCTGCTTCTAAATTTTTAGATAAATTATTCTTTCCTTTGGCTATATTAAAGATTATGGAAATTGACAGATATTTGAATAGCGATTTATTTTTAAATGCCATTTTTATTGTAGCTTTAAAGAACTCGAAATCACAAGGCATCTAGTAATTACGTTAAAAACTTTATGATGTCTCTCTATTCCACTGCTTGAAATATAAATTTTCCTTTGAGCAATCCGTAGCTGCTTTTTAATAAGAATATATCAACCTATGGTGCAATATATCAGTGCTTTCAGACCTGTTTGGGTCACTTTACTTTACATAGATCAGCCTGAGAGGTTTTATAAGGGAATTTTAAAATTAGAACTTGTTAATCTAATAATATATCTGAGACAGAAAGTTCAGATCCAGATCTGACTTTTTAAAAATTCATCTTGTGTTCTCTTTTAGGATTATAAACAGAAATATTCATGTGTAAAGTGTGAAAAAGGAAAACTAATTCTAGGTATGTGTCCATGCAAGAAGGAATAAATGGTGAAATGGTCAAAAAATCTCCATCAGTGTTAATTTTGTCCTCTCCTAACCAGTGCAAGAGCTGCATCAGCCCTTTACTCACCCATTGGGTAGCAAATTCAAATATTTGTGGCTAAAAACACCTAAAATGGAGCAATAGTCCTCTAGGATGTCTCTTGACGCTCCTTTCTCTGAAAGAGGGTTCTTGCCTTTTGGAGAGTGATCACAAAATGACTCAAAGATAAAGTATTAGCACTACCATTCTAATTTTTTTTAAAGTTGTGCAGAAAAGTGATTTTCTAAGGACCACATGGCCCAGCTAAGGAATATGAGTTGAGTAGATGGCTTATTTTCTGCTTTTCATAGGGTGAATTTATAAATTGTTACTTCTTCCTTACAGAAATAAGGTCTAAATATTTTTTCTAGACCAGTATATGGCAGTGCTGCTCATCATTGGCATCTTCTATTGGTAGCGTGGAGGTGGGATTTTAACAAACCTTTTATTCATATGAACTGTGGAATTCTTATGCTACCCTCATCTCCAACTTTCATGTCCTGTGTTGCCACCTTACAGAATACGTGAAACCACATGAAAATACACCTGCAAGAGCTGAAATTGCTAATTCTTTTTTGTTGCAACTGACACAGTGAAGGCTTGATAGTACATTTTTAAAGTTATACATTTGGAATTGCTTTCTCTATCCACCTTCCATTTAGGGTGCTTTTTCCTTTATCCAAAAACTGTGAACAGAAGTAAATCAGGCAGTATATTAAATGGCTGGAGACTGAATATCATCTACTGTGCGAACTAAAGAATTATAGGCAGAATTTGGCATAAGGCTTACCTCTAATTCCCGTATACAATATTTTGTTAACATATATATATACTACTCTCAACATAATTCATTTTGAATTAGAAAAGTGAAGGAAACTTATTCAAACCTAAATGGGAAGAGTAGCAAGTCAGAAGGGAATCATCTGGATTGCTGACAAACTGGGACAAGTAATGGCTGTGGCATGGTCACTAATGCAAGCTGAAATAAGGCGCTTGTCCTCTCTTTATGGGAGAGGGACAATTAATGATAAGATCTGGAGCCAGGACAGTCTGTGCATCTGTTCAGTGCTTCAAATGCAGAAGAAACTGATTAGAGAACAATATATTCTTAAAAGGAGAAAAGGCCCTGAGGCAGCTCAGTGAGTCCTCTAAATAAGCCTGGCAACGGATGACACTGCACCTCCAATTTAACCAGAGGGTCCAGAGAACCATTATCTGCTGGGTTTCTAATCCAGTTTAGCCTGTCATGTCCTCCCTGAAATTCTTTAGAAAAGCACCCAAGAGCCAAATTCCTGTCTAATATTCATACCTACACCTTTTTCAGTGGTCATCTGCTCATCTGTGTCCAGGGTCTGCTGTTGACCTCAGGTTGCTTTTTTTGCTCCCCAAAGTTAAACCTGAAATAGTAACAACAGGAAGAGAAAAGAGAATGCTAAGGATAAATGGATGATGTGACTTGAGCTATATCCAAGATCTCAGGAAAGAGTGGAGATTTGGTTTTGCTATTCCCAAAGCAAATCTCTAGAGATTCAAGCAGAACCAAACATCCACCTCAGGGTATAAACTACTTGTGCTGGATGGAGTCAGAACTCACAGATTATCCTGTTGCATCAAAGCCTATATAAACTTTCTACTAGACTAAGCCCCATCCAAACCTGGCCTTGAATACTTCTGGGGAAGAGGCAGCCACTTTCTCTCAAAAGAAATGATTCTCAGATGAAACTTCTGAGTGGCCCTGGCTATTACAAAAAAATGCCGTAAACAAATTTACACCACCATCCATATACCACTGTTTTCCTAATCACAAAACCTCACTCCAGCTGCTTTTGATTGCTATCATTATAAATTATTCAGAGCTTGAAAGCATCAATTAATTGTGAAAAACTAGAGATTTAAAAATGCTTATTTTTAAACTTGGGATTTTTCAAGCTCTCATCATTTCCATGAAGTTTAGAGTTTGGCTTTCAAAAAAAAGGAAGTTGAAAAATATCTGAAACATTAGGGCTTTCCAGGTATTCTCAATCATATTTAGACATGCTGTAAATTAAAATTCACCCATGTCTTACTGGAATTAGGCAGTGTTGTAGCTAATTTAGGTATGTAGACTCATTTCTTGTGATTTATAAAGAAGTCAGAGTAGTCTGTTTGCATTGCATTTCTAATGTCTTGGGATTTTCCTAGTACTTTCTTTTGTTTCTGGCACTGGATTATCATTATCAATTTGAAGGATTAAAGGCATCAAAGTTGTATTCCTCCATTTTTGTGTTTTGCTTGATTTTTTCCATTATCTATGTTTTCTATGCTGCAGATAAGATCTCTATAGTTCAAAACCTAACATATTTAAACTACTTTTCTCTTTAAAAATAAAACCACATTTGTATATTTAATGAAAGGTTTTGAGAGGTCCCTGACTGTTGCATTTCAGTGACATGGAGACATAAGTACAGACAATGTGCAGAAGGTTGGGAGGAGGCAAAGCACTATTTCCAGCCAAAGTGCTGAAAAATTGTTAGCTGCCAAACATCAAGAGATTTTTGAAGTGTATTTTAAAAGTTATCTCTTACTTTGCACTGTCCCTGTGCATGTAAGTTTATGGTGGCACTCCCAGGCTCACCTTGACAAGCCTGCCTTTTTTTTCAATACAAGTCTGCCAGCATTTTCTTTATCTCTTTTTTAGGCTGCAGCCCACATCTGTAGGACTGTGGTGAACTGTTTCTCCTCCTTCCATCCAGATCCTGGGCTTATTCTCTTTATGCTCTTGGATCTGGCAAGAAAATGGAAGACAATCACCCTCTCTAGGTGGTGCAGAATCCACATGTTGGTCGTGCAAGGCAGGAACTGTTTCTTTACTATGGATGGAACTGGTTTTCTGTGGACTCTTGAAAATGTTGCTGCTTCTATCTACAGCCACTGGTCACATGTAAAATGGACAAGTGGGCTGCTGACTGCAGGCAGAGATTTCTATTTCAAAGAGGGCTGCAACTGCATGGTGCAAGATAGGTTTGTGTTAGCCAACATTGTGGCATTCACTTGCCAAGGAATTGGCAGGATAAACAAAGTAATCAAAACAAGCATCATTACTGATAGGTCAGCACTCCTCACGTCTTGCCCAATAGCTCTACAACCTTTAAAGAGGCTTCTTTCTCCTCTTAATTATTCTTTACTTTACAGTCTCATGGCCACTGCAGCCAATCATACCTTTGACCTTCACAAGAAGGTCCTCATTGTTGATGTGTATGAGGTGCCACAAAGTATATCTCCATGTTGTCTACTCTGCCATTTGGGAGAAGAAATTGTCCTTGATGGTCTCCAGGAATGTTCTGGATTGCTCATGCCCTGCTGTGCTGTCTCACCAGTGGATATCAGGGTGGTTGAAAAACCCCATGAGGACCGGAGCTGCTCCTATCTGTCTATAGAAGTCCTCATCCACTTGTACTTTCCATTCAGGCACAGCCTGGAGCAGACCTTTACTTTTCTCCTCTAACCCATAAACTCTCGCTTGTCTCCTCATCCATCCTCTGGCACAGCTTCATGCACCCTCAATGTTTTCTCACATGAAGGGCAAGGCCCATTTCCCCTCTTTGCATCCTCTCCTTCCAATGCTCTGATCATGGCAGCCCTTCCACCTTGTCTCCATGATCCCAAGACTAGATCCCTACAGTTGCACAGGTTGAGAAAATAGGGAGGGTAGATTACCTGGGTTTGTTTCTGCACACTCATCTGGCCTCCAATCTCACATATAAAATAATTCTGGGGTTTTTTTTATTTCATCCCATTATATTTTAACACAAATAATCTCAGTACAGTCACTGAGACATATAACACACTTTTGATTTAATCTCACTCTGCTGTTTCCATTTTAGTACTTTTTTCTACTAGTGGGTCAATCCAGCTCAGGATATTCTGTGATTCTATGGTTCCTTTTTCTATGTTACTGAATTGTTACACTTGTAAAAGCATGTTTCATGAAGATTCAGTTTCCTGCACTTGAATTGAAGGAAAACCTATTGAATACCCCTAAATTTGTGTCCTTGCTATTGATCTAAGATACACAGCTTCACAACAAACAGCTGAAAAAACCCCACATTAATCTCTTCTGGGGTAAAGAAACCCATCAACTTCTTAATGCAACGAAGCACTGACAGATTTGGGTTGTTTGGCTCATCTTCTATGTTTACCATACGGTTTAAGATATTGAACTATGTAATTAATCATTTGCTAAAATATAATCTCCTTGGATTACCTTTCATTGTCAGTGCAGCAGAAAACATGATCATTCCTCTTAAGGGCTTAGTAAGAGAATTATCTGTACTTTAAAGAGAGTTAAATTCATAGCTTCCTGAAAAGAATTTTATTTTCCCAATTACCTTTTATCTTTCTGCAGTTTTCCATTAGAAGGTAAAATAACATCATCTATCTCTGTTAGGCACCACAGTCCAGAAAAATATTGCTGAACCTTGGATGTCATTAGGATTAAATATTTTTTCTCTTCTTATTTCGGGAAAACTGACACTTACTTTTGAAAAGATAGATACAAGCTGGGTGTCACTTTGATTAATTAGACCCTGACCTCTTCTCTTTCCTGTCTTATAAAGAAATCTGAATTACATTTCAAACAAGGATTACCAAAATTAACCCAATGCACATTTCAGAGAGAGAAAGCACAGATGATAGTTTATAACATAACAATGCAGAAATCAAATGATAAAACAAGTTTTCCCTCCTAGTTTTAGAGAAAACTCTAGCCAGCCAAGGATTTGAGTTTTTTTAAAGATGGGATAAAAGTTATTTGTCCTGTTTTCTCTTCTGGCACAAACCTATGTGCACTAGATGGTATAGCTGAAAGCACCCACCCAGAGGCACCTTTACAAATCATTTGGCTCAACAAAGAGGTTTAAAAAGTTTCTTTGAGGATGTAGAATTCCATAGCAGCAAGTCCCCATTGCTTTCAGTAGATTCTGGCTGCAGGACAAACTGAGTTTTATGTCTCTATATAATCTGTATGACTATGTAGATTACACAATGTGTGTATATATATGTGTGTGTGCAAAGAATTTGCAGAAAAACTTTAAAAAAAAGTCTGCTCTCTTCCTCACTGTGATGCAACCATAGCTTTGAAGTGCCAATATTGTAAAATCAAGCAACTCCAGTGAGGGGAGAGAATGATGCATCTGACTTTATCTTATCAGAAAGCTAATTTATTACTTTATTATACTATAATATATTAAAGAATACTTTACTAAAGAATGCAGAAAGAATACTTACTGAATGCTACAAGATAATAATGAAAATTCGTGACTCTTTCCAGAGTCCTGACACAGCTTGGCAGTGATTGGCCAATGAGTCAAAATGACTCACAGCAGAATCCAACGAAACAATCACCTGTGGGTAAACAATCTCCAAACACATTCTGCATGAACACAACACAAGAAAAGCAAATGAGATAAGAATTGTTTTCTTTTTCTCTGAGGCTTCTCACTGCCTTTCAGCCTCTCCAGAGAAAAATTCCAGGCAAAGAAATCATGACCATAGAATGTGAATGCCGCACTTCAAAACATCAGAAGATGTTGTTATAGTAGCTGACAGAATTTTACATCCCTCTAACATAATGCCACAGTAGTTCTGTTGGTCAGAGCAGGGTGCTGACAACACCAAAGTTGTGGAGTGAATCCCCACATGGGCCATTCACTTCAGAGTTTGACTTGAAGATCCTTGTGGGTCTCTCCCAGCCCAGAATATTCTGTGATTCTTCAGAGGTCTCAAATACTCACCCCTGTCCAATAGAGAAGGCCCTTTCCCTCAGCTAATGCCAGTAAATTGTGTGCTGTCTATCCACAGAGCACAGTTATTTAACAGAACACCTGGGGATCCCTCGAGAGCTGGTGTAGCACTCTTCCTTAAATTATGTGTGCCAGGATTTCATCATGGCTGGTTTCCAGTAGCTTTAGTACCAGACTTTTGTTACTCCCCTTGGGAAATGCTCCAGCAGTTAAAACCTCTCTATTAGGAAAACTTTCTTTGATAACTTCAGTCTGAATTCACTAAACTCCGGGAGAGAAAGAGAAGTGTCTAAGCCATGAAGTCTACAGTTCAGGATATGAAGGTTAGAGTTCAGCAAATGTTCCCAGCCTTTTTTAAAAGTTTCCCTAAAATCTATGTACATGGCACAGTTTTTGTGCTCTTCTGAATGTAGGTGGCCTTGAAAGTGTGAGCCTGAACAGATATTTCTTTTTTGACTGGGGAAAGGAAACCTATATTCTTTTAAAAGCAGACCTTTGTGTGATGAACAGAATTTTTTTGTCTGGTGCATAAAAATACATCCACACACTTTTGCTCATGTTCTCAGTGAAGGTTTATACATCTTATATAATATACAAAATTAGGGATGCAGTGCACTGAGAGCTTACAGCTATCCTACACAACCTATACATCAACTGGTACTAATTAATTAATTCTGCTCTCTCAGGTCATCAAGTTCAAGCTCTGTCTAGAATATTTCTCAGTATTTCTAAATGTGATATGCTTTCACATAACTATTGATATTCTTAGCAGGCAAGTCAAAACAGTTCTCCAGTCACACTCAATTTTGCATTTTTCAAGGCTGTAATGGTTTTTAGAAATATTGATTAAAAAAGAAAAGGTACAGTTAATGTGAAATTTACAGCAAGCAGTTATTTAGTTGTTTTCAAAACCCAAGCTGTCTCTGTTGATCTTGCAGAAAGTAAACAGCTTGAGATATATGTATATTTATCATAATATGTTACTATATTTGGTAGAAATATATATATAAAAAATTTAAAGGCATGTATATAAAAAGATTCTTTGAGCTTCCTTTTCAAATTGCCTCCAGTTCATTTTCGCCCACTGCAAAAGTACACAGCTTATAGATTGTATACTTTCAAAGCATCAAAAAGTCAGATTCAGAATTTCTAAGTTGAATAAAAATGAAATTCTTCTCAGACTCATTACCAAACAACATTAACTCATTATTTAGTTATTAACTTACTTCTTTAAAAGTATTTCTGTGATAGCAAAAAACATTAATGTTTCTGTATCTGTGGTAGTAACTACTGTAACATTTATGCCAAATCCTAGTAATTCATAGAGCTTATCCTGGATATAAAAGCCACTGAGATAAATACCAGCAACATATCACTAAATATTTTTCCAGCACAAAGATGTCATATAATTAAATATATCTAGTCCAGTATGCAGGTTTTGTTGCATCTTGTTGTGAAATTCCTACATGTTAAATCAGTGCTGATTCATTTTCCAATGTATGAATGAGCAAGCAGACACAGGAAGCTTAGTCAACTTTAATCAATTTTTAAAAACCATTTAGCATCTTTAGTAAAGCATATTGCACAGTGGAGTAATGCAGGCAAAATGCAAACAGGGAATATATTGGGAGGCAGCAATTAGAGGTTTTCTTGGCCACAGAATTTTTGAAATTGCCATGCGTAATGTGTTTTAAAATAGTTGGGGTGGGTTCCATTAAAGCCATGCCTTGACTTTCTGTAACTCAGAGGGGTGTTTCTTGATGTTCTGTCCTCAAAATGTGTTACAAAAATGTAAATTGTTAGAAAGGGCAGGAAAAACAGGCATTGAAAGAAATTCTCTTTCCATCTCTAGTAATTTTCAACAAAGTCCCTCATTTTCAACAAATTCCCTGCTTATTCCTGGGAATTGTATGCCTGACTACTTTTGCCTTTAAATTCTTCCACTGGTGCTCTGTTACCATTTCTGTGCATCCTGCAAGCAGCAGCTTAGGGTTTTTTCAGAGGCATGATGCTTGAAAATAGGACAGGCATAAAGCAGAACAGATTGCACAGAGTCTGTTCAGGCTCCATCCTTGGAGGGTTTTGAGCCCTGACTGGACAAAACTTTGAGCAACCTCATCTGAACTGCAGCAGAGACCTTCAGTGGCCCCTTCCAAGTTCAGTGACTGTATGGTTGATCCGAAAACAGGGGAGAGAGGTGATGGAGGGAAGGGTGGTCTAATGAAATGGGATAATCACCACATCAAGTTTGGCTGTCAGGAGCAGAGGTGTTTTGGGTGGTTTGTGTCATGATGTCTCTCAGCTGGCATGTTTTCCCCTGATATGTAAGAGTAATATAACAGAATGACTGAAATGAGATCATAGAAGATGTAGGAAGGCAGAAACAGGTGGCAGAGAATGGTTCCTCAGTGGAATGAGTACATAAAGGTCATTAAAAATGCTTCTAGCTTGAGACCTGATGTTTTGGAAACATTTACAATGAGTCAATCTAAAGATCTGGGATTTGATGCCCAAAGGGAGCTTTGGAGATACTTGTCAAAGCTTGGCAGTGAGCACAGGTAGAGGATGAGTGGTTGATGTTGCTGTTAAGCACAAGTGACTGAGACAAGGAAAGTGCCTCAAGAGTGCTGCTCCTCCCACCCCAGAGATTGAGGTCATTGGGCCAACAACAGGTTAATAAACCTTGTCAGGAAAGATAAAAATTTAGGAAAAATATGCAGAAACCACTTTTTCCCCCCAGCACATTTCCTTAGCTCATTTTGTGCCTTTTGGAATGAAATAATAAAAATAATCCAGTTTGTAGAAAATGACTGTTAATCACTTTAAGCAGCTCACTGTCTACCAACTCTGAAAAAATAATTCATGTAGTGTTAAGCTCACAGAGCCTGTTGCATTGTGATATTTGGAGACAGAGAGAGCTTGTTCTCAGGAAAGTCTAAGCCTGATTGTCTGCTCTTGAGGAAGGTGAGACCAACTACCTGAGTAGCTCATTGAGACAATGGAGAGTTTTATCTTGTGGTAGTGTAAATTATTAGCATTCCAGCTAGATTGATTTTACTGAGACACTCTTTAAGAGTTGTGGTTGTAGCTCTTCTAGTATTGTGTCTTATTGAACAACAAAATGTATTCACAAGTCCCCAGGCAAGGTGAGACAAACCTTCCAGGGAGCTGAGGAGAAAGATTTAACATCAATGGTTGGCATGACCTTCGAATGCCTAAGCTATAATGTGTTGGTTCCCCTTGGGTGATGCTTTTCTTGGAACTGAAAAACACCCTTGTATAGATCCACCAGGATGAAAAACAGCCTATCATTTGTGGAAGCACTTCTGTATTCCAGGTGAATATTTGCAGGAAGTTTTTAGACAGAAATAGGGCAAAACCAAACAGGAATCAGGTTTAATGTGAGAAATACTGCTTTTTCTGTTCTGCATTTGTGAAATTGTCTTTTTAATTTGAAATAGTTTTGTAGTTGTGTTGCAGATGAGATCCTGCCATTAGGAAATCTTACTGGTACTTTATTTTCCTTGTCAAAGTATGCTGAAGTTCAAAGAATGAATAGCACTTTCTATTACCCTATCACTTTCTTCTTGGGAATGGGTTGCCTGGTACTGCCAGGACTGTGTCAAGAGCTCATTAGAAGAATTGGAAAAGAGAATTGGAAAACAGACTATGGATTTGGACCATACACTAGAAAGGAACTGGAGAAGAGACCAGAAGATGCAGTTCTACTGCTGCTACTGCTGCTAAGGAAGATAGCAGCTTTCCTGATGCTGAGGAAGATGGTGAGGAGATTGCTGTTCTCTTGTCTGTTCTTATGCCTCACGGGGTAGCAGATAGAGCCTTGCTCCCACAGTGGCACCCACATTGTTTATTTGCCCTTTGATTCTTACCTAGAGGCTCTCAATGTGCTTCAGACATCCCAATGCTTCCATTACGCACCCTCTGGCACCTCTGCCTCTGCTTATCCCCTGTGAAGAACTTGGAACCTTCCATCAGGGCACTCCAGTCACTGGACTCATCCCAGCAGGTTTCACTTATGCCAAGGATGTTGAATCTCTGGCACTGGGCCAAAGCCTTGGCCTCCTCTTGTTGGTTCCTTGTGCTGTGTGTGCTGATTCAGAAGCATTTCAGGTGAGGCTCATTGCAGCCAGCACCTCATGGAGGAGATTGAGGGATCCCATCAGTGCTCATTTCCTCCAGTTTTGTCACTCCATCCCACTGCCCATCAAAGCCAGCCTGGCTTTGTCCCCTTTCTTTTTCTCCAAGCTACTTTAAAGCTCTGCCAACAAGCCTGCTGGTTCCTGTGCTAGATCTCTTTTTCCCCCTCTGAAAAAGGTTCATCCCATCAGTAGACCAGGTGTTGAGGAGATCCTCCCATGGTCAACAAACCCAAAATTTGCATGGTTTGAGATCCTAACATAATTAGGGCAGTGTTGCATTTTCAGACATCTATGAAGAGCTGCTGGAACACTGAAAGCCCAGTCTGGCCTAAACAAATAAACATAAAATGATGATCTATTTTAATATTATGTAAAAATAATACTTTAATAATAATTTATTTCTCATGGAACAGATTATTTTTTTCTGTGATGGAATTTGAGTCTTAAATTCTACTGCACAATCTATTTGTTAAACTAATTCACACAAAAACCAGAAAACTTTATTATTAGTAAAGCTTAACCATTTTTACATAATATGGAAAACAGATTTTAAGTCACTTGTAGTGGTTTTATTCTCATTTTTAGAGTCAAAAAGACAAAGTTTTAATTAAATAAGAAATTTGGCAGGCAATTCTTTAGTCATTAATCTGGTCTGGCGCCTTCTGCTATTTGTATAAAAAATGGATTTGTACAATTTTAAAATTCATTCCTAATAAATGACCAATACTTATGTAGGTTTAATAGACTCAAGCCTCTAGTGCATGGAAAGCAGTCAAAGGCTTTTGAATTAATTGTGTTCTTCACTGCATTACAATAAGGTCCAGTATGGTAACAGATGAGCACCCTAACCCTGGGATTTTTATGGTTATTCATACAGACTTTTTTCATAGCCCACTATAAATCACCTTAGCTCTGTCACAGAATACTGCAATGTGGGGAACTAAATACCTTAAAATCTCTCAGATGTTCAGTGTCCTTAAGATAATGCTTTATGAAAACCAGATGAAGCCAATGAAGTTGAACAGCTAACCAGCAGCACTCTGAAGGAGGAAAAATACCTTCCAATAAGTTTTTAGGGTGCTTTATGAGTACTTTATGGAAAAAATACTTTCCAAGAAGTTTTCAGGATGCTTTATGAAGTCATAGCCATGCTGCAGCCTACCCGCTGGGTTTTGCAAGCATTATTTCAGAGCATGGATCTCAGCATGAACTAATTTGCTATTTTTTTTTTCTATTTTAATACCTAGTAGTGCTTATGGCAGTTTTACAGACCGATGGAGGAGAATGTGTATATTACTCTTCTGAACTCTATGCTTGACACATAAAGTGCTTCTGTTACCTAAAATAACTGTAATTAATCCCATTCAGCATTTTCCTACAATACAGCATTTGGTGCTGTAATTTTATCCTAAGTAGTCTGAGCTTTACAGAACAGGTTTCTTATTGTGTCATGGTGGTAGAGGCTCTCCTCAAAATCAGCTCAAAATATTAGTGTGGCCACAATTACTCTCACAAAAAATAAAAAGACAAGAAACAAGGAATGAGGTATAAAACACAAAAACCAAGGAATTAGATACCTGCATTTCTGATGGATATAAATCTAATTTTAAATTGCTCTTCTCTACATCAAGGTTTGTAACAAGTTCTGTTCTTCTACTCTGTGAAGGATTATAGGAAATAATAGAATAAAGAGACAGTAGAGCTGGGGGAGTGGTTGGACTTGATGGTCTTAAAGGTCTTTTTCAACCTAAAAAATTATATTATTTATTGACTACATCCTCTTTAAGTAAGTAAGCACTTCTGGACATCTTAGGAAGATAGATCCTTGCCTACACATTCAGCCCATGATCTTTTTCCAATAGTTAGGGAAGCAGATATTTCCAATACAGAAAATGCACAAGGAACACAAAGTGGGGTATGTTAAAAAAGTTTCTCTATCTATGGCTCCTTTCAGAATGGCAAGGCCTTTCTAGAAAACAGAAGTGACAAATTTTTCCTTTGTGGTAAAGAAAATTGAATAAAAACTGGGCGATAGATGAAGGATGTTGTGTAATAAACCACACTGGAGTTTCATTCGGAAACTGAGCTCTAATCCATGAGAGAAATACAGATGGTAGCATTGCCAGACATGGCTCTGTAGGTGTTTACTTTTTTATTCTTATTGAACTCTTGCAGGGAAAAAATATACATTCATCACCTATAGAGATGTTTTAAATATATCAACTTTTTTTTTTTTTTCTGAGTGTTGGAAATCTCTTTCTGCTTTTTTCCTCTTTTTTTTTTTTTTTTTTTTTTTTTTTTTTTTTTTTTTTTTTTTTTTTACCCCAAAGGAAACAATTTCATGTTAGAAGAAGCAGTGAATGAGTACTTCACTTCAGCTGAAGTCTGAAGGTTTGGCCTGATGGAGCATCTCAAAAAAGTGAAAACCCAAAGGACAAACTCTTTCAAACCCTATAGTTAATGTTTGCCCCCAGGTCTAATTGATCATTAACCTTTCAAATTACTTTACATTATGATTTTCAACTGCCTGGGCAAGGAAACTCTTCAGGGAACTATATATCCATTATGCTGTAAATGCCTTTTAGAAAGAACCTCTGGTACGTTTGCTCTAGCCTGGGGTCTTCTGGTCCATTGGAGATTCCCTCCAGCTTTGGGCCAAGAGTTGTGTGTTTTTTAAGGGCAGGTGGAAAGGAATGACAACAGGAAGAATATCTGATTTACATAATTTTTTCTTTAATGCGTAATAAAAAAGATACATTTTTCTAGACTGTATATTTAGTTTTGTTTTGTGATTTACGTTGTATTCTGTCAAATAAGGTGATTGGATCAGGTGAAAGAGCAATTGAGCATGAAAAATTGCAGCAAATGTGGTGGAGTGGTGGAATCATCATCCCTGAAAGTGTTTAAGGAATGACTGAATGTGGTACTTAGTGTGTTGCTATGGTTTAGTTGACAGGGTGGTGTTCAGTCACAGGTTAGACTCAATGATCTTGGAGGTCTTTTCCAACCTTAATGATTCTGGGATTCTGTGAGAAGAAATGGTATAATATTGCCATCAAGAGTTATACAGGCCTTAGGGGCAATGGAAAGGAGTTCCCAAGACTCAGCAAGGAATGGGAATCCTTCATCAGCACCCAGAAGATTGCTGAGTGATGGAAATTAAACCTGGAACCAAGAACTGATCTGCAATTCAACCTGGAGGCCAGAAGAGCAAGGAGGGACTTGGTTGTTGAGAAGAAGGTTTTTAAATAATACTAGATATATACAATGAAACTCAATACCATTTCCCAGGTCTGTAAACCTCACAGAAGTCACTTCCCCTTGTTTCGACATGACTGGGAATGCAGGAATGATCACAACTGGAGGCTTCAGAAAGGTTGTTCAGGGAAACTTGAGAGTGCCTTGTCTCTTGAGTAAGAAAAGAAGCCAGAGCTACAAGGCCTCTGACAGTGAGGATAAAGTATAGGCAGCTCCTCCTCCCTTGTTTTCTGCTGGGTTCTTCTGAAAAAAAGCCTGTTTCATGTGAACAGTATTAACAAATACTTTTTCATACCAACTGTGTCATAATTTCAGTCAATATGAAGACTTTCCTATTGTTGCAGGCAAAAGCTGCTTAGTTCATGTAGTTTGCTCTGAATCAGAATTAAAGTGGTTTATTGATTTAGGAGCGACATATCATTAACCAGCAGCAAGAAACTCTGAAACTGTGATCATTCTTAGCAACACAACAGGTAAACAGAAAGTCTAGACACACAAAGTCAATGAACACCTACAGAGTTCCCAATACCCTTCTATAAGCAGTACCTAAAAGATTCAGCTTCCCCTTCCACTTCCACATAGTCCTCATCCTTGTGAATGAGATCATTTTTGGAACAAGACCCTCTTTGGACATCTCTGCATTCTCAATTCAGACACTGCTGACACTGGCATTCTTATCTGACATGTTGTTATCCAGCCCTTTTGGCAAGGCTATGCCAAGGGATTGATCCCCTCACAGGTGTCAATAACCCCATATGAGTCAGTGAACCTGAAATGGGTTAATTCATCTTTATCCCTTTCTTCCCCTACAGGCTCTTTTCCTTTAATAACAAAGCTTCAGCTATTTTTGCAATTTTTTATTGATATTCTCCAAATCCTGCATGTCTTTTCCTGTCAGTCTGTCCCTTCTTATATTTCTAATATATTTTCCAAGGTAATTCTCAGAGCAACAGCAGCAGGGCAGTCAAGGAATTAGCCTTCAATGAGCTACTGTTCAAAACAAAGGAATAAAATGTATTATTTATTGTTTTATAGGTTTCTTTGCCCATCCCACATATTATGTGAAGGATGGAAGATTAAGAGGAAGAGAAAGACGGTCAATCTCTAGGGTGCTGAGTTTTCACTCAGGGCAATGGTGAAATAGAGTGTTCCTGTAGACATATTGGCAGATCAGCAGAGGTAGTTCAATGAAGTATTGAGTGTTAAAGACAAATTCCATTGATCTATAATTAGTACTGGACTGACACATGCAGCCTATTAGGTTATTGGACACATCTCTAATATTAAAAGAAAAGCTCATGTTGCTGTGCAAGGTCCCAAGTGTTCAACAATTAACAGCATGTGGTTCTCAAAATTTGGTCAGTCTCATCTCTACAGCTCAAAGCTGAGATGTATTTCAAAGCATTAAATCTCTTCTGGAATACTTGTGCATTTTTTTTTTTCACTCTTAATGCTAAGAAAGAGATTTACCAGGCCTCAAAACTCATTTTCTCCTCAAGAAAAAAAAAAAACACACAAAAAAAAAAAAAAAAAAAAAAGCAAACATAAAAAGATCCTTTTAAAATGTCCTTCTAATTGATCCTTATGAGGGTCAAATACAAATTAGTGAAGTAATTCTGCATTCATTCATGCAAAGTTATGAAGTGAAGCCATTGTTATCCATCAAAATAGTGGTTGAGGAAGAGAATGAGACTAAATCCCTGATTATTGGGAGGCATCCCTGGATATTGTCAGGTCCCATCCTCCTGCTCAAGCAGGATAAGCTAGATATAAATAATTGGAAAAATTCCTGATAAGTAAAATTTTAGAAATTAGAAAATACTTTTAAATTTATTTTTTCATTTTTTAAAATGGTATTTTTAGAAAATATTTTTTTCTGACTGGGAAGAAGCTGATTTAACTTTTTTTCCTAGTTTTATTGAAATGGGCTCACTTTCACGCAATTCTATAAGGGAAAAGACTTGAAAGAATTTTTTCTAGATCTTAATCTTTTAAGTTCTCTAGAATAGATTAAGCTTTTGTATAAAGATCTTTGTATTATCCTAGAGACACTATCATGTGGAGCTACTCCTGTAATATCCTAATATGGGAGTTGAAATATTTTATTTTAATTTTTTTGGTAAAGCTCTTCCACAATATCAGTAAACTCAATAAATTCTCCATCCTGATTTAAAAGTCTTATTTGTTGTCTTTTCAGAGTGTCTTTGCAGATTGGAACTTGTAATGAATAGGTTTGAAATTTTGACACTGATGGGTAAAATGTGTCAAACAGTTCATGAGCTTGGACTGCTGACATGACATGCCATAATGAAAAACTGGCAAATCATATTTTGAATGAAAATTTATATTCTCAAATGAAGCCCTTCTGACTCTCATCTTTGCAAAATTAAAAAAGCCAGAAGAAAAGTAAAACAAATATAAAAATATTGATCTCCCACAAAACAGAAAGTGATTTTCAACCTGTTGTATCTTATCTATCAATCAATAGGATGGGACTAAATGATTATGTGTCTGTCAGTGGTATCTGGGATAATTATTGTTATTATTTGTAAATTTGTGGGTTTTGGATTTTTTTTTTTGTGGGTTTTTTTGGTAGTTTTTTTTTGTTGTGGTTTTTTTGTTGTTAAAGAAAAGACATGCAAGAGATACAAATCTATTTCTCACACCAGTTACCTCACAGGCTTATGTGAAAATATATAATTTTAAACTCACAGCTGGATAGGATGTGACCATCGTTGGTGCAGGGAGACCTGTGGAGGATGGGGAAGGGTCCAGGCAGAGCAGGACAGAAAAGCCTAATTCCAGAGTAGGCAAAGGTGGTGAAACTATGTGGACAAGATCTACCTGTGGCTGGTGAATTTGCTGTCCTGGGGAAAGAGGGGGAAGCATAGGGATGGGTGTGTTTTACAGGATGCTGTAAAGGGGTTTTTATGGGATGCTTTTTATTCACATTCTGCTGCTCCCTGCTCAGGAAAGGCTGAGGGAGCTGGGGCTGCCCCGCCTGGAGAGGAGCCCCAGTGAGAGGGGACTCAGCCCTGGGTGTCCCTGGGTGTCTCTGGATGTCCCTAGTTGTCCTTGTCTGTCTCTGGGTGTCCTTGGCTGTCTCTGTGCATCCCTGTGTGTCCTGAATGTCCCTGTGTGTCCCTGTCTCTCCCCAGCTATCCCTGGATGTCCCTGTCTGTCCCTGGGTGTCCTTGTCTGTCCCTGTCTGTTTCTGTGTGTCCCTGTGTCTCCCAGTCTGTCCCTGAGCATCCCTGTCTCTCCCTGTGTGTCCCAGTCTGTCCCTGGGTGTCTCTGTGCGTTCCAGTCTGTTCTTTTGTGTCCCTGGAGGTCCCTGGGTGTCCTTGGGTGCCTCTGTATGTCCCTGAGTGTTTCTGGGTGTCCCTGTGTGTCCCAGTCTACCCCTGTGTGTCCCAGTCTGTCCCAGTCTGTCCCTGTGTCCCCCAGTCTGTCCCTGTGTCCCCTGTCTGTCCGTCCCTGTGTGCAGAGGTCAGAGCAGGCCCAGGCCCTGTCCCAGGCCCAGCCATGGCCCCAGAGCCCCAGGCAGGGCCTGAGCCCAGCAATTCCCCTCACAGGAGGCAGAGCTGCTGTCCTGGGCAAGGCCAGCCTGAGCAGAGCCCAGAGAGGCTCTGGGGGCTCCTCCCTGGGGATGTTCCAGAGCCACACGGACACTGCTGTGCCCTGAGCTCTGGGGGCTCCTCCTGGGGATGTTCCAGAGCCACATGGACACTCTGCTGTGCCCTGAGCTCTGGGGGCTCCTCCTGGGGATGTTCCAGAGCCACACGGACACTCTTCTGTGCCCTGAGCTCTGGGGCTCCTCCCTGGGGATGTTCCAGAGCCACACGGACACTGCTGTTCCCTGAGCTCTGGGGGCTCCTCCTGGGGATGTTCCAGAGCCACACGGACGCTCTGCTGTTCCCTGAGCTCTGGGGGTTCCTCCTGGGGATGTTCCAGAGCCACACGGACACTGCTGTTCCCTGAGCTCTGGGGGCTCCTCCTGGGGATGTTCCAGAGCCACACAGACACTGCTGTGCCCTGAGCTCTGGGGCTCCTCCCTGGGGATGTTCCAGAGCCACACGGACACTCTTCTGTGCCCTGAGCTCTGGGATGGCCCTGCTGGAGCAGGGAGGTGGCACCACATGAGCCACTGGGGCCCTGTCAGCCTCACCCACTGTGTGATTATGCTGTGTGATCCCACAAAATGCAGCCTTAATCGGGCTGTGGCCTCTCCAAGGTGATTTTTCTGTGTCCTGTCTGGCTCTGCACCATGGTCCTGCATGGGGACACGTTTGCTACTCACAGGCAGAAAGAAGCCAGCTAGTTCTCTCCTGCATTTTGTGTGTGCAGCAACAGATGTCATGGCCAAATAAAGACAGGCAATGCTGAGGGGATGTGACACGGATATCTCAGCAGTTTTTGGGAAACTCTGCCTTTTTTGGTGTCAAATTGCCTGACAGTAGGTTTAGATTGCCTATTAGGGAGAAATTCTTGTGAGGGTGAGGCCCCTGCAGAGGTTACCCAGTGAAGCTGTGGCTGCCCCATCCCTGGAAGTGTCCAAGGCCAGGTCAGACAGGGCTTGGAGCAACCTGGGCCAGTGGAAAATGCTCCTGCTTGGGGCCAGGGTGTTGGAATGAGATGAGATTTAAGATCCATGCCAACCCAAACCATTCTGGGATTCTGTGATTCTGTGTTGCAGAAAGTGGATGTCAAAGGTCAGAAAAAGTGCAGAGCCTGCATGTGCTGAGGCTGTCCTGATGTATGTGCATTGATATGAGGTGGTCAGCAAGACTCTGGAGTATGATCAGGGATCTTTTTCCTGACTGTAGCATGCCTGGAAATAAATATAAATAAGTCTGGTGTCAAAGCTGTGCAGCTGGTCATGGTGTGTGTCCCTAAAGGCTTGGACTTGTAGTGGAAGTCCTACAGGCTAAGATAAATATGGCAGGTAGGTGGGACAAAGTGCAGATCCCCATGGTGATCACAGTGAAGTGTCTTGTAATTGCTGCCTTGAATAACCTTAGAAAGGTTTGCTTTATTTTCTAGTTTATTTTTTATATTTGTCTGTGCTCTGTTCTGGCTGTACACTGTAATAATAAAAAAGTGTTGTTAGCAGCTTGGCAATCCCAGAATGAAATGTTCTGAAATTTTAGACTAGTTGAAATGGTTGCAATTCTGGCAATAAGCGCATTCATGATTTACAGATACAGCAAAAGAAAATAAAAGAAAAGCTACTGAACACCTTTCATTGTTAAGACCTGATTTAACTTTCATAACCAGAATAAGCTGTTAAAAGTTTTTAAAGTACCTCTGTTGATTTTTGACCCAAGTCCATACAAAAATAAGTTGATTGAAGTGTCATGCTGAATGTAGAATTTTGCATTCCATGAAGAATATAAATTTAGGGAGGGAATAATCTGTTGTGGGGTTTTTTTCCAATATTAAGATAAAATTCAGTCTTTTATTCTTTATGGCACACAGACCCTAAAGAGTTTCATACTTAACCATAGGACAGATGTATTTTGACCCAGTCTTGAGCCAAATTGATAGACTTTTTTGCCTTTCCTTTATTCTGTGGATTTTGGTATCAAGCTGAAATTGAGCTGATCCAGTCAGGCGAAAACATTGTTGACATAACCCCTTTTCTTTTACCTAAAATTTCATAAATATATGACATAGGTACCCATGCTGCTGTATTTGAGTATCTCCTCATCCTCCAAACAAGCAGATGAAATGTGTTTGGGACCAAACACTGGAGTATCACTGAGCAAAGGTTACAAGTGAGCTGCCTCCTGTGAAACTCTGATCATTTTTTCTGCTTGTCTGTTTTTACCACAAAGTCTTTTGCTGAGTAAATAATTCAAATTTCAGATGATGTCTTGTCATTGTATGTAGTGGGCAATTATCTATTTTATTGGGCTCTCCTGATGTAAAACCAAAGAAGGGGGAGAAATTGTTTCAAAAAAATCATCAGTGTGCTGCTCCTTTGCTTTTATGGTAGCTACATACTTACAAAATTCCTGAACTCATTTTAAATTATCTCATTGATCTCGTTGGGGTAGAATCATAGATTTACTGGGAGGGAAGTTCATCCTGTTCCAATCTTCTGCTAAGGGCAGAGACAACTCCCACTATCCCAGGTTGCTCCAAGCTCTGTCCAACCTGCCCTTGGACACTTCCAGGAATGCTGATTACATATGGTTTTCTAGGGAACTTCCAGATGTTTCAAGGCAATGGAGAGCACTCAAGGATTAAGAAACCTGGTTTAATGAGATACCTAACCAATTTTTTCCCTGCCAGCATCTTATTTTAAACAGGTAGGTATGTCTATGAATGAAAGCAATTAAATTACACGCTTGCTTAAGTAGCTCACTGAACCCAGCTGTAATGAATAAGCAGAGTGACGTTGTGCTGCTTTTGTTTCTCAGAGTAGGCAGCTGTCATTACTCTGCTTATCTCCATTTTTATGCCCATTTTTATGCCCTGCATTTGTGAATGCCTCTCCTGTTCTCAAATCTTCATCAGTAATTCTTGAAATAAACAATTCTGGGCAGACAATGATCATTTTGTCACACTTGTTAAAGTCTTTAAGTATCACCTTTTCGGTTTTGAAAGACATATTTTAATTCATTTGCTTGTCATTTTGTGAACAGTCTAAAAATAAAGCACAGAATTCTAGAAACACATTTCTTTTGACGTAGTCCATGTAGCAATAATTTTAACAGAAGAATGCCTTCCTACAGACCACAAACAAATTTTAAATGATTCATAAATAACATCAGGATATCATTTAGCCCCTATCGCTGTAGGACATAAAATAACATGATGCACACACAAGCAGTTCTCTTAAGGTAAAAAGAGAACTTTTAATTTCTGATTTTAACATTTATATATTTCCAAAAGTGATAGTGGATTGGAGGGTGACAGTGCCACCTCTCCAGTGACACTGGACAAACCAACAGTCCATCAAATTTCTCTTCTTCTATAGAAGAATGGAAAACAGTAAGTTATTTACATAAAGTGTGTGAGAAAGTTCATTACAAGAATGTAAATGCTTAAAAAACTTTAAAAATTAAGGCGAGAAGCCCCTCTGAATGCATTGGCAAATGTGAGGTAGGGAGGGAGAAATAGAAACAACTAGAAAAAGAGAGAGTCAGAGGGAGAGAGATAGTGGGACAGAGAGATAAATTAAGTAGAAAATATCACCATTCCTGGATCCTGACAGAATCCTATTGGTCCTCTGGTCTGCTCAGTGGTGAGGATAGCAGTCTTGTCAAAGTGATGGTTGCAGTCTGGACCTGGTGGCAAAGCCCAGGAAACTTAGTCCAGGTCCAGGAAGGCTCAGGTACTGTGGATGCCATGGGACAGAGAGAAACAGCAAATGTTTCTTACAGAGGCTTATGAGAATTTTTAGGGAGTTGTAAGGATGTGATAACTTGCTAAGTATAAACAATCTGCAAGTGGTGTTTTTCTACTTCATCTTTCTGTTCTTCTCAAGGATAGTGTGTGAGAAGATGGTTTTGTTAGTTAGCCAATCAAATAGAATCTGCCATATCAGTCTATAAAAACCATACAGTTCTCTTGAATAAAGCCTTCTTTGCTCTTTCTGAAATCCTGCCTCTCGCCTATTCTTGTGTCATTCTCAGTGCAAGAGTGGCAAGGTACCTCCCCTGGGGCAGGATTTTACACTGGTCCATGTCATCACAGGACACTGCTAATACCAGCGAAGGTGAGTTCATTACCCATGAGCAGAGGTGAGTCTTTCATGCTGTGTGTTATCACCCTGGTGCTTCTCCAGAGGGGAGTTCTCACAGCTGAGCCACTTGTGCAAGGATGTTGGCATGAGAGCACCATCCCAGCCCACAGGATTTGTCCTTCTCCTGTTCAACACCCAGCTGCAGCCCTTGGGGATGGGTGCACACTTTACACCATGGCAGCCCAGTAGTGGATTATTTGAGTCATTAACCATAAATAGTCCTGTCCCTAGTGAATCATACAATGATTCTCCACACCCACAACCTGCAAGCACAGCACCTGCTCAGGAGGATGGAATGGAGAATGGAGACACCATGGCCAGGCCTGTTAGAATCCTCACAGGAACTCAGTGGCACTTTCCAGCTGAGATAGGAGAAGAAACCCTGCTGATGACTGGGGAAAATCACTCTCCTTGGACAAACTAGGCTCATTATAACCTAATTGCAATATTAATACACATCTCACCCCAATGTATACTCACCTCCAAGGTCCAACCCCTTCTCACTGGGTCTATGCTCTAGATTTTCTCAACTGTATCTTTAAAAGCAAAGTGAGAGGATTTTACACTAATCAGTAACAAAGGTATGTATGTATGGATGCATGCATGTATGTATGTATTTTACACCAATCAGTAACAAAGGTATGTATGACTAGGGTCACTCAAGCTCTACCTAAACATAGAGAAACCAAATAAAAACAAGGAGAGAATTGGGAAAACTGAAGGAGGACTCCATTGTAACTGCTGGGATCAGCTGGCAGGCTGAACCTTTCTCCCCTCTAGGGATGCCTATTGAGTGAGAATCACACTGTCTGCCCTGTTTTTTGTTGGGGATCACAGCTTGTCTATGGATTGCTTTGAATACATTTTTGCAGTCAGACACTATCATCAAGAATCCTTGAACCTTAACCTGTCACAATGTGATATTAATAAAGAGTGTTACTCTGTAAACTGTCACTGTGAATCCTTCCTGGGCACTGGCAGGCTCTGGCAGCACGGAACACACTCAGATAAAGGGGGACAGCTGCTGAGGGCTCTCCCTTGTGCTGTTGGCAGAGTTGAGGAAATCTCCCCTTTTCACATGACCTCACATATATGGTGTGACACACAGAAAATTGTCTAGAAAAATATCTTTTTGACCATGTTAGTGTTTAACATTGATTGGTCTGTTACACTGATGACACAATGAAATTGATTGGCACTGCCAGCTCCCCTCTTAAAACTGGTACACAGTTAATTATATATATGATATATACACATCGTAATAATAAAACAATCTTTCTACAGTATATGCAGAAAAATTCTCTAAGCAAAAAATACATTTTGATGATTGCTGTTAATTAAATGTTAGCAATGCTTTAGCATTCTATGCACTGGTTTAAATATGCACATTCAATTCTATTTTTATCAGTTCTGCAAAATGTTGTAGTTGCTATTATTTTCCATGATTTAATTTCAACTTCTGTGTCCTCTCTTAATATTTCTATGGCATAGTGCCATCTTGGGGATGCTGTGAGCATCCGAAAGGACATGAAACAGACTGAAAGAAAATCAAAATATTTTTGCTGCACTATGTTGTTGTTGGATGCTAGGACACTAAAACTAAGTGTGACTGAAATCCAGAAATTTCTAGAGTACCAGGAGTATCACAGCTAATGCCATGTCTATAGAAATTACCACAAATTCTTGAATGCGGCATGTTAGCTGGTATTTAAAACTTGTGAATTCTAGTGTGTGTGACAACAGAGAATCTCAGCTTTTCCTTTAAAATTACATTTCTCCTCTAATTAAAAAGAAACAGTGATGTAATCCTAAAAGATTTGGAAGCTGGAAGACAAATTGTATTCTGCTAAGAACAATGACAATATTTTGAGGTATCTTTGTCCTGGTTTCCAGTAATTGATAGATTTATAGAGACGATTTCTTCTTAGTGTGTAAAGGGGGAGCAAAAATACAGCAGCATTGTTTTAGTCACATTCTTGTCATTTTTAGCTTGACCTTTATTAGTAGCTGGCAGAAGTTCAGAGCATAGTTTGAGCTTTCAGGACTGCCTCTGCTTCCTTGATTCCCTAAAGCAAAACCAGACAGATCTGCTGACGCAGTGCAGTACATGCACACCATTGTCCTCAAAATATTTCAGAGTTTTTTGTCCTGTGGTGACACCACACCAAGGGACCACTGCTCCATCACCCAAAGCAAACACCAGATTTTCCTCTACATTTATTTGCATAACATTAAGAAATGTTCCACTCAATGCAGGCTGCTTGTAAGTTCTCTGGAGAGAGATTTCCTAACCCAGCTCCCTGCAGCCTAACACAGAGCTATGTCCTGCAGCTCAACAGGTGCTTGAGAAATTCCAGCCTGAAACAGTGCTGCTGCTGGGGCTGAGTTTGCTGTTGAGTGAAGGGCTGGGATATGTACATGAGATGGTTCTCATTTCAGGAATTACCACTTTAATCAGCAGCTTTGGGGAATATTCTCATGCCCTGCCCAGCTGCAGCTACTGCTTTCTCCCCTTAGCTGTTGAGTTTGTGAGGGTCCCCAGGATGAGGTGAGAGATGAGAATCTGACTCCATGTTCTCAGAATGCTGATATATATTATATTATATTATATTATATTATATTATATTATATTATATTATATTATATTATATTATATTATATTATATTACATTACATTTATTATGCTATACTAAAACTATACTAAAGAAAGAGATAGGATACAGACGGAAGGCTAAACAAGAATGATAATGAAAACTCATTACTAACCTCTCAGAGTCCAACACAGCTGCTGGTGGTTGGTCATTACATAAAGACAATTCACATGGAACCCATCAAAGATGCACCTGTTGGTAAACAATGTCCAAACCACATTCAAAAGCAGCAAACACAGGAGAAAGAAATCAGATAATTATTATTTAAAAATTTTTCTCTGAGGCATCTCTACTTCCCAGGAGAAGAAATCCTGGCGAAGGGATTTTTCAGAAGATATGACAGAGACACTTAGCAGCTCAGCAATGTGGACTTTTGCCAGAAGTTGCTGCACTGGGTCCATGTTCACCACCTCCCCCCACAAGTCCTTCTCTGTTTGCAAAGAAGGGCCCAGCAAGGCACCTTCCCTCACCAGCTGTGTCAGGATGTTCTTTCACACACTCCAGGAATCTCCTAAATTATTTTTTCTGCGCTGTGTTAGGTTTCCAGCTGACACCTGGTAAATTGAAGCCTCCCCATGGAAACAAGAGCCAGGCACGTCTTACAGCAACCTCACAGAGTGTTTCATCCTGCTTTAGTGGTCTTTTACAGAATCCCACCAGGATCTCTGCCTTGCTGGCCTTCTCCCTGATTCCCACCCTTAAACACAACCCTTTCCTCAACATCACCAAGCTCCAGACCATCAAAACCCTCCCTCACACCCAGGGTGGCAGGACCATCTCTCCTTCCTCACGTGGCTCTTCTGGAGAGTTTGCAGCCATCCATTGTACCACTCCAGTTGTGCCAATCATCCCACTATGTCTCTGTGACCACAACTGCACCACAGCTTTCCTGCTGAAGGACAGTGTTGGTTAGAAATGCTCCAGGGAAAATGAGAAAATGTGCTTTAACTGCTGATTTATTATGAATGACTTGGGGAAGAGTTGCAACAAAACCTGTCTGCTAAAACGGCAAAGGTAGTGAGCAGCTAAATGCTTAGAAAGAGAAGAGGATACCTCACCACATGAGCTGTCAAAGGTAATAAAAAGAGCCTCAATCTGTTAAAAAATTGGTGTTGGTTCATAAGCCACATAAGGTTAATAGTGAGGATTCACAGGCAAATGGAAAACCGAGAATGAACCATTTAGCTTATATAGAAATAAACATAAAAATATACATATATATATATGATGTCTGGGGGAGATGCAAGAGGCAGATGTGAAAGAGAAAACAGAGCAACACCAAGAGGTTTGGACAAGAAGAAAGGAACAGCTCAAAAAGCTACTCCTGAACCCTGTCGCAGTTATCTAACTATCTTGTAGTCATCTGCTTAATTTAAAACTATGACAGACAATTTTCTTCTTCAAATTATGAAAGCTGTCATATTTATAGATAAGGCTTTTAAAATCCTTTGGATATCAGATAGGATGTGACTCTCAAAGGTGTCTGTGAAATACCCATTGAAACTGTCACATATCAGTATCCAAAATGCTATGATAACTCAGGAAATTCCACAAGATAAGCATCTGAATAAGTTAGGGATCTGAACAACTTGCTTTTTGACAGATGCTTTGGAATGATATTGTCTTACAAAACAACATAAATTGAACTCTAATTGTATGGAAGCAAATCTTCTTTTCCTTTCTAACTTATAGCACTATTTCAACCATGATGTCTCCATTTTCACAGTTCAGGAGATTATTCTTCCATATTAACAAATATTGAATAATTTTAAGCTGGAGTTTGTTCTCAAAAAAAAAAAAAAAAGAAAAAGAAAAATTATTAAAATTAAACAAGGCTCTTACAATTGCTATTATTTAAAATTGCTTGGCGGGTCTCATCAGGCATTTTGTGCGTGGCATTTTCCAGGTGGTGGTGACAGCCTGGGGTGGTACACACTGCCCACCTCAGGTGTTCTGCTCAGGTGCTCTGTGACTCCCCTGCTACCAAAAACCAGGCCCTGCAAAACCAACACACTTCCCCATCATTCCTTCTCATCGCTGGTATAAGCTCTTTAGCAAACTTCTGAAAAGAAAATATGTGGTTCCATCTGGTCCCAGCATTGTTTCTTGTACTCTAAGGACCACAAACAATATTGATCTAGTTTTGCTAAGCTTCTTTCTTGCTAATTCTGGTTTCATCAGCTGCCTTGCTTGCTTGTGTTCCACTCCTTTGCTCGCCTTGGAGATTTTACCACTTGCATGTGTATTTTAAATATCTTGTTTGGCTGACTCATTGGATGTTGTTCCCATGTTTATGCTTATCTGTGTAATGAAGTTATTCCAAAGGAATCTAATCTGCTAGTTACAGGGTGACAAAATATATACTATATATATATACATATATATATATATGTATATATTGCTATTTTTGTGTGCTCATATGTTTTAAGGCAAGGAAATATGAGATGAGAGCAATTTTATGATTCTATGATTCTGTGATTTGACAATGCTTCAGAGTACTAAAACCATGAGGTATTTGCAACATGCAATAAACATCTGAAGGTTTCTTTCAAGAAAACACCACTGGCTGTGGATCAGAAATTTGTGTTTCATTACTGATTTGTAGTGCCCAAGGAATGTCTACTCTTCCTACCTAAAGTGGTGTATTTTAGAAATACTCATATTGGTGAAAAATTAAATCATGTCTTGTAATAAAGAGGAGAATATTATCTTTGAGAATGGACCAAGGACAGGAAAAAAAATAAATCTACATGTCCTCTCTACTTACTTTGCTGGCTGGTATCTGGGGCATTCCCTGCTGACTGACTTCTTCCCAGCCATGTATTTTTAATTATCCAACAGCTCCTGAGCTAGCACAGCCATGCTGCTGATTAACGTGACTATAGACAGGGCAAGGGGACCTCACTTGAATAATTATCAGCTTTCCATGTAGTCTAGAGAGGTTTGTAATCCTTGAATTAACTTTTAGGAAAATTCAATGTCCAATGCCAGGAACACATCAGATTGTGTATGACCTTTAGTGCTAATCAGGGAGTTGTATACTAACGAGAGGTACTTATGTTTGCTTTTTTTCACAGAATCAATAACAGCTTGTTATGCTTAAAGTGCTCCTTTATATGAGGCTCTGATCAGCTGAGAAACAGTGTGAATCAGATCCTGTTCATAAATTTGCCAGATATATTACATTATTCTAGAATTCCTTGATAATTGTAGAGCTGGGTCCACCAGAGCAGTCATAAACCTAATTGAATTTTGTAATTTTAAGTAAAAGTAAAACAAACATAGCCCTAAATATTAGGAGCACTATTTTCCAGTTTTCCTTTAATTCATCTGTGTCAGTGGAAATTATTTTTTCTTCAGGCCTTCAAATCTTTAACTTTCTCTCTTTGTTTTATCTTATTTTGAAGTAAACATACAGGAGCACAGAAAGCTTTTCTGCTCTATTTTGAAGTAGACATATAGGAACACCGAAGGTTTTTCTGCTGTTTTCCTAAAGGCAGTTTGGTGTTTTCACAGGAACAGCCTCAGCTGCTTTTGCTTTCCCCCAGGTTGTCACAGCAGAGCCACAGATCTGGAACATGAGGATGGAGCAAAGCAAAGCCTTTAACAACTGCTGCTCACTATCATCACAGGTCTGTCCAGCTGATTACTGGGGATCCGGAGTTATGCCACACAATCAGGGGAGTCTATGCTTAATTTAAATACTTATTGACTGAATTCAAGGACACAATAGCAACAAAACCCAATAAACCAGCAACATTAAATACACAGCAAAGACAAATAATAACATAGCAAGCCTCACGCCTGACTCATCACTATTAGGTGCTATTTCCAGCCCACAACCAGGGATGGACCCCTGGAAGATATGGCACCACTCAGACAGCACCACCTGGACACCTGGGGAGGGACCTGCCTGACACAAGCCACTGAGAAGAAGGGTTATTCTGGTTGTTCACCAAAGCAGGCGCAGCACTTGATTTATTCCATGACTACCCTTATTCCCTTCTGTGTGCAGTGAAGACAAGGCTCCAGTGCTTTCCTGTAGCAGTCAGGCCTATGGCAGCTTTTTCTGAGAACTTCTCAGAATGTTTCCCCTAAATTTGTTTTACCATACTACATTTAAAGCATGAAGTCTCCTGATATGTCTTTTATGTGGATCACCCTGTAAAATACTACTTTTGATTATTTCATTCAACCATTATCTTTTCATAACCATTATATTTTATCTACTGTTCTTAATTCCTTTGTAAAATTATTTAGGGGGCTGATACATTTCTTTATTTTTATCTGGATTTTGCATCACTAATCTCCACTCTATGCATCCTTCCATCTATATTCTTTTATTCTTTTTTTCATGTAGCTCTGAGGACTACAGCTGTAAAGATTATGTGCATATTTGTCTCCTGCAAGGTCACAGCATCAAGAGAAGGCTACTCAGAACTCATCCACAACTGTTTGAAGGACTAATGTCAGAAAGAGCAATACTAATTGCTTTCTTTTATTTCTCAAATAGCTGGAATAACTCTCTATGTTGTGCATTTGTGCAAGTTAGGGTGGTGTATTTGTTTTTATAATTAAAAAAAGCAAGGTCACAGAAGATGTTGTAGCCTGGAAACAGCAAATTTGTATTCATGCAAATGACTGGAAGGGTTCAAGTAAAAAAAACAAAGGAATAAATAGAGAGTCTTGCTAGTGAAAATAACTCATTCATTTGCTAATTAAGGCAAATTATATAGCAAAACCAGAGCCTCGAGTACTGTGAATAGTTTGAAACTTGCTCTTACTGGTCACTGCAGCTTTCCAAGCTAAAGTTTCCTTTTCTAAATATGTCTGTTACTAATTACCCTTCTAGAAATTCATATACAGCAAAAATGAAGCAGCTGCAAGGACAGTTAAAGAGCATAGTTGCTCCAATCCTGCCCAAACTGATCGGTACAGCATTTTGGTGTCCAATATAGGCATTTAGGTTAGATTTATTTCGCTGTTTTTGCCTTTCACAATGAAGGTTTGTAGGTCCTCCAAGATGATTTATGGGTTTTAAAAGGTTTTTTTGTGAAAGAAACCATTCTGTTCTCCTATTAGACAGATGTTGTAAAACATGGTATCTTTTGCCCACACAGAGTGTGAGAAAAAGGCATTCTGAAAACTTTTGTTATGTCCCTGACAAGCAGAATCACAGAATGGCTAAGGCTGGAAAGGACCTCTGGAGGGTCTCAAGCAGGTTCAGCTGGAGAAGGTCACACAGCACCATGAACACTTGGGTTCTCATCTCCAAGGATGGAGATTCCACAACCTTTCTGGCCAAACAGGTCCTCTGCTCCCTCACAGAACAACAAATAAGCTGCTTTATCTCCATTTTGCAGCGGCGATTTCAGAAGATGTCCAGATATCAAAACACTTATTAAGATATATGATTTTTTTTTTATATCCTTCTTTTATTTCCTGAGTCCTTTTTGTTTGTTGATGTTATAATCTTTCCCATTTGTGTATTGCAGAAAGGGAGTTCATATCAATTTTCATTACTACACTGCACACAGAATTATTAGGAGTAGTACTTGCAAGTAAAATTAGTGCAACTGATTTTTTTTTTTTTTATCTCCAGATAATACACTGTGTAGGCTACTCTTGATTTTCATGCAGTATAAGCAAAATTTTTAAAAATGGGTTTTATTCCAATCAATATGAGAAGCAAACACATTCCCAACAACGTGACCAGCGAACCCCGTGAACAATTCAAGGACGTCACAATAATTTAGAATTTCTGTGCTACAAGTTAATTATTTAGATAGAATGTGAATATGACTGACTAATAGTCTCTGCACCAAGATACTACTTTGATTGAATGGGCTACTCTTGGCATTCTTCCAGCATAAAAGTCCCCCTTTTTATTTCTTTTGCCAAAAGTGTAGAAGCAAAACAAAGACCTGTAAAAGCTCCAAGTCCTTTGGGACACTCTAATGCATTATATGTATTAAAAAAATAACTGGTTTTCTGTAGGAAAGATTTAAGATGGGGCATAATAGTTTAGAGTATCAAGGAGAAGCAGCTCAAATAACATCTGAAACACAGTGATTGGGGAAAGTCAAACTCTGTTAATGAACTTATAACATACAACTTGATGTTTTCCAGGAGGCTTTGACACTGCCTTGGAAGCAAAAAGACATTAATATCCATTTACCAAGGAGCTGTGTTTGGATTAAACTGTGTTGTGAAGATCAGTGGGCGTGGCAGTCTTTAGCTCATACTCATATTTAGCTCACTTTTACAGAATAAAAAAATAAATCTGCTAAAACTGAAAAAGATTACCTGCTCTGATTACTTCAAATGTAACTTCTTCTTTGATGTAGAAAGATAATTGGTGCTTGGTATCAGGTGGAGACTTGGCAATAAAGACCTGGACAGCAATTATGAGACCTAAAGCCTACTCAGAAATAATATTTTTTTCTGTCTTTGTCCAACTGAGTTCTTTTGCATATATTTTATAGCATCAGACATTTATTCCTAGGTTTTCCAATCATTCCACTAAAAACTTCTCTTTTGGTTGGGATTTGGTTGTTTCTAGATTTTGGAGGATTTTAACTTTGTGTTTGTAGAATACATCATATGTACAAGATGTCACCAGGCTCCTGTTCCTGTCTCACTGCAGTAGGAAATTATATTATTAATAATTTCCACTAATAATTCCCTGACAGAGATTGTTAGCCAGAGTAGGGAGATTTCTGGAATTTTTCTCATGCCTTTTTTTATAGGTAAGTTTCATTCATCAAAATAAAGAAACTAAAAATTATGACTATTGTGAGAGCCACAGTTTTAAATAATGGTTTGGTATTGCCATTGTTTGTGTGGCCTTGTGAGACTGGGGCTTCTGATTTATTGGGGGAATTCTGCCTGAATTCCTGAGTTTCTCACATTTTCCATACTCCAGGGCTGTTGATGGGTTAAGAGGAATATCCTGTAGGGAATCCAAGCCTTAATGGACTTCTGTGCATGTGTAATGAATAAAGAGCTTAAAGGAACTTCCAGAGCAGCCAACAGGAGCCAATGGCCTCATCCTTGATGGCTTCCATTCAATATTCCCTGTGGAACTGGGACATTTGAAGTTTCGAACCAAAATTGTTTTACTGTGAAAAGAGAGCAGCTTTGCTTCTTTTTCTAGGGTAACAGTACAAGAACACTGAGAGGAAGCATAAGCAAAATGGTAGAAAATCTAAGAGTGCAATTTCCTGTATTTCAGCTTATTCACTTGCAATTATATTGGCCCAGGATCCATGGATATAATTCACAGCTGGACATCTATCACAGAATCTGTTTTACTTTGTTTTTAAAAAGACATTATATTTTTTTAAATTAAATTAATAATTTTTAAAAATCAGTGCCATTCTTCCACAGGTTTCTTTGGTTTTTTGGATTAATTGTTTTTTTCAGCAACATGTGTTCCTATCTTGCTTGTTTCATGTCTGTGCCCAAAAGAAAATATAATAACCATGGAGTTTCTCCTGTATAGGAGTTAGTACAAATTCTAGGATTAAAATTATGACAAAGCAGGTGAACAGTGGAAGAACCCAATAAACATGTCATGGAAGATAGTGTAACTAAGAGGGAAGTTTATGGAACAAATTATAGTACATAATAAAGAAAAATAAACCTGAATTCATGAAAAGTAGAACATGGGGAAAAAGACTGAATCTATTAAATTCTACAAGACAATAGAAAAATGTCACCTAGATCAATGATACTCTGTAGGAAAAAACAACAGCAATTGCACCAGAAAAGTTGAAAAGATTATCAGTTTGGGGACATTTCTGGGGACAAAATATAAAAGACCTGACAGGAGACTGGTCACATTCTAAATGAGTGTACTGAATATGACAGGAGATGTGAGTAAAGAAAACAAACACAATTTGCTGTGATAACTACAAAAAAACATAATGATATGGGTACTCCTGTTTCTACTATAGTGGACTGTAAAGACTATTCTGCTGGAAAGAAATGTTGAGATCATCACTCAAGGAATAACCAGAAAAATAAAAACACTGCTGCTTTAGCAGGTGTTCACTATGTATTATACTTTTTTTTCTTGAGAATATCTTCAGACATAAATATTAAAAACTCATTACATTTCCAAATACACCTAACAATAAGGAAACAAAAAGAAATTTCAGCATTTATATGAGAAACTTAGTGTTTTGATAGAACAATTGGTGAGTTAATGACTAATGAATAATTAAACATCTCTGACAACATATTAATGGTCCATGACTTTGCCGTAGGCCACACTTCAATCTTTAGATTGCAAATGATTTAGAGGTGCTGATCTAATATTATTAATTTCTTCAAATTTCTTAAGGCACAGATGTTCTTGGGAGCTCTTGCTGTATAAAACATTGCACAGGAAAATTAACAGTTGTAATTCATGATGTGCTTGACATTCCTGAGTTTTGAGGAAAGTCTGACTTAGCAAAGGGTTGAATGTAACTTTTCCTCTTTAATGCAGCGGAACCCTGGCACAGGGTGCCCAGAGAAGCTGTGGCAGCCCCTGGATCCCTGGCAGTATCCAAGGCCAGACTGGATGGGGCTTGGAGCAACCTGGGACACTGGAAGGTGTCCCTGCCCATGGCAGGGGTGGCACTGGATGGGCTTTGAGGTCCCTTCCATCCCAGACCATTCTGGGATTCAATGATTCTAATATTAAATTAGATCACAGTCTTTTTGAAACAGTTTGCTCAAAATGTACATGTATTACATCATTGTTTTACTACTCTGATTGCTGAAATTGTGATTTAAATTCTAATGTCAGGACTTGCAAGACATCATCTGACAGTGGGCATGTCCACACCAATAAAATACAAGCAAACAAAATCCCAAACCATTCACCTAAAATACTAATTTTCTAAATTAATAGATAAAGGTCACTGTCTTCTGAGGAGATACTTTATATCTATTCACTACTTTAAGTTTCTTATAATTTAGTCCTGTGTTTCATCTAAAAGTTCTATTTTTAATTCTCCAGTTCTCTGTAACTGCAGTCTAGGTTGTGTCTTCCACCATTAAGGATTAAATAAAATGTTGGTAATTAAATAGCTGCTTTATATTCTCATTTTGATCCAAATAATCAATCCCAGTTTTCAAGGATGAATACATGAGGGAATAAAGGACATACCTAAGAATGAATTTACAAATCCTTATTATTTAAGAGTCTGCTAAAATGGTTGCCAAAATATTTGTTTAGGACTGTAGGTTTATACAGAAAAAGAATGTATGTAATTCTCTGTCAAAACTTGTTAGTCAGCCTGATCCTCTAATTGCATAAATAAGAAGAGGAACAAAACAGCAGAGTATTTACATTCCAATGTGTACATATCTGAAATGATTACTTGATTCTCTGTGAGCATCCTGTGAAAATTAAAGCACAGCTGTTGCATGATGAGAATTACAGACAAAAAAAAAATTTCCTTCAGTGGGAGCTGAAATCAGTCATTATTTGACAGAAAGAATTCATTGCCTCACTGATTTGTTCCCCTACACTTAATAGCACCCTTCTAACTTAAATCATTTCCAAGCAATAAATTTATGGATTGAATCCCAGCTCAGTACAAACTGAGTTGGTTCTTTTGAATTCAAAGATTTTTAGGTTTATGCAAATAGAAAATCGGATTGTGATTCATCAGTTTAGTTTACATATGTAGGATGTACCCTCTTTCATCCCTAATAACAAGTTCAAGTCTTTTATGTAATTTGTAAGTTTTCAAAGGTGGCTGATCTTTGAAATGATTTCTTAATCAGCATTCAGCTATGAGGAGGAGGCCGACTCCACATTCTCCAAGTGGTAATTCCCAGCTGCAAAGTGGGAAAACTTTAAAGACCACAAAATCAGACAAAGTTTCATGAACATATTCCTGCCTGTTGTGTCTCTTACCAGTATTTACAACTATCCATATAGTCAGTGCACAGAGCTGAATAACAGATAAATGATACAGCTTACCCTGGGGAGGGAAACAGAATATAAAAGAGAGAATAACCTGTAATTTTGGTATCATTGCTTCTACTGTCAAAGAGCCCTGCCTCACACTTCACTCAGTGGGGAAAACAGGCCAGCTGAAGTAAGAATAATCAGGCAGAAAATGCTAGAAGGAGTAAAAATCCAACCCAAGCTTCTGTTGGCTCAAGTCTTTAAGAAGAAATTGCACCGCTCATAAAGTTTCACAGGGAATCAATTAACAAATCAAGAAGCGAAGAAAATAAAATCCCACTGAAATGAGAAACAAAAAAGATTTTCTTGGCTTTTATTTCTTTTCAGGCTTTGTGTTATTCTTTAATAAAGACCTGAGATTCAGAATTTTATAGGGTTTCTGAGAGAGGAGAACTAAGCATTGGGAACAAATCACTGAAGTTATACAACTGTGATAATTTCCTCATGCTCTTAGCAACCTCTGGGGAAAATCATAGAAGGACAGAGAAAATAACCATCTTTCTTACTTCTATTCTTAGTTTCCATTGCTTCTTGGTCTTGCTTTCCAACAGATCCCTTTTCATGAGCTCTACATTTTAGCTAAGCTTTTCTTGGAATGCACTTTTGATATTATTGTAGACTTAATCAAATCTTTTTTCAATTATGATTTTCACAGTGAACTCATCATTTGTTCAAAGGCCTGTTGCAACCAGATGTTTTCCTTGCCTCTTTTGTTAATAACTTCAGTAGGTTTTGATTAAGGATTTTGGGGAATAGAGAGGACAATAAAATTAGGGATTTAGCCTGAGCTGCAGCTCTGTGAAATCAAGGTGTCCTCTAAACATTCCAAGAAGGAGAGAGGATTAAGCTCAATTTTAGTTGCAGAAGAGCATTGCACTCCCACTTTGGTAAGTTTTGCCTAGACAAAACAGAAACTGGCTGAATGATCATTGTCAGAAAATAGTTTTGATTTAGATGAATAACAATGTCACACCTTAAGAAATATTAGAATAATTTATGCATGGAATAACATTATTCCATGGAAAGCAATATACTAAGTTTTTGGAAAATGCAGGGTGTAGTTTCTTTAATTCAACATCTTTAGAATGTAATTATTATTTCTCATTCTTAGAAACAGTTTTTTTCACAAACTAGAGTGCAAATTCAGTACGTGTTCCTCCTGCAGGTTAAGTCAATTCTGATAAATTTGTGATGTTTACATTAAAATGATGGAGATCAAATCCATCCAGACAACACTGAACTCATTTACTACCTCATGCAACACTCAAGTGAAAATGTGAACCTTGGTTGAGTTGTGTTCTCTCTCATTTTCCAGCAGTGTGGAATGCATTTGGAATTGCAGAAATCCCCAGGACAGAGTAGAAAGGGGATCTTTCTTATCCCCTAAGTCAGATTTTTTTCCATTCCCCAGAAAATGCAATATACTAAACAAACAAAGCATATAAATACACACCTTTGATAATATAAAATTTATAAAAACATAAGTTTTATAAATACATCATGAAAATAAATACCAATATAATATATAGTAATATAATGCCAATATAATATATAATAAAATATAAATATACTATATAAAGAAAATATCTATATGCATACATATTGTATTTTTATATATAAAATATCTAAAGAAAAATTCTCAATCTACATAATACCCCTGAAATCGCAGGAGATGTAAGGAACAGGTTCATGCATGGTTGCTAGATACATACTGTGGGTGAAAGACATATGGCACAGCAATAAAAAAAGAGCTAACAGACTTCTTTACTTGATAAAATGAAAATTTCTACCTCCTCCTCTCAGAGCCAATTCTTGGGATTCATTTTTGCAATTATCTTTTCTCCTTCTGAAGTCAAGCTTTCTCTATCCTGAAGCTCCAAACCAGCACAGGGAATATAACTTGAAATAATGACAAGGGGTTAAAAATTCAGATTTTAATATCATTTGACATAATTATAACATTTATTATAATACAATTTAATGTGTAAAGAATGATAATGTATGATTTAATAATTTTTTATTGAAGTAATGGATGGAATAATATCCTTCCCAGATATTGCTTTAGTGCAACAATTATATATTCCTTTTAATATGCTGTTCTGTACCTCTAAAATATAAGAAGGAATGGATCAAAGATCCCAGAGAAAACTGATCATGTAAATAAGATAATGACTTGAGGAAGGCAAAAAGAGGGAGGTGTAAACTTTAATTTGGTTTAAGTGCATATAAATGAGTAAATGATCAGGCTGTGAGCGATTACCTAGCACAGAATATATATATAAAAATATGTTTTTATATAAATTATATTTATATACAAATATATAAGATATACAGCTATATATTATATATAAATATATAAATATTTAATATATATCTATATAAATTTATATGTAAATATATATATATATCTACATGCTGCTACCATTCTGTGTAAAGATTTTGAGTTTAGGCTGCTGCCATCACTTCTGTTTCTGCTCTCTGTTTCCTGGGACTGACATCCCTGGCAGCATCTCCCTGATTTTCATGGCACTGGAACCCCTCCATCTCAGGAGATTTGGCTCCAGTGTTTCCCACTGCTTGTTCATTCATTAAAATGGATGTGTACATCTTCAGATTCAAGGAAGCTTGCATTAGCAATTAATGGGAAAAAATCAATGGGATTTTAAGCAAATTAAAAGTCTTCTAAAAGTCCATGGAATGACGTGCTTGGATTAATCATTGTTAATAAAAGAGCTGTGTTTGTGTTGTCAGTTTGTGGGAATGTGGTCTTGTTATGAAGTTAAATTGTAACAATGTGTCCTGTTCCATTATTAGAAAAGAAATGTTTGTTTTTTCAAATGGATTTTGGAAAAATATTCAGAAACAACTAACTAATGACATACTTATTTAAATCATGCATTTTTCCTTTTAAAAGTGTGTACAAGGAGACTATAATTTGTCTGCTGTTGAGGAATGAAGCTGAAACCTTCTGAACCTTTTTGAAAGCAATTATCTACAGTTGTTGAAATTTTCAGTCTTAGGAAGAGCTACAAAAAGGGGGATAAAGACTCACCATCAAAATTCAAATATCTGCATGATGTAGGAAGAGATATTTGGTATGAAAACTGAACCTCACACTTACCAGAGGCATATTGTCCTACAGTAGTTCAATCCTCCTTGGTAGTGTCATGTTCTGTGTTCAAAGAAAGGTATGATCACAATACCTGCAGGAATGACCAAAAGTTAAAGAAAATTATTGAGGGGACTGGCCAGGTGTTGGAAGGAAGGAAGGAAGGAAGGAAGGAAGGAAGGAAGGAAGGAAGGGAGGGAGGGAGGGAAAGACAAAATGTTGTCCCTTGTCTATAAACAGTGAAAAAACCAAAAAAGCATAAGCAACATAAACTGTCTATAAACAGTAAAAAACCCCAACAAAAACAAACCATAAACTGTCTATAAAC
This sequence comes from Melozone crissalis, assembly GCF_028551555.1. NCBI lineage: Eukaryota > Metazoa > Chordata > Aves > Passeriformes > Passerellidae > Melozone > Melozone crissalis. The sequence goes on along the minus strand of NW_026535823.1, from coordinate 7,257,013 downwards.
AGTAAAAACACCCTTCTCCAGCTCTGTTCCCTTCCATGGACATTCTCCAGCCCCTCAGTGTCTTCTTTGTCATGAGATCTCAAAACTGAACATAGAATTTGAGGTGGAAATCCCTGGGACTGACAGACTTCAGTGAGTAGCTGGTTGAGCAATATTTTTTAAAGTTTTGGGGTTTTGAACATAATCTCAAAATTTGAAACTAAATGAGTCATTAGTGGAGATATATATTTATGACATATGTATGTATAAGGATTTGGTGTAAAGTGACTGCATGCAAAGCTCTGGAACAAAACTGCCATTCTAATTCAATTTAATTCGAAATACAAAAATTTTGCATGACTTCTCAAAGTTGCTGCCACTAAATCAGTTTATTTCTTATGCATTCCATGGCTTAGCTTTTTTAAAGTCATAAATGAGAGGTCAGCCTACCTAGTTATCTGATTTATACTTACACACAAAAGAAAGAAAAATTATACTTTTTCTTCCTGGTAGTTTAATTCTAAAACTGTTTTCAAAGCCAGAAATATATATTTTAACAGTACCTATAATTTTTTTCCCTTTTGTGTCAAAAAATCACAGGTGTGAGGAGTGAATTAATCTAGGTATTTTTAAACATTTTATATTCAAGATAGTGTTCATCAAAGCTTGGAGGAGAAAGATCCACCCCTCACTTATCATTAGAAGATTTTATGCATGTCATATCTAACCTAAATCTTGCACCTTCTTCATTCTTTGTTACCATTCAACATTCCAGATACCTCAAATCGGATTTATTCCATCATTTTAAAGCACTGATACATCTTGTCTATGTCAAGATTGTTTGCCTTTGATCAATCCTTATCTGAAGCAACTACTTTCAATTTCTTCTAATAAGAGGGCACTCTTGCAGTATGTTAAATCGTAGAAGGATAAATACAACAGCCAGAAAGCACCCAGGGATTACCTATTTCAGTGTAGTTTTCCTAAACCACCTTGAGTTTGTTAAAAATTTAATGTCAAAAATCTCTGAGGCCTTGATACCCTCTTGGTGAAATTACTGTGCCATGTTGGCCTTGCTTTGGCAAGACCATTCTGCATTTTCCTCGGGGATAGCTACAATGCAAAGAAATGCATGAGTTAGGTTTGTTTCTTACTCAGATTTTAGCCAGATTCTGCAATATTTGGTTTTTGTTCCCCAGCTATTCTGTAGTTGCATCAAATCCATGTAAAACTCCTAGTACATGGTATTTTTTATGATGGAATATTACTTTACTTATTTTTACATGAAGATATTGGTTATGAAACGCTACCTAAAAGTCAGAGGCTCAAAGCCAAGGCATTGTTCCTGAAAGTGGGTTCAACTGTCCAGAAATTGCTATTCCTGTATTAGTGGGGTTATAAATAGTATAATTAATTATAAATGGCCAGAAATCTTCAGTGACCTTGCTCTTGAATTTGACAGAGAATGATAAAGAGATAACAGTAAACTTCCTACAACAGCAATTAGCCCAAACTTGTCAATGCTGACTTGCAGGAAAACAGCTTAAGCTCATAAAAATCAGTTGATCAGCACAATCTCAGCACCAGGCTGTGAGTTTTCCTGGGATGCTTAAGACAGGGAAAGAAACAAACATAAATCTTTTAATCCAAACTTATACTGAAAGGCAATTTGGTTTTCTTTTCAGAATATCTCAGGCTTCACCATAGATGAGGTTACATACCCAGAATCACTTTGGCTGCTGCCCCCAGACACTCAGTGAGGCAGAAACCCAACTCTGACAAAAATCATGCTGGAAATAAGACACGTAGGATTTAGTTTGAAAGAAGAAGGGTCACAAGCCAGCAAGGAATTAGAGTTACAGGGCAGTATTATAGATGTTCATTGTCTTTTTCAAAGACATGTGTAGTCTTTTTTAGTATTATAATTTTTAAATTACTTCTCTGATAAAACTTACATGGAGCTCTAAAGGAATGCAGTCCTTATTGGTCTTTAACTAGGTTTTGCCTCTCTTTTTCTGCCACAAGATCAACCTTACAGAAAGCACAAGCTTCTATTACTCAGTTCTTACAGGCATTTGTAGAGACCTACTGCATGGCTGGATTTTTCCTCCATAAATACATATATCTGTCTCAAAACTCATAAGGAGGATTTAACACCTTAGCAGTATTTTCAAGTAAATAGTCCTTTGAGAGCAATGGCAGGGAAAGGATTGTCACATTTGACTGATGAAATCTGAAAAGTGAGCCTGCATTTGATGGATTTCCAAGGGGTAAAAAGTACAGACATTTTGTGTGTCCCAGTGAAATGTTACAGCAATAGAGCTGAATGAGCTGGTGATAAGGAGATAATGTAATAATCCTTCCAGGCTGTGCTCAGCTCTGTCCAGAAATGTAAGTAGCAAGGTGATAAGATGCCAGGCTGAAAGAACTGACTTGTAAATGACAACCTAAGAGAGTGCTGGAGATGGCAGATCCAAATTACCTGGCTCCCTAAACACTTGATTGACCTAGGATCCAACTGTAAGCATGTGAACACCTAAGTCTGACTGTTAAATGTGGATAATTTTTTAAAAATTTCATTACCAGGCACAAGCATAAATTATATGCTGCATTAATGATACAATCAGAAGATCTGAAGTCCCTTGCCGGACATTCAGGACTTTTCCCGTGGCCTAAGGGTTCTGTCAGCTAATGAAAACTCAACACTCATTTAGGTCACTGTACAAAGGGATGAATGCATTTCTGTCATTGTTATATTTTCTGAAAAATCTTTTCACTAAGATTTCTTCTCCTAAGAAGATAAGAAGCTTCAGGGAAAAAACAATATTATCTCATTTGCTTCTCAGTGTTTTGCTGCTTAGGAATGTAGTGTGGAGATTTTTTACTAACTGGTCATTGTTGGATTAGTTTCATATGAATTGTTTGTACTAAATAACCAATCACCATCAGCTGTGTCAAACTCTGAGGGGTCAGTCATAAGTTTTTCATTATCATTTTTGTTCTTGTTGGGCCTTCTGCCTATATCCTTTCTCTATTCCTTAATATAGTTTTCGTATAACATTCTTTAATAAAATATAATATCATAAAATAATAAATTAACCTTCTAAAAACATCGAGTCAAATGCACTCATCTCTCACCTCATCCTAGAAACCAATGCAAATACCACACATTTCAGAAAGATATTTTCTTTTAAAGCTCTGTCTGTCTTTTTTGCTGACATTCTATTTCTGTTCTCCCTTCATGTTTTAGCCAATATTTGACAACATCAAACAGAGCCTTTTGCTCCCATCTGTATCATGGCCATTGTTATGTAAAATTGTCTGTACAAAAGATATTTTACTTTTTACCCTCAAAAAAATGTACTTTAACATTTTTATTTTTCTTTTGAATTCTACTCTTTAAAAAAAAAATCAGACACCAGATAAAATACTTGAACAATTACCTCTCCTACTGTGTCTTTGAAGCCCTAGTTATTATCTGAATATATTTTCCTTGTAAATCTACCTTCTACTTGCCAATGGATCTAATGAATAGAACATCAAAGTACATTTTATCATTCCCAAGGTGGTTGGTGTTTGGATTCATATAGTTTTGCACGTGTAAATTTTTGTGTGATATTTTATGCCAGAACTAATATAAATACAACCCTTTTTCAGAAATAAAACTTTTTTTCTAGAATTTTATGGCCTATGAGCTGCTAGATATTTTGAAATTGCCACACAAACTTGAAATTATCTTGCGGTACTAAAAAGAAATTCACCTTCCTGTTTATATGATGTATCTACTATCTGCAGATCAATTTATGTTTAATAGATTTCATTGTTTTAATTGTATTAACCCAGAGAACCAGGTTGGACTGTGCCCTTATGCATCAGTAAAATGTTTTGGAGGCCACAAGGATATAATCAGTTGCTTTGTCATTTTTAAAATATGAAATAATAAAAGTTTTGCAGGTTTGGTCCTCAAATACCCAACTCATCATGGCATTGTGTCACCAAACACTTACTTTAAGGAATTCTTATTGACTGCAAAAATTGAGATTATATTAGAAATAATGTCCAGTTACCTTGATGAGAATTCATCATAGCTATGATTTCTTGGAGCACTAAATCTTGATTTGAAATGGAAAGATATAAATATTTTTCTTCTTAAACATTAGTTGTGGGCTGCCCTTTATGTTCCTTGGGCCTCTTGTTCAACTATGAGCTACAAAATATATAAAACTTTGTCTTTTCTGTCTGTTCAGTGCTTTAGAACTAAACTATTATGCACAACCATAAAAATGCAATGGCAAGCTGTGTCATAGGAGGCACAACAATTCTCAGTGTTGCTTCAATTTGCACCTTATGGCTAGGCTAGAAGTTAAAATAAAGCTAAAGTAAGACTGTAATGCAAAAAGTCAGTTGGATATTCACTTTTATTTAACACCAGGAAGATGCTCTCTTCTAAATTAAAATTTTGTTTCTAAACAGTAAACTTTGCAGACCAGTTCAAAAGGGAGGTAAATGCAATCTATGGTATGATTAATTACAAGATGCCTAAGCAGTTTTAAGTGGCTTTCCACCTTTGTGAAGGTTATTCTATCTTAAAACTGATTTGTGTTGACTCTAATGAAAGACCTACCAGAAGTCAATGTAATATAATGCAAAAAGTATATCCCAAAATCAAGGGGTTTGGTTAATGACCCTTCTTAAATATGACCACTTTTTCTTGACAGAAATATTCAGAATATAAACTGTGAAAAAGCAGAATTTATATTTGTAGGCAGAAAAAATTCAGAAGACATAAATTTAGCATTTAAACAGATATGCTTCCAAAAGTGCACAGTTCCTGAGAATCTAACAGAGAGGGATGCTGTGGAGAGATTTAAGGAACTGTTGGGCTTTATTTCTATGAATCTCCTGGGAAATTGTCAGTTGTGGCTCCAACTACCAATATAAGTCGTTGTCTTGACACGTTTCAAGTTTTTGGAGATCCCTCATATTGATAAATTGCACATCCAAAGATTTAACTGTATTCTGTTCTCCAGATCTCCTCTCACTTCTGGCTCACAGCACCTGCTTTATATTCTACCTTTGATATTTCTGATATTTCTGCATATCTGATGACATGCAAGTCATTTAAGCTGAAATCTGACTCTGCCAGTTGAAGAAAATCTCAGCTAAATGTGACCCTATCAAGTGATGATTCAATGTCCTCACACAGATTACAACCACTATAAGGTTTGAGTAAATTGTTCACTAAATGAACCATTTTAAATGAAACATTTTACTTTTGCTATTACTTTAATGCATCTTTTTATACCTAGCCAGAGTTTTATATTACTAATTGCTTGACTCAACACTGCCAACTGTATTATTATACACTGGAAGCGTATAGCTTTCCTTAATTCTTTCCAATTATTTATAATAAATGATCTGTGATAAAGATCCCTAAAAGGCAAAATCCCTAAAAGGCAAATTTCAATGAAAATTTTAAGACAGTAATTTGGGTAATTCTGAAATGAATCTCTGGAGGTGTTTTTCTGCCTAAGATATCTCCTAAAACCACCATCAAGTCAGCCTGGACAGAAATTTTGCCTCAAGAAAACGTAGATGAATAGGGTTTGGAACATAAGATTAACATTTAGTATATATTCACGTTAATGTAACACCTAATTAAAATTCCAGTAGGTCCAGCATGAGCTACAGTATCATAAAAGACAGGACAGAAAAGAGCAGCTGTCTGAACTGAAAGGAAAAAGTATCTCTGGGTAAAATAACTCTGCTGGTCAGTAACACACAGAACTTGATGTAAAATTCTCTTTATGCTGAGGAGCTGCACAGTTGGCACAGCTTTATTCTCACTTTATCATAAATATGTTGGACATAATGAAGCAGCTCAGTGTGGACTGCCATTGCTTACCTAATTTCTAAAGAAAAGCTCAGATGTCACAGTAGATAACAGGTAAATTATGCACATATTTTCAATTTTTTCTGACTTAGCTCTCTGACAGTGAATTTCCCTATGAACATGCCACTACTTTCCTCCCAGAGATTTTTCTTTTTGGGAGAAACTGCATTCTGATCACACATCTGGCATTATTTCTCAGATATGTTCATGTAGCATTTATGACTCTGCTTATTTATTAAAATATTTCCATAGTGTGTGCTAAACCAGTATTGTTCCGAATTTGTGTTTTACACCACAATCCAAAAAAAAAAATAGGACATTTTTAGTAAGACCTCAGAAATATATGGGGTTTCAGGTATAATATGAATATATTCCATCACCTCTGTAGAAAAAAACTGTGCATATCTAACAGAATTCTATGGTTTCACATTGTCTAAGGCTCAAAAAAATGCTAGAAGCAGTCCTTTCCATTTTGTTCACTCAAATAATATTGTTATCATTCCAAAAACTCTTTAAGATAAATTCTAAAGCAAATACCTTGTTCATTCATCATTTAAACATTGAAAAGTATATTTTAAAACTTTTTTTTAAGTGACTGCTCTATTCTCAAATTCACCATCAGTATCTACAAAATGCAAAGCTCCTTGAATTGCCACATAAGATTTTCTAACATATTTTGGCCATACAGAGATGAACATAGGTAATATTTTTTTTTAGTTTCTTATGGCTAAAAATATTTACAGAGAGAAAAAGAAATTATCCTTGGATTCTTAGATGCTCCTGCCAGAACTCACAAGTCTAAAAACATCTGAAAATTCAAAATTATGGATTGGAAGAGTGCAAGCTAAATTGTTTTCAAGACTGAAAAGTAATTATTTAAAACAAACAAAAACCAAAACACAAACCTCCGAAAAGCTAAACCCTAAAGCTCTGTTTCACATTTGTTAAAATCTCTTAAAGATAGCTTTATTTTATATCATTTCTTCTTCCTTATGAAGTTGTTTGAAAAATTACATGCATATTTATGTATAATTATATGTATAAGTAGGAAAATTTCTCCCTCCTGATAGAAGCAGGGAGACAATTCCATGCAGTACAAAAATTTATATATGGGATTACACTAAATATGATTTTAAAATGCTTAAATGTTTAGCAGTTAAATGCAAAATGTTTAGCAGCTTAAATGTTTAAAATGTTTAGCAGTTTTGATTGCGTATTTTCTATGGAATGCAAATATTTTATGTATACCTTGAAATAATTTTTACAAAACAGCCTGTCTTAACAGGAGTTTATTATTTAAAAAATTGTCTTTCACAGCACATCCCTATGGCTAAAATTCTAAAATGCTCACTGCTGAGATTTTTTTCACAACAAATTAAACAGGGCACTGGAAAAAGTGATGGAATGTTCCTGCAGAAGGAGGATGGGACAACTGGAATATTGGAATAGGAGCATTTTGGGAAGAGTTGCAGTGGGGTGATTAGAGAAGGAACAAAAGGCAGAGGAAGTGACCTGAGGAGGTTATTGGAGAAAAAAACTCCATAAAATTGGAGTAAAAACTCCATAAAGTTGGAGAAAAAGAGGAGCCAGTGTGGGCCAGGCAGGATGGCTGCTGGCAATGCAGCTGAGTGCAGGATTGGGCTGCAAGGAGCCAGGGAAGAAGGAAATTATGGAAGCAGGGACACAAGGACCCCATACCTTCATTTTCGTGCTGTTTAGTTACATACAACCCTTATCTGAAGGATGTTGCTCTAGTCTTCCTTCATGGTTTTGGCATATTTCCTTTTCCAATCTATACCCAACTATATGATACTGGTATATTTTCTCTAAGAAATACATATTCTGATAATGATGAAAAGAAAAATTGATAAAAAACTTAAAGAGTGAGACCTTAGTAAGAGGCTACATTTTAAGTTTTATTTCAGTAGTTTTAGCTCATAGAAGTCCATCTCAGCATCTTCTTTTTAAATAGAGTTATGTTTTGTTGTCAGGGTTGCTGTGTAGTTTAAGGCATAAAATATCTCAAAAACCTTTCCTGTCTGTACTGAAAATTCTTGTAAATGAGTGAAATTTTAGGGGATGTACTAACAATGTGATCACAGTGGCTTTGTGTAATTGCACTTTATTATCGTTAACGCACAGGTGGGTCAGTTGAGCTCACTGGTGCTGTCTTCCCCTGATGAAACACTTGAAATTCCTGTTACTGAGACCTTGTTCAATCAATCTGTAGCACTGAGGGGACCTGCAGTGTCAAGTTGTTCAGGGCATTTTTTAGACAAGAATTCTGCTAGAGTGTCCAGTGTCAGAGCACAAAAATCATACATCAAATCTTAAAATCCCTTACTATCTCAAAAGGTGATAAATTTAACTTTGTGGAAGGATAATTACCTCCTTGGCTTACAGACATTTTCCAGATTCTTACTGTATTCTTCCAGCAAAAGTTGAGGGAGTGGGTCCCTCTTCAAGGGATTATTTCTCACAGAAAATCAGCAGCAGGTATCCAGTACATCAGTTCTATCAATGGAAGCAAGCTGCTCTGTGCCTAAATTCAATATTCACTATTTCTAAATGAAGATGAGTCATATGTCTTTGATGTGCCCTCAGAAGTTCCTACATTCTTTTAAATAAATATAAAATAAACAAAAAAGCATCTGAATTTACAAAATATCTTCTATTTACAAGATTTCGGCTTTCCAGCTGTCAGTAACTAATCTGGCAGATCATTAAAAATCCATGTAGAGGCAAGATTTATTCCATACCTGGGGAAGCAAGCCTTCTTTGGCTCCCTGAACTCCCAGCCAGTGCTAGGACAAAAGTGATTTCTCTTTTTGGTTCCTAACAGCATTTCAAGAGCTGGAAATGAAAATTGCTGATGGGGGCCTTGCACTGTTGTTACAGTAGCAGAGTTTTTCATGTCTTTCAGAAACAACTTCTACCCTTTTTCCAGTTCCTTGTGTCTTGATCCTATTTACATTTTTTTGACTAAACTGCCATTGTATGATTTTTTAATGATCCAAATTCCATTCCCAATGTTACCAAAACCAAGGCTACTGAAAAGGAAACTCTTTTCCATTTTTTAAATTTCTGGTGATCTCATTCTTAATCACTTTAGAGAATGTGGTTAAAATTTGATGGTGGAGTAGCACTTGAGATTCCTCTGTGCCTCTTAACAACTCTATAAAATTTGAAATAGTCTAGATTTAATTCTTAATAGGATTAAACAAGAAAATGACCTCTTTTGCAATGTAGCTTTTTTTTTACTTTTAACAAGAAGAAATGGTTAAAAAGTTGGCTGATGCAAATGCCGAGGTAGCAATAAATGGTGAAACAGGAGAGAGAAATGCAAAGGAAAGATGAGATTAAGTCAAGAAAACTAACAGGAAGGAGAAGCTGGTACAGTAGTTGGTTGGCTGAGGACAAACAAATTAAAATATTAAAATTAAATAGTAGTATTAAAAATAAAAATATCAATATTAATAGAAGATTATTACATTAAATATTAATATATTTAATGGTGAAGATCCAAAAGCAAAAGGTAGCTAGGACTTGAGATCCTGGCAGGTAGAGTATAAAGGGCAAAAATAATTTAATTTGGGAGAATGACTTTTAGGATTGCAACATGGGTAGTGAACATTTATATTGGGATTTATTTGCATGATGATGTCTTTTGTGATTCAAGAAAATCTGAGCTTTCTTTACATTTGTTCAGTACCAAGGAGAAAAAACCAAGAATCTAGAGGAAAAGGTATTGACAGAATAATGACAAAAAATGAGACTGTTAAAATTAATAGGAAATTTCCTAGAAAATTTGTTTCATTCTATTTTCAACAATAAATTACTGCAAACTCTCCAAATAAAAAAAATCCTCTCGGTAAAGTATTTGTACAGAATTATTTTAATTAATTCTTATTAGAATACCCTTAGGCTTAGCGGTTATTATAGAAATCTGGAAGTTTACACTGGATATATTTGTTCTGGAATATGCTTAACTAAATTTGAAGAAGGGCAGATTTTTCAACACCTTCTGGATAAATATTGAGATACATAGAATGTATATCAGAAAGGGCATTCCGTAGCATTCTTTTTCATACTGGAAACTTAGGCTAAATCTTTTCATTTTCTTTTCATTTTTTTTTACAATTTAGCGATTCATCACAGGATGTGGATATGATGAATACACCAAATGTGCAATATGTTCAGTTCATCTGAGGGAAATTTTACTTTTTCAGCATGAAACTGAAGTTAATTTACAGTTCTGAGAATTTTTAGAAGTAAATTACTCTACAAAATCATATGTTGCTACACTAAAACATAAAGCCTTGAAAACATGAAGCAATGCAAGAAAAGCCAGGGTTAGTGTGAAAAATCTTTTCCTACATTGCACAGAAATGATTAAAAAGTAATTAAATTAACAACAGCAACTCTCAGAGCATTCCCAGTTTTTACTGCATGGTAGATAGATGCAGGGAGGAACTCACCAGTGCTGGATATCTCTGTGCTCCCTCATCATCACTCTGAATTCAGACAGCTCTTCTGTCTCCCTCACAATGATCTTTCATGTCAAAACCTAAATTTTAACTAACCTTCCATATGTTAATGATGAGGAATTGCTTCAAAAGGTGCGGTAATTCTTTGATGGCAGGACAGAAACAGGTGCAGCTCTGAGATCTTGGTGAGGAGGGTTTTATTTACTGTGTGTGAGGAACTCCAAGAGGAGCAGAAAGTCCTTTGCCCCTGAGACTTTGCCTCCTCTGATGATTCCAGTGGGTGAATGGCAGGGGGTGGAACTTGAGAAGACCTAGAACAAAGGCTGGGCAGAGCTAAAGAATGAAGTAGGGATTTATTAAAAGGCCTCAATGGATCCACCCTGGGCAGCACAAGAGCCCAGCCAGGGCTACACCCAAGATGAACCAAAATGGTCACAAAATACAGGACCAGTCACAGGGTCTCTCACTTTTATAAGTTCTGCTCCATTTGCATCTTGGAGTTCATTGTCCATTTACAGCTTTAGATTATGGAGCCCCATCCTGCTTGTTTTTCTCTCTTCAGTTCATGTTGTTTATCCTCTTGGGCCTGAGATTTGGATCATTTGTCCTTGATCCCCAGCTAGAGAAGGAATTGTTTTGTTTCCCTGTGATGGTGTTCACAGAGGTCTTTGGATGAGGGAAGAGACGAGAATGTTGACTCCATATTTCAGAAGGCTTGATTTATTATTTAATATATATATTACATTAAAACTATACTAAAAGAGTAGAAGAAAAAGTTCTCATCAGAAGGCTGGCTAAGAATAGAAAAGAATGATAACAAAGGTGTGTGGCTTGGACAGAGAGAGAGCCAGCTATGCCGCGATTAATTTCAAGCATCCACATGAGACCAAGCACAGATGCACCTGTTGCATTCCACAGCAGCAGATAACTATTGTTTACATTTTGTTTCTGAGGCCTCTCAGCTTCTCAGAAGGAAAAAATCCTAAGGAAGGATTTTTAAGGAGAAGTCTGCGACATCTCCCTACTCTGTGCAGAGAGCTCACCATCCCCTAATATGAAGCTCAGAACTACTCACCAAAGCAGCACAAAATGTGAAAAACATAAAAACTAAAACCTGAGGCATCATTATGAGATGAGCTTTAAATTCTCTTCCAACCCAAAGCATCCTGTGATGCTCTGGCTCTGTGAAGTGACAGGAGATGTGTGTTTCCTACCTCAACAGCAAGATGTCTGACACAAGTGAATTACCAGTCACAGGTTTCCACTCAGCTCAATCCTTTATGAGCCAGGACAGCAGCCCTGGTGTCCCCAGACTGGCTGTGCAGACATCACAGGACACCATGAACACCTTGTGCAGGGACATCCCTGTGCATCTGAGCTGGGGCTGCCTCTGGGCAACACTGTTGATGCAGAACCAAAAACGCTGTTCAGTGCAGCATCTGGATTTGTGCCCAGCCCAGGTAACAGCCAAACAACTCTGGTCACCTCAGGGTAGTGCTTAAGCTGTCAAGATAATTATGCATTGTAAAAAGCATAGAATCATGGAAAGGTTTGAGCTGGAAAGGTTTGAGTTGGAAAGGAGCCTTAACATCATCTCTTTCAACACCCAATCAACAATTTAAAGAAATCAAGGCTTTTGGTAGTGCTCCAACAGCAGGTATGGAATTCGATATGGATTTGAGTTTGCAATTTATCCCTGAGGGCTCAAGAGACGAGAATTTCATCCATCTTGGCCAGCTTTTCAACCCCTGGCCGAAGAAGGGAATCCAGAATGCCTTTCCCCTTTTCACTCATACATTAGCATGTCCTTGTTCCCAGGGATTTTTACAGCAAGACCTTAATCTGTGAGGTCTTCTGCTCATTAGAGCTGTGTCTCACATGGACCTACAGAGCACTGTTCCTTTTTTCTCTTGCTTTAAAACCTGCAGCCTCAAAAGTTGGAGTTCATGGAATTCCTGCAAGGGCATCACACAGGAGCCTCACTGGGGGCTGGGGGAGTGAAAAGTCTCTTGATTATTTTTTTCCAAGTGATGGCAGAGAGGAACACAGGCCCTTTTCTTAAAGCAGAGACCTGGGGTGAGAAGAGAAATTTCAGTAAAATAGAAAAAAAGTTTCATCCCCGGATGAAAGAATGGGGATAAACTAAGGAAAAGTTCCATCACACAAACCAGGTTACCTTGTAGTTATTTCCTACCTTATTATTTTTTTTATTTTGACATGAAACTCTGCCTTGGAGTCCTGTTGCAATGTGTTCACACATAATGGGTGAAAGAAGAGCCCTTTTTGATAAGTTTCACAGCTCAGAACTTTCTCATCCAGAAGTTGAGGGTACTTTGTGTCCTGCAGGATGTTGGAGCAGATGTGTGTCACTTTGATGTGCCAAGCACCCACTTTCTAGATTTGTTTTGCATGTAAATAGAAAAGGGAATTTTTTTGAATGGAAAATTAAATAGATTTTTATCAGCAATGCTTCATAAATGGCTAATTAGGGATATTTTTTATAGTAGGATTAATTAACAATGCAAATCAAGAAATTAACCCAGCTGAAGCATGGATGACTGAACCAGTTGCAAAAACCTATATATTCAGTTTTCTTGACTAAATTTTCTTCCACTGGGTTTAAATCCAGTGGAATTATGGTGCTAATGCAAAAGCAGTGCACCACTTATATTCTGAAAATTAGACTTAAATGTGCAAAGGAGCCTTTTTTGGTATTCTGATATGAGATTTCACACACTCTATGCAATATTGTGCAACATGAGGTTATTTGAAGGACATCTACTTATTAATTTAAAAAAAGGAAAAATATCAAAATAAAATTCAGCAGTAAGAAAGTTAAAAATCTTTGAGGATAGAAACCCCATTCATTCAGTTTGAAAATAGATGTCACATGTTTATGGCCACAAGTTACCAAAATCCAGAAAGTGTGAAATTGGTTACTCTGTCATGTGAGTTCATGCTATGCTGAATTTCTGACTGTTCCATAGGTTCCTTCAGCCACAATAAGTCAGTACAGAAATACTGAAAGCCCAACTGTAGAAACTTCAATACAGAGAAAGTACCAGAAATTTATGATATTAAAGTTCATTTGATGTGAAGGATATTGTGAAAATATCAAGTGTTTTGTAATAGTATGTTTTGGTGTCATCATGCATGCATTATCTATTATTTCTGCAGAGAAATTTTCTTGTTCCTCTTCTGGAAGATGATTTTAAAAATTTTTTTTAATAGTCCCTTCCTCAAGCTTCAGACATTAATTAGAATATTTAATTTCGTATTTATCCCATTTATTTTACATCCATGATAATGGAGTCCAAGCAAGTCCACAAGTCTCTTGTGTTTGTCACCTCAAACAAACACCAAAAGACTTCAGGCACCTGAAAGGAGTTTCTTATTGAATTAGAAATGCCAAAAAACAAATTAAAGGGTTTTCCCCCCTTCAGTCCTTGAAGCAGAGTCCCTGCTGTGCTTTTTGTCCTCTCCTGTGAGGTTCACAGCAGCTGGACAAGTAATTCATCCCATTACCATCCCCTTCTCCTGCCAGTAGAAGAAGTGCTCATTAACTGGAAATGATAATAGCAGTTTGGGAGGACTCTCCACCATTTAAAAAAAAATCATTTTATTTATATTCTTTCAATCTTATTGCCAAGGAAAGAAACATGCCCAAAATGTGGTAAGATGGAGCACTTAAGCGACATTCAGAATTATTTAGAGGAATATCTATGAAATAACTGCACAGTTCATCAAGGAGATGAATATAAATAGTAGTTCCAGTGTTTTAAGTTGGCATAAAACTAACAAAAGGTGTCAAAAACAGCTGAGTTAAGAAAGATATAATGCAAACATCATTCTAAGTTTGAATTATAGTGGCTGTGGAATTCTTAAATTGTTCCTCTGTAAGCAAAACATTGAAGATGCTATAAATGAAAAAAAAAGAAAAATCTTCCATTATCAATAGAAAGTAACAGTTTCTAAAAACAACATCAAAGCTGAAACAAAAACCAAAAAATTGCTGTTTGAAATGGATGGGGATGGGAGATTTTCTTTTTTATAATTACAGCATTTTCAGTGTGTAAGTGTTAAACTCTCCTTGAACAAAACTTAACTTTTTATTTCATTCTGTTCTGGGAGAAGCTTTTTTTGAAAACATGTACCAGAAGCTGGAAGGAACCTCTTTATGCCTTTTTCATGGTTTCCAGTTCTTTAGAATAAATACAATCAAAAAATCATCATGGAATCATAGACTGCCCTGAATTGGAGCAGATATTAAAGATCATCTAGTTCCACCTACCTGGCACAGCCAGGGACACTTTTTGTGAATTAAAAGGAATTAAAAAATATGTGATAGCTTGAGGAAATGCTGATTTTTCACTGAACTGAATACAGGTTTTGCAGAATATGGACTTCTGTGCCATAAGGTTTTTTTTTACTTCCACATGGTGCTTGTGGAATAAAGATTCTTTATCATTTTGGCTAATTTTGAGAGTGTAAGCAATTATTCTGCTTTTCTGTTTGGCTTAAATTCTTAGCAGGAAGTGCAGGTGTAGATGCAAATTAACACACAGAATGTATATTTGATGACTGTGTAAATGAGATTTCAAAAGGCAAAGCCATTCTTAGACACGGTGAACAAATTGGAAAGTTATTTTAAATATTTCTTCCTTACTGCTTTATGAGTCATTTATGTCTTTATGCATCAATGCAGGATAAAAAATTCCAGTCCTATCCAACCAGATCTTGAACAATTCCAGGGATTCTGACTCTTTGAATTTGGTACAAAATTACCTGTGCCTTTCTCTTCTAAGAGCCACCAGTAAATTTTGGTGCTGTACTGCTGAATTCATGAAATGGCTTCAGAGAAACATTTGTATTTTCCCTGCTTTAAAGTAGTGAGAAAGGAAATACGAGAAGCAAGTCTAACATCAGCAAAAATAATAATATATTTTTATCTATAAGGAACCTCACTGCTGAAGCATGTAAAAATAGAACACAGGTGTATCTGTAGCATTAAAGAATAAGAGTTTTATCAGAATGGGGTGTTAGGATGGCCTAAATTCCATGGCACTTGGATAAAGCATTAAAAAGCATCAATAGGAAGATGAGGCCTCCCACAACTGCAGATGTAAAAGTCTCTACCCCTCAGACCTTACAGAATTAAATTACACGGACAATTTTAAGCCCAGTAAGATATGTATGTTGATGCATTCAGAATAGGCCAGGGAATTTAGATATTTCTCATCCATTTTGGCTGCTAAATACACATCTGCTACACAAATTTCATTGAAAATCTCAGTTCTTTTTCAAAGATGTGATAATATCTATTTAATGCTGTTGAAAAACTAAAACTAATTCAATAGCTTAAAGAGATTATAAAGAAGAAACATAAAAAAGAGCAGTCTAAGACTGTGACTTTGAAAACAATTCTATTGTAGGTGATAATTTGATCTTTTCATGCCAATATTTAAAATACTTTATCTATCTTTTAAAAGTTTTTAATTAAATGGCATATGTTGCTTTTTGATAATTGCAGCACTTTTTGCTTGTTATGAAAGAAATATTTTAAAAATTGAAGCATTTATCTGATTTGCAGTTTATTACTTTTTAAAAATTGAATATTTCTGTTAATTTTATTGTATTTCATAGAGTCATAGTAATTTTTGGGTTGGAAGAAATCTTAAAGCCCATTCCATCCTAGACTCTGGGAATTAGGAGTCTGCTGTCTGATTGCAGCTCCAACTCTCATACAAACAGAAAACATCTGCATGCTCATGGTCGTGGCAGTCTGTCTCTATACAATTTTTTCTGATTTCATAACATGCTTGTCACTAAATCTTAGATTCCCAAATTCTAAGCTAAAGGGCCAAATAAATTTAAATTACAGTTCTGTAAATAAGAAGACATGGCAAGTGCAGCATTTTAGGGAGTAATGGAAAGGAGACTCCACTGCTACCTGAAATGTTACACATGCACTTTGCTCTTTTTGCCTTGCTAGGGTGAGAAATATAGAGAATGTGTGATTTTGACGCACATTCTCTACATTTAATTTGACATTTCATGTCCATATTTCCATCTGACAGAGGTATTTACCCATTTCAGAATAGAAACATGTACAGGCAAAACTCTTCTTTCCCTTGGTGATTGAGTAATTTGAGTTAATAGTGAAATTCCTTTTCTTCTCCTACTACTAGAAGAATACTTCTGTTTTTCTCCTTCAGCTCATAAATGTTCCTCCAAGGAGGGAATCCTCAGATCTCCTCCTTATAAGCAGCAACCAAACCAGTGTTGTGCATCTGCTCTCTCCTCCTCTGGCTCCAAGATCCTTGATTTTGCAAATTTGCATCCCTGAGGATTTCAAAGCCACGTAGATGTAGCACTTGGGGATGTGGGTTAGTGGTGGCCTTGGCAGGGCTGGGACAATGGCTGGATTTGATGGTATAGAGGTCTTTGCCATCCTAAATGGTTCTGTGATTCTATTGAATATCTGGTTAAATTGCACAAGTCTTTCTCTAATTTTTCCTTCATTACTTTATTAAGGACAAAATCACCCACTCTGAAATCCATTCCATATTTTTTTCCTATTCATCATGTCTTCACTGTATATTTTATATCTATTTCATGCAAGGAAATTCAAGTTGATGAGGTTAGAGTGCACAAAGGTTTTTTTCATTCCTGACACCAAGTTTGAAATCAGTTCTGACTTCAACAGATTAATTAAAAGAAAAGGAAAAAAAAAAAAAGGCAGTGAAACAAAAGCCTTTGTCACCAGGACAAGGTCACCAAGCAATCAATTCTCTGCTGCATATTTGACCAACTTCAACTTTTGCTCATCTAAATTTCTCTCACTTTTCATTGTAAGGGCAGACTTTCAGATTAGCAGTCAGTAAGAAATCATCTCTGAAAAATAAGTGCTTGCAGTAACATACCAACCCTGATTAAGGACCTAGGATTTTTCTAGTTTGAAAATACTTCTCAGCCCCTTGATTACACCCCAGGTTAAGAGCTAAGCATAGCCAGTCCCTAAATAAGAGAAAAGAGTGGAGAGACCATAATTCTATCCAATTTAAAGAGGAAGAGGAAGAGAAAACCGCTTTATTTCCATAATCCATAATTTCCCTATTTGGGGGTTTTTATTGAAATATCTTGTAAAAAATGCTGATGTGACAGTGCAGGGACTCAGGCCTTGTCAGCATCATTTAGCTTGCTTTCACTTTTGTCCAGTGGTCAATTAAGAATTGTCTGACTCACTTTGGCTGTCTCAACAGCAGATGGTGGTAAGAGTCTGACAAACCTGCTCAATCCTGTGAAACCAACAACAGACTCTGATGTCAAATGCTGCTGGGGGAGGCATGTATGCAAGAAATTTAGCTTTCAACAGAGGGAAAGGCACAGCTAGGGAATACCCAGCACACACCTGGGTCTGAGCAACTTGGAAAGCAGCATGGTAGAGAAATCTCTGAGTTGGATATCATAAAATTTCAGTGTGTCAAATAAAGCCAAGAGCAGGCCAGGCTGCTCTAGAAGAACATTCCTTCCTCAGTTTCCCACTGGTGAGAGCACACCTGCAGTGCTGTGTCCAGTTCTGTCTCCCCAGCACCACAGAGCTTCTGGAGAGAGCTGATCCTGATCCCTTCACCCAGGAATTTTCTTCTAGGAAGCTGAGAAACCTCAGAGAAAAGGAAAAAACTAATTATCTGATTTGCTTCTCCTGTGTTTTGCTCCTTTGGAATGTGTTTGGAGATTGTTTACCCACAGGTGATTGTTTCATTGGTTTCTGCTGTGAGTTATTTTGACTTATTGGCCAATTAGGGCCAAGCTGTGTCGAGACTCTGGAAGGAGTAATGAGTTCTCATTATTATCTTTTTAGCATTCAGTAAGTAGCCTTTCTGTATTCTTTAGTATAGCATAATAATATCATATCATATCATATCATACTATACAATACAATACAGCCTTCTGAGAATATGGAGTCAGATTTATCATTCCTCCCTGCCACGAGGGACTCAGCAAATACAATACCCAGCCATGGCCTCAGGAGGGATGGACAGTGACTTGTGCCTGTACAAAGTGGAGAGAGGGAGGGGAAGAAGTGTCTGCTGCAATGTGGAGCCTGGGAAAAGGAGCACACAGTTGTTTTCCCTCTTGTGTTTAAATATTTGTCTTCTTTGCTTCCCAACACCCAAATCAGTAATTGAATGTTTATGTTAATTGGCAATAAATGAACCTAAATTCCCCCAGTCAAGTGTGCTTTGCCTGGAATGGTGCTACAAATAACTTACAGAAAAGTGAAAAAAAAAACTCCACTATTTTTAGTTTAACTTATGGACAAGATGCCTGTGTTGAGGTGGCTTCTACTTGCAAGCTATATTTCTGTCAGGTCTCACAGGGAAAGGCAGGAAATCCAGGCAGTGAGTTTTACTTTGTGCTAAGATTGTTTTAGATGTACACTATATATAAATCAAGAAGAACAGTAGAAAAGCAGTGAGGAAAAAGGAGAAAAAAGAAAATGTTCTTGCAATCACAGAAATAGGCTGGACTGTGTCTTGTGGGAGATTAATTTGAAATAAATTACCTGATTTCCAGGTTGGAGGTTCATTAAGTATTTTAGGAAGAAATGAAACCAGCACAGAAGAGGTAGATTCAGAGATCTCACAGACAGAAGTTGTGTATAGCAGAAAAATGACATAGGCACTTACTGTCAATTACTTTTCTAGCTGTACAAAGTTATTTGTGTTTTAGCAACATTTATTTAATAATTTATTGCTACTAATGTGAGGCCACCCTTTTGTATGCATTCAGAGGCTGGACCTTTGGTTTGATAGTTAAAAGCCTTTATCCAAAACAAAGGCTTTTGTTTCTTCAAAACATAGTGATTTTTTTTTGAAAAGTACAGTTCTCAGCATTTGCTAGAAAACAAATAATGAATCTTTCATTTGTCTGCAAATTGTCTACACTCTGTCAGCTTTTTTTTCCTATTATTAAAAGACATGCTCTGATTTATCCCATCAGAGTAGGTCTTTCTGATTGATTATTTTTACCTAAGGGGTGATTCAAATGGAATATATATGTTTCGACTTGATAAAAATATATTTGATTTGATAAAACATTTTCAGGTTTGTGGAAGGGCTTTTAGTATTGTTTTGGTTGATGTTTTAAATGTTACACATGTCTCATGGTTCCACAGGCTTTAGATAGCTGGATATTTCTAAAAAGTTTTTATGTATGGTCCTGCCAGATTTCTAGAACAGGAAATTAGTAATATCTGTATTGTGATAGGCAGTAATGGCTTCCATCTGTTTCTGACATCAGAGAAAGTTTTGTCTTCTGCATGCTAAAAAGACACGCAGCTAAAACTTTAGCTTCCATCTGCTCTCACACCTAAACATAAGCTTGTCTTTACACAAACCCAAGAGTTTCAGAACAACACAGGGTAAACAATGAGTGCAATGATTACAAACAGTGGCACCGCATCCCCTTCTGGTGCTTGGGGGATATTTTCAGGTTATAGCTTGTGTCCTTGCTTCATGCACATCATTCTACACAATGCTGAGAAGCATCTCTGCAGTCATTGCTGCATATTAATCAAACCAAATGGCATCACTGGGACAGGAACATTTATGACTACACCTCATAAAGGCCAGCAGAGAGTTAAACAAGTGTCTGTCACTGGTTCAGTTGGGAAGGGCTAGGAACTGTTAATGGATTGCACAGAGGAAATTGCAGCAGTTAAGAACGCTGTTTAAAGAATGCAGTGCTGGAAAGCCTGGTTTTAAATCTCATTAAAATTGTAGCACAAACTGTCAGAACCAGAAAACTCAAAGCTGAGGTCATAACCCTGTTGTTAATGAAAGTTACTTCTGTAAAACCAAATGGCAGGAGTGTCACGACCTTAATGTGATGAATTCTGATTTAAGTGCATTTGAAGAAATATATATTAATCAAAAGACTGCATATGAGCAACATAATTCAGTTTAACAAATTATTGGAATGACAATACTTAGTGGAGTTTAGGGACTTCTATAATTTCTGAACCTGATGTGACCATTTTGATTTATTTTCATCACAATGTAAAGCACTGCACCAGAGTGGCACCAGCCATAAGAAAGAAGGAAGAAAATTTTACCAATTGCTACCCATTCATGAAATGCTAAAAGTAGAAAAAGGACATAAAGGATAAACTTTCTATACTTTCATTAAAATGCATTTATGCTTTTTGTGCTTTATTTTTTTACAAAGCAGTTGTTATTTATTTGCAAAGTAACCTATAATATTAGCAGTTGACAGTATGGTTAATGGCACATTTCAGCTGACTGCCAGATGACAGAATTATTCATGACTGAAAACTGCATTTGGAAGACTGTATTTGAGCAAGGGTACCAATACACAGCATGGAAACTGAACATATAATAGCTCTGTTGTAATTTGAAACAGACTTGGCAGAACACTTAAATCAATGTTTCTCTCAGATTTTTGTCCCTATTGCCTTCTCCTTGTCTTCCTACACACAGAGAAAAATTAAAAATATCTTGTACATTTGCATAGGTTTTTGATACTAGTTTACAATTATCATGAAAGCTTTCTAGATCTGCAGAAGGCACTGCAAATTTGTCATCCAAAAATAACATCCTGTCTTGGAAACTCTCTCAATTCTTTGTGTTCATGTTTATGATGGCTGCTGAGAATTCTGTGTGCAATATTGATGAAGATGTGCCAGGCAATTTATATATGCTGGAGGAAATCAAGAACAGCTGTCTCTCACTTTGTGCAGTCTGTCTGGAAAGGCAGCTCTGCTCAAGCTCTATTTTAATGTGAACTTAGAGAATCAGGGGACAAAGATAAGGTTTGAGTGATTAGAAAAATGTGATCACTCAGGTCTGGTGCTAAAGCTGGAATTTGGAGTGTGATTGAGAAACTCCACCTCTTCAGCAAAGACTTACGTATTTTTACAAACAAGATATGTTCTCCCCACCCCAAATAAAAACAGGAAGATAAAAGATTGATGGTAACATGGAAGTCATATTACTCTTCCTTTACAGGCACAAATTGTACCTAATTTTCTGGGAATCAAGAGGTTTTTACACACTTGACAGTAGGATATGCCCCAGTGTATGCTGGGCAGATCATGAGGTGGAAAGGTTCTTCTTCTGTGAAACTTTACTTTTATTTCTTTTTCATTTTCCTAAAGCACTTCCAACCTGTTCTCCTGCTGATATATCCCTTTTAATGATCTATTTTCTCTTTCCAAGTAACAGAAAGTGCTGACCTACAAAGCAGATAACTCCAAATTAATTTTTGTCCTTTGGTTAGAACTTATGTAAGTAGAATTGGAGAAACTTAGGTGTCTGCAAAGGAAGTGGGTAACATCTTTGAATCCTGCATGCCTTTGTCACTCTAAAGGCTTCATCAGGTTCCTGTGAGTCTGCCTTTGTCTACCTCTTTTGCTTAATAATTATCCCTAGGTTAATGTAGAAATTGCCAGAAATTTTAGGGGGGCAATCAATGAAAAAAATATGATTCATGTGTATGAGTCATATTTTAAACTTACAGGATAAATCGATGGAATAGGATGTATTTGATGCTGTATTTAAAAAAATTTACAGCAGCCATGCTGTATAATTGGCTCTAATCTTTCATTTCTTTAGCAAACTATCCTTTTGTGTTAGTAAGAATTCTTTCAAAGCTTTTCTTACTATTAGATACTCAATATGTTTTGTACATATAAAAGTGAAAAAGGCCAGTTTCAGCTTCGTTACAATGAAATTGAAATGCAAGAAGAGTTCCTGACATGAAGAAAGCACAGACAGACTTATAAAAATGAAAAATAATTTAATAATTTCTAAATGAAAACTTGATTCAGCACAGCTCTTCTAGGACTGGATTTTTTAAATGCTTTAAAAAGGGATTACCATCAGTAACTGATATCCAGCAGAAATTATCTGATACTCTCTACTGAAATTTGGACTTTGATAGAGTTTTATATTTTCTTGACATTTTTTCTTTTTTCCAGAAGAAAAGCTGCATGCAACACATAAAAAGGTGTCATGGTGTTTTTGTGGGATGACCACTGGCTCATATCTGGGAAAATTGTTATGGGTAAACTTTCGGTCTGCTGGAATACAGCTGTAGTGGTCTGTTAGTGCTAAACCTTCATTTTATTCTGTTAATGTGTCATAGTTTTACTCAGGGATCCTCAGATTGGCACCTGAGTTCTAAGAGCAAATAGATGATATTTTCTAAATTTTTCAGTTTTGGTTTCAGGGAGGTTTTTTAAGTTTGATTTTCTAATGGCAAATAGCTGCAGGAATTTGTGTCAGCACTGGAAACCGCCCCGGGCATCTGTGCCATCTCATTTATGGTTTAACTTTCAGAAACTCTGAGAATCTTTAAATCTCAAGGGATTTTCACATCCTTTCACATTTTTCAGTGTTCATTGGTGTTCCTTTTGAAACACTGAGAGGATTCAAACAACAGATGAGTCAGAAGGTACCAACCACGTGCATCACATGTTGCACATACTCACATGGAGTGGGCTCTCCGTGGTCAGCAGCACTACTCCCAGTGGGATGGAGGAGAGATTTGGAACAGCAGGGGTGAGAAAACCCATGAGCTGAGATAAAGATAGTTTAATAAGCAAATAAAAGAGGAGAAGGGGTGGAGGGGAGAACCCACACACAAGTTATGACAATGATGCAACCACTTGCACGTTCTAGAAGTCACTGAGCAATGGTTGCCTGCCCTAAATCTCCCTCTCTGTTTGTCTCCCACAGTTTCTTCCCTCCCACTTTCTTGTCCATCCCCAGCCTATTTGCTGCAGGGACGGAGTGGAAAAAAGAGACATCTTTCATGTTTTCAAAGTTCTGCTCAGCAATGCTCAAACTGGTGTGTTATCAGCACTGCTTTAGTCACAAACCCAAAAAGGGCACTGTGTACCACTAGGATTAAAGGTATTTACACCTCAGATAGAGTCATCACATTAAAAGAAAGCAGACATCAATTTTGACTGAATACCTTGCAGACTTATGTAATCCTAAATGATTTTTCAAACTATGGGGCCAAGTCCTTCAAGTTTGACTTAGAGCAAGTCTTAAGATCAGAGCATGATTAATGTTTCTGAAATACTGGAGAGAAAAGAAGACAAGGGGTCTAATTGTTATTACAGATCACAGAATAAGAGAATCACTGGTGGGAATCAAAGTTGGAAAAGACCTCCAAGATCATCAAGTCCAAACTCTGATGTTTATAGCTACATGCGAGTCTTGGGGATGATTGAAATCTCCTACAACCCAACAATGATTCCAAATAGAAGCACAGTTGGACTCTATCTAGGATTCAGTTCTGGGTGAAGATTTGAGTAATTTCAGAAGTATTTTTATGTAAAACATTTTTTCAGAAAGTCCATGAGAAGCAAACCCAACATATCACTGTATAAGATTGTTTTTACTTACTTTCAGCAGCAGTTGCTTCAGAAATGCAAGCGGATTAGCACTTGGAGACAGGATCCAAAAAATTGATTTCAGACTGCACCAGAAATCTGACAGGTGGAATACAGTTGTCAGAACTGACATTTAGCTCATGCCACTCATTTGACTGGTTTTTTCTGAGCTGAAACAACAGGATTCCAGTAAAAAAACAATCAGTACTTCAGGGGACAGTTTATTAAGAAATCACAGAGTTATTTCTCCACATGCTGGGATACCAGCTGACATTACCATGCCAAATGACCACCTCTTGTTGAGGGCTGGAACTGACCTTTGAACATGTGCCTGTCAATGTTTTGCCCACAATAAACATAAATTAAGAATTACTCTTTTTCCTCCTAAATATTTTCATGGTAGTCAAACCAGGAAACCAGTCCCACAACTAATTTTTTATTGGTTGCAATACTTTAGCATGGGATTTTTAAAAGTCTGGCCACTGTTCACAAGTAGGAGTTGCAAAATGAATTTCCACCACAGATTTGAATTATTAAGGCAATGTCTCTACAACCTCAGCTTCTTTTCATGACCCACAATGTTAACACACCTTTTGTGGTTCAAGTCGTCCTACACAAAAACTAACTGAAGCTTGTCAAGACATTGACTCTCCTCATTAGTGTGGCTACTACCATTAAATATTTTAACAATAAAAAAATTATCTTGACTACCTCTGCTAAATTGCTACATTAAAATTTTTTAAGTCATAGATATATTTTGTATTCAAAGGGATATTTTATATATATTTTATATTCAACCCAAACACAGTAAGGGTTTACCCATTGCTTTGCAAAGGCCATGTGCACCAAACCCAAGAGTCTGTCTGCAGAATTATGTAGGACTGATCTAGATATCCAAACAGTTAAAAAATGGCTGTATTTTGAAGCAATGAGTAGCAAAATAATTATTATTTTTCCAGTGATTAGTGCCTTTTTAAGAAGCAGCTGTGTATAGAGACTTAGCTACTAAAATCTTTATCAGAAGAAATGTAGAACATAAATCCAGCCTACACAGAACTGTGTGGTAATTGCAGGCTTGCTGACCTTTCATGTGGAGATCTTTACATTGGTTTTGACTCACTACATCTGCTAGCATGGAAAATTTGGAGCAACTGCTTCAGAAAGTGCAAAGTTGTCTTGAGGGTTTGTTTTTGCCACAACCTGACTGCAAAAAAAAAAAATTGCTCTGAGATTTGAATGTTTTGAATGCTGGCCAGACTCATTCTTGTTTTGTTTTCTTGGCAAAACTGCTGTTCTTTTCAGAAGACATAACACATTGTCACTTGTGAAATTTGCCTGAGGGGCATGACAGGGCTCTGTGTGAGAGCTCTGCTCTCTCTGACTGCTGCTACTCAGCAAATTGCAATTATTAACTGGCATTAGTAACAACAGGATAAAAATTTTGTCATAATACAGAGATTCTTAGGTTTTTTAAGGACCAGAATGCTAATAATCTGGTTGGCAATACACACAGAACTGAATCTGACATTTCTTCCCTGCCTTCATTACATCAGCTAGAAAGATTATGGCTCACTCTGGTGCATACTGCACTTGCAATGTAGAATGAAAAGTGGCACAAGTAGAAGGACCATAAAAGAAAAGGCTCCCAAGGAAAAGAACATTTTTTGCTGTGGCGAACTGACCTTGACTTGTAGGGGGACACAGTATGGATAAATGAAGGTTATGTAGAATGTAATCTTATTCCCCAACGAGTTGCAGCTGCACCAATTACTAAAGATTAGGAGCAGCCTGATCTTAACAGGCCACACCTGTAGCAAATTAGAACAGTGGCATAAAAGAGTGGATTGGTGGGACCTCGAGTCAGATGGCTGCTGCAAGGACCAGGAACAGTTAGGGCTTAGAGGAGATGCCTGTGAGAAACATCAAGGAGGTATGAAACTCTGGAGCTACAGAATCCTTGCACCATAATGATAAGAGAGCTTTGAATATATAAGACAACATTGACATGCTGCTGTTCCCACCCAGCTGCTCTCCCATGACCTCTCCTTAGCAGGACAGGCAGGCAAAGAAAGCCAAAAAATATCTTCTGGGTCAAAATAAATACAAGGAGATCACTAACCAATTATGATCATGGTCAAAACAGATTTGGGAAAATTTAACCAAATTTAACTAAAACCCTGGCTCTGATACCTGCATTCTTCTCTTATTTTGGTGTTGTCTTTTAAATGTTTTTTTCCTTTTTTTCTCCATTCCTGGCCGCAGTTCTTGCAGGAGGAAGCAACTGGGAGTGGCTGCCACTGTCTGTGTCCTTGCCAAGGCTGTCCCTGGCATTTCTGCCCAAATCTCTCCCCCCCACACACCTTCCCTGCTGTCAAAGCCTTGCCACCTACAACTGGCACTTTTGCTTTCTTGATCTCTTGTAAATATTGCAAGGATAAAATTAACATTCTCAGTAAAGCAAAGTCTTCTCATTTGTTCCCACGTTTTATTTGCTGATACACATTTTAACCTTTTAATAATTTTCTTGCAAAAACCCCCCAAATTATGGAAATAGAAGCTCCTAGACCTTTTCAAAGGATTCTAAGAAAAGGAGCATGTCTGGCAAAATGACTCAAAAGACTCAGATTCCCAGGTGTAGTGTAAACTTTTGAAAATGTTTACAGATACTGACAGTTATCCAATCTTGGATAAGTGTCTAATCCTTCTGTGGAACAGCTTGTCCTAGTTTTCATTATTTCTGGCATAGGAGGGTAAATTGCATGCAAGATTCATCATTTCCTCCTGCTGTCTAAAATCACTTTCTTTGAAAAATAATCTATGGAAATTACTTTCCACTCACAGCCACTCTTAAACCTATTCAGGTTGAAAGCAGTCCAGTAAAACAGCAGCTGGAAAAGGGATAAATGGGGTTTTTTGTCCTTTACAAAGGTAAATGCCTTTCCCAATGCAGTTACCTGGACCACCAAAAGTGCCATTCCAGTGGCAATACCAGCCAGAAGTGATGCCAGAAGGTGGGAAAATGAGGGAGAAGAAAGAAATTCTGTCTCTCTGACGCTGGACCTTTATGAACTGAGTGCAGATTGAATTCTCTCTGCTGTCCTAGGGCTGGATAAATGAGTAATTTAAGGCCAGCAGGAGGAAAGTTCTGTTACATGTCAGCAGATGGAATATGGCTGAGCCGTGTCTGATATACTGGAGACAGGGTTCTGGTTTATGGTTTCAAACATTTTCATGTCTAGACCTTGCCTGTTTTTGAAAGAGCCCTCACCTGTTAGCAAGCATCTATTCTTGCCTGGAAATTGACTATTTCCAATTTGGAATGGGTCATTGCCATGTCCTTCCTAGAAGTCCTTCAAGCCATCTCTTTGTCCTCTGTTTCCTTGCCTCTTGGAATAAAGGGATGTCTCTGACTTCATTCACCTGTATTTTACACAATGTTTACAATGCACAGAGTTTGTTGCATTTCAGTAAGCATTTACACAGCCTTTCTGTCTCTGTGCACCTTCCCTTCACACCCTCCATATGGGCAGCAGGGAAACAGAGAGGATAGAAAATGTCTTGGTCTTCCCTGGTCCACACTTCTGAACTGAGCCAGGGTGCCAGCAGGGAAGCAGAGAAATGCCACTTCATTATATTCCTCTTGCTTGGATTCCTCCAAAAAGCTCTGTTGCAAGGAATAGTAGCTGCTTAATTAAATTATTCAAGGATAATACTGTGAAATGTGCTCCAAGGTCCCAAAGCCATCTGTCCCCTGGTCTTCCCAGCTACTGAGGTTGTTATTGTACTGAAATAATTTCTAGATGCTGTTGAGCATCCTTCAAAAATTAGGTTTTTCATTTGTGGATGCCTACGTGTCTCAGTGACTGTTCTGACAAGCTGTGCAATAAAAAGATGTCAATTAGCATGAAACACAGACCTCAAATTTATTGCTTTTTAGTGGTCATCCATGCATCTGATGGCTTGAGATTTTTATCTGCCCTTTTATGTAAATCACTGTCCCTTGCAGCCCACAGTTCAAGTAATTATTTTCCTGTTTATTAGGTTATTGCCTGAAATGTGATATGTTTTCAATTTCAGAAATGACATATTTTCTGGTTCTGTGTTATAGCTTTTCAGCTGAATGCTCTCAATGATGCCAGTAAATAAAACTGATTTTCCCACAATTTATCCTATAAAGGATTGGAAGAATAAAAGCTGCAAAATGGCCAGTGTTCTTGCAGAAGAATTAATCTCCTTTTCCTTTGCTTATGGCAAACAATCAATCTGAATATTTTTTGCCAACTGACTGTATTCAGCAGGTATAAAAATAATTTATTTTGATGGCTTTTGGTTCTTAACTCACAGAAATGCATGTGGTGAGTGCTTACTGTAATTACTATTAGTTACCAAACACACCAATTCACAATAGTAATAGAGGTGCAGTTCTTGTGTATGGTTGAACTACAGTGTCTGTTTTACACCACCCTAAAGCCAGGAATCAGTATCTAAAAGATAAATGTGCCATCAGCAGTGCTGGCTCAAAAAGGAGTTTGAAACTCTTTGCTCACATGCTATTTACAGAAAAGAGTATGTGGACTGTTGAAATGTTTTAGTACTCCTGCATTTTTCCATGTTATTTTTGGGAAATGCAGGGATTTATATTTTTGGCAAAATTTTTTGTTGATGATTTTCTGTTTGAGTTTTGAGACTGCATAGACTATAATTTCTTGTGGTTTGCTTTCTTTTAAACTGATTTTAAAAATATTAAGTGTAAATTGTCATTAACTAACATTCTATCTCCATTTATGCAATTCTGTAGATATCTCTGGGAATAGGATTAGTATGAATTAGATTCATTGAGGAGTCCAGGGCTCAGCTGCTTTAAACAAGATTCTCTTTTGTGTTCTTGCTTGAAGAGACATCTTTTAACACTAAAGTATCACAGTGCTCCATGATAAATAAGGAGTTTTTACATTGAATTTCCTTCAATTTTTCCTGGTACAGGTTCAGAGGTGTGGGTGAATTGCAGTGAGCCCTATTGCCAAGTTATTGTGGCACTGACAGTGAATTTGGAGTTCACATTACATCAGAGAACTTTGGATAAGATAGGGATGAACTTAAGTTTTGGATTTGTTTGTTTTGTATTGTCTTAGCTTTGTTTGACTTTTTTGCATTGGATGGTTTTTCTGGGTTTTTTTTTTTCTCTTATTTATGGTGTACTCTAGTTATTTAGTGTAAAATAATCTGGTTTTGTATCACTAGATGGAGAAATAGTCTCTCTGAATTGCGAAGTCAATATTTTTACAACATAAAGTCAGTGAACCAGTCTCAAATAGGTAGTGGTTAAATATGTGATTGAGATAAAGGAATAGCTCAGGGATAAAATAAAAATTAAAATGTCTTAGCTTGGCATGTAGTACAGAATTGTTGTAGAAAGTGAAGCCTTCAACAATTTGAGACATTTTGATTGTGTTTACAAAAGAAAACCAAATAGATAACGCACACCTCAAGAATTTCTCTATTCTCTAAAATATACTTTTTAAGAGTGGTCAAAGTAGAAAGAGATATGACAACAAATATTATCTAAAAACTCATGTTGAATTATATAGTGTCATTTTCTAGTAATCCACACTTACATTGCTAAGTACCGCTTCTTGAGAAGCAATAAATATTACAGGTCTTCAAATGTACACATATAGAATAAAGACTAAATTTTTTTTTTCATTCTTTTTCTATAAAATAAATTACAGGCAATGTTTCTATCAATATCAGAAATTATATCAATTTTAGGGGATGTCAGAAGCAGCTAAAATTGAAGAAAATGGAAAATTGTTTTAAGGCAGTTTCATTACCAGCAAATCTCACGATGATGAAATTATTTGCAATCCAGGGTGAATATAAACTGATATTGCTGGCATATGGAGTACAAGCAGCATGATTATCTTTAGCCAGGGTTTTCAGTCTTTGGTCATGATTTTCATACAAATTTCTCCCAAATAATCTGAATTTTTAGTATTTGGAATATGTTCCTAGAGCGAGTTCCTAAACTCTTGAAAAGAGCCTGCAGGTTAGTTTTAAGGAAAAAAATATTATTTTTATGGCATAAAAAAATAAATCAAATCTTTCATAGAAATAAAATATATCATTCCATCTAAGTACTTGATCCAGATCAATTTTTAAGATGAATGTAAAAAGTCTAGATTTAAATGCTATTGATAGATATTTAGGGCTGAAGGAGACTTAAGTACTTTTTCTTCCTCTTAAGCGGGACTTAATCCTGTTGTATTTACACAATTTGTTATTGTAAGTTCCACTGGCTGAGCTAATGTAAGCTCACTGTGTGTATCACTGGAGACTGACGACCACCATGGTTAGAACAGTTCTTTAATTTAATATTTTCTGGTGGCAACTCCCCCAAGGTGGAGTGCAGGGCTTGGGGAACCACATCAGCCCCTCCATGGAAACTTCATCCCTCAGGGAGGCTTGGAGGGAGCCAGAGACTGCAGAGGCACAGCCAGGCTGTGGAATAAACGTTTAGCTTCCAAAACCATGAAGCTGTAACATTTTTAACACCATCCCATCAGCTGAATGAAGACAGTTTGGTCACCCAGCAGAAATCTGGTTGGATTTAATGAGCAGGGTCCATTTCAAACACCTGTTAAGCATAAAATGTGGTCATTTTGAGACAACATCAAGTCCTCAATTTCCTCCCTTTATTTTGTTGCTTAGCTACCATGGTTTTGTGTGCACTAAAAATATCATATTGGGTGATGGACGAATCTGAGGAATAGCTGTAACAAATTACAAAATTCACTGCAAATGATGGCAAAATTACAAAATGTGGCCACAGTAGGTAGAGAATTGAAAATAGTCATAAAAGATGGAAATTGTTTATTCGCAGTTATTTCTGAATCCAGGGTTATATTTCCATACCTGGTAGTCTGGTTAAAGAAACAGATCATGATTATCTATCCAATTAATATGATAGCAACACTTCATCTGTGGTTTGCCTGCACCTGCAATTAATATTGGAGTCAAGTTGCTGTGTTCATTCATCACTTAGTTTACAGTGTCTTTCACCTGATATAGTCAAGGGAAAATGTTTACCTGGGAAATTCCATGCTATATTTTATACTGGCTATCATTGCAATCAATATAATTGATCTATTAAAATAGAATTTAAATGGCACATCTGCCAGGGATGGGGCAGCCACAACTTTTCTGGGCAGAGATCTTGATGGCTTCTTGAAATGTTATGCTGTCTCTCAGGTTAGGAAGACAGAATTGTAAATTTATGGGTGTTTTGGCCAATTCTTGCTTGTAACAATGGAATTTTTACTGTAATTAAAATTTCTCTGTAATTCATAGGAAAGTTCTACTCATGATTTCATAACCTATTTTATTCTCTTCCTTTATTATGTCCCATATTGAAGAAGTACTTTTCAGAACATAATTATCATCTTCATTCTGAAGCCCTCAGTATTAACTGAACAGGTTTTGAGATTATTTTATGCCTTTTTGATGGATGTTGAAACCCTGGACTTCCTTTTTCCATGTGAGAGAGAGTGATCATTAATACCCAAACACAGGAATTAACATTTCCATATTAAACAGTGTTCTCAAACAGGGGATGCCCAACAGCTGCATTTGTCAGACCTTGTCACTGCTTTGCACAGCACCAGTTGGACTTTTATATCTGTTATTTCAATTTTTTTAATATTCCCTCTGTCTTAAGCATAATCAGTTACTTCAGGCTTCCATACTTCTTGCAAAGTCAACTTTCTGACTCAAAAGAAAAGTCAATAAACCAAGATCATATACTGGAAAGTTTTGAAGCACATAAAGGTTCATTGAAATGTTGAAGAATATTTAGAAAACTCTATCAATGTGGGAATTTGGGGCTCCTCTTATCATGGAAACCCTGTAAACTTGTAAACCTGTTTTGTACTGTAAAATCTGTCTTTGATTGCAAGCAAAATAATAGCAGACATTTTTTCTTTGCTCAGTCTACAGCATTTGAACCTGCTATTTTCCAACCACTAACTGACTTTGCTAAAAAATTAAATTATTAAAGACAGAAAATCTTGTGAGGCTTTTGATGTCTCCTTTTTGTCATTGCTGTCCATATTCATGAAGCAATCTGAATATTTATTCTCATTCGTGGGTACATCCTTTTTATTTTTATCCTGGTGACTGATCTCAAAAAGCCAAGCATGTGAGATGATAACATGAAAACCAGAATTAAATATTTGTGTTTCACTCTGTGAAGATAAAGACCTTAATCCATTTCCTTGCCAGAATTGAAATGAGAGGATTTGCCCTTGTGTGACCAAGTAATATCCTCATTGACTCCAGGTAACAAATGTTCAGTGTAATCTTGCTTTTCTAGCAAGTCAGGAGATGTAAAAAATGTTAATGCCACGCAAGATTAGGCATGAAGTTTCCAAAACAGCCCAGAATTGATGGCTATGTGCAGCATCTGGATCAGAATTCCTTCGAATGCTCTGTAGAGAGGAGGGATATGCTGGGAATTCCCCAGAGAGCTGCTTTGGGATTTGCTTTGGATGCCTTTAATTCCAGTTCCTTTTCCCAGTTACTCTTCTGGGGGGAAACAGAGAAGGGCATTGAGGTTTTTGACTTAGAGGAGATAATAAGAAACTAAGACTACCTGAACATTTAGTAAAGCTTGAGAAAGTATATTTCTTCCTCTAGTAACACAGTCAGGAATACAAAGTAAGTAACAATTTCTACTCTCAGAATAGTCAAAGGGAGATATCAGTGCAGGGGTTTACTCATCATCTCCTTCACCACAGTTTTCTGGTCAAATATTAGTTATGTCCCATGTAGTGTCCCATTATTTAAGCAGGTTTATTTGTCAGATGTTTTCTTGGGAAGCAGTCACTCTAGGGTTTCTCCCTTTTCCACCTTTTTTTTAAAAAAAGAAACAGGACATTTATTTATTTTGGAAGAAATAACAATTAGCTCACTGTTTTTATAAACATACTTGGTTTGTATTTTGTCTTTATTACAAAAATACCATCTATCATAGGGTTTCTTAATCATGCTTTTCACTGAATTTTGTATAAATCTTGAATTGTAGCACAAAAAAAGCTCTCCTTTAGCCTTGTTGATTCCTTGCATGGCTCCCTAAAAATGTTTTTTAATTTTCAATGAGCTATCAAAGCACATAAAGTTATATTTTCTGACTCTCATATTTCTGGTTAGTTGCTAAGTCAAAGTAACTAAATAAAACCACTGAAATTTTGGTAGAGGACATGACATTTGGGGGAAAAAGGCATGAAAGCAGCAGTGTATGGGTGTAAAATAAGTCTGCTGAAAAGCTACATAGGATAAGTTGAAAGAAAGCAACATGCTGAAGTGGCCATTGAATACATTGATTTAAGTTTAGTAGGATCCCCTTCCTGTAACTCCCGTGATGCCATGCCTGCCCTCATGATATTAAATACTTATGAAAAGATTACTAATACTTATAAAAATACTAAAGAGGGTCTGAAAACAATTTTTCCCAAGATTTGTTTGACATGTGAAGCAAGAGAAAAGGAAGTGAAGGAGTTTGTATAAGTGATGAGCTGAAAGCTGCAGTGCGGGTGCTTAGGCAAGGCAGATCAGTGTATTTAACTAAAAGGAGAAGTGAGGAGAAGGCAAAGAAATCATAGGATTATTAAGGCTCAAAAACAACTCCAAGGTCATAAAGTCCAGTGTTACAGGCCTGTAATTAATTTATCCTTCTGACAAAAATTAGTCCAGACTCAATGGTCTTTTTCCTGCTACATTTTTTGTTGTGGAACTGTTGATTTTTCCTTCTGTAAAAGGCAGGATAGTGTCATGACTTGCCTCCTTCCCTCTCCAGAAACAGCACAGGAAGGGGAAATTTCAAAATTGATATTTTCAGAAGTCAGCAATTCTCTGTTTTAAAATGAATTTTTTAATTATGATAATTATTGTAATGACAACAATCATCATCCAAAATAAATGGATCTTATAACACACCTCCGCCTCCTGTGAATACAAGTGTTCCTTATTCCCAGGTGCAGTACCAGAGGTTTCGAATGTGATATTGCCAGATTTTGAACTGAATCCAGCCACCATTGTGCCACAGATCTCCTTTTATTCCCACACCAGTAGCAGAGTTTTTCTCATCCAACATTGTTGTTGATTCCTTCAGCTCCCAGGAATCTGCTATTTAACTTATGTAAATTCTGTATAATAAGACCTACACCACCCTAATCCTCATCTCAGGCAGTGCCAAGCGTGTCCTTCAATGCCTGTGAAGATCATAAAACTTCTTCTAATATATAAATTTTATTAAATACACATAAATACACATTTTATAAAATACATTAAAAATACACAAAAATCCCATACTTTCACTCATTTTTGTAAAAGCCCTGGAGTTCTTCAAACATACAATTTTCTGACTTTGCTGCAACATATTAAATGCATGAAAAAGAAATACTCTGAAGCAGAGAAAGAAATAAAAATTAATAGTTTTGGTTACCATTAAAATCAAGTTAAAGAAATTTCCTAATAGGTCACCAACCAAGCTGTCAAAAACCTGGTTCATCATGAAGCAGTCAGTAAGAAGTAGCTAAGTGCTGCCCAGAGGGTATGTATTATTCCAACATTTATTCTATTTATTCTAAAGGCTAAAATAGGCTTTAAATTGTACATAAGGTGTGTCTTTAATTTAAACATGAAACACTTGCAGTTAATGTAAACCTGAAATATTAACCTTGGCGCTTACAATAGGACAATCAAAGTAAAGTATGTGCAATGAGTACATCCACAAAAAAGCTGCAAAAGGCATAATTAGCAATTGGAATAACAATTTTTTTAAACCAAAATAAGAATTTAGTTAATGGAATCCATATCAAAAGAGTCATTACCATTTTCCAGCTGCGTTTCACAAGGGAAAAAGTGAGTAATTTACTCTAGCTCTTCAAAATGGCTGTGAAAGTCTCATTAGAGGAGACCTGACTACATAAAAATCTTTGAACTTGGAACACAGTTTGTCAAGGTGACAGTCCTAAGTGGAGATTTTAAAAGCCTCCTTGAGCAAATGATGTCTGATTCTCATTCATTTCTCTTAAGTGCTATTGTCCTTTGCATGTGTGCCTTATACAGGGTCTTTTTTTGCAAGGAAATGTTCATTTTTTCCTTGATTGCAATCTAAAGCAGAGTAATCAGAAAAGATGAGTATCAATGTGAGCCCAAAAAAAAATCTTTTGAAGAATTTAAAAATGGAGAGACAAAGCTGCCTGTGGAAATGTTTTAAAATTGGTGTCACAGGGAACAAGGGTCAGGGTGAGACAGACACCTTGAAATGAGATTGCAACTATTTTTTACAGTCACAAGTCAATTCCTGCGCATATTCATGTCATCAACCTGTGTTTTTATGGGTAATTCTCCGCCCATTTTGCAAGCCAGATATAAATAAAGTTGACCTTGTGCCTCTCTAAATGAAAACACTGCACTAGATTGGAAAATACTATTTAGGATTCTCAATAATCATTCCTGCACAAATTCCCTTGGGTTTTTTCCTTTTTTCTTCTCTTACCCTCTAAATGAGGCTTTTTTCCTTTTCCATTTTGTTTCATCTTTGGTATATCTTTTAGAAAATACAGAAATGGAAAGAAGTATATTAGATTTCCTAAATTAAATTATTTAGTTGATAATTTCTACAGTGTGAACATCCTGAAACTTTCAAATCCAGGTTTGGACTCTTGAATAATCCGTTTTAATCTCTCTCACTCTGTGATTTTGTTACAGAATTTTTCATCAAACAGGGTAATATGAACATGGGTTTGAAAAAATTTCCATTATTCTTTTTATAATCAAATATTTCAGATTTAAAAATAAAAGGGAAAGAAAGCAGAGAATAAACACTTCAAATCGTCGAAAGAATGTAAAAGGAAGAAAAGGTAACCAAAATAGCTTTGAATATTACTTCCAATGTTATATTGCCATTAGGGCTTTTTTCCATCATTAAAGAACCAGGCAGAATACATAAGGAGAAAAGAAACAGCAATGATATCAATATTTGGCTGCCATTTCCTTTGGTGCAGAATTTCACCCTTTTCCTTCAATGAAAACATGGTATGGGTGTCTTGGTACTGTATTTGTCATTTCCAGTACTACACAAACTTCAGATCTCCTTTTCACCAATATTACATTGTGTGTAATAAAAATGCTACAGTTTGTGAAATATGTCAGAATTTGGGCTTACATGAGGATGTTGAAGGTTCTAATATAACCTAGATTATACAACTTTTTTTTTTTTTATTAGTTTAGTTTGGTAAGTAAGATGACATTTGAAGCCTTGTTTTATGCCCATGCTGTCTTTGACACTGATTTTAAACAGATTTTATAAATCAGGTCTATTAGAAAATGTGGATTTCTTAAGAAAGAGGGAATTTAAATTTTTTTTTTCTTGTGTCCTTCCTCCATTTAAAGAGATGGAGTGGGAAGACAAGCCAGATATGCATTTTTATCAGTTTCAAAATTATTTGTGACAGCATAAATGGATGTTTTCCCTTTTGCTACAATGTTCAGTCCACTACATCAATGGCACTTGCAAATAAAGAATCAAGTAAAATTACATTTTGAACCCAAAATGTTGGGAGGGAAGAAATTCTTGTGGTATGAATTTCCATGTTCATTTTTCAGTGTTTTTCATGTTGAGGTTTGACGAGACACTGGCAACTCAAGATGTTCAGAAGTTTAGAGTGTTCCCTTTCTCAAGCCCCTCTCAGAGCATGGATATCTTGTAGTAGGGTCAGAAGGAAGGAACAAAGTGCAGATAAAGCCCTGAACCTTAAAACCTAACAATTCTTAAATGAAGACAGGTGAATATGCATTGGAGCTGTATTCATTGCATGAAACTGACTGTGGCCCCTTCAGTCATAAATTTTGTGTCATGCCCAGTTTAAGATGTTTGCAAATGCAATATGAAGGCCAGAATTGCAAATACTGGAAATGAAGGCAGAGCTGTTGATATTTATAAAATATATGTAATTTAAAAAATTATTTTTAAGGTGGTATACTTCATTAAAATAAACCAATGAAGTCATTACACTCTTGCCTCCACTGACTAAGTAGGAAGTGAGCTGGGTGGAAAGTCAGTCTTTACAAAATTAAATCTATTTGTGTGAGTTCACATTTGGAAGTGGGAATTAAAAACCCTATAAGACATTTTATGACTGTCTTGAAAGACTAAGAGAAAAATATTATAGCAATGATGATCTTCATGTTTTTATTATCTTCTAAATGAAAGTGGCTTTTTAGTGAACCTAACAAACATCTGGAATGAAGTAAAATTTTTGCATATTCAGGATTCAAGAAATACCTGAGGACTCTTTTAAATAGATATTAGATGTTGTTTTCACTATTATTATGAGGGCAAAATAATAATTTAATTATACAGAACAGAGCTTGTCCTTTATATAAGGCACTTGGAAGTACTCTGTGCTGAGGAAAATAATGATTAAATCATGATCTCACTGATAATATTAAAAACTACTTTTGAAAATCCTGTGTAGTTTGAATTTGCTCCTGGAAGTAACAGTTTGCAGAGAAATGTTTCAGGTCCCTGTGAAGAGGTTCCAAATTCTATATCAGCATTTTCTATACTATGTACAGCCTTGCAAATGTCATCAAGAAAGGACAATTCACCTTCATGGAATTATTCCAAAACAAAAAACACCAAATATAAGAAAGGTGTTTGTAACTTTTGTATTAGTTCTGTGTCTTTGCTGGAAGAAACAAGAAATCCTGTCATTATTCAAGAATCAGCCTGAGATTTGTTGCATAAGAAAATCCTGGCTTGAAGACACAGAATTCAACAAATAGAGTACAAGTGAAAGAGAAACCCTTGAAAATAAAATGCCTCTAGCGTGGATTTGCAAAACTCTAAAGAAAATTTGCATTATTACACCTTTTTTCCCCCTCCTACTTCCTGCAGAGGGATCTCCCAGAACAATCCCACCTCTCTGAGCTCATCCCTTTAATTTTCAAAGTTCTGTTCCAAGCTGCTGTTCCAAGATGAATCACTCAGAAAAGGAATTTCACAACAGCTGATGCCTGCTGCCTGCAACAAATGACACACTGCTCATCATCCCAGGATGTGAACGAAGTTTTGATGGAAGTTACTCAGCGAATACTGGCTCAGGGACTGTTCTGCACTTTATTAATTTGTGCATAATTTATTCTAATGGGAGAAGTTTGATTTTGTTGGAGATGTATTGTTTCAATTGGTCCCCCTTACCATAAAGTTCACACTTTTCCATGAAGTTTCAGCCCATTTAGGCTCAGGGAATTGCTGCTGGGAAATTGCCCTGAAAGCTTTATCTGAAGCCATGAGAACCTGAGTAATTAATTGTTTTATTGTGAAAGTCATGCCTAATGTGTGGATTCTTGTCCTAAGATACATTGCTGAAGAACATTCTGTGTTTAGTCACCTGCCTGACAAGTATTGTATTTAACAGGAAAAAGTCATTCTGACTGTGATTGATGGTGCAGCTCTCCCTCTGCAGTGACGGACAAAATAAGCTGAGTCAAAGCAGATCTGGCCACAGCACAGCACTTCTCACTTGGCTGGTGCTTCCTCATTTCTCTTCATTTGGGTAAGAAGGCTTTGCTTTCAACACACTTATTCCCTATCTACCAACCTCTGCTCTCATTCCTTTCTTCTTTTTTACTTTGAAATTACTTTAGATATATTAGTCTATACTGGCTGACATTAAAGAAAAACAGGGTTTAATAATTTAACTATTTTAAAAACTGTTATGTGCCCTTCAGTTCAAGCACAAAGCTTTAAAAATAAGAGCCCCTGGTGGGGACTGAGTAGTGTCATTTACCCTTCAGCTTCCCTTTCTCTGTGTATTGTGACATTTTGTTTCAAGCTCTGTTTTTCCTGTGCTGATTTCTCTGGCATTTGGGCACCTGTCAAACCATCACAGAGAGACCACAGGCATGTTGAGGGAGCACAACATTTGTGCTCTGTAGTTTAAATGTATTTGACAATGTGACTTTTAGACCAAAGGGGCACAGACACACACTTGGGAGCTCACCTTCTGCCTAGAAGGCTTGCGGGGTACACCTGCATGGCCATCACTGCCTGGTAAGGAATTCCACAGCTGATTTTCACCTGTCAGTCTGGCAGGGAAAAGGATGAGCTTACAAGGAATTCAGCAATGCAATCCATTCAGTCACAAGGAGTATAAAGAAAAGATATTAGGTAGGGCACCTGCTGGTAGAAAAGGGAAAGTTTGCATTTAAAATTATTATATTTCACAGCTTGGTCTGCAGTTTATCTGACATTTACATGCAAGCACAATATATAGAAGATTCTGAATTTATATCAATATAATCACATGCCCAGCTCATTCCTTCATTTTGGTGGGAGTTTGAGACAAGCCAACTACCAAATTTAGAGGCTTAAAAAGTATCACATCTATTTTCGTACCATTCCTATAGATGCCAACATATCAGAGAACAGGCAACTTCACCCTGCTTTCTTATCCATGGCACCCCTAAATGTCTGCTTTTGCTGGAACCCGGAGCATTGCTCTAGATGAAGAGGTGCATTTGAGAAATAGGAAAGAGTGCCTAAAAAATGAATGTTGTTTATTTTCTGGGAACAGCTGCCACTTTGGTTTTGTCCCTGTTGGCCAGGTGACATCTTTTGGTGGCGAATAATCTCTTTATGGGTAAACCATTCATTCTTTTATACAATTTTTCATTAATGTCATTGTGTTTATTATAATTTTTTCAGTAAATTGTGAGTCCAACTCAATCTCTCCTGGTATTTTTCCTCCACTATCAAAATGGGGCAGTTTGAGCCCACTTAATTTTCCTGCTGAGTTTTTAAAAACCCAGCACACTTATAAATTATCTTGTTTGTGTTTCCCTCTGGTGCAAGTATTGGCTGACAGTATTATCCTGAAGCTTTTGGCTTTAGGGAAAATTTTGCTTTGCAGACAAAAAGAGTTGAGCATGAGCAAACCACTGTATTTTTATCTTCTTAAGCTGGAAAAGTTTAATAAAGAAAGAGTAAGTAGAATTTGCCTAAGCCTGCTTTCTTTTGCATTTTTCTAATTGCAGCAGGGTCTTCAGAGCTTAATAATATCATCCCACTATGAAAACTTTGGATAATGTGGGATCAAAAATAATAAAACCACACATGAGCATTTGTGAGCGAGTTTCTGTGCCATTTAAATATTAATGAAGAACTTTGCATCCTTGACTATTTGTGGTCATCAAAGACATTGTGTTGGATAGGTTGTCTCCCAGTGATTCAGAAGTACCAGAGTTATGTATATTCAGAGTTATGTATATTTCACTGTTTTTCCAGGGCTTCTGGTATTTTAAAAGACATTCCCACATTAATTTATTCTGGTCTACAAAGGACACTATGGAGCACTTGACTTAAATTTTTCTGTCTTTTAAAAATCCTACTTGGCAAAAAGGTGAAGGAACAATATTGCTAAGGAATATTCATGTTCAATATATATAGAAATAATTAAATTGTATGTTTCCTTTTTGGTGAGAAATGATTGCTATTATGGGATTTGGAAACATCCCACAATATGGGATGGTACACTCATTGTCTTTGTTGAGAAATTCCCCTTTCTAAAGGGAAAAGGAACAAGTGTCCAGGCCCCTTTTCAGTTGAAAAAGTAACATAACACACAGAATTCCTGCACATTTCCATTCCTAGATGTGAAGGCAATTACAAAAAAAAAAAAAAATCTAAATAAACAGGATTTCAGAAGTAAAATGTGAATTCTAGGAAATGACATTCAGGTGCTGAACAGTGTGCTGGCAATGCAGTGAGGCTGACCGTCAATACTCACCATGATCATGGGTAAAGGTTCACTTTTCTCTTTGCTCCTTGGGCACAGCATGCACTGGAGGGTTTCAGTTTATTCTCCCTGCTGACCTGTCCCTTGAGTGAGCAAGGTTTTAATTCTGCCTTGGAAACAGACCCAAGGTACCATCTGTAAATTCTCTCATGTATTAAAGGCTTTTAAAAAGTTGAGCTGGAGAGAAGCTGTACACTAAGTCTCTCATTTTCCTCCTTTTTAAGAACACAATCTGGACTCTTCCCTCTTTTGGTGGTAAAACACATGGCAGATATACATCATGATCCCACATTTCTGCAAAATCATATGGAAAGGTTAGAAGGAACAGGCAGATGGGCAAAGAGAGAAGATAAAGAAATAGGAAATTTAAAAGGTTGAAAAAAATGGAAACATTTTTTCACACTGAAGTATTTAATCTGCTTAAGATAACATTACCTAATGCTGAAGAGTTAACGGTTCATTTAATTATGTCTGTTTTCTCTTCAGGATTTCTCAAACACCTACAGATTTATTCTAATGTTTTTCTGATACCATTATCCACTGTCTTCTATCTCACTGGGATACTTGGCTCTGTCTGTGTGTAAAGTTTTTCTGAATAATTAAACATTACCATAATCAAACATTTCCATCAATTAGAGCATTCACATCATGAAGAAGATGAGACAACTTTAGAAGACTGACTTCTTTGCTTTTAAATGCCAGAACACTGTGATATTTTCCTGGTTTGTAATGATCTCACTTGCATTTTTTACATTACCAGTTAGTATTGTAAGACCAGATAAAATAGGAATCAAGAACAAAAGAAAAATATCACCCTCAAAACATAAATGCTTACAAAGAGTGCTGGTATTTTCAACAAAAGAAATGAAACTCAGGTCTCTCTATATATAAAGGATGCAGAGAACTTTGAAGAATATAATGAATTTTCACAAATTATCCTGGAAGGTTACTGAAACTGCTTGATCAACTTCCATGCAAGAAGAGAATAAATAAGCAAGATTTCTTAATTTTGGAATACATCTCTGGACAACCAGGACTACTTTCCCTGGCAAAACATACATTTTAAAATAATTCATAGAGTTTTATAATAAACTAGTAAAAAAGCAACTAATAGAAGTAACTATGCAGAAAAATTTTGTAGAGGCAACAGTTATGATGTCCAAGAAAAGAAGCATAAATATACTTGTGCCTCATCTTCTTTTAAAATACCCAAGCCTGCTGGCAATTTTTGAACTGGAACTTCTGTCATTTGCAACAGCTGTTAAGTAAAGACAGAAAGATGGTGAGTGGGGTGAAGAGGAGGTATTTTTGGATCTCCACACAAATAGCTTGAATCAACAGTGGAGCTAGTTTGGAAATACTTGACACGAATCATAATTGTATACTTCAGTCTGTCAATAACCAGGAATAAGTTAACGAGCTCAACTTGCTCATTTGAACTAGAGAACCCTTCACTGAGCAGAACAACAGTCACCCTTCCCCTCACAACTTCTCAAATGAGAAAATGATTTCCCATTCCCAATGAATGGAAGAAATAGGAGAAAAACCTTTAATTGTTACTTGCTGTAATGAAAAGCAGCATATCTGGTGCTTGATTCACAGCATTTCCAAAGCTTTTAAGAAACTCACATGTTTTAGTGCTGCCTTTTGCAAAATGCAAAGGAAAAAAAAAAAAAAGATAATTCCAATGTTATTTTCAAGTTCCTAAACTCAGATGGATTATATTGCATTGTTCTAAGAGCATAGCATTTCAGGGCACTGCCAGATCCTGGAAAATTAGGCAAATGGCTGTGTTACTTTTGCTGTAGAGGATGTTATCTAAATCTGTTATCTATCTAGCATATTATCTAAATAAGATCTTAGTCAAGTAAACTTTAGGGTCCTATCTGCATATTTATGGACTACATCAACAAATCCGACAATTCCCTGTGATCATTATTATTGGAAGTATGAATATAGACTCATTCTCCACTGTTTGAAAAGTAATCCAAGAAATAAAATCTAGTTGCAGTTTAAAAGTTACCCTTGTACTGACATCCTTGTCAAAATGTACATTTGGCTCTTAATCATGTCCTAGAATAAATATCTGACTAAAACCTGTCAATCAATGTCTCCCTTGTTTAATTTAGTCACATCAACACCATTTGGGTAATTTATCATGTTCCAGTAATTTTATTTTTCCTCAATATCATTCTGTTTTCCATTAGTCTCTGCTCGTGTAGAACACACAGCAGAGCTGTAAACTAATTTACACACAGGAATAGATATGCCTGTAATTATGCTAGAGAAGGCAAACCACTGCCATGTCTGATTCTGTTTCCATATTAGCTGTAAAGAGAGAAAACACAGTGGAGAATATAGAGGTCTATAGTAGCAATGAAATGTAATTTAGGTGCTCATTTCCTTTGGGAAAGGAGTAACTTAAGAGTGTGGGCTCCACAGCCCTGTTAGTGCGAGAACAATCTCCCTTTTTGTGTTCTTTCCTTGCTCTTCTGCTACATCAATTCACCCAAAACCTGCCAGATACAGGGCCTAAAATATTTATATAAATCTCTCAAGCTGGGAAACACTCAGCTTGTCCTAATTAATTTTAAAATGTGCATTTGCTACTTTTGGAGAGAGATACTGAGAACTGTTTGTTTTCCTTTGAGCCCTATGAACACCAAGCTGCTTTATTAGGGATAGGGAGTAGCCGGGTCCCTCATGAACATCAGCTGGGCCTGGGGTGCTCAGCCCTTCTGCTCAGGAGCTATAATTATCCCAAAGAATCAGGGTTCATTCCCTGACACATATTCTTCATACATCACTATCTCATGCTGCTTTGTTTGTTCATACTCTGTGACTCTCCTCCATTTCTGTGTTTTCCACTGCAGTTGCTCTTTAGGACGTGTCATGCTGCTTTGTGTTAGTCTTTCTTGACACAGATGAAAACATTGGTTAGACTGTTGTCAAACTAATTTTTTTTTAGGAGCAATACCTATCCATAAAGCCTTTTTTTCCTAACGAAACCTCATCACCATAAGTGAGCCTCATGCTCTAATGCAAATATTAACTCCTAACACTGGATATAAAGAGAGCCTGAAAGAGTTAAGCAAATAAGATTTTCTCCCCCACCTTTTTATTTTATATGCTTGAACTATTAAATTTTTAACATTTTTTGAAACTCCTGGCTTACACTGGGTACATCCACTGCTAGTGGAAAATTTGCATTTCATTAACCATTTTGAACAGCCTCTTCTTGTAAGGGGATACACTATGGGTAAATGAAGGTGGTATAGAATGTAATCTTATCCCTCAACGAGTTGCAGCTG
Source organism: Melozone crissalis (assembly GCF_028551555.1). Taxonomy (NCBI): domain Eukaryota; kingdom Metazoa; phylum Chordata; class Aves; order Passeriformes; family Passerellidae; genus Melozone; species Melozone crissalis. Next base: position 7,213,052 of record NW_026535823.1, on the reverse strand, counting down.
AGCCAATTACTAAAGATTAGGAGCAGGCCTGATGTTAACAGGCCACACCTGTAGCCAATAAGAACTGTGGTATAAAAGAGTGGATTGGTGGGAAGTGGGGTCAGATGGCTGCTGTGAGGATGAGGAAGTGTTAGTGCCTAGAGGAGATGCCTACAAGAAACATCAAGAAGGTATGAAACTCTTGCAATATGGAACTTGCAATACAATGACAATAGAACTGTTGCACTATATGACAACATCTTCTGTGCCTTCATCTAAAACAGTCATCAGAAATTGCTGTGCACTTGCTCAAAGCTGTTTTAGATGCTAGAAAGCATGTACAAAAGGAAGGCAACAAATTATTTGAATAACTCTTTGGTAAATATAAACAGTGCGTCTGAGCTGAATAGCTTTGCCTTGCAGTGGTTGGTCAAATCTCAGCTTCAAAAAAACATTGCTATTTTGTCTTTTCAGAATATTGTAGAATAACGATTAAAAACAGCAATGATGCTCATTCAATGTATTGTGTGTTTCTTTGACTGAAATGCCTTACTTATTCTGTATCAAATTAATGCTTCCTATTTCTGTCTGAAATTGCTTAGTGCAAACAATGCGTAAGAACAACATATATGAATTTCATACAGCCGTCCAATATGTGGTTTGAATTTTGTTGTGAAGTCACTAAAATATCAGACAGCTTCCCTAAAGAGGTGCAGAATGAGCACTTCTTATGATGAAGTTGTATTAAATCAGTACCTTTGATTGTGGACTTCTGCAAAACCCTTCTGTAAGCTGGTGAGTGACATGAAAGCCCAATGGAAAATGGGGAAGTTGGCACTTCATGGCAAAAGTACTGACTGTGATGGTGGGTTGGCTTTAAATGTTCAGGAATTTTGGAAAATAAAGTCGGAGAAGGTGCTGAAAGCTTTCTGCTTTTGAAGAAGGAGCATGAAGCTGAAATGAGCACCAAAAGGGTTTAGAGTGGACAGAAGAAGCTTTCTGGCAATTAATTAATGAATAGATTGCTGCATCTTAAAGACACAGTGAGTTAATAGAAAAAAAAAAACTGTCAAAGGAAAACTGTTTTGTATGGACTAAGTTCGCAGGGAAAAAAAAAGCTGTTTATAAGCCCTCCTCATTGCTGTCCTTTCTTGCCTAATGCCTGTGAATTTCTCGTGTAAGATTCAAATTACTCAACTTGGTTTCCATAATTGAAAAAGAATTTTAGTCGCTTTTGAGGCAGAAGTTACAGAAAGTGTTCTGGGAAGATTCATCACAGTAATTTAGTTTAGATCCTATTACAATAATGGTGAAAATTACCAATATTTGTATTGTTACAGCTGGAATTGCAATCTAATTTCATCTGTGACCTAATTCATATGTTACAGATGGTATTTTATTCAAATGCAGAGTTTTCTGGGTGACCATAAGCAGTGTCAGTCATGGTTCAGTTTCAAATTTAAAAAATAATCAATTTTGTACTACCTACTTCACTATTTATATATGTAACCACCTTGGAGATGGGGCAGAGTGCCCATCATGTCTGTAAATGGCTGGTGATCCCTATAAAAATGCTGGGAAATCATGCTTTTGGAAATGGCAGTGGCAATGCAAATTGTAGATTTCAGGCCCTTCCAAGGAGTTCTGTAGAAGTTGAGATTCTCTACCTTGTTTTAGTTCCTGGTTGAAAGCATTTTTTGGTCACCTGGAGAATTATTTCTGTATTCTTGGCCAGGAAGGCTGGAGATTATCCTGTGCAATCTGTAACCTCATTAAATTCCTTTTTGGCAGAAGCATTATTCCCCAGAAACATTATCTTGCTGAGGATTATTGTTAGGATATTGTAGTGTTATCTGTATTGCCTCTTCCCTAACAACATAGCAAGAAGTAAATAATGCAGCAGCCCTCAGAGAGGCCATACAGCCCCTGACACATATTGAGAGAGAATTCAAAATAAATATCTGTAAATTATGTTTTTCCCAACTTAAAAACTTCAGTTATGAAGACAGAGTTGCTTTCAGAGTTTTTAATTGGTGACCTTGGTGTCCTGTGTTTGAGTATTTTGTGTGAATTATGCCTGCATGCTTTCCAGCATCAATATGAAAAGGGTGTTTTGCACAGACTGATGTTTCCTCCTGCTCCTTTCATTATTCAGCCAGTTACTTCACATCCCCATTCACTTCTGAATGCTGGGCATGAGGGAAAGAGAGTAATAGTTATTCCCCACCAGTATTTGGATCAATAGTTCATGTTTTTCAGAGTTATGGCAATTTGGTAATGTCTGCCACTTCCATATAATGTTCAATGTCCCTTACCAAGTTACATTATTTTTTTCCCTTTTACAATTTTTTTTTCCCACAGTGATAGGATTCTTTTTTTCATAATTTTCCCTGATTTTCTTTTCTTAACAGTGGAAGCAGACGGTATAGTGTTTAATTCTGTTTTATTATAGTTAAGTTATAAAGAGTGATCAAAGGTGTCTCATTTTCTGCCTTAGTAACCTAAGTGTTTCAAAGTGAATTCAGCTTTGCTCTTGCCGTCCAAGAAGCCCTGCTTAGTACTTCACTTTCCTGGAAACTAATTCAACTTGTTTTCTGATGCTACAGTTCTTCACTTAACAAATACCTCAGAGGGGAAAAGGTGATGACCGTGGTTGAATTTGATAAGGTATTGCTAACACAGAATAAAAGCTCGTGTGTTCTCTCTTCCTCCCATCAATGTGGAGATTTATTTGCAGGAGGGAAAAACTGTGTGCTCAGGTCTGCAATCCATGTGTCTCAGGTTGCTGTTGCTCTTCCCAGATACTGTGATATATTTTAGAATGTGGTTGTGGACTATTTCTGTGTTGAAGAAGAAATTTTGGATATAGCTGGTATGTCTGGGGTTGTAAATCTCCCCTACACGCCTGTTTTAAGTGCTCTTAAATAGAATTAACACCTAGTAGTTTCTCTTTGACTGAAATTACGCCTCCAACATCTTATCAACAGTGCCCAAGATTTCTGACAGAGGTTGTGTGAGTGTCCTCTTTGTGCAAATAATTCATATTCTGTATGCTAAAGTGTCTTTCAAGTTTCTACAAGTTGCTGTCTGCCATCTACACACTTTTGTTTGTGCTGCACTATTTTAAATCCACTGACCTGAATATCTGTAATCTCCACTCGGTTCTTGACTGGAGCCATATTTTAAAAAATGCCAGTTCTTAATCCTATTTTGCATACAAAAAAATTCCAAGACTTCTCAAAGATTGCTAAAGCAACAAAATTTTTTAAAAGCCCCCAGAGAAATTGGAAAATGAATATATGTACTCATTCATACATACTGAGCCACTGGCGACACCCTCATCAAGACTTAGCATCATTCAGAAATATTTAAAGTTGGAAAAAGCCTGGAAGGCCATTAAATTCAAGCATAAAGCTTTTTATGCCACCTGCATACAAAATCCTTGTTCAGTCTAAATTCAGGTAGGGAGTCAGGTGTCATCACCTGTCACAGATCAGGTGAGTGCTGTTTACAGCACCATTGCTGACACAGGGCCATGCTTGTTTTTCTACTTCCAACAGGAAATTCCACCCTAGAAACTAAATGATCTTGGAAAAAACTCTTGACTGTGCTTCAGGAAAAGACAGTGCCCAAAATCTCTTTAAGAAATAATATTATACCTTACTGTAAAATAGCAAGCATTTTCTGAACTTTAACTTGACTTTCCTGTATTAAGAACTTGTGGAACAAACTCTCATTTTGTACAGAGCAGGCAAATAAGTATTAGCTTATATATTTTCAAGTGATAACTATGAAAATGAGATTATTCTCCTGAGTGTTTAAGCAACTTCCCAAAAAAGTTGTGGTTCATTCTGGAAGTGTAAGTTTTGAGAGTTACAGGATATTCAGTTCTGCAGATGACATCTGGGAGAAGTGGCACATCCTGCACACAACACCTATATAAATAATTATCTACAAGTGACACTTCAGAAACAGAAAAAAACTGACAAAAAGAAATTTGTCTGGAACCTCCTCTTCCATGCTGTAATTCTTAGTTTGCGTAATGGCCTGATGTGCTAGCACAGAACCCTGTAAGAAACTTGAAGGAATGAAAAGCCCTTTAGAAACATTGGATTATTTATTCAGTGTAATTTTGGCTGGTGCTTCATATTTGAAGAACAGCTGGGAGGCAGAACACTCAAAATGCAGATAATTTCTGGAAATTTCCTATGCAGTGTATCATCTAACATGTTGCTTTTTCCTTACTTCATCTATTGTCCTTTAAGAAATACCATCTGACTGAACCTCTTGGCAAAATGTTTGAATTTAAATTTTCAATATTCAGTCATATTATAGACATGCATGCATTAAATTAGAATGTCTGTTGGAGAACCAATCATTCATCCATAATGGAAACTATTTCATTTCCTATGCTATTCATTCAATTATTTACATCCCAAGATAGGAGCTTGCTCGTAAAACTTGTCCATCTTTATTTTCCACTGCCCTAGAAGAAGTGAAATTCATGAGTTTAGGAGGTAGTGCAAGAATTATGATAAAAAAACTTCCTTAAATTTCAATGCAATCTTTTAACATGTCTAATCCTTAGATGAACTGAAGACAAGACATAACTCTTGCAGTTCAGTTTAAGGGCTTGACAGAGGCACTGCAGGAACTAGGAAATTTCAGGGAATTCATAGTTTTATCTTACAGAGTTTATTTATACAAGTTTGGAAACATCAAGGTGGGTCCAGGAAGGTATCAATGAAAGAGGAATTTGGTGAAATTAGCCCTTGCAGGAATGAAACAGAATCAAAATGTCTCAGGACACCTGGAGTTGCACAGCACAATGTCCAGGTGGCTTTTGAATATTTCTGAGGGGGAAGGCCCCAGCCCCACAAGGTCTCTGGAGGAACTGGGTCAGTGTTTACCTTCACAGTAAAACCAGATTTCTGTGTTCCTGATGTTTGACAGCACAATCTGTGTTTGTGTGTGCCCATTGCCTTTGTCCTTTCCCTGGACGTCACTGAAAAGAGCCTGGCTCCAGCTTTGCACCCTGTCCTTAAAAGTTCACATACCTTAAGTGGATGATCTCCAGGTTTCCCAGTCCCAGTTTGATTTTAGAAAGGATTTCTTTACAGCAAGAATGGTTAAATACAGTAACAGACTTCCTAGAGAGGTGGGCAGTGCCCCAAGGCAGCCGGTCTGGATGTACACCCAGGACTCCATCACCCCAAGAGCCAAATCTGCCAATTGTACCTGTTGAATTTCATAGTGTCGGGGGTTGCCCAGTATTCTAATTTATGACAATCACTCTGTAAGGCCTCTCTACCCTCGAGGGAATCAACTGTTTTTCTTAATTTAGTCAACAAAGTTAGTTTCACTTGATTCCCATGCCCAGGTTTGGTAAGAACATTGAAGAGAAATCAAGGTACTGTCATTTCAACCTCTATTGTTTTCTCCCATGACAAATAAAATATGAGAAGGAGTAGATGAAGATGAAAATTCACAAAGAATTTTGCCATTAATGTTCACTCTGGTGCACAGGAAACAAGGCTGAATCCCTGTCTCCAAATCCTTGGATAGTTACAGTTCTTGATCTCACAAAATTTAACTTTACCCTTTCCTCTCCATCTTTTCACTGCTTTTTCACCCAACTTTACTAAAAGTTTTAAAGTACTGGAGAGTGCCTTCTGCAAAACTGATGTTCAGTTGAGTTTAGTTGATGCTCAATTGGATTTAGTGCATCACATCTCATATAATTCCTGCTCCAGAGTGATAACTTCCCCTTTCTTCTTACTACTTAGGAGGAGAAATATTTAAATATAGTACAATTTCTGCATACACAATGAAGTCCTAACTGAAGAATATTTTTCACTGTGAGTGTTCTTGATTCTTTTGTTTCGTAAGGCTGGAGAGTAGTACATAAAATGTGTGAAATGTCAGGAAAACCCTGCAGATATGAGTTTATTTTTAATCTGGATGGTGGCCGTTTCATTGTTTATGCTTTTCAGACAAAGGCTTTACTGCTCAGGAAAACATTTCACATTTTCAAGACTTCTCTTCCATTTGCAATTTTGTTATCTTCAATTTTATTAGGCTGGTATTCAAATAAATGTTGTTGAGGAAGTCACTAGTTGCAGTAAACTCTGTGATGGTGTTTGTGATGCCTTGTGAAGGCTGATCTGGAACAGAGGCTGGACAGAGTTAAAGAATAAAGTAGGGATTTATTAGAGGGCCTCAGTGGATCCACCTTGGGCAGCACAAGAGCCCAGCCAGGGCTGCACCCAAGATGAACTAAAATGGTCACAAAATGCACAACTGGGCACGGGGTCTCACACTTTTATAAGTTCTGCTCCATTTGCATATTTGTTTTAATTGTCCAGTTCCAGCTTTAGCCCATGCAGTCCCATCCTGCTTGTTTTTCTCTCTTCAGCCTACATTGTTTGTGATCTTTGGCCTGAGATTTGGATCATTTGTCCTTGGTCCCCAGTTAGACCAGGAGTTGTTTTGTCTCCCTGCTCTGTGCACAGAGCTCACCATCCCTTAATATGAAGCTCAGAATTACACACTAAAGCAGCACAGAATCTGAAAAATAGAAAAGCTAAAACCTGAGGCATTGCTGGATGCCCCTTGAAAGATAATTCTGTGAACTCTGTGATGAGTGCTACAAGTGATCTGAACACCTCTATTCAGCTTGAATTTAAATAAGCAAACCCTGAAATCCTTACTATGGAGTTCTTGTTTTACATGGAAATGTATTATGGGGAAGGTGAAAAAAGGGAAAAGCAGGTCTGAGTATATTCCCATAAAATAACAAACAGGACATCAGTATGTTAGATCCACAGGATTACGAGCTGTGTGCTTTGGTCCCTATTCCACTCTCTGCTATAACTTTTTCTCAGCCACCAGCTCTCAGTGCAAAGCAAAACCTTCACCCAAATCTTCACCCACCACAACCAGGGGTGCAGAAAACCAAAGGGAAACCCAAATCACCTTCCAAGGCTCAGCAGATACTGGCTTGTGAAATATGCACTCAATCCCCATTTGGCTTCTTAGATCAAGGAAGAAAAACTGAAACTGCCTCAGATATTTCTCTCCTTGTCCCAAATATGATGATCCCTAAAATACAAGGAAAACTGTAAGAAGCCATCTCTAAAAATAGCAGAATGTGTTTAAACCAATATTGAGGCCCTTGTCGTATGAAAGCACAGAGTATAAAGAACTATCACACCTTACAATTATCAGTATAAGAAGATTAAACAGCTCAATTCTTTCTTTCCACAACTGAGTTGATCTTCATTCTCATAGCAGACACAAAATAAGACTGGCAGACTTCAAAGGCAAATGGAAGAGTTTCAGGTTCCATCATTAGTGTTATTTTATTGTTTTATCACTTTTCCTCCTTATTCTTAATACAGAAAACAAAATTTTCACATATAATAAATAGAAATTCATAAGATCTCTCTTAGGGAAATGAAAGAAATAAAGTGGAGGGGGGGTATTATCTAAGAAACTGGAACTTTTTCCTTTGTAGATTTTCTAAATCAAAGATTTATTCTGAATTCTTAACTCTTTCCCTAGCTGGTAAATGGTTTCTGTGGCATTCTAGCCCAAGACTCAGATTCTTGTATACCCTGCAGTGCATTTGATTTCTAAGTTGTGACTTGGAAGCTAATTACTCACTGATGTCAGGCTCTGAGGTTCATACAAGTTAAAAACAAAAAAACTGAAAAATAAGTTAAAATATCTTTCAGCTCATCATCTGGACACCACCTTAGGCTCTCTTACATTTCTTCTCTCATTAGTTGGGATAGTATCTCTGATTTACTTCTTCCAGAAGATAACTGGGTATAACTACCCAGAACCAGCTGATATTTATATCTTTAACAGATGCATCCCCAGCCTCTCTGACACCATTCATTGCCCTGACCTTCAAAAAGAGTGCATTTTTAATGTCCTTGTGCCTTTGGGGAAGGTCACAGTGCAAGATGGTTTGTAGTCAAGTGTTTACAAGGACCTCACTTGTAACATGGGTTGAAGAGTCACAGCTACCAAAAGTTGTTTTGTAGTAAAGCTCAACTGTTTTATTTTAGATTTGTTCTGTTGTCTCAGGGTGTCCTCAGCTCGCCATCTCCCCTCTAAGAATCAGTTGTGTTATTCAGATTTGTGATTTAATTGGGGTCACCAGGTTTTGTGTTGAAAGGATGGATTATGAACAGGAAGAACTGCAAGATCCACAATTGAGTTGAAAATGAGAAAAAAGTTAAGAAGTCTATCCTTGCTTCTGATGAAGGATCCTCTTTGTGTTGAGCTGGAAATTCTAGTGGCATCAGAAAAATTTTTACTCTCCTGGAATAATCAATTCTTGGGGAAAAAAATTTCTGAATCTTTTTGAGATCTCTAGGCAACCTGAGCACCTGACACAGAAAGATGCTGTGGTTTTGAAAAGTAGAGAGCTCCCTCTCTGAAATGTAATGTAGCATTTTGAAAAAAAAAAGTGGCAGATTGATCCATGAAGCTCATCTGTGAAAAACAGTAAGCTCAGAAATCATTTCTGTAGAAGTTAATCCATCCTGAAGCCCGTTCGTATTCTATTCTGGTCATAAAATCAACAATTACTCTTTCAAACAATCTCCCCAATTAGCTAGAAAAGGGCAACTGAACTGTTAGCTGAACGTCACTGAGCAGATTTTCCTGTAGTAACCTTTACTTTCCATTTTGTGTGCCCTTACTACCTGATTATTCAGTATTTTAAAAAAAGAAAGGAAATGACATTTGCTATTAAGGAATTGCAAGTCCAGTGCCATGTATTCCAGCAGATAATTAGAATTACTCCTAGCACGGTCATAGTAGAACAGTTAGTTAATCTTCTAACAACACAATTCCAATTTTGACCCACTCTAAAAGTCATAGTTTAATTTTTCTTGGAAGAAATGTCAGAAGAAATAAGCACCAGCTACACCTAGAAAGGAAAATAATCTTCGTAGATTTAGATATCATTAGCCTTTATGAGCTTTTAAGAAACCAACATAGTTTCTCAACAGGATGTCTGTACTTTCTTTACTGGGAATAATAGAATCTATCATGTTTTATTTTGGCTTTTATAGTTGCAATACTTAGATAATTCTCACATCTGTACCAAATATTACCTTAGGCTGTGCATACAACTGCTGTTTGTCTTCAAAACCTGACAAAAATAATTTATTTTTTCTTTAACTCATACAGATGTTGTTCCTGTATCACAATATTTAGTTGATATGTTTACTAGACTCTGTATACTCAAGACTGACACATGGAAAAGCTGCAATGTGGCCCCTTAGAAATGAATTATTACCCTCCTGAAAATGGCCAATTACTTTAGTCATCATTACTTTAGGAGTCTTAAAGTGTGTTAATCCATGCAATTTTTTTCCAAAACTGTAAGCTGTGTGGATAAATATGTGTGCCCAAAAATTTAAGATGACGTTATTTGTACATTTGAATCGGTAGAAAATTCATTGACCCTTGCTATTAAAAAGTATGTACTTTAAACAACTTTAAATCTTGAACAAAATATATTTCCACTGGCTCTAATCTGCCTGCACTTTATTAATTATTTTTGTCCTAGAATGGTTTTGTAATGTTGGAATAGCAGATATAATTATTCACTTATTTCTTATAAACTATTCCTATATATTTCTGTATATTCTATATATTTCTATATTTCTATTCCTATTTCTATAAAGTATCTTTATGCCTCCAATCTATTCCATTAGATAGGAGGCATAAAGATATATCATGCAACTCATTTGCATGGGTATAAATATCAATACAACATGGAACATGGATGACCAATAATGTTCCACGTTAAAATATTTTCATATGTATCATCAAATGCATTCCATAGCAGGAGTTGTCCCTCTGCACTGAGTGAGATTGAAACTGGCCATGACACTAAATATAGAAGGCAATACTTCCCTGGCTTCTGCCAAGAATTTAAGAAATTTATGAGAATGTAAAAGTAAGAGCAGGAAACATTGATTTTATATATATTGTTTATAATGTTTTATATGTATTGCTCAATGCTCCATAGATTGCAAATCAATTTGATGGTGTGTATTTCTGATTTTCTGTTTCAAGACTTATGCTTTTGTTTTCCTTACTTATTTTTATTAATTCTTTACATTAGCTGGTCATTAACTTCAATTTTAAAGCATTTTTTCCTTTTTTTAAAATTACTTCTTCCTCTTCTTCAAATTCCCCTTAGTCTTCCCTATGTAGGAAATGAAACTGAACTTTTAAGGAATTGTAATTAGCTTTTTCTTCACTGACACATTTCTCTCATTTCTATATATATTAGAGTATTTATATTGCTATACTATTTATTTTTTAACAGAATTAGTAACGTCAAAGTCTCATGAAGCTGCATGTCTACCTGTTCAAGGCACAGGTACACTGAGGTATAAATAAGAAAGCACTGCCAGAAACAGGCACTTACTCCACATGACATTAAATATTCATTGGTGTCTTGCAAACTGTGAGGCTCCAGAATTTTACAGGCTTTTTTTGAAGTATCTACCCAAAGCCTGTTTCTTTTGATATAGACAGAAATTCTGCCTGCAATCCATAATGATGAGCATTTTTTATATCTTCAACAACATAATTTTGCATGTTTCCTCTCTAGCTGTCCTGTTACAGAGATGTAATAAATGTATGTAGTAGTGGGAAGAAATTGTATTTTGATAAAAGTTAAGTCAGATTTTCATTATGTAGCCCACTGCCCCTTTCTCTTTTTCCAGGACTAAATCAATAAAGGAGGACAATTGTGCAAATGGTGTTTAAAATGACTTGGTATGAGTGCAGAGGAATGGATCAAAGGCCTGTGTCTCTGTATGAGGGGGCAAAATGTGGCTGAGAGTTTATTGTTAATGGGATTTCAGGCTGACAGTGGATAATAAAAAGGAGACTATTCTCCTGCTGCAGTAAGTAACATTAAGAAATGAAGGGATGGGAACATTCTGTTGCAAGCCTGAAAAGTTTTTCAGGACAAGGCAATTCAAAAGATTCCTTAAAACTGATTTAGATGAGTTTTATGCCTTTGTGACCTTCAGTTTATCTCTCTTATTGACTAATTCCAACATATTAAAAAAATCTTTTGGATATTTCTCAAGGAAAGAGGTCTCTAAGAAAGTATGGAAAGTATCCAAGGCTCTTTCAGCTTGCTGAAGGAATCAGGACAAGACATGGGTAAAGTAAAATGAGGATTATATGTCAGAGCATTTTAATAGGTACCTTCTGTATAGCATGACAGTGTTTTCCCAGAAAAGCTTTGAAAAGGTGAGAGATACAGGATAGCTTTCAAATCCATAAAAGTATTTTCACCCTGCAATATTTAACATTTTTCTTTTGCTTGTCATATGTTTCCCTTCTTTTCTAGTAGTGGGAAAGGTTTTTCTTCTCCACCTGAAGGTGCCCGGTTCATAAACACTTACTTGTGTCATCAGAGATATGATGCAGTTAGCCATTCCTGACTATTAGCATCCTCTGATTTGACTTCCAAAGAGAAAATGTTTATTTTAAATACTTCTTTTAAAGTTAAGTATGCCTGTGATGTAGTATAAGTATATATAAGTATAGAATTAATAATAAGTATAGTATAAGAACATATATAAGTATATATATTACATAAGCATAACTGTGATAGTTTTAGAATTTCCTTTGCATTTTATCAAGAATTTAAAATGTTAATCTTGTAGTGTGTTTTAGAGTTTTACATGCTATAAGCTCTCATTTTTAAGCATAGATAATAAAAAGAAAAATAGATTCCAGGAATTTAAGTGAAATGCCTTAGTTTTTATGGTTATTTGGGATGGATCATTTCATGTTCAATATTTGAGTAAAGGCTAAGAAAACACACAAATAGGAATCTCACACAAAACAAAGAATTATCACTTGCTTCTCAGGTGTTGTCCCTTTCATCTCATGCTAGTTTTATTTACATCAATAGCTGTAAGGGTCACTGGGTAAAGGCTTTTCAGTGGGCCTTAACCCAGTGACCTTGGGCATGGTGCCAAATCTGGTGTTCACAAAATATTGTCAAAAATGTGATTTTTGGCCAACTTTGTACTAATTTTAACAAGCATTGTGTGATACTTGGCTGTCTTATTCCCCTTTTTTTGCCTAAACCACAGCTGCCTGCTTCTTCAGAAGAATATAATTAAACATTTTTTCAGCATTTCAGAAATTCAGGTGCACAATAGGTATGATCTTTAGGAAATTTCTGAAAATTTCTTTGGAAATTTCTTTTCAAGGGGATAGCCTCTCTGCAGTTTCCCCCATGGATGAAAGGTAAATTATGTAAAATGTACAAAACAAGAGGATTAATCTCACATTTTATAAACTGAATGGTTCTAGTGTGTTTTAAGAGAGACAAGAAATTCTCACAGCTCCATTTGTTAGTCTTGCTATTTCTTCTCAGTTGGGAGAAGACTTCTACAAGACACATTTGGAATGTTATGCACTATTTTGCTTCATTTCTATTCCCATTTGCTAGTGTCTTTCATCACCTTTACAAAGACTGTATTTTATTTTTTGCCTTAGGCTGATGAGAACTACGTAGCTGAGTCTGGAGAAAGGCTACATTAGGAAATTTGAAAGTGGTCTATCATAATCAATCTTTCATTTTTCATGTCTTCTCCCTGTGCTCACAAATTACATTTTGCACTTCAGAAGGGTTAAGAATTTGTGAGCTGAATTCCAAGATTGTCCTTCTGCGTTGCAAGGAATGCATTTTACGTTCTACCAAGTGAAAAACCACAAATATTTGATGGTTCAGCACACACTCATTGTCTTGCTCTGCACTGAAACAGTTCATGACTCTTGCTCCCTGCTAAGTGAAGTGTAAAGGTGCAATCACTTGAGATACCTCTGATTGAGCACAGCATGGAGAGCTCCAAAATACTGAAGAGGAAAGCATTTCCCTCCTTAAAATATGTGTCACACAAATGCCACACCACTTTCCAAAGCAGGCAAGCTTAAAATGGCTCACTCTCGACCCATGACTACAATGTTTGGGCACTTTCTGAAATTCTGTCAAACAAGATGTGATATGATGGGCTCCCTTAGGTTGCTGTGGGAAATATTGTATGTTGTGTCCTACATCCCCAGTGAAGCTGTACCTAACGGCAGGGGCTTGCAACAACATGAGCTTTAAGGTCCCTTCCAACCCAAACCATTCCTGGTTCTCTAAGTTCCATAGTGATGAGGAGCACTGATTTATAAATACACTTTAAGTTTTCTCCTACAGGAAGTATTCCTCTTCTCCCACATAGTGTTTTCCAGCCTCTCAATATTTTAACATGGTTTTAACAGATGATTATGATATCATCTATTTATCATTTTGTATATTCCACAGAAACAAAATATAACCTATAAACAGCTCATTGTCAGTGTCAGAACATACTGTTCCTTTCAGAACATGTCTGGGAAGAGATTCTACTGCAACTGGTGAAATTCCATCTTTAAACCAGAAGTGCATTTGTCCAGTTCAATGTAACAAAAATTTGTTGCTGTGAGATGTCACATTTTTTTCTGAATAAAAATGCTAATACATTTCTGTATTTTATGTTTCAAGATATCCTTGAAACCCTATTCTCAAAGTGAGTGTGCTGATTTTAATACTGCCAACTGCTCCAGCTTAACTACAAAGCAAATGCAAAACAATTTTTTGATCCAAGCTTTGTTCACTTTATGTTTTTTCCATTCTTATATTCATTCCCAGACATTACCTTTTGGACATCATGTGAAGAAATTGTTTGAGCTCACTCAGTTTGACCATTCTGAATATCATTAGAAATATAAATATAGGAAATAAAATTATTTCAAACATAATAATCTTTATTTTGATCTCTTAAGCATACTCTAAACTTTTAATTTGTACAGAAAATTAAGAAATGGTATCTTAGAAGACCATTGGAAGATTATTGAAAATAGTCAAACCTTCCTTAAGTTTTCAGAAGCTGGTGATGAAAAGCATATCTAAAAAAGCTAATTGCACTATGTTGAATTCGAAATTGAATTCGAAATTGAATTCAAAATTGAATTCGAAATTGAAAAAACATGCATTTTGAATTCTTGCTGCTGTTCCACTGAGTTCCTCTGGGGGTTTTTTGTGTCAAGAAGTAGGCAATACCATCATTTTTTGTGGCTACTTCATATTTGTATGAAGATTTTCTTGGGGATACCAGATGATTCATGACCAGCTTTTCCTGCTCTAAAATTGAGCGATGTCTGTTCACTGTCACCTATGAGGACACACCATGGCTTCTTTAACTGGGTTGCCTTTGGTGGGAGCCCAGCAGGCACAGCAGATTAATGAACTTCTTGTTAGTAGTCAAAATGCTGTCCTAACAATACCAATGCTGTCCTAACAATGCCAGCTGGATGTCAGCTGGAATCATTTTGAGTTGGTGAGAGCTGGAGTTCAGTGAATGATTCCTGTCCTCTACAGGAACCTTTAAAGAGGGTGATTAATCAGCTGCATCAGGTGATTGGTTAGTTTTTATTGCATAGTTTTCTTAGGTCAGAAACTTAGATAGTAAAGGCAGAAGACTTGGGTAATAAATGGTTTAAAAGCTCATTGAAATGAAAATAGGTTTCTAGGCTTTTTATTTCACCCAATAAACAGTGCCCCTGACAATCTTCTTCCTTGTTCTGCATAAATTGTAGTCCTATATAATTTCATCAAATCAAATCCACAGGCATAGGGTCATTTATGCAAGAACTCAGTCTTCTGTTTCCTAGGTAACAGACTCATCAAGAGATGAAATATGGCCACCCACTTTCTTATCCTCTGCTGTTTTTTCTCATGTTAATCCATATAATTCATTAGTTTCTATCTCCTCCTCATATTTCCCCCTTTACACTTGGTTGCTCTGTTTGGTTGGATGTTGAACATTTATTTATTTATTCTATCATTTGTACACAAAATAGAACAAGTATTTAGAAAATTTAGAATTTGTCAAATTAACATACTAAAGAGTGCAGGTAACCTACGGGTGGGTTTTGCTCTGACGGAAGGAAGAAACAAATCTTTGCAGACATATCTTTGCAAACTAGAGCTCCTTAGGTAAATTGAGCAAAACAAGATTGGAAATGTGGGGTTTTTTTAATTTCTTCATATTTTAGATCAATATATAGAATTTAGAATTATTTATTTCTATATAATTCTATATTATTATATTATTACATACTATTACATCATTATTTCTATTTAATCTCTATTTCAGATTTCAGTTAATATTTGCTTTTGAAAATAATAGTAAACTAAAATCAGCAGTCGCGTGCTGTGTCAAGTCTAAATGTTTCTATTGCATGGAAAAATAATTCATCCATCACATCTAGATAAAGATACATTTGCTATGGTCTTGCAAAAAAAGTGTAATTGTCAAATCTACTGTATTGTGTCTGTGGATGTTGAAATTTTTGAAAAAGATGATGCTATCTATATTTTAAAAATATCCTCAAAGGTTCTCATTTGCTACTTTTTGTTCCTGACTAACATCAAGCAGAGAGCACCAACCTGTTGTCATTTCATGGCTCTTATTCTCACTACAGAGTCTCTTACTCATTTCCTTTTGGCTGACTTCACCAGGCCATGGTAACTGCTCCATGACAAAAATCTGCTTAAAGCTCTATAATAAAGCCTGGATCATGGTGGTTGTATACCCTCTCCTTAGAATTCATAGTAACAATAGTAGCAATTGATCACAGAATGATCCCAAATTAAGCTCTGTTCAGTGTTCCACTGGGATATTTTCTTAGCACTTCAATGCTGGAGAATGAGGTGCAGCTACACCAGTAACGAGGCCATTTGGTTTCCTCTGCTTTCTCAAGCCTTTTCAGCTTGGGGTGTAATCCAATTATTTTAAATGCAAGCACATTGATTGCAAGTACAAAAAAGCCCAAATGGTGTTCTCTAAATCTCTTTGAGGAGAGTGACTCACCCAAATTACATTCAGCTTTAGAAGAGCAAAGATGTTCAGAACATTTGCTCATACTGCTTTTGATAAATACAGTTAATTACACAATTCTGCTGGGCATTGAAATACCTTCATTGAAACCCAGGAAGCAGAAGAGAACAGTCAAAGAAACCATCCTCTCCCACAGCCTTATTTGTAATATAAATATTCTTTCAGAATGAATAAGGACTAAAATCACAAATTTCAAAAAGTACAAAAGGACTGCATCAAGACTTCCCCAAAAGAGAAGCCAAAGTTTGATTATATGATTTTATCTCAGTGCATATGAAAATTATCTTCACCTCATTACATGATATTTACATATAATCCAGTCCATGCTTAAAAACATGTAATTTATCACCCATATTTAATATTTTTACCCCTTGAAATAAAGCAAGGGTTGTAAATTTTTTCTATCTTCTCTCAAACACCAGAATTTGTTTTAGGGAAACACAAGTAGCAGTGTCAGGACAATACCTGATTTAAATGGCATCTTGAATATCCTTGGGAGCTGCTTAGTGTGATTGTCTTGCAGAGTCAGCATTCAGAATCCACACATTTTGATCAGTGTGTGATAGTTTGTCACAAATTATAGACTTTTATTTGTCCTAATTAAGCGTTCATGATGTATTCTTAAAACTGTTCTTCTCCTAGTTCTCCATCTTTGCAAGGATTTTGTCTGCTCAAAAGTTAAAGACATAAACTTTAAATGAGAGATGGAAGATGCAAATGTCAAGATTTTTCTCTCATCTTTTCTGGAATATGAATGCCAGCTGCTTCTTTGGAATTTTCTTAAGACTTCCAAGCATCAGCAGTTTCTGCATCTTTCTTTTGAATAATTAAAGATTTTTAGCTGTTTGTAGTGTCAAAACTTTGTACTCTTTTGTCCTAAGTCTTAGGATTTCATCTGTATGACTTTCAATGCTTGCAGCTGTTAGAAGTTCTCTTTGTATCACTGATGAAACCTTCTGTAACCCGGAGAGGAAAACGTCTCAAAACTGTACATTGATCTTTAAAACTAATATACCCGTATATATCACCTCATAAACAAATTATCTAATATATTAATATTACAATAGCTAAGAATCCTAAATGTTGAGTCGGAATTCCATAAAATTCTAGATGGCCATCTTTTTTCTTGCTTTTTTTTAACCATTTTGAGCCAGTCTCTCATTTGAGTCAAGAGAGAGCAAATTGGCTTTTGATGCCTTGAATGCGACACCCACATCTGGTAAAAATAATAAATTGAAAATAATTAGCAGCTTAAAAGTAAAATAGGATGAGTGAAACTGTATAAATGTGTTGACACAGGAAGAAAGTCACAGTTCTCTTTCTTAAGGCAAAGAGAAACCAAAAATGAAGATCCATAGGGACAGAATAAAAATAGACTCCACTGCTTAAATACTCTGAGAGTCCTCATAGGTCTGCAGAGAAAGTGAGAGTTGAAGTGAAAAATATTTTGTTTAAAAATCTTCACTCATGAGTGACACTTTTAGCATCAGAGACGATTTTTCTTCCCTACTTTGCCTGGGGAGGCATTCTCTAAACCTGACAGGCTTTTTGGTGTTGTAGATGTGTGCTTGGGAGGGTGGAGGGATTTTTTTAACTTTTTCACTCATGATGTTTTCTGGGAGGTGACTTTCACCTGGGAACAGTCTTAGTCCAGATGTGGGGGCATCCTTCAAAGAGCATTGACGGGCTGTGCCTGTGTGCAAAGTGAAGGTGCCCAGTAGAGCAGGGAGAAGGGGCTGACACCCTGAGAAAGGAAATGAAAAGGAAATGAAGCTTTGGATGCATCCTTAGGAGCTTCCTTATGTGGTGTTGTGAGGTCCCCAGGATGAAGTGAGAGATAAGAATTTGACACCATGTTCTCAGAAGGCTGATTTATTATTATAATTTATTATATTATATTGTATATCATATCATATATAATATCATAATAAATCAGCCTTCTGATATTATATTATATTATATTATATTATATTATATTATATTATATTATATTATATTATATTATATACTAAAATTATACTAAATTATAGAGAAAGGAGACATCAGAAGGCTAAACAAGACTGAATAATAAAACCCTGTGACTGACTCAGAGTCTGACACAGCTGATGGTGATTGGCCATTAAATAAAAACAGTTCACATGTTTGGACTTCTTGCCTTATGATGATGATACAAATTTCTTACCTGACCAGATGGCAGTGTGGAATGCCCCTGGATTTGAGAAGTAATAACATTACTTCTGTTTATCTCACATGGTCGGCCTGCAAGCCCTCTTCTGTCTACAGTTCCACTCTGTAGCTCTTTGATGAGCTGTTTGTGACAGAATTCATCATGTATCAATGAGTTATCTCCCAAGAATCAAAACTGCTTTCTTTGCAAAAAGACTTTCAGATATACAGCAGGTAAGATTTCATAGAGCTTTCTGCCCCTCCTGACAGGCTGGAACAGCCATTTAGAGAGATCCAACCTCTTCACATTTGTCTTGGGAAAATGTTCACTCTGAGCAACTTGAAATGATGTTCAAATCACATTTACCAAGGCAGTTGATTCACTCTCGGTGTAGTAGGTGAAGAATTTCCCTTTTATAAGAATAAATAGTGCTGTTTTCATGTGATTCTGGGTCAAAAGCTGCACTTTTATGCTCACCTTTACTCTCATGGTTTGTGTCAGGTGTAGATGCCTCTCTGAACAAAATCTGCATAAATAAACAACAGCTTTTAGGGAGCACATAATAGAGGGCTGTGTGCTAATTATTGGCTCTTGCCATCACATGTTTTTTTGAGACCCAGAGCCTCAGCTACCAAACCAAATCAGAGCCAGAAAAAAAGGCTTAAAAAGTCAATTGCCTTGCCTTAGGAGGGCCTGGAAGCACAGAGTATTTCTCAGTATTAGGTACCAAAACTTTAGCCCTAGTGGCTATTTTAAGGGAAGATCATTAATCTAGAGAAAGACAATCCTGCTATTTATCTTCGGTAAAGCTGAAGCAGTAATTTGAAAAATAAGTCTAAAAGAGAATTACATCATTTGTGTAAATAGCACTGCTAAAACAACTCAGAGACCTGTTTCCTTGGCAAGGGTCTTTTCTTGTACAACCTCTGATATGGCTAGAGGGATAACCAAGGAGAAAAGATAAATAAAATTAAGTTAACAATATTAAAACCAAACACTGTTTGTGAGAGTAAGAGGACAAGGTTTGCTGACTGACACATAGGATTACTTTCTTGGTCTTCTTCTGCCTTAAACTACCTGTCCAAGATAATAAACATGCCAATACATTAGAGTTCTTGCTAATTGCAATAAGTTTTCCACCAGGGACTTCAAAGAAGCTGAATGAGAAGGCTAGTCTGTATTTGTTTATCTGTAAATTGGGTAAAAAATAAGAATAAATTAATTGCTCTGGAGTTAATGATATAGATATTTGTGATGTGCCTCAGGAAGCTGTGAAAATGTTCAATAAATGTCTGTATTACTATCACAGGAATATGCTTGAACTCCCTCTGTGAACACAGCATACCATTTGATTATATATATATAAAATTTTTAGAGCAAGAATGCAAACAGGCCAACAGCTTTTCTTATACTGCAGTGAAAGATAGATGAAGTTAGATAAGATAGATGCTGTTTATCCTATCTTCCCTGGTTTGTAATAAATTTCTGCCTTATCACTTTCATTGTTAATTCTGATTCTTTAACTTGAACTGATGATAACATTACAAAGGGAAAAAAAAAGCCAGGGTGGAGAAGGTGATGGATACAGTTTGTGTGTGCATGCCTTCAAATTGCTCCTGTAAAGTTACAGCTCATGTGTATTTTCCTTCACAGTAGTTCACAATCATGTATATGGATCATTATCCTGTGTCTTAAAAAAAAAATCATTCATATTGCGAAAGTTTAGGTCAGCATGTTGTGACCAAAATATTTTTAAGTCAAATATCTGATTTTAAGATTCTTATTAAAGAATACTAGAATGGACAGAATTTAAAAAATATATAAATAATTTACTTGGCCCTTCTCTTTGTAGAATTCCACATCTTTTCCAGTGTTCCAAATAAGGCTGTGTCAGGGTAAAGATTTATCTTTAATTAAAGATATCTTTTTAATTTGTAACAAATATTGATTGCATTATGAACCTGAAACATTATTTCAGTTGTAAAATAGTGCCCTAGAGCTGTAGTACAATTTTTCCTTACTGTAATATCACTGGACTGTCAAAACCTGGACTTAAAAACATGTATTTACCAAGCAACTGCTTCAAAGTATTATTATGACAAGTCAGTTTCTGGCAAGAAAAGAAACAAATCTATAGAAGCAATTCTCAATTAAAAGCACTTTCAAAGCAATTTGTCTCCCCAGGTGGCTCCAGGTCTCAAAAACAAGTGAGCATGGCCCTACAGTCCCCTTACAAATTGCATATATAAATGAATATAATTGCTATTTTGACTTCATATTATGTAAACTTCATGACAGCTGAGAATTTGTCACCCAAGTTCTAGCTGGAGGTTATTTGGCTTACAAAATGAAAAAACTCTCCCTTAAAAACACTGACATGCATTCAACAGCAGTGTTTCTATAGAAACTTGTTTTAATTACAGAATAGAATACATTTCCATAACAACCCAGTTCCATTGTCTTCATATTATGGCAAGTATTGGCACATTTGAATTTTCCAGACATTAAAATTAACTAATTAACATAAATTTTAAATTTTTAATCTATATTTTTTTTTTCTTTAGGTATTCATGGAAATTTATCTTTGCAGGATAAAACAAATATCTTAAAATATGGATTTTCATAAATGCAGCACACTTATGTAAATCTCTTGAAGAAAAGGATAATTTTGTTGTGAAAGTGGGTGAACAATCTTTCCTATTCCAAGTTCAGATCTTAATTATGCAGACAATAAAGGCATGTTGCTTCTGCTTTCATTGTTTGTTAGTTTTGGAATACTCTTCATTAATCACTCAAAGAGGCAAAACTAAATATCTCTGGCTATACATGCACACAATCCAATTGTTAACCTATGGGTAAATACCAGACAAAAATGTTTTCTTTCAAATATAAATTCATATTCAGTTCTGGTCTATGCATGTACCATTCAATTAAATTGTGCTCAGCCTACAGCCTGGGGGAAACTTGGATTCACACTGCTCAGAATAAAGGAGTTTTTGGAACAATTACCAATTGCTGAGTACTGTAGATACACCTTGAGGCCCAAACAGACTGGAAGTGTCACCTTGTAATACAGAAAAATGATTAATTTGTCATTACAGTTTTTAAGTAGGTGCATTATTTAAAACAGGATCTCTTCTTTTTTTTATTGGCACAATTTTATGTTATTCTATGCTCAAAAGTTGATTAAAGGGGAAATGTGGGGAAATCTTTTTAACAAGGCTGAAAAATCTATGGAAATCCAACCAATTTAACAGTTTAAAAGGTTTCAAAAAGTTTTAATAGTTTAAAATTCCAGCTACTGTACTTCATACTGAATACTTTCCTTGGGATAGGGAAGTGGTCACAGCAACAAAGCTGACACAGTTTTAGAGCTCAACCTATTAGCCAGTTTTTTTAAGAAGTCCTCCCACAACCTAGAAAAGTACTGTAAATTTTTATGGTGTAGAATTGGTTTGCACTGGCATCATTTGAAGCAATGGTGCCTGATTTAGCTGCATGCTAATCAGATGGAAACAGAAAAGGATATAATGCAGTACCAATTGCAGGAAAGAGGAAAATAGATTGTTGTGTTGTGTATATTATATTATATTATATTATATTATATTATATTATATTATATCATATCATATCATATCATATTATATTATATCATATAATATCATATTATATTATATTAACCATAACATCCAGAGTTTGACCATCCAGCCAATGCCATATCCTGCGAGAGATCCATCTGTCAAACCCACATATCATGAGTTTAGAGACAAGTATGTCCCATGAAACAATGCCAAATGCTTTGCACAAATCCACTTAGGTGATGGTCCAAGCACTGCACAAAACAAGGCACATTTGTGATGCCATGGCCTTTTCCTGAGCAAATGGATTTAACACCACAGTGTGATAAAAGAGATTGATGTCAGGGTAGTGGTGGGTGGTGGTTTCTCCTCCTCTAATGCATCACCCTCCTCCCCTGCTCTAAATAATGCAACTGGAACAAGCTATGGAATTTGCAAAGCTCAGCAGCAGCCCTCACCCATTGCATGAGACTCTGGTGTGCACAGCTGTATAATTTTATGTTTTTTCAGACCAGTGCTTAGGGAGGGAGGATAAATTAACTATAGCCACAGGGGAAAGAGAAGGTGCAAATGAGATTTATTCCATTCACCTGAAACTAATGGCAATCTATCAAGAACATAAAAGGCTTGGTTATTCATCCAGGATTACTATTCTCTATTTTCTTGAAGTTTAAGACTATTTTTTAAATCTTCTTTTCTTTTTCAGTTTTCCAAAATGGCCTTTAAATTATCTGAGAACAGTCAGAGATATACATGATGGCACAAGTTTTGAGTGGTGAAATTAAAGCACATTTTAGTCTTCTTCTGACTCATATAGATCCTCAGAGAGAAAGAAAAATATTGTTCTTCAGAGTGTTTAGCCTTTACAATGGCACATAAACATATGTACCATGCTAGTCTTTTTCTATTGTAGGGTGAACCTCCATGTTTACTCCACAGAGGAAATCCCACCTGTTTGCCATACTCCTTCTGTTCCTTGCAGTTTCATCCTTATTTCTACACACACCATCCAAACTGGAATCAGTCCTTCAAACACACTAAACCCCAAGGACTGGTTGTGATGGAAAAACACAGAATGGTTGCGGGCAGGCATGCAATTTTCTTTGCCACTCTCTTCTGTCTTTTACCAAAATCTGACAACATAGTCTTGTTGTCAGAAACCAGTAAAAATTTAACTTTTTAACTCCAAGGTAGCATTAAGAAGCAGTCATTCTTTATTTGGCTAGATTCAGGCTTGGGAACCTTTTTTTCCCTTCAAGCCTTCCTCAGCCTAACTTAACTTCTTTGCTAACCTTACATAAATTCCTCACCTTGCATTAGCAATCATGTTTTTATGCAGCTTAAAGAATTATAATGGCAATTATTAGTACAGTTACACTCACACATTGCAAAAACTCAACCAGTCAGAGAATATCCAAGTTCTTTCAGTGTTTTATTTAACCATCCATTTTCTAATCCTGTCCTTAATTCTCTACCCGATACAGCAACAGCTTTTGATCTCTCTATCTGATTATCCAATTTAGCAGTTACATTTGAAACATGCACACAAGTGTTGCTTAAATTCAAATAACCACACACTCTATTTTCATATAACAACAATAAATCTAAAGCAAATCTTTTTCCTAGGCTCATTTTAGTAGTTGCTTGCAGTTGTTCATTTTTTTTCAACAAATCCTAATTGAGTTGCATTGGCTCAAGTTTCCATTTGTCCATGTGTCCATCATAAGGAATTTTTTTATATTCCTTTCAAATTTGTATAGCTGTTATTTCCTTCCCATGTGTGTTCCTATATTTTTGTCAAATCACTGACTAAGACTCCCCATGGAACTGGATTTTCTACTGAGGTTGGTATCGGCAAGCAAGCTGAATTCTGTTCTTCCAGAACTCTAGGCAAAGATACCAGTAATACAAATGCTCTCCACAAGAAATAAAATAGAAAACATTCTTGTTTCCTTCATGTTTTCATGCATAAAGGATTATCCTCTAGTTCACAGTGGCAGGGGATTGCTGGTTTGACCTATGTGGGATGAAACAAAGGCTGTGATGAACCTGTCCCCACAGGGAAGGATTTCTTCCTGATGTCTAATCTAAATCTCCTTCACCTTAAAGATACTGGAAAGGAAGATAAAGCTTGAAATCTGAAAAGCAGGGATTTAGAGGTAGTTCAGTAGCATGTAAAAGTACAGTTCAGGTGCCGCTGTGAAATGTTTTATAAAATAATGATGATAATCTCAGGCTCTGAACAACCTGCACCAGTGCTTAAACTCCAGTGTTCTCAAAGTAAATTGCAAAGTTTGATTTAATAGTTTCAGTGCTGGAATTAACATAAATTCCTGTCTCAGTAAATTTTTGCCTTAAGAAGGCTTTCTAACCACTCACTGAACAGAATTATATTGCAGTTCAAGGGATAGTTTATGATTCCTGCTAAAACCATGTGTTAAATTACTTAACACCTACATCTCTATATTTGATCTGATATATAGATTTAGAAATGTTAGGTATGAGATGAGACATATAGGGGTTTAAAAATTAAGTACCCTACTGATGTTTATGATCATAAAAGAAATGTTCAAAGAGTGTATTCTACTAAGAATATGTTAAATGCCATGCTGCAATAACATATCTTTAATTCTCAGAGGGTTTTTTTTCCTGCAAAAACTAATCTAGATTTTTTTTTTTCCCCTTGAAGGCTTACATTATTTTGAGGAAGCCTGGCAAATACGTCCATAATAAAATAGTTTTTCTGGACAAATGCTACTATTAACATCTCCAGAACAGAGTACCTGTCAGAGCTGAATGAAGCCCACTCCAAAATACTGAATCATGTCTCTGCATGCAAGTAGCCAGACCTGCCACCCAGCTTGGGCATGGCAGCATTGGAAGGAGCATGTAATCTCTATTAAAAATCTCTTTTCAGCATGTTGGACATCTTGTTTGCTCAGGTAACCTATCCATACCTGCTTCTAAACCTGCCAGGTCCCCATAGCACTGCAGCTGAAATGGAGACATCCTCACAGTTTAGGAATTTTTCCTAGTTCATTAAAGACTGATTATTAGCCATGCATTCCAAACTGTGAGCAGCAATTACCAAAAATAATGATGTTGTCTTACTTGTACAACCACCAGCATGCCAATGTAAGTGGTCCAGTACATGCTCTTCATCAGACCAAATATTCAAACATGATTCATGGTGTTTATAAGCTAGTAAATTTTACAGAGTCCTAGCCAAGCAGTGTTGCTAATTTGATACACCTATAATGAGCTGACCATCTTTCATTTTCTCTGAAGTTGTTTATTACTGTAATAGGGCCTCTTACTCATTAAATCTTGTCAACATGACTGATGCTTAACACAGTGGCTAAAATATTATTAAGAAAAATGGCTATCAAGAACATGATGGAATGAATAAACCCTTCTGCTGAAGGTGTCTTTTGGGGAAGAATCTTTTTTCAATACCTTGTGAAGATTTGGTTAATTGTTGCCACCCATACAGAGGATTCCCAGAAGACTCCAACAAAAGGAAATCTAGAGATGTAATGAAATTTGAGCAGCATAAAAATAACACTATAAGGTTTGCAAAAAGAATAAGGAGAGTGAAATTATTTCAGCAGAAAGATAAATTGAGAGTACTGAGCAGGAATATCAAGCAGGTCTGCTCCACAAAACAGGGTTTGTAGGCAGCAGGTGCCACAGGTCTCCTGGATGCCTCTCTGCTCACACCTTAACTCCACAGTGGCACAAGACACTCGTTAAGTGTAGCACGATTTGCTATTTGCAAGTTATGATCTACAAAAAAAAAAAAAAGTGGCAGACAAGCAACCTTTGAAGATAGATGTGAACGCAAATTAAGCCACAACAGTTCTGTTCCATCTCATGAGCAACATTTCTCAGTGCAAACTGCTGCAGTGTGGCCACTTCTTTCCATGGGGTGCAATCCTCTAAGGACAGGCTGCTCCAGCCTGGGAGCAGGGTCCCCTCTCTCCACTGGGTCTCCCACTGGATCTCTGCATCTCCTATGTGTAGTGAGATAGGATATAAGAAAAATAAAGGTAGTGTAGAAAGTAATCTTACCCCTTAGGAGTTTCAGCTGGGTCAATTATCAAAGATCAGGAACAGGCCTGACTTTAACAGGCCACAGCTGTAACCAATGAGAAGAAGATGCTATAAGAGAGTGGGGTGGCTGAGTGAGAAGGGAGCTGGAGTCAGTTGGCTGCTTTGTGAAGAGGAAAGAGTCAGTGCTCTGAGGAAATGCCTATGAGAACCACGAAGGAGATATGGAACTTGTGTGCTGAGGAGACAACAGTGTGGAACAGCCTGCAATAGGATGACAACACGTGTGGGTCCCCCATGGGCTGTGAGTGGATCTCTGTATCCCCCATGGACCCCCATGGGCTGTGGGTGGGTCTCTGCATCCCTCAAGGATCTCCATGAAGGGGCACAGCTGCTCCACCCTGGTCTCATCATGGCCTGCAGAGGAATCTCAGCTCCAGCACCTGGAGCCCCTTCTGCACTGACCTTGGTGTCTCCATGTTGTTTCCCTCACATGGTCTCACCTTTTCCTCTTCTCTAGTTGGAAAATTACAGCTGCCCCCATCTTTGTTTTGATTTTCTTCTTAAATCTGGTATTATAGAGGTGTTACCAAGCTGTCTAATCGGCCTTGGCCAGCAGCATGTCCATGTCTGCTAGACACGGTGGAAGCTTCCAGCAGCTTCTCATGAAGCCACCTCTGTGACTCTTCTGCTACCAGGCTGTGGCAAACCAACCCAACAGTATACAGCAGAAATAATTTAGGTGCTTTCCTGTGAGTTTCCTAATTTTTGAATTCACCTAGCTGATTAATAGTCAAGGTATCATTATTAGCCGTGCTATCATCATTCATGTTGTGTGAGGCTTACATTTCTGAGTGTTCAATATAAGGTGACTTCAACAAAGGCTCACAGTTATTTTAATGCTGACAGGATAATCAGTGTAATTGTGATTTATTAGGATAGTTCACTGTTCACTGCATTTTAATAACCTTTTTTAATCAGAATCAGGAATTGGGCTAACATCCGATCTAAAAGATGTTACTTAAGGGTATGAGCTAGGGAATGGTAGGTTAGAGTCATATCTGCTTTAGTTTGGGTTATAGTCAGAGAATAATGTTGAATTATTTGAACTGAGCAACTGGCACAAAATTAGAAAATTTGCTCTGGATTTATGGATCTGGAAACATAATGGGACCTAATTTCTCTCAAAAGTTTCAGAAGTGGTTCATTTTGCTGGATTCATTAGCTACTATTGTGATCCTAACAATAGATTTTTTCAGTGCTCATGTTCTCTTTGAGGCATCCTGCTGCTGTTTATGAACAAT
Source organism: Melozone crissalis (assembly GCF_028551555.1). Classification (NCBI taxonomy): domain Eukaryota; kingdom Metazoa; phylum Chordata; class Aves; order Passeriformes; family Passerellidae; genus Melozone; species Melozone crissalis. The sequence continues at coordinate 7,185,982 of NW_026535823.1, read as the reverse complement.
ATTAAATTTCCACTGAGACAGTGCTTAGCTCACCCTGTGCTATTTTTCTGAGTACATGTAAGTTAAAGCTCCTGTTATGGACCAATTAACAACAGTGCTCAACCATCAGAGGATTTGTTTGGTATCCCAAGGTAAAGGAAATTTACCTTGAGAGCTGCCCTGAGTGGTTTTTGTGTCTGTGTTTTCTGAACTGTGCTGTCTGTGGCACTGGTGTAACACACCCAATCCCAACCTGTTTTCCATGCAGACAGGAAACCTGGGATTGTCAGGACAATGTGCAGAAAGACCAACACAGAGCTGTTGCTGTCATATTTTCTGGAAAAAATCTCTTTGTCCAGGATTCTTCTCCTGGGAAGCTGAGAAGCCTCGGAGAAAGAGATAAACAATAATTATCTGATTGCTTCTCCTGTGTTTTACTGCTTTGGAATGAGTTTGGACATTGTTTACTAATAGGTGGTTGTTTGATTGGTTTCGTATGAATTGTTTTTGACTTAATGACCAATCATGGTCAGGCTGTTTCAGGACTCTGGAAAGAGTCACAACATTCATTATCTTTTTAGCTTTCTGTAAGAATCCTTTCTCTATTCTTTAGTATAATTTAGTATAGCATTATTTAATAAAATAGAGTGTCATAAAATAATGAATTAGCCTTCTGGGAACACAGAGTCAGAGGCATCATTCCTTCCTTCATCTGGGAACCCTGCAAATACAGGAGAGACCCTGGGGCAAAGGAGAGGAAAGTGGAAAGGGAGAGTTTTCTAAACACCCATTTCAAGGCGTAAAGATTCTCTTGTTGAGACTCCTGGTGCAGGAGCCAGATGTGAAGGAGACACCTGCAGAGGTTGGTTTTTATAATGTCAGTTCCCTGATGGTTCTGGCTTCCTGCATGCACCTCTTTGCCATCCAAAATATTGCTGGATGTTTATGGACAGGAGCTGCAGCGGTGTTTGGACTGCTGAGAGCTATTTTCTTGGCATGAAAAGAACTGAGCTGTCCTAAATTAATTATCTTCTTTGTTCCTAGGTGCACTAAACACTGCATTATTGCACTAAACTGCACTAAACACTGCCCCAATCCTTCTGTCCAGGTCATCTATATCCAAGGCCAAATTATACACATTTAGGTAGGAAGCAGCAGTAATGGATCATTTCCCTTTAGGTGCTGTTTCAAGAAGGGTTTGTCTGACATATTTACTTGTAGAAGTGCTGTCAAGATGTTTTGAACACTGACTCAGAGTCTTCTGGCATACCAAACTGCAATAGCAGATAACTTCTTAGCTCATTATCAGTAACAATTATACATTTAAGATTCTCATTGAAGATCTGTTTTTCTGATTAATTTGATTATGATATTTTAAAATCTTGTTATCTATACTGGTGATATTTCATAAGACAATCCTAAATATAGTCTGGCAATTCCTTTTGCCAATCTCAGTCTTTTTCTCATTCCTTTCCAGTGGCTGTTTGTGAAATGAGCTCTCATTGATGAAATCCTGACAGACTGAAACACTCTACAGGCAGATCATCACTGTTTTATGGTTGAACAGGGTCAGTGAAAAGCAGTACGTGCCTGGGTGTGGAAGTGAGCAAGAACTACATTAAACAGACTTCCAGTGTGTTTCAAGTACTGCTAGAAGCATTTAAAAAGTGGTATGTGGAAGATATAAAAGTGCAAATAGATGTATTTCAAACATTAAAATAAAAATAAAATAAAATAATTAAATAAAATTAAATCAACTTCCAAAAGCCCTTCAGCACAGCTATGCTAGGAGAGCAGATCTCTTGGTAGCGTTGTTGCCATTCAGTTTGGATTGTTGCTCGCTTTCACAATTTTGTCCCAGAACATTAAGTTTCTAAACCAACATGTCAATCTGATGGCATTGTAGGTAGCATTTGAATCATCCACTGGAAGCTGAGAAGCTGCCTTTGCTTCTTTCTTTTTTTGTGTCCCTTGCTAGTGCATCCTGCACACAGAAATAACATCACAGGCCCCGTCACTGCTGAACCTCTGAGGTGTCAGTGCCAAATGTACAACAGCCATTTTAAAGTAGGGAGGGGACAAATAAAGGGCAGATATGCTTGGACAAGTGAAGTGAAGAAATCATAGGAACTGAATGTGAATTATCAAGCAAGGTATCACTACACTGAAATCACACTCTGGTGAGCTCATAGAATCACAGAAACAGAGACTCAGAGAACCCCTGAATGGTTTGGGCTGGAAGGGGCCTTAAAGCTCATCCCATCCCACCCCTGCCATGGGCAGGGACACCTTCCACTGTCCCAGGCTGCTCCAAGCCCCTGGCCTTGGACACTGCCAGGGGTCCAGGGGCAGCCACAGCTTCTCTGGGCACCCTGTGCCAGAGCCTGCCCACCCTCACAGGGAAGGATTCCCTCCCAGTATCTAACCTAAATATATCCTCCTTCAGCTTCAAGATATTGGAAAGGGAGATGAAGTTTGAAATCTGAAAAATGAGGATTTAGAGACATTTCCATTTCAGTAAAGTGTAGAAATGTAGTTCATGTGCTGTTTAGAACTGTCCTCTAAAATAAATTGTGATAATATAGAGGTCCAGTTTTATGTAATATTTTGATGATTTTTTTTATATTTAGAATGTCTCACCATATCTTCAAGGGAGGAAAATTTTGCATGAGTATTTACAGTATGAGCAGCCAGTGACTTGTAAGACAGAAAAATTATACTGGCTCACTATTACAAAAAAAAGTGCTTTGAAAAGCTTAAGCTTAACTTGTGGGACACAGGCAAGAAAAAGACCATATAGCACATTTTCCACTCTCTTTTGATTTCCATTTATTTTTACCTACTTAAATCTATACATCTTTTTATAAATGATTTATTGCTTTATATTCTTCTAGTGAAAATTATATTAACCAAAACTCATTTGTCCTTACATTGTTTAATTTTCAAATTTCAAGTGGTTATTATTACTTCATTCCAATTTTTAAATGCTGATTTGAAACATGGAAGAAAATTCATGTGGTTTTCTCCAGAAATAGCAAAGGTCACTATTGGCAGCTTGGTTTATCTGTCTGGCCAGCTAGACAGTTACAATGACAAAGTTAATTCAAAAAGCATCAATTTATTGATATTGTCACAATTAATGTTCTGCTTATTTGAACTTTACATTTTTATTGCACTGGCACATTGATGCAATGAACTCATTTTAATTTGCAGGATCAAGGCCTTTAAGACACTCTAAGAAGAAAACTGTTCAAGTACATTGAATCACAAATCTGCAATGTTAAAAGCAGCCCTGTTAGTGCTAGTGACAAGAATGCCACCAATTTGTGACAAGTTATGGATTTCCTCTCTGCAGCAAGCAGCAGGTATGACATTCCAAGAACAGGTATCAATCATAAGCTTTTAGAATCCCAGAGTGTCGTTGTGTCGGATTTAGGTGTCCAGGTTTCTCTGGTTATGTGTTGCTGAAATGGCTCCTTAGGTATTAGAGAGTCTTTTTCTCAGCCTCATGACTGAAGAAGTTGTTGAGATTCGTCGGGTTTGCTTTTCAAGGTTGTTTATTTTTTCTTATCTGCAACATTCTTTCTCTGACCTATTGAGATTTGTCCACAGGTTTGTTCATTGCACACTGTCCGCCCTTGGGGTGGTGTTAACTTTTCATACTAAAAACTACGTGTACTTTATTTACTATAGTTTTCTAATACCTGTCACTTATGGTAGACAATCTGTCTCTATTCTATAAACCAATCAGTGTCACCATCACAGCAGAAGATGCAGGACATGAATGACAAGAAGGGCAGGACATACACAGACCACTCCATTTTGCCTCTTGAACCCCCATTCTAAAACCCCAAAATTCTACTTTTTCACCTTGTGACAAATTAACTATCATTCTCATGTAGGGGGATAGAATATAGGAAAATAAAGATGGTGTAGAAAGTAATCTTACCCCTAAGGAGTTTCAGCTGGGCCAATTATCAAAGATTAGGAACAGGTCTGACTTTAACAGGCCACAGCTGTGACCAATGAGAAGAAGAGTGCTATAAAAGAGTGGGGTGGCTGGGTGAGAAGGGAACTGGAGTTGGCTGCTTTGTGAAGAGGAGAGAGTCGGTGCTCTGAGGAGATGCCCAAGAGAAACACCAAGGAGGTATGAAACTTTTGTGATAAGGAGACAACAGTATGGAGCCCCTGTGATAAGATAACAACACATTCTGCTCAAACTCTTGTGGCTTGTGAATCTTCACACAAAGCTGGTAATTGTTTTTTCCATGGGCTAAAACCAAAGGCACAGGTGTTTGTGACTCTGTGCCAAGGTCTCTGAGCCCCCTGCCAGGGTCTCAAATCCTCCAGGGCAGTCAGAGAAATGTCCTGGGTTCCAGCACAGGTTCTGGTAGTGGTGTCTCTGTTAGAGGAGATCAGGGGCTGCCCTGTGCTGCTCACAGACAGTTACACCTTGTTTCAGACAGCTTCAAATGCACAACAGAGCAACCCCTGGATACAGCTTAGTCCCATTAGAAAACTGCAGGAATGTTGAAGAAAGGGCAAAATGCTGCACAGGGAGTGACAAAAAGAGAATTGAGGGAAAAGTAGACAATAACAGAGAAACAAACAAAAAAGTAAGGTTGAGGAAAAATCGTCCCAAATAAGCAGTTACTGAAGCATTTAGTGAAAATATCTTTCCCTCCCCTCCTGCAGACTTCAGAGAGGGGAATCTTTCCTGCCCCCTCTGCAGCCTGTTTTCTGTGTTTTTGCTGAATGTCTTGGTTTCTTTGGTGAGGCAAAAAGTGATGCAGAATGCTGGAATCAGCTTGTAAAGTTTCTTTACTGCCATACTTTGTGAGCTCATTTTCCTCCACTAATCCTTACTTCTTACTGGCTTCAGCATAAGTCTCTGGGCTGCAGACTTGGAGATGTGCACTCATGGCACTCAGGGGATTTGCAGTTCTCCAGAAAGAGCTGGATTTGGCAACTCCACAAGGCCCCAGAAATTGTTCTGTCTTGCACGGCTGTATGTACATCCTGTGTGCCCTGCAGCGGGACAAAAAGCTGAGGCAGAGACTGATGGCAAGGAAGTTCCACCTTAATATGAGGGAGAACTTTTTTCCTGTGCAGTGACTGAGCACTGGAACAGATTAACTAGAGAGGGTGTGGAGCCTCCCTCACTGGAGATATTCCAGAGCTGTCTGGACATCATCCTGTGCCATGGGCTCTGGGATGGCTGGAGCAGGAAGGTGGCACCAGATGAGCCACTGAGGTCCCTTCCAGTGCCAGGACAAGAGGACAAAGTCTTAAGCTGCACATGGGGAGGTTTAGGCTGGGCATTAGGAGGAATTTCTTCACAGAAAGAGTGACTGGGCATTGGAATGGGCTGCCCAGGGAGCTGGTGGAGTCACGTGTGGTAATTTCAGGGTCCCCCATGGCAGGAAGGAAATGAATCTGATTCCAGATTCTTAGAAGGCTAATTTATTATTTTATGTACTTATATTAAAATAATACTATACTAAAGAATAGAGAGAGGAGACTTAAAGAAGGCTTAACAAGTTACTAATGAAAAACTTGTGATTCTCCAGAGTCCTGACACAGCCTGGCTGTGACTGGTCTTTAAGTTAGAGCAATTCACATGTTGAATAAACAATTTCCAACCACATTCCAAAGCAGCAAAACACAGGAGAGGAAAATGAGATAATATTGGTTTTCCTTTTTCCCTGAGGCTTCTCAGCTTCCCAGAAGAAATCCTGGCAAAGGGATTTTTCCAGAAAATATGACAGTGACAGTCACCATCTCTGGAGGTGTTTAAGAAAAGACTGGATGTGGCATCAGTGCCATGGTCTGGTTGCCAAGATGTGTTAGGTCATAGGTTGGGCTCAGTGATCCCCAAGATCTTTCCCAGCTTGATTGATTCTGTGATTTTGTGAGCTCTTACTTGATGGCCAAGATTTCCTTCTTACAGAGCTCTTGATGTTTATTTGTTCCATGCTCAGCATAATATGTTTAGAGACTGGAAGGAAATCTGTGTACTATAATTCTGCTGCCTGTTCTACAATGATACAGTAAATTTAACTCACTGTGAACACAATTACCCATAATAACTCCATTTCCTGGCACAGAGTGGTATCTCCTTCCCAGAGGCACTGTAAAATATACTCTTGCATTGGGCCTGGCAATTTCATTGGCTGCTGGTCAATATTTTCTTCTGAAAGAATTTTCCAACAAGACTTTCCACAGGTGGATATGCTAAATATATTCATTTCTCCTTTACGTAATAAATAAACCATGTATATTATATTATAGTATATTATAGTATAGTATAATATAGTATACTATATTATAATATCGTATATATTGTATATTTTGAATATTGTATCGTTTGTATATTGTATATATTATATTGTATATATTATATTGTAAATATTTATATTATACTAATTATATCATATGATATATCACATTATATTATAGATAATATTATGTATTATATTCTATGTAATATATATTATATTTCAAACCTTATATATATATTTGAAATTTTTTTTATATTTTATACTTTTCATTATAATATGATATAATATTATATTTTATATATTATAATATATATTTTTTTCATTTTCACTCTATCATCCACATCTATTACACTGGGTAACTGAGGTATGACCAAGGTAATTTTGAAGTGAGCATTAGTAAACAAAATGGCAAAAAGTTAAACTTTTTAAAAGATTTTAAAACAACCATTCCGGAAAATGTTGATCTAAGCATTTCACCCGTAGTTTGTTATTGAAAAGCATTGTCAAAATCAAGCCTTATCATGTTGAGAAAAAAAAATGTGCCTGAGGAACATCAGCAGGGAGCAAAGAGGATTAGTCACTCTTGAAAGGTAAAAAAAAAACATAAATGTATAGAACCTAAGGCAAACAATGACCTTAAAAAGGTAGAAATGGCAAATCTTTGCATGAAAATTTTCATGCTCTTGTAGCTTTTTGGTGACAACTACTCAAAGAAAGTTGGTGAAAAGTGAATTTCTGGAGCAGAGCTGTGAGTAGCTCAGCTCCAGCTCCAGTGAATTTGTGTGTGAGAATGTGGAGATTTTAGCTATAGGAGCCATCATAATGTTTAACTGAGGAAAAAAAATTATTCTTTTTACATGATGAAAAAGTTAATTAGAGGTGAACATGTGAAATGCATGAATTCCTATTACTGCATCAGCTGCTTTTTCAAGCTGAAAGTTTTAATCTGTTCTTCCAATTAGGGCATTGCAATGCCTTCATTGACTGGATTTTCATCCTGAATTCCATGTTCCTGAAGATGTGTTTAAATGGCACTGCTTAGGAAAACTGTTATTGAGAATTGGAGAAAACACTTTATTTGAAAATTAGGTTTTGTAAAGCTGTGAAAGGGATCATAATGCAATTAAACAATCAGAAATTCTTTTACTTTTTTTTCTTTTTTCTGTGAGTGAAACAAAAGGCTCTCACAAAACACTGAACTGATTGTCAGAGGTTTTTTTCTTAAACATCCTGGAACTGTGCACTTTGCTTCATTTACTATCATTTCAAGGATAAAACCTTTTATAAAACATAGATAAAGAAACAAATATAAAAATTTGTGCAGAAAATACTCCTTGGAAACTCCTCTCAAGATAAAATAGATCTTAGTTTCGTGCTAGGTTCTTGAGACATGTTACAGGATTCAATTTAGAAGGATCCCTCTCCTAAAGAATAATTTGGAATTATCTAGCAAATGGCTCAACTAAAGTTGATGATTTTCAAGATCTTAAACTAAAGAAAAGCTTAAAAAGAAGCTGCAGCTGTATTGGAAAATTATTTATAAATGGTCATGGCAATTTAATCTCTATTAAATTTTATCACATGTATTCTCCGTATTTATAATTCTCTTTTTTTCCTGTTTATATTTGCATAAATGTTGTTTTACTTTCGTTCTGAAGTAAATTCTAGAAAATCTTTTTGAATAGGCCAAAAAGATATTTTAGTTATAGATATGCTATATATATATATTTAGTCATATAGATTTAGTAATATATATTTATATGTTATACATATATCTAGTTATATCTATTTAGTTATATATATCTCCCTATTTATAATTTTCTTTTTTTCCTGTTTATATTTGCATTCATGTAATTTTCCTTTCATTCTAAAGTAAAGTCTAGGAAATCTTTTTGAATAGGCCAAAAAGATATTTTAGTTATATGCATATTTAGTTATATGTATCTAGTTATATATAGATATTTAGTTTTTTATATATATATACACATAGTTATATATATGTGTATGTGTATATATACAACTGAATTGGCCTGAATTGGTTTTATCTAATTGTTGTGACATCAAAAAAATTTTTGCAGGCTTTTAAACAGAAACTACAATGAATTCACATAATAGCTTGATCTTTTCAAATCTTTTGTTCCTGATTAGTGACAGTAAAACAATATAATTATAAACATTTAGTTCTGATCTTTTGGGAAGTTATTTATGGGACAAGGGTACTGGTAGGTTTCTGAAGTCGCCCCTACTACCCAAAACACTAGAAAGATATAATTTACATTATACCTGGTTTATAAATGCCTTTACAGGCAATACACGCCTTGAATAAGGAAATTCTAATCATTATTATATCATCAGGATAGATTAAATAAGTACTGTTTTACATTTTAATCCTAGAATATAGCACAGAGAAAGAAATTACATAATTGGGTTTAAATGTATTTTGTAGTGGAAAAGCTGGTGATGGGATTCCAAATCCCCAAAGATGCTTTTTCATTTGATCATCTACATTGGAAGTCAGAAAATTACGACAGTGACAGAGAGGAGCACCAACTCTAGAGTACTAATTAAAATGTACCAGCTCAATGGATCTTAGTTCATCTTTGCATGGAACCTCATTAAGGCAAAATGATCTGTACAAATTAGTCTTTCCAAATAGAACCACTGGCAATTTTTAATGAGGTTTCCATGTAAAGCATCATCTGTCAAATTGCAAAACTAAACCAATCAAAGACATACCATGCTAGATTATGTCTCATGTCTATTTGTTTAATTGGGAGACTGGTTCATCTCTTTAATGCAATCTTGTGTTAGACATGTGACTTCAGAATTTAGTGACCTGCTTCCATCAATGTCAATATTTGGATGTTTAAAGAACAGTATATTTAAATTAGTATTTATAACTGTTAGCAGAATAGACTTTAATTTATGTTCTGCACACGTTCTAGGCAACTAATGTCTTTCTTACAGTACTATTAACAAAGCAGCATAATAAATTTTAAAAATATACAATTAGGAATAAATAAAGCTAAAAAAACCTAGAAGATGCAAAGGCTGTCAGGTGCCAAATAAAAAGAACAAGAGTTTAACACATTCTGTTGTAGTTTGTAAGGTATAATGAGGAAAGAATTTGAACCTTAAAACATTATTCTGGTTCTAAATAGTGGAATAAGAGATAGAGGGTCTTAATTCCATTTTACAGCTCCCCTCCTGCCCCACCTATCCCATTCAGAGCGCAGCCTATCAGGGAAAACAAAGGGTGCAATAAATTTTTCCTGTAGATATTCAGAGAAAAACCCTCATTTTTCTTTTAACACAGAAAATTTCTTATAAGTCAAAAATAATAAAATATGTTAGCAATTATATAAATTAGAGGAAAAGGTTACAGTGACTGTTGGTATCTTGATAGAGCAACCTGGAAAGGACCTTGGGAGATTTTCTAATCCTTCTCTGTTTCAATCTGTATCATCCAGACCTAAAGGACTCCTGACAGATATTTTGAAGTCAGTTACAAGAGTTATTTACTAGGATAGAAAGGATGTTTACAATAGGCAAAGAAATATTAGTGCATCTTGACTTTAGCTGTTTTGAAGTTATGTGGAACTGGTAGGCTTTATCTGAGATAATAAAAAAATAGTTTGAACAGCAATTCAATACTTTGAAGAGAGTTCTGAGGAGAGCAGTAAGAATAATTACAACCACGAGAAATGTGTTTTAAGAAGGAAGACTTAGGCCTGAATAGCCTTACAAAGCTCACGTGAAGTAGGTAAAATGCTGATAAAATATCTGCTAGAAATAGGCAAAATACCTATCTTCACACTGGATAGTACCAGAATCAGAGCTCTTAAACTGGATCAAGAAATGTAGATATTTGGACTTTGGAGAAAGCATTCTGGTGAGAGGGATGAGTGGATTTTGGAGCAGATTGGAACACTTAGGGGAAACGGTTGATGCCTTTAAAAAATCTCTTATGAGATGATCTTACAGGAGCTCTTAGAGGAAGCTGTTGATGTTTTTGAGGTCATCTCATGAGGCAGAATTTTTACAGGAGCTCTTGATAGTCTTTCTGGCTCTGCCTCTTGGGGTTTCCAGGGAAATTCCAGTCCAATATCAGCCTTTGGCAGCTTTCGGTGTATCATCAAATAATATATCCTGACATGCACTCCTGTGGAGTTTGCGCACCCAAACTGTACTCTGGGTTCTCAGGTGTGTTCTAGAAGGAAAAATATATTCTGTGACAACTCAGGCACCCCAGCCTTGGAAGAACGACACAGGCTCCATAAATATCTCTGTGACATGATCCAGAGTAATATGAAGTAATAGTAATATCTGCAATTTAAACTGTAGCCATGTTTACTCTGGCAATCAAACAGCTTGTTTGTGCCTAATGAGGAGTTTATTTTAGAACAATAAATTAATGCTGGTTCTGGCCAAATTACTTGATTCATTGCAGTAACAACAGTGCACTTTCTATAAATTATGGACAATTTTTGTTTAGCCTTTTTTAACCTTTGTAAAAGTCACTTATCATCTTACCTTTTTAAAGTAATTTTGCCGAAAATATACTTTTGGCTTTTATTTCTACAACTAGCCCATCTGTTGTCACACTTAATATTTCTTATATTAACGTCAATGTATCACCTCCCACATACTGTTTTTGCAAGGTACAAATAGTCCTCCCTGATATTTTTAAGGCTTATTTCTTTTTTGCTTAACTAGTAGTCTTTCAATCATTTTTTAGCTATCATCTTACCCACTCTTTCAGTTCAGATTCCCTCTCTAAATTTTATATAGAGAGCAAAAATTTTCTTTCCTATGTTTAATTGTAAGAGTGTTCTCAAAGTAGTCCCACAGATTTTAAAATGAGCCAGGGTCCTCCAAAACCCAACTCAGTTTTACTTATAAAAAAAGAACTCAATTTTCTTTATAAGCAAGGTATTAAGCTCACTATTGCTATTTGAGGTCATCTTATAACACACACATATCCCAATTTAATTGCAGAGATGTTTGCTTTAGATGGCAGCCTTTCAGTTTGAAGTAGGAATAGAAGATCAGTTTAAAATTTGACAAAAGACAATACAAAGCAAGACCAGGAGCTACAGTTACAAGGGTAAATTACCTAGTTTGTTTTCAGTTAAAAATTTAGTAGTAGGAACCCTACTGAATAAAATACACAGTAGAAAGTGATCCTTTCCTCCAATTCACTGACAGATTATTGTATCCCAGTAATGTTAAAGTATAATTTTAATATAGAATATATAGTTTTTTAATTTTTCATGTTTATAAAACATTTATTTATAGTTCTGCCTGCCCATTTATCTCAAATCAATATCATGGAGAAAAAAAAGTGTTTTTCTATACAAGAAAAGAGAAAAAGTATTTATGTGTGACCAAATAATTTATTACACAGCAGGATACAAACTCAGGGATTTTTACTTCCAGCCTACTATAATCTTTGGGTTAACTTCATTTTAGTATAATAACGTATTTCCCTGAAAAATGGAAAATTTAGCAGAGTCCATAACATATTCTAACTGATTAATTTGAGCTATATTCAAAATTCAGTACGTAACAAAAATAAGAACTTAAAATTGCCCTCATAAAGGCTCTGAAAAAAGAATAGAATTGTCTACAATGAGTACATGAACAAGTTCAGCAACTCCTAATAGTTATTGTAAATGCCTAAATCTACACCTTGATTAAGTACAGAGACACAAACTGAATAACTTCAAAGAAATATTTAAGTGTTCAGAATTCTTTAGAAATGGTATCATCTTTAATTACAGCTTTCATTAAAGCACAATTGCTGGTGTGATGTGTTCAGAGATTCAGTTCCCTGCAGTCTTGAGTTTGGGTTCAAACCCTGAGATTTAAACTTTACTTTGGTTTCTTTCTCCTTCCTTCATTCACACAGGGCACATTGTCTGCTGGTTTCCAGCTTATATTTTTAATCTCTTTGCTACCAGTGAAAATAACCAGTTAGACTGCTCAGTTTTTCTTTTTTCTCTCTTCTTTTGGACTTCCCATTAGAATGAGCTGTTCCACCCCTGAGCTCAGGTGAGACCCCACCTGCAGAGCTGCCCCAGCGCAGGGAGGAGCTGGAGCTGCTGCAGAGAGCCCAGGGGAGGCACCAGGATGGGCAGAGGGGTGGAGCAGCTCTGCTGGGAGGGAAGGCTGGCACAGCTGGGATTGTGCAGCCTGGAGAGGAGGAGCTTTGGGGTGAGCTCAGTGTGACCTTGCAGTGCCTGAAGGTGTGGTGGTGTTTGCGGGGGTCCCAGGATGAGGGAAAAGATGAGAACCTTCACTTCACGTTTCATAAGGCTTATTTATTGTTTTATGACATATTATATAAAAGAAAATTATATATTAAAACTATACTAAAAGAATAGAAGAAAAGATTTCATCAGAAGGCTAGCAAGGAAAAAGAAGGGAATGGGATGATAATAAAATCTTGTGACTGACCAGAGAGTCTGAGACAGCTGGCTGTGATTGGCCATTAATTAAAAACAGCTCACATGAGACCAATCAAAGATGCACCTGTTGCATTCTACAGCAGCAGATAATCATTGTTTATATTTCCTCTCTGAGACCTCTCAACTTCTCAGGAAAAAAGATCCTAAGGAAAGGATTTTTTATAAAATGTGTCTGTGACATGAAGGAGCTACAGGAACCATGGAGAAGGACTTGGGACAAGGGATGGAGGGACAGGACACAGGGAATGGCTTCCCACTGCCAGAGGGCAGGGATGGATGGGATACTGGGAAGAGATTTCTCCCTGGGAGGGTGGGGAGGCCCTGGCACAGGGTGCACAGAGAAGCTGTGGTTTCCCCAATATTTTAATATTGTTATTGTATCAGCATAACTCTCCTGTGTTTCTTTATTCTTGAAACTCAATGAAATCTCTATTTCTAATGCGGACATATTTTAATTTCGGATTGTTTATTTTTATTATTCTTCGTCAGCTTTAGTTCCTGGAAAACAGCTGTTATCCATTGGTAGGGCAGTAAGAACTGGCAATAGTCCATACCCTGCCCAAACCTACTTTCTAAATAAAAGTGCATTGCTTGTGCTAGCAAAATAGCCCATTTCACATGCATGGTCACCTTCTTTAACAGTGTTCACCTTGACTTGTATCATTTCAAACAAGCAAAGAAAGTGAATGAAATACTAAGGTTAAAAAAAATCCCAGTCACTCCCATTGCTGACATTGCTAATAGAAAAAAATAGTTTAATAATGTTTGCATTGAAATCTTGATGAGTACAGAATTGCAAAATTAATTTAGCATTAAAAACCTTATTAAAATTAAGACATTTTAAAACACATCTACAGCAGCAGCTATGATTCTCAGTGTGGGAGAAGGCAGTTGCTGAGGATTTCTGTGAACTCTGCAGCTGGCACAGCCAACTACAATTCCCAGGAGAGCAGCAAATGGTGTGACAGATTAGTTATTTCAGCAGCCATGCAATAAAAGTTACTTGTGGATTCATAGAAAAGTGCCCTTTCAAATGACCAATCCATCCCATTATGGAGAAAAATCAATGCACCTTGTGCCTTTCAGTTTATTTACATTTCTTTGCATTTTAAGGTGACTTTCCCTGTAGCTGTTCACTTATTATAAAACTAAAACAATGTTATTTTGCACCCTTTGGTCAGTGAAGGTAAGAAGGGTAAACAATATTGCATTGATATGTAATGAGATTATTGGTGGCAGCCTTCTTTCTAATTGATGCAAAGTTCAGGAAATAACATACTCACACCAGTCAAGGCCAGACCCTTCCTTCCAGTCCCAGGGGAACAGAAAAGTTCTACTTTTCTACTTTATGTGCCAGAGCCCTGGCCACCAGGCCAGCCCTGAGGCTGTGCTTCCCACCTGAGGTCAGCATTTCACATAGAGTGTATCAAGGTCTAAACATCAAACATGAATCTCTTATTGCGTTTAAATAATTTTTTTTAGGTTTACAATATTTTTATGTTTTCTGAAAAAAAAAATTCTGAAAATTACTGAATTAATCCTGGAGAATTCCCTGTGATCCATTTAACCTGATTTTTTGAATTGCAGATGTATGATTCTGATATTGAGATTAGCAAGTATCTCTAAACATCAGGAATTTTTATTCAGCATCCACCAAAGTTTTAGAGATTAGTCTATAGCCCCACCTGTTTGTTTAGCCTGGCCCTTGTACCTCTGGCCATGAAAGACTCTCAGCAGTGACAGTTTCTTCCTTCCCTTTCCCTTTCCTTATCTTTCTCTTTGCATCTTTTACTATTAAATAAAATATATCAAGTTTTTTTTACACCAACACCTAACTTCATTTAGTTTCGATCATGTTTTTTGGGTATACTCCAAACCATTCTGGGTTAAATCCCTTTTATTCACTGAGGTTTAGTTTCCTCTGGCCTTGTGTGTTTAAACCAGTTTGTAACAAGGAAGAATAGAACAGACTAGTTCAGCTGAAAGGCAGCTAAAATAATCATCTAATCCATCTGCTGGCACTGAAGGGCTGGCCAAAATGTAAAGCAAATTAATGACTTTTTAATTTCCCTTGTGATGGGCAGAGGATTCTGGGCTCCTCAAATGAACAGTGCCCTGTCCACAGTGTACAGCCTGATCAATTTGATATTGGATTGAATTTCTTTGTGCGTACACTCATGTGCAAGTCTTCATATGTCAGTCTTTAGTGTAAAATATAAGTTTCGATAGCAAAATGGTCTATGTCAATTTTAAAACTGTTTAATCTCAACTTTAAACATTAGATGGAGCAAACCTATTCACCAAGCAGATCATTCTCCAAGGGTTTGGGCTCTCCTGAGGAAGTCAGTTCCCCAGATACTGTGGGAATGGCACTTTCTAATTGCAGAGATGTTGAGGTAAAATCTTTAAAATACAAAGCAGAGTTCCTCTTTCTTCTCTACTCTGCACTGAGTGCAAGAATTACAGCCAGCACAGTGTCAGGTCCTAAGCTGCATTAACCACCTCTATAAAGGGAAATAATACACTGCTCTTACTGTCTAAAGCAATTACTTCTAATAAAGGAAGTATTTCAATTATTATTGGGTTTTTTTAAATCCTATTTTGCACAGCAATACACATATATTCATCATTATATCACTAAAGATTCAGAAGCACAAAGAGCATTTTTATTAATCAATTGGCAGGAATTTAACTACTGGACTGCATGTGGGATGTTTTCTGGAATATGCATTTGTCAGTGAAAGAAATAAAATTCACATATCTGAATTTAATACCACTGAAATCTGCCAAACAGGTATTAGAATGACTTAATTTAGCATTTTTTAATACATTTTTGCTAGCATTTCCAACATGCATCTTTACTAATGACTTGAGAAACAAACAGAACACCCCAGCTAACCTCCAGTAATGAAAGCACACATGGCGTTTTAACTTCTTTCACAAATTTGTTTAAATAACAATAAAAATATTTTTTTAAAGGCCTGAAGAGTTATTTATGCTTCTGAAACTGCAGGAGAAGATCTCATACTTTTCTAAAATGCAAGGATGCTTGTTGAGAATTCCAGTAGAAACCTGTCATATGTATCGTTTTTTTTGAAGTTTAAAAACCTTAGTGTGTCCAAGATAAAACTGAAAATCAACCAGTTTCCCAATACACTTGACCCTTTGGATAAGAGTTCTGTAGCCAACATAAAAATTTGATACAGATAAATCTTCAAATTCATCAATGAAAAAACCCCAGACAATATTAGCAAATTAGAATGCCCCACATGCCCCTGTGGTAAAAGCCAGAATGGGTCCAGCTCTTATCTTTTTTCCTTTTTAGGTTATGGTTTTTTTGGGGTTTTTGTGGTTGGTGTTTTTTTTGGGATGTTTTTAGAAATTGTATTTAAATTCCTGGGAATTTATTAAAATCTAAAAGTCGTTGCAGTTCTGTAGCTCTGCAGGTGCCTACTGCCATCTTGTGTACTTTTGTTGCCATGTGAATGGACATGTCTTATAACTAAAAGGTCTACCAAGATGTAAAAAGTATATTTAGGATTTAGTGGATAAAGCCACTCCACATATTAACGCATGGACAGTGAAACTGGCAGAATTGGAAACACCCGTATCATTCAATCTCTTAAAATGTAAATTACTTAAAATGTTAAGTTCTACATTTATAGTGATAGTCTTTCCAGCTTAAAATCTTTCAAACATTTTTTTCCCTGTTGTTTGGGAAATTCTGATTTGTGGAAATCTTATTGACACTAGTTGTTTATGTTCAACTTAAGCTATTTCTTAAATTCCTAGCCTCCCCAAGCAGAAGAAAAAATTATTGTTTAAAGGAAACATTTTGGTCAGACATTATTCTCATAAATCCATGCTGGCTTCTTCCAACCACCTTCTTCTGTACTTTATGCTTGGAAAATATTTACTGACTTATTTTCTCCATCTTCTAAATCCCTCAGCAGGTCAAAGGCAGGTATCCTTACATCCAGGGCTGTAACTTTTTCCCACTTTCCTACTCAAATATCCCAACTGCCATGGCCAGTCCAGGAAAAACTATCACTAAGCTTCACATCCCAAACATCTCCTCCTTATGAGACCCACCAAAGCACTTCCACTCATTGTTTCCTTGACCACTGGTGTCAGGAAATTGCATCAATGCGCTCCATAAATGTCCTGAAGTTCTTGTAGCCACCACCAGAGGAGGAATTTGAAGTTTAAGTCCTTAAGGACTTCCAGCTCCCTGAAAACCAGAGCTGCCAATATGTGGCGTCTTCCAATTATCTATAGGCAGCATTAATTTTACTCTTTCTCTTCCTTTTCCTCTTTCTTTGTCATCACAATGGGCCAGGACTGGGTAATAATTGACACAGACTCGCAGGATAATTACAGAAGGCTGATCATATTATATTAAGAAATCCATTCTTTTTATACTCTAGTTCACTACAGGTGAACTTGATTGGTCCTTTAATGAAAACACCATCACCATTGGCTAATTAGGAAACCACCCTTTGGTAAACAAATCCCCATAACATATTACACATGTTCCCAATACCAGGTACAGCAGGTTAAGATAAGAATTGGTTCTCATTCTTTCATCTGATCTTCTCACAGCCTTTCCTATAATGATGTCTGGAGAAGTTGTGTTTCTCTCTGTGGCCAGAGAGCTGCTGCCACATTTCTTTTCCTTTTTCTTTTCCTTTTTCTCTTTTTTTTTTTTTCTTGTTTGTTTTTTGTTGGTTTTTCGTTTGTTTGTTTTTTTTTTATATTTTCTCTATCTGATCCAGTTGTGGAGGGGAGTGATGGAGTAGCTTTGTTGGACACTTGGCCTCCAGACCACCACAAATGCACTTTGAGATCCTAAGGTAAGGAGTAATACAGAAAATATTATTTTACACAAGGGTTCCATTCCTTCTGGAGATATTAAGTGTAGTTGTAGAATATTTGGTCTGGCTTACAGATACATGTGAGTATCATAAAACACTTCTTACCTGCCTTGTTAGTTTGTCTGCTAAGAGGGGATGAGCAAAACCATCCAGGAAATATCTTAATTGCAAAGTAGAATGAGCAGGCATGTGTGGGATTTGTTAAAATTTCAAATGCTGTGGTTATGACGTTAATGTTAGATAACTTCACAAAAAGCTGTATATAAATATGAATGAAAACACAATCAAAATTAAGAAAATACTATAAAATTTTTCTCAGACATTATATTGCAGACAAAAGGAACATTCAATAATTGGATGTATTGTCAGGGACTACAACACAGGCCTCTCAGATTACAAAGCATTTTGATTTATTTTAGAAAGGAGGTTCACAAACTGGTAATTCACAGTTTATCCTGTCAGGTTGAAAACAGCATTGTTGAGATAGAAAAGGTTGCTTCCATCATGGAGTGAGACAGGCAGGCCGTTATATCTTTAGTTATATCTCAAGTGTTTGCACTTCAATCCATTGGAATCAATGTAAAAATGACAGTATTATAGCTCTGGACCTCAGTGAGAATAAAAATGAAAAGGCAACCACCTCTGACTCAAAAATTAGCTACCTGATGTATTAGAACTCATCCTGTTCAATACTTCAAATGAGAGAGATTACAGTGAGCTTGAAAGACAATAATGGGGAAATCTATGATCTCAGATTTCAAAGTCTGATTCATTGTTAAGCCCAGTGATGTCTGACATGTTTGGAAGGGAGAAAGTGGAATCTCAGGGCTTAAATTCCTGCACAGGTGATGTTTTGTTCAAGAAAATTCCCTCACAGAAGTGACACACAATATCCTTATAGAGTGAGCAGGACCTTGTCACTGGAAAAATCTCTTTGCCAGGATTTCTTCTCCTGGGAATCTGAGAAGACTCAGAGAAAAATGAAAACATTATCTGATTGCTTCTTCTGTGTTTTGTTGCTTTGGAGTGCGGTTGGAGATTGTTTATCCAACTGGTGATTGGTTGATTGGTTTCATGTGAATTGTTTTGACTTAAAGACCAATCACAGCCAGCTGTGTCAGGACTCTGGAAGCAGTCACGAGTTTTCTTTATCATTCTTTTATACCCTTCTGTTTGTATCCTTTCTCTATTCTTTAGTATAGTTTTAGTATAGCATTCTTTAATATAAGTATATAAAATAATAAATTAGCCTTCTAAGAACATGGAGTCACATTCTCAGTTCCTCCTTCATCCTGAGGACCCAGCAAATATCACAGGACTCACTTCCACTCCTCTTGGTCTTTAGGTACTAGAGGCAGCCGTGTTGGAAAAGCTGAATTAATCCAGAATTCAGATGTATGCATCATTACCAATTCTTTCCTAGATTATTTGACAAGTAGTCAATCTGCTTTAAAGCTTTAGCTATTATGTTTATGGAGCTGATGGATGAGGGCCAGAAATACTCAAACTCATTATCTGTCACTCTGCCCATGATCATCCTCAGCCATTCCACTCCTCCTGCATCACTCCTGAAGAATTCCTCTCCTCTTCATTCACTCTTGCTGCTGAGATCTTGAAATCCTCTCTTAAAAATAACTCTTCTAACTAGACTTTAGTATCAGCTTTTCTTCTACATTGTAATTTTTTTTTCCCCTTTGGAGCAGCTTTACTTAGCACTGCTCCAAACCAAACTCCAAATACTCTATAAATGTAAAAAGGAGCAGGATCTTGACCTATCAGTACACCTCTGTGGAAAATCAATTTCTTAAATCCAATTATTGCAAACATGTTTTTAACAGAGGGGATTCCCCCTTCTATACCTCTGATTTCTTTCTTCATATTGTTTTTTACATTAGCCTTTTTTTTCAGGGATCATCTGCTATTCATATCTGTATAATGTATAACACAGCTATGTCCTAATCTCAGTTTTACCCTTTTAAGTGTGTATTTTGAATTAATTCACCTAATTAGATTAATTTTTTAATGTACTCTATGCAGACAGACACCATAAAGTCCTTCAAGAGGATAAACTACCTTGTTTCTGTAAAACAATTGTCTTTGTTGAAGGCAGTATAAAAGAATACATCCCCTGATTTAAAGTTAATTTATTTCTTAAGAAAAAAAGAGGCAATTAGTTATGTATTACTGTCTTAAATAAAAATGAGAAAATAGATTAAATTACTTGGTTTTGTCTTTGCTTTAACTGAGGACTATTTTTTTTTTTTATGGAAACAACTCTATTGATTCAGAATTACACTTTAAACCTCCTATGCAATCTGTCAAAATAAGTCCATTTCTTTGTTAATCTGGTGTTTAATGGAGACTTCAAACCTTGAAAATATCGCATCTCTCTGATAGGATATTGCTATGATCAGCATGTGACTGGAAATATTCCAGTAGCCATCCCTGCAAGAGTTCAAAAAATGTTTTTGTGGCACTTGAGGATGTGGTTTCTTGGCGAACATGGTGGTGATGCTGGACTTGATGATGGTCTTAAAGGTCTTTTCCAAATTTAATGATTCTGTGATTCTAACTCAAGGAAGACCAAAGTCAAATTTTTCAGTACTCTGAGTTGAAAACTTTTCTGATCCATTAGGGATGTGAGAGGGACTTTTTTGGTTTTCCTTTATTTTTTTCCAAAAAGGATTAAAACAATCAAAAATCTTAATAATGTAGGAAAAAATCGGAAGTCCAAGGTCATGATGTTGCTCTGGACCTTGGACTGCTGTCCTGGTCATAGTGACAAATGTTCTGGTATTGGGAAATAGCTCTGAAAGTATTTTACCTTGTGAGTAAAGCACTGTATATTCTATAAAATATTCTATATTTTATAAATAAATAAATAAATAAATAAATAAATCTATAAATAAAATATTCTATATTTTATATTCTATATTTTATATTCTGTATTTTATACATTTTTTCTCCTCAGAAAGGTAATTAAAAGTAAAAGCTGGTTACCTCTACTAGAATTTATGGTTGATTTCAATTGAAAGAAAAATAAAATTATTAAGTTTTACTTTTAAAAAATTCCATTGGGTTTTATAGTTTATTACATTGGGTTTTATAGAACATTGGGTTTTATAGAACATCTGTATACAGCAAATTTTGCTTTCCAGTTGTGACTGTGACTGGAAAGAGCATTCGCCCCAGAGGATGGAGTGGTACCCACAGAGCCCTCCCTTCTGCACAGGCTGGAAATCAGGGCAGAAATTTAGAAATATTAACTGGCACAAACCAAGACATAGAGCTGTGGGCTGGAGAATGAGAAAGTAACGAAAAAAAGCCAGAAAAAAAGGATTTTTAATGCCAGCTGAGAACTTCCATTATCAGGTCTTGAACCTGCCTCAACCAAAGCTGGCTTGGCATGACATTTCAATTAAAAGTTGAGAAGACCTGTCACTGATAGAGATGAGTAGTTTTTAATTAAATATCTCTTGAAAGATCCTGTGAAACAAACTAGGGCAAAGTTCTTTCAATAGGCTAAATACAGAATAATGAGGGCAAAATACAGCTTAGTGCAACCTAATTATTCACTAGCTAATTTCCACAATTACCTTTTTTCTTCCTCTTTTTAAGAATTCAGATGCAATATAAGGAACAGTGCACTGAAAACACCAAGTCACCATCCATTATTGAAGATATGCTACCTAAACTAAAGGGAATAACGCCCCTCAGTTGTAACAATAGGATTTAGGTGTACTTCTGCACATAATTCCATTCCACTTTTCAAGAAAAAACCAAGACTGTACTGCCAGAATAGCCAACATTTCCACATATCTCTGAAAAAGAAAGGTATTTCCCTACAAAGTACTTGTGTGGTTAGATCACCCTTAATAGAGTTCATGTGGGGGCTTCAGCTTTATTAATGATTTAATCTGACAGATTAAAAAATAAATGTGCAAATCAATATTCATGAAGTAGACACATACCAAGTTCATGTCATGGATTTTTATTTATTTTTATGTTTTATTCATTTACATTTCCTTTATAAGACATGCTTGCAACAAAATATCTTTCCACTCACACATAAAAAAGGAAGTTAAAAACCCCTAAACACTGACATATCTAATATTATCTCAAATCTCAGAATTCCTGTGTCAAGTAGAAACACAAAATAGCATAAAACTTCTACTAGTGGCAGATTCTTCTCCATAAAATTTGCTTTGCCAGACACTTAATCTCCCCATAATTAGACAATCCATTGGTAACATGTGGTTAAACTAGAAATTGATGTTGTAGTTAATAGTTTGTATCGAATTATTGCTGCAGTAAGCAATCAAGCCTTAAAAAGGCAACTTTATTTTCTGGTTAAATAACAACATGAAGTTATTCAATCCCTGTTTATAGAAAACTCTTAATTCTCTACCTTCCTTAACTTCAACAGATAAAACAGTAACAGTAGTTTGAGATAACTTTAGGGCCAAATGATGTCAAAAAGACATTTTATCTCTCTGCCACTGGGACTTGGAATGATAACGTGTTGAGTGAAAAGAGAAGTGAACAGAGAAACTCTGCTTGGAGAAAATCACACGTCAGAAACTTTTCTGACAGAAAACTCATCTCCTGGAGGGACAGGCAGTGGTTGGCAGTACCTCTGAGCAGCAAAGCTTTGAAAACACCCTTTAGCTCCTCTCCCCACTCAGTTACCTCTCACTCTAGTGCCAGCCAATGTTTGGGTGTGATGCTCATGTTCACTCAGTATCACAGCTCTGGGTTATGAGCTCCAGAGAGACACAAAAATGTTCCATTGAATTTGTCTCTGTGTTGAGCTGTTCATCAACAGACTATATAAAATGACTTAGCAGCTGGTATTTATGGTAGATAATAAAATCTGAAGGAAAACAATGATGAGGAGCTTGTAATATGCTGAATTATGTGCCAGAAGTGCAGATAGCTTGAATGTCTGCAAATGTGACAATGGAATAACAAACCCGTATTTCCTGACTTTTGACAGATAAAATGAATTTTTGAACTTGTGAATTGGGTTATTACATTGGCCACCTTCTTCCAATGTGGAATAATTCTATGAAGAGAGTTGGAATATTACAGTTAGAAGGAAACTTAAGGAGCTTTACATCTTTTTCAGTTCTCAATACCAGTCAAAAGTTCTGACATTGCATTTCAATATACTTCAGTTTTACACACACTTTTTGTACTAGAGTGTCATCAGCAGCTACATACACAGAATTTTAGCAGTTCTTGTGCCCAGAATGACTTCTGCAGTTCCGTTTGAAATAGACAAAACTGCTGGATTAATATACAAACAGTTTGGTAAGTGAAGGAGAAGTGGAAGAGGAGAGAAGTAAAATGAACAAGTGATGCAAAGGTTGTCAGGTTTTCAGGAGCAGAGCAATGCCCTGACAGTTCCTAAGAAAATGATGGCTAAACCTCTTTTCCAGTCTTCTGCAACTCCTGAATCAGTAGACAGGTTTAGATCTCTTTTATTTAATATCCCAGCAGTGACAGGTGAAGAACATTTCTGCAAAACAAGTTGTCAAAAAGCACAGTGGCTTAAGCATTAGGCCAAGACAAATGATTGGGTTGTGAGCTTCCTTTTAGTCCAGCTGAGATCAACAACAGCTCTCTGATCCAGTGGATGTGGTGCAGGTTACACAGTTGTATAAATGGGCTGTCAAGACGAAAAATAATGAGTGACTATTTATTCATATAAACATGGTAAAGCTCTTCCATATGAGGACAAACAAATAAAGTAAATTATTTCTCAGGAGAATAAAATCTGGCTTTCTGGAGAGAGGTAAAATGCATTACAAGGGCAACATATTTTGGTCCTCAAAAACAATTTTGGCAACAAACTCTCTGCATGGGAATGACATCTACTGATCTGACCACAACTTAAGTTGACAGCAAGGAACCTGTAGGTTTATTCTTCACAAATAAATAAATCTTGCAGCAAAATTCCATGTAAGATAAATTTAATGTTCAAAAATGGGTGAGTGCTGTTTTTGAAGGCTAACACAAATATTCCTTAAAAACCTTGTTATATTCCTTCAAATAAACCTTCAAATATGCCTTGAAAACCTAAGTATCTTGTGGCATTTTTAAAAGGATATTTTGAAAAATAGGAGAATATCACTATACATGTGTGTAAATGCTGCAAGCTAACTGTAAAAATTCCATTACCAAGCAGTCAATTTTTTGCCTATTGCCTTTAATTTTACCAATTCTAATTACTAGTTCTAATTTGAAGCCCTGCAGAAGAGAACAAGGCACCAGGGACTCCCACAGCAGTGCTTTCTGAAATTGGAAGCCCATGTGTTTTAAACCAGGCATTGTGCTGGTTTGGGTTTGTGTGGGTTTTTTTCAGTGGATGACTTATTTTTTCCCTCCAGTTTAATGGGGCTGTGTTTGACTTTCATGATAATTTAAGAGTCCTATTGATTTCATATAGAATTTCCACAGTCCTGGATAAGGTCTTATGGTGACAAAATGTAGGCATTTATAATCAAAGACAGAAAGTGGCAAATGGTCCAGAGGTATTTTTCTATTAGAGAAAGGAATACAATCCAGTGGTAGCCACTGTTGGAAATCCAGTTCTCCTTTTCATTAATGATTTATTTTTGGTGAAACAAACCAAGACACATGGGGGATTTCCATAACTGCAGGAGAAATCAGGACTGAATAGCTTGATTAAAGAGAAGCATTGTGTTTAGTGGGAATTGAGATTAAATGTTTATAAAAAACAAATTGGTAACATAAGTCTATAAACTGCACACTGATAAAATGGCTTGGTCCAGTAATACAAGAATTCAAAGAAAAAAGCCAAAAGTAATGTTTTGCTGTGTTTCAGTTGTGATATCTGTGTAAAGAATTTGATTTCATGGGGTTTTTTTACTCTTGGTCTCAATGGTTATTTAATGAAGGATGATTTTTGCAGAACTTTTAGGGAATATATACATTATTAGTAGCATCATTTTTGGGGGGATAGTGTACTGCTCACTACCACCTCTGTTTGTATTTTTTAGGACAAAGAAAAAAGGAAAATGTTTTAAAAGAGATCAGTAGCTCTAACACCATTGGTATGTTCCTATGAAAACCTCTCTTTCCAATTAGATCACTTTTTTATGAACATCTTCTCCTTAATACCCCTACATATTTCTCTTATATAATTAGTCTGTAAAACAATGATGATTCATGTTTTAAGCTTATCAAGGAGTTTTTACAAAAATAAATAAACACAGGACAGGATAATGGTTTATCAGCTGCCCTAAAATGTTTCCTATTAAAAATCCTTGTTATGAGAACACGTTTTCACATATCAATTCTTTCAGAGTTTGAAGATTGTGTTCCCTTAATTGAATGCACTGAGACCTTTGACTGTTGTTCCAGTTTGAGTCATTACCACAGTCTCATCCCCATTACCTCTTCCTTAGTGAAAATAAAAGCATGGAGCCTTTTTGGATTTTGGAGCCTTTTCTTTTAAAGGGTAACTTTATTGTCAAATGCCACTATAGCAGATCATCTCCCCTTCTTCCTTATTTGTTTTAATTAATATGACCACAAAATCTTTCCCCATCTGTTTCAACATCTTTTTTTTGACACTAGTTTATCTTGAGTGAAGCAATGTAAAAATGCTCTTTCTCTTTTTGATTTTAAGGTCTGTTTTAACATATTTTTTTTCAAAGACTAGATTATCTTGATTGAAGCAATGTACAAATTATCTTTCTCTTTTTGATTTTAAGGCACATCTTCCTTCAGCCATTTATTTTATTGCTGCCTGGTGTTTATCCCTAACAAGATTACAGGAGGAGTTACTCATCTCCTCACATTCAGAGTCCTCTCTTGTATTGTTTTCCCTCTTGTACATGGTATGAGATTAAAGAAGTAATATATATATCTGGAAATGAAAAATCCTATATAACTTTAAGCTCCTTTGTTTCCTTCATCAACTTATTCCCTGAAACTCTCAAAGGCTGACTTTCTGAAATGAAAAAATATCATCTAAAATTAAAAAAAAAAAAAACAAAAAACAAAAAAGCCAACAATCCAAAGGAACAACTCTATGCAACTTATTTTATTTATTCTCATAGTAAATGAGGTTTTCCTACAAACTGTCCACTTGTTAAAATTAAATCTGTACTACCATTAGCCCTCTTTATATTTATTAGATTATCTGAGATTTGGAGCAGCTTCAACAGTAATTCTCATTTAAGATTATTATTCTGTATGTGAAACACTAGTTTTCTCCCCTAATTGTAATTTGGTTGGGTTCAGTTAATCAAACCCAGTGTTACTGAACCAGTGAATATACTGCAACACATTTCTGAGACACAGGTTTCTGCTCACAGCAGCACTAAATTTCTGTCTTTCTGACTTCTTTCTTTCCTTGCCTAATTTATGTGTTCCTGCCTAATAAAATCAGGCAAAATATTTATGTAACTCTCTTCTAGACATTTTTCCCACCATGACATTTTCTCTAAAGTTGTTTTTAGCAGTCATGGTATGTTCAGACTCTTAGAAAGCCAGTACATCAAATACTCATATGCTACATATTCAGTCCATTTTTCTGGGGTTTTAGAGGTGTTCAATGCCCAAATGATCTATAAACTTTTGGCCCTGATCCGTGAGTGTTATTTGATCTGAAGTTTTCTACTCTTTTATCCTTTGGGAGCTCACCCAAAGTTACTGAAGTTTATGGGGAATATTTGTGTTTCTGATTCCCAGATATCTAGCCTTGCTCTCTGATAGTTGATCTATTTCCCTGGATATTTGATGATTTAACCTGTTCTTCTGGGTAGTTTATTATTTTTTTGTTTCTTTTGACCGTTAACCTGTCTCTTAGGATACAGCTGGGACTTTGGTGGAGGACCAGGCATGTTTGTATCTCAAACATTATGTACAGAGAGCTATTCACAACACCAGAGGTTTATGTCCATAAAGGAGACAGAGGAGTGGGATAATTCATTATGGGGGAATTTTAGAGGTAATTCGAGACAGGGCCTCTGAATTGTTTTTAATGGTGTTTATTTTCTTATCGTCTATGTAGGCAGGAAGGGTGAATTAGGTTCACATTGTTACAGCATGGTTCAGAAGGTTCCAAGACCCTTTGTTAAAAGACCTTTTAAGGAGTTATTGACCAATAAAAAACTGCCAATAAGGATATTTATGTTTTTGACTCAATCCTTAAATATTTCATCTTAAGGATTTATGTTGCAGTGTAAGCTTTCTTAGCCAATCATGTTATGGCACACAAACCTACAGTACTGCATTCTAAACTACTTGTTTACCTCTATAACTACTTTTATTTTTTCTATACCTTAAACTCTAAACTTTCCTTTACTTAATGTGTCTCTGTTTTAAACTTTAAATCCACATTCTTGCTTCTAGCACCTGAGTTTGCGAACCTTCCCAAGGTCTCAGATCAAATCCTGTGTTTAATTCTAAGTTTTGGCTTAGAGGCCCGAAGTTCTGAGAGCTCCTTGCATTTTAGATCCCAACAGAGGAGTCCTGGAAATTTATTTGAATAAAGGCAAAGAGCCTGCTGGGGTAAACAACTTCCTTTGTTCTTTCATACCCTCAGCTCCAGAACCATCCACACAGCAGGATTGAGTGGGATCTAAGGACTGCTGATAATCTCTGTTCTCTCTCCCTTTTCTGACTATTTCTCTCCTCCTTGCTTTGTCTGGGCACAGCAGGGCTCCCATTCTGTCCACACTCCCTGCTGAGCAGGGTTAGGTGTTCAGATTCAGCTTTGCTTTGTGAGCCTGTTAAAAAAATACTGTGAATTTGTGTTTATAAAGGGAAGGTATTTGGAGTGATATGCAGTCAAGGTCCAGGAAAAAAAAGACTGCAAATCTTCATACTTAGATGTTGTGTGTATGGAAACATGAACAATTTGGCTGCTGTTAGGATCACTTTGGCAAATTGTTTTCTGCATTATTGACACAAAGTAAGAATGAATTATAACAATTAGAATGATTGAAGTGTAATATAAGATGGTTGTTCACTTTTGTTTTGGACTAAATGGAGCTGGAGAGGTGAATATATTCGTGCACTGTCAGTGATTAGCATTGTTAAGGGACAATAATAGTAGAAATCAAACAATAAAAGACATTCAGATATAATTGTTTCTTCATTAATGCCATTTTATGCTAATTTGTCAATGGTTCCTGATGGAACAATCACAGCTTTTTCTGTAATTGCTGAGTACAAAATATTATATGTATTTATTATGGATGAGAATTCAAGCAGACAGTGGTAAGGGGTTTGTTCCCCATAACTTTTTCTTTTCTTCTAACTAGTTATCCACTTTTAAAGTGGAAGTACAAGAAAAGGAGGGAATAGAGAAAAAGGAAGAGAAAGAGGAAAGAGAAACTGCAAGAGTTACGACTGCATAGGCAGGTGTGAGAAAAGAAATAACATTTTGCTTCAGCCCAACAAGATTGTGGAGTAAAACAAAAGGTAAATTTGTAATTCTCTTTCCTACTGGTTGTTATCTATGTGCTTTGTTTAATGGGTTCATTGCACCTGTAAAGTGTTTTTGGGAATCAGGGTTGAAGATGTGACCAGAAGGGGAAGGGGGATGAGAGGGAAGTGGAAGAGAAGAGCAGGAGGACACAAGAGAGCGCAAGTTCCAATGGAAAGGGGACAGCAGCCCCAGGGTACAAAATGTAAACCTTTAAGAAAGGATGTGTGTGCTGACCTCTCAGGGGAGAGAGAGACACCCAGCTCAGCTGACTCTTGACACAAATAGTTTTTCCTTTGAGGACTTTTCCCCCTCTCAATTGTATAAAAAAAGTGAGTTATTCCTAACACAGGAAATTCAAATTAATGTAAGCATATCTGTTAAAAAGTACCACTGAAGTATCATCTACTTCTAAAGGTGAGAGTTTATATAATCTAGAGATGGAGAGAATTTATTAGGTCATTCAATCCAGTCATGATGAGCAGTACCATATGCAGTTTCATTTTTGTCTTCCTTGTCTTATGATAATCTAAGCAAGATTATCACTTTTTTACATTTTGCTGGCTTTGTAAGTACTTTAATGGTGGGTGCCATGTAAAGACCAAGACACAGTTATCAAAGCTTTTATTGTGGATTGCTTATATTTCAGCGATAATCTGTATTTAAGGTCACATTTCAAGACCTCTTTAAACCATTATACAGTAATTAATGTCTATCTTCTTAAACAGCAGTGCTTTTGCATTAAAGGATTAAGTTACTCCAGAGCCACTAAGAGTTTGGAAGTGGGAGTGTGTCACTGCGGCTCACTACAACAAAGTTCCAGCACTGTCTGGAGGAATCTATAGCAAGGCTCAATTCTACTGTGTTCTGACACTAATGGACAAATCCCTGTAGAAATGTGAATTAGACCCCCCCTCTGAGCACTGACTTGCAGCGTGTCCCTGCCACTTCTGAGTTCATCATTTCCCAGTGAATCTTGCATTCCTTTCTATCTGTTTGTGTCTTGTCCAAAGGAATTGCTTGCACATCAGAGATGGCCAGCATTCTGTCTGGATGCATAAGAACATTGACTTTTGAATGGCATAGAGACTTTTATTCAGTCATAACATATCTTTCACAAAGTACAGCCCTCTGCTCCAATTACTTTTCTTTTTTTTTTTTTAATTCTTCTGATGCAGAACATTCCTTGGAAAAATATGAATTAAAGAGGAGATCCACCAAGGCTTGTAGTCATGAGAAGGTTCTTTAATTTTCTGCTGTCACATAATGTGAAGGTCATCAGAAGGCAGCAGTCAAAAGAAGCCTGACTTCTTCAATTGATCTGCTACTCTACCAGATGATAAAAATCAGATGGTCACCAAATAGCTTGGCTAAGCTTTGTCTTTTAACTCTATTTCTTGATTAAAAAATCAAGAAATCCCATTTCTTGATTTAAAAAAATAAACAAACAAAACTTTATTTTACCAGCATTACTCCCCCACAGGAAGAGGCAGGGGTTTTGGACAGTGGTTCCATGGTGAGACACTAATAGCAGCTGTGGAGTATCCCACACCTGAATTCAAACCAGGTGAGAGCTTTGTGGTGACTGCATCATGCTGGAATCTCCTGTTTAGCAGTTGCACATCATCTAACATGAACACTTCCCAGTGATGCTGTTATCTGAATATAAATCACATTCTGCAGCATCAATGACCCCAGTCAAAAATCTCTCCAGCCTCAGCACCAACAGCAGCTCCTTCAGCTCACCACTAAGTCATGAGCTTTGAAATAAGGGATTGTATACAATGTAAGGGGCGAATGTGAAGTATTCAGGAGCAGGAGTATTTGGGAAAAAAATCAACCAAACCCAAAGGAGTCTCTGCATGTGACACCAACTTTTCAAACCGAGAGTGTGTTTAGATTGGCTAAAAGGAAAAACTTTTCTACCAAAGGCTGGTGAGACACTCAAATGGGTGCTACAGAGAAGTTGTGGATGCCCCATCATTTAAAGTACTTATTATCAGTTTGGGCAGTGTTGAGCAATTTGATCTCTTCTGCCTTCCTCTGATCACCTCCTGCTCATGGCAGGAGGCTTGGTCTAGAGGAGCTTTAAACATCAAACCAAACCATTTTATGATTAAATTAAAGTCTACTTATTAGAATGGAGAAATACCATTTTCCCATAATGTAAGCAAACTCCCACTGCTTCCAGAAATTTTATAACTTTGATTAAAGTTCTTTGGTTCTAAATAACATAACTGCCACGAGCAAATGCTAATACAGAAATTGAGGAAAATGGAAACTCCAATGCCAAATCGCTTCCTTCCTTGGTTACCATGGCAATATAATCTTCCTGTGGGGGAAATTGTCTCATGTTATATCTATATGATTGCAGGAGGCCTCTTCAATACCAAAGCACACACTGTTTCAGCTTTCTGTAACATACAGGGAAGGCAGAGAATATTTTCTCAAGTGTCTGGTTGTTTGGAAAGGACTCTGTGTAAGGATTAGGGATTCAGCAGTTCTGGATAAAGCATGCACTCAGACAGAGAGTTGATTTCAGCAGGATCCATTGTTTCCTAATTTTGTGAGCAGTGCAAGCTCTGATTATTAGGAAAACAAATCAGCAAGCAGCCTGATGAGCAGCAGGAGTGTCCTTATCCTGCATGTGCCGGGTGCACGGAGCTCAGATGCACAACACAAGCTGATTTGTGGCTTGAAGCAGGAAGCAAAAATGTCTCTTGGATATGGAGGTTTCTGAAAGATGCTGCTTATCAGTTTTTCTGGGTCTGGATTGGAGGCACTTGAGACAGTAGTTCATGTTGGGACTCAGGTGTTTATTATTTATCAGTAAAACAGTCTCATTACTGTGATTTGGGCAGCTTTTCATTAGAAGGCACAAAATGGCCAACAATCTCTTATTACAAGGTCTTTGAAGACTAAAAAACTATCTACTTAAGAGATGAGACCTGGATTATTTTCCCTTTTAACCTGATAACTGATCCCAAAGAGCTGCAATGGGGACTTTTCTGCCCAATTACAAAATGCCACCCAAACCCATGGAGAAGAACAAAGGATAAGGTGGAGAAGAACGAAGGAGAATGTAGAGAAAAACAACCTACCTCCACCCTAAAACCTCCATCTTGCTTCATGTGTATTTCTATATTCTAAAATGCCAAACTCTTAAATTTACCACCCTGTGATATTACACAACTTCTAACCAACTCCACACCCATAATCTCAGTACTATCAATCAATTTTGGAAACCTTCACAGCCTCAGGACAAATGCAGTGTTCTCTTGTGGGTCTGTGCCTTTAAGCACAGAAACATTAAAATTTTCAACATCCAGGATTCCAACACTGCTCAAAGACTCTGAGGAGGCATCAATATGCACTGATGTAGCTTGAAGCAGCTGAGTGTAAGGGATGAACCCAGGATCATTTTTATCCTTGCTGGATTTGTTTGTTCAACAAATATATAGCCTCAACCCAAGTTACCTTCTACCTCCAGGCACAACTCATCTAGCAACAGATGTCAACTCATATGTGAGAAACCCCTGACATCCATTTAGTCCAATTTTTGTCTCCCCTTTCCTTCTTCCTCTCTTCTGTATCTTTCTCTTCTCTTTGGGTGAATTATACACCTATTCTTACTCATTGGCAATGTCTCTAGCACACCCTGAAGCATTTTATAAAGATCAAGTCATCACAATTACATCATTATTGATATATTTCCAGTCTAATTCCAGTCTCACTAGAGTGCAAATGATCATGTTTTTGCATCTGTCCCTGACAGATGTCCTGGTTTTATTCAGTTTTATTTACTTCATTTTTTTGTAAAGGATGTCTTATTACTTCTAAGTATTAAATTATTGAGGAACAGATTTTTTCTCTATGTGAGCTATAGCAGCAATGAATTATTGTGCTTGACAACCAGAAATAAATTATCCTGGTTTTATCTTTTAACCTGCAAGATGTTGCAGAAATATGCCTAAATGTCAAGTCATTTGGGATGAACGTGAATGGAGTCACCTAGAATAATTTCAGCACCTTAACATTCGGATTAAAAAAGTACTCAGAAGATATCTCTGAATTATATATGATTTCTTCTATTTGACAGGCAGTAAGAAATTCT
Organism: Melozone crissalis; assembly: GCF_028551555.1. Lineage (NCBI taxonomy): Eukaryota > Metazoa > Chordata > Aves > Passeriformes > Passerellidae > Melozone > Melozone crissalis. The sequence continues at coordinate 7,153,799 of NW_026535823.1, read as the reverse complement.
TCAATGATAACTCAGCTACTTCTGCAGGGGCATAGCTGGCATGCTCTGTTACTGTTCTACAGGTAAGCAAGAAATTATTTTTTTTTCTGGATTCATGATAATAAATTGCTCTGCTTCCAGCCCAGAGCAGCAGGAGAGGGCATGCCCAGGGCACTTTTTTATAATTTTCCTCCTTAGGTCATTGCCAGGGTGGAGGAAAAGGGAATGTGTCTCTTGAGAAAAGGGTGTTGGAGCCGTCCACCACTGTTTTCATTTGTACCAGCCTGGGTGAGCATTTTGCATGTAAATCACCCTCTCTTTGTACACCTTTGTTGTTAATACTGTTGCTGTTACTGCTTGTTTTCTTATCTCAGTGCTGTTTCCAGGAAATTGTTCTCAGCTGGTGATTTTTACCTTTTGTGCCTTCACTTCTCAACTCCTTCCCAGAAAGGGGAAGGTGGGGATCAAGGAATCAGTATCTGGTTTGGGAGGGTCTCTGAACAAGGGAGCAGCATTCCTAAACCACACCAGAAATATAGCAGGGAAAAATAGTCTATTTCTTCAAAAACAAATTAATATTGGTTTGCTAGTGTCTGCGTAACTTCATCAGATACAGGCAATGGAAAAAATATTCAGTATGAACTAGTTCTAATGGAAGACATCTACTTCATGCTTCTGTATTTCTTTTTTTGAGGAAGAGCTAGACCTATCTCCATGTAGAGCTATGTAACAATCAATTTTCAACAAATTTGAGGCCAAAAAGTGCAGAACTCTGAACTGGTTGTGGCTTATTATATGTGCCCACACAGCAAAGTTAGGTCTTCATAAATCACCTGACCACATAACCAGCTAAATTTGTGCTGCTATGTGTTAAATGAAGTTTTTTCCTGGGATTCAAATTCCACTCAAATTTACCTACTGACCTAAAGAAATGTTTCCGGATGCATATGCAGATGTGTGAACAATAATGTAAAAAAAAAAAAAAAAAAAAAAAAAGTGAAGTCCCCAAGGACATGATCTGTTTGGAATATTAAATCAGAAATTCATGCCCTCAAATTTCAACAGGGGTTGTGTTTGCTGAGGTTCTTACTGTGTAGGTAGGTTGTTAAGTGCCAGATATTAAATAATGACTGTAGAAACTTAAAATTGACAGATATCTTGAAATTAAAGGCTGTAGTTTTCTTCTGAGTGTAATGCTTTGTGGGAATAATGTTACCAAAGCTTAGCTGATCCATTGCAGAAATTTCAGAAAGTGAGGATAAACACTGATTTTAAAGCTATTTACCCACCAGTTTTCATAAGATTGTAAACTGCACAGCCACATGGGATTTTTTTATTCCTTTCTTTGCATAAGATTAGGATCAGAATAAATAAGAACTGGAAATCCCAGAAGAAACTACAAATCTTACAAGAAGTCTATCCAACTTTTTGAGTCTCAAACCAGCACAAATATGTCAGATAAACAAACACTCAAATGCTACTTTTTCCCAGCTTCCAGTGTATCTTTTCAGATTCTTTTATAAAGATATGCTGAAAAATATTTTGCCATTTTAGACACTTGTTGTTTTATGTTGTGTTCTTAAAATATATGATCTTGCTCCATGCTATCCTCTTTCTCCCAGGCTGAGTTCCCAAATATCTGTACAAATGTGAACTTCCACTGTTAATTTTCACACTCTCTGAGTATAGTGAGAGCAATCCCCCACAACAGCTCTGTGTCAATAGGCACAGGTTATTTTTGCTTGCAAGTTGACTTTGCTTACAATTGCCTGGATGTGAAGAAGAAATCATTAACATTGTGTATTTATTTGTGTTATGCTGTAAATATGAACAAATTCTGCTTGCACATATATCTTTATGACTACTTTTAGTAAATGGACTTTAGGGAAATATTCAGATAAAAGAGATGTACTTGGGAACAAAATCCTGTAATTCCTTTCACCAAAGAAAACAAAATTAGCTTATTAGCTATCTTTTTCAATCAGAAAATTTGGTTTCTCCCATCAGCATGTCCATAGGGAATGGATAATTACCAGTGAATCTACAACTAAAAGGGGTATCACAAACATTGAAAGGAAGTCTTAAGGACTTTTCTTCTCTTCTTTGGTGGTTACCTCCACAGTTACATCCTATACTATCCCTAACCTACAAAGGGCTGGCTGTCTGAATGCCAAATATCACTCTTGGAAGAAACAAATCAGTCCCAAATCAGTCTCTGGGAAGACAAAACATGGGAATTTAATGAAGGTATTCATTCCAAATATGTAACATGACCTCAAGACAATCTATCACATAACTCAAGATGCAAGGGTTCAGTAAGAAGGTATCTGAATTCCTACCTTTAAAGCCAGGGAAATTGGTTTATAAAGGAGGAGATATTGCTAACTTTTAAGTTGGTCATGTATCAATTCAAGAATTAAAGAGACTTGCCATGATGTTTAGTTTACAGAATTATATTTTGTAGCTTAATTTATGATATTTTGAGGAAAAAGCTCTCTTTCTCCATCTGTGTCTACTACCCTTAATGTGATATACTAGATCTCACATGTAAGTACTTGAAAGGGTATATTGATTGGCAAAAGCATGTCATAATTCCTTCTGTAGCAAATGGGTAAATGAAAGTAAATATATTGAGTCTCTTTAGAAAAACATCTTGTACTTAGTAAATATTCCTCCTGAATCATTCCCTTTAGAAAGCTTTTTTGGGTTTTGTAAGCCTATTCATTAGATGACAAAATTTCCTTTCAGAATCTAAAAGACATGGTCTGTGGTGTTTTCTCTCTCTGTTCCAAAGCAGCAGTTCAGTAATTCCTTTTTTTTTTACCAGCCAAGATGTAGGAGAAGATAAACACAAAGCAAGGGGGAAAGCAGGGCTTTTCCAGGAGGCAGAAGAATCTGAAGTGGAAAATAAAGCTTCAAAGAGTCTGTCACAAGGAATTATTTCATTGCAATATCCCACTCCAGGATGCAAGAAGGAAAAGAAGGGAGCTTGATCACCATTCCCATTCTCTGGCTCTGTGCTGACATTCCTGAGGCAAGACTCAGCAGCAGAGAGCGTCTGCACCCTCTGATGCCTCCTCTGCCCAGTGTGAGCAGTGCACAGCAGCTCTGGCAGGGAACCTGCGCTGCAGAGGGCTTGTGCTCTTTGGCTTTTCACCTTTATCAAATGATGCTCTGGCTGCTTAAACTGCAACCCCAGGACACTCCTGTGCCGAGGGAGGAGCAGCTGCCGCATTTCTTATTGTTCCCAGCAGCTGAGGAATTGCCATGGAATAACTTCCAGCACAGACCTTTCAGCTGGAGCTCGCTGTTCCCTCTGCAGACTTCTCCATGCTGGGATCACTCACCTGCCCTTCTGGCAGCCGGTGACCCCTCAGGTGTGAACTTCCAGCGGCCATCCATCCCTCGGGGACACTTCCAGCGGCCATCCATCCATCCCTCGGGCTGCCGGGGAATCCATTCCCTTGAGGAGCCGCGGGGCTGGAGGCTCTCGGAGCGCTCTGCGCTCCAAGGGGGACCCCGGGCGGTGGCTGCCGGCACACACCGGGTGCTGCCCGCTCCTGGCATCGATCTCCTGTCCTGGCACGGAAGGACGGGAAAATCACTGATCTTCCACTCACCGTGGAAAGCACCGCTCCTTTGGAGAAGTAAAAGTACTTTGCGCAAAAGAATTATTTTAATAATTTTATTTTTAAAAATTTAATTTAATAGTTATTTTAATAATTATTACCTGGTAGCACTCCTTTTAGAAATTTTCAGGCTTTTTTTGTGTATTTCTTTGGTGTTTTTTGGTTGGGATTTTTTTGTCTTCTTGTGTTGTTCTGTTTGCTTTGTTATGGTTTCACAGAGTTCTTTAAGCATGATTGATTTGAAAACTGAACAGTCCTCCACTATATTCTCCTGAATTCACCTGAGACTCTTCCTAGGCATCTCCCTGCTCCTTTTTGCAGTGAGTCTGACATCATTCTCCTGAAGGAGCTGTCTGCTCATGGTTTGGATGGGTGCCCTGTTTGCTGGGTGATCAACTGGGTGATGGCCAGGCCCACAGAGTGGTGGGAAATGGAGTTCATCCTGCTGGTCCTGTTCAGCAGTAATCTGGACAAGGGGATGGAGTGCACCCTCAGTAAGTTTACAGATGATGCCAAGCTGGCTGGGAGTGTTTTTCTCTTCTGAAGGACAGCAGGCTTAGGGGTTCTCTACAGCTACAATTCTACAGACTCCCAGTATGTGCCCTGTGCTTACCCCTTCATCCAGGTAAATCTGTAACCTCTACACCAGCAGCCTTTATTCATCATGGTGACTGACAGCTCTGGACATGGAGAGCAGTTTGTCACTCTACTAAATGTCAGTCTTGGCTGTAAGGCACATGCTACTTATAAATGTGGCATTTTTTTAATGCTCCAAAGAGTGTTTTGCTGTGTACTGTGCATCAAGCAGGTTTGAAAGAAAAAATTCCCCAGGCCAGGAAATAGATATAAAATGACGTGATATGTGAACTATTTACTTTTGACAGCAGTCTTTTAACTCTTTGTCCTTCTTTCCCAGCTTTGTAAATGTTCATTAAATACCTCATAAAATGTTATCATGGTATAGGTACTTCTGTAAGGAATTATATAATCCTGGTGGTTTACAAGACACTAGATTTGGCCCAGGTAAAATGCTGCTCACAATCATATGTCAACTTAAATCTCACTACAAAGAGCTTTTGTGCTGGTGGTTTTTGGGCGCTTGGGTTTTGATTTTTTTTTTTTTAATTTTTTGGAAAGGACTTTGCTAATTGCACAAAACAGATGTATTTCTTCTTTCTCTCTATGAGTTTGCTGATTTTAATTAAATTTTCACAGTAAAAAAACATTAATAAAAAGTATTATAATAGAACTTTGTAAGCTTTCTTACTCATTAAAATTTCAGTTACTGAATTTTTAAGAAAAGAAGTGTACATTATCTACCTTGTCATATTGGTAAACTCTGTAAGCAAAATATAATATGTAATTGAAGTTGCATCTTCTCATCTGGAATGACTAATAAAGGTATTTAATTTGTTAATAATATACCAAACCAATATACTTCTGAAGCAAGTATCAATGGAAAGAAAACATTTGTTTTTAAAATTACCACAGTTTTACTTTAACTGTTTTCTAAAGTGTCAACAAAAAGGACGTTTTTGCATTTTCTTCTTTTCTTTTAGTTTATGAACAAGTTTGAAAAAGAAGACTGTGTCTCAGCAGTTTTTCAATAGCTGTAAGGAGGAAGCTTCACAACCACCCTGGGCAGCCTGTGCCAGTGTTCACCCTCACAATAACAAAGTGTTTCCTGGAGATCAGAGGGAACCTCCTGTGTTTCAGTTTGTGACCACCCTCTGGTGGTGTCACTGAAAAGAGCCTGGCTCCATCTGCTTTGACCCCTCCCTTCAGGTATTTACAGACATGGATAAGATCTCTCTAAGCCTTCTCTTCTCCAGGCTCAATAGTTCCATCTTCCTCCACGGAGGACTTGCTCCAGTCCCTCCATCATCATCTTCACAGCCCTTCACTGCATTCTTCTGAGCTGAGGAGCCCCAAATTGGAGCCAGCATTAGGGGTGCTCACCAGTGCTGAGCAGAGGAGAAGGATCCCCTCCCTTGGCCTGCTGGCTGCACTCAGTGCAGCTCAGGATCCCAGAAGAGTGCATATTTTGGCTTGTGTTGACCTTGGTGCTCCCTAGGACCTCCAAAGCCTTTCCTGACAAAAGCTTTCCAGCCCAGCCAGGTGGCCCCAGTATGCTCTGGTGCCTGCCTGGTGGAGTTCCTCTCCAGAAACAGGAGAGGCTTCCCCTTCCTGGACTTGTGATGTTCCTGTCAGCCCATTTTTCAGGCTTGCCAATGACACTATTATCCTTCATCACTTCCTTTGAATATTATCCAATATTCATCACTGATGTTGAGCTGTTCTGAGTAAGAGAACCACACAGGACTGCAGGACGAGAATTTTTGAGGCGGTAACTGCTGTGTGCTAGAGTTTCCATTTGTTTTTCTCAATTAATATATAATGAAGATGTAATATTCAGCTGGCCAAAGAAGATGCTCCTTTCAAGGCCCAAGCCACCCAGAGTGGGTGTGTGGTGGAGGGCCTGGGCACCCCTAGGGCTGGCTCAAGAGTCTGTAAGTGACATGGGGAGATCAGCACTGAAGGTCAGGCTGGATGCTCTGCTTCATGTGCAGAAGGTAAAAACCCAATATGTACAGTACTAGCTTATATTGTCAGAGGGAGGTTCAAAGAGCTGTAATACCTGTTGAAAAAAACCTTCCCTTATGAAAAGGGAAGATATTTCACTTTGTTTCTTGAATTTCTGTCTTATTTAAAGCAAAAAAAAAAAAAAAAAAAAAAAAAAAAGTTCAAAGATAAGCAAGTATGAATCTCATAGAACTGATTAGTATCTATGTTTCCTAATTCAATTTTTAAACTTGTGTGTTAAGCAACTGAATTAAAACATGTTGCTGTAATTGTGGGTTGAGGCATGTATTATCTCCATTAATGGTCTTTATTATTTATGAGATATAGACAATATTCAAATCTTTGCATAAAACTTTTGGCTAATGCAATCTAAATACCTAAATATAATTAGTGGAACAGTTTGTTAGCATAATCATTGCCATGGGCTGTAATTAACATAAATTTTAATTTCATGACCTTGTAGAAGAGATTATAATTGCACAAACCATCATTGTGCTGAGAATGTTTTCCTCTTGCATGTTGTTTCTTGATGACAATCACCAAAATGTTTTGAAATTATTATTATTATTGTAGTACTCATCTGCATTCAGAGAATCAGAGAATGGATTGGGTTGGAAGGGGACCTTGTAAATCATCTGGTTCCTACCACCTTGCCATAGGCAGCAACACATTCCTCTAGACCAGTTCGCTCCAAGCCCTGTCCAATCTGGCCTTGAACACTTCCAGGGATGGGGCAGCTATCTCCAGCAAACCCATCTCCAGGAAACCTGTGCCAGGGCCTCACCACCCTCACATGGAAGAATTTCTTCCCATCTAACCCTGCCCTTTGGTAGTGGGAAGACATTCCCCTTTGTCTTGACACCCCAGACCCTTGGAAATAGTCACTCTCCATCTTTCCCATATGCTCCATTCAGAAACTGGAAGGCCACCATTAGGTCACTCCAAATATGCCCCGGCTACCGTTCTTAGGGACAATTTATCAGAGCCTTGCTAGCTGGGATTATAATTTGTTAACTCATACATCTTACATGTTAATGAATGTTCAAAGATAACAAATTCTTTGACTTGTACTCAGCATCCTGGGCACCAAGAGTTTGTGTATTGGGAATGATGAAATTGGTGGAATTGTGGGGTGACACACATAAAACTTCTGTCAGGCTTGGGCTCATCTCGCGAGCACCAACTATCCACTGCCATCTTGGTGAAGAGAATTCTACACCCAAATGGATTTTTTCAGGCTGTGAACTGCAAACCATGCAGTGGGGTCCATCCTGCACCATGCAAACAGGCCATGGCAGTACTGACAGCTGGGCTGAGCAGCACCACGGACTGCCACCAGTGTTTGCTGACCTCAGCAAACAGTATTGGCTAATCAAAGGATCAAAGTCCTAATCAGTATTGGCTGTGTGGGAGCTGTGCCAAGGAAAACATTCTGTGGAGTTGTCACATCAATGTGATGAACCCTTTAGCAGAAGGAGAATCCTCATTCCATGGCTATGGTTCTCTTAGCTGGAGAAAGGAATAACCAATCTATTGGTTACTCAGGAAAATATTGCAAATGGAACTGCCACTGCCATGCAAGCATTTCACAATAGGTGGCTCAGGATCACAGACTGCTGCTCAGAAGTGCCCAGCCTGAGATTAGTTGCTGGCTACAGAAGGAGGTGTTTGCATGTTAGTAAATACTACCTGCTGTTGTCTCTGTAAACCAAAATCAATGCATTGAGACCAGTCTGAAATTCTGGAGAAGACTAAAGCCTTCATCTGATGTGATAACCAAAATTAATTAGTGTAAAATAGCTTTTTTTGTGGACATGGCTTAGCTTTTGTTTCCCAGGTCTCAGGGCAGCTATCAACAGGTGGCAACCAACATGCAGGAAGAGTGTATGTAGCCAAAATTAGGTTATGTAGCCAAAATTAGGTTATGTTCCTAATTATTTCACAGAAGTTTTGGGACATTTGAACACACCCTCTAATACCTGCTCTGTTTATGTGGATGTAAGACGGAATTGTTTTTAGAAATTCCAACCAAGAGTGCTACAAGGTAATAATTATTAAAATAACTATTAAATAAAATTTTATTTTAATAAAATTATTTAAATAGTTATTTTCTGCGAAGTATTTTTACTTCTCCAAAGGAGCGGTGCTTTCCACGGTGAGTGGAAGATCAGTGATTTTCCCGTCCTTCCGTGCCAGGACAGGAGATCGATGCCAGGAGCGGGCAGCACCCGGTGTGTGCCGGCAGCCACCGCCCGGGGTCCCCCTTGGAGCGCAGAGCGCTCCGAGAGCCTCCAGCCCCGCGGGTCCTCAAGGGAATGGATTCCCCGGCAGCCCGAGGGATGGATGGATGGCCGCTAGAAGTGTCCCCGAGGGATGGATGGATGGCCGCTGGAAGTGTCCCCAGGAGATGGATGGCCGCTGGAAGTTCACACCTGAGGGGTCACCAGCTGCCAGAAGGGCAGGTGAGTGATCCCAGCACGGGAGAAGTCTGCAGAGGGAGCAGCGAGCTCCAGCTGAAAGGTCTGTGCTGGAAGTTATTCCGTGGCAATTCCTCAGCTGCTGGGAACAATAAGAGACGCGGCAGCTGCTCCTCCCTCGGCACAGGAGTGTCCTGGGGTTGCAGTTTAAGCAGCCAGAGCATCATTTGATAAAGGTGAAAAGCCAAAGAGCACAAGCCCTCTGCAGTGCAGGTTCCCTGCCAGAGCTGCTGTGCACTGCTCACACTGGGCAGAGGAGGCACGGCAGGGTGCAGACGCTCTCTGCTGCTGAGTCTTGCCTCAGAAGTGCCAGCAGAGAGCCAGAGACTGGGAATGATCATCAGGCTCCCTGGTTTCTCTTCTTTCTTGCATCCTGGACTGTGGTATTGCAATGAAATCATTCCTTGTGACAGACTCCTCGAAGCTTTATTTTCTACTTCAGATTCTTCTGCCTTCTGGAAAAGCCCTGCTTCCCCCTTGCTTTGTGTTTATCTTCTGCTACGCCTTGGCTTGTAAAAAAAAAAAAAGACTTACTGAATGGCTACCTTGGAACAGAGAGAGAAATCACCACAGCAGCTGAACATGAGCCAGCACATGCCCAGGTGTGCAAGAAGGTCAAGGGCAGCCTGGCCTCTACCAGCCACATGTGGCCAACAGGACCAGGACACTGACTGTCCCCCTGTTCTGGGCACTGCTGAGGCCAAACCACAAATCCTCAGGTCATTTGTGGGATCCTCATGGCAAAAAGACATTGAGGGACTAGGGTGTGTCCAGAAAAGGGAGCAGACCTGGTGAAGGGGATGGAGAACAAGGAGCAGCTGAGGGGACTCAGCCTGGAGAAAAGGAGGCTCAGGGGTGAGCTTCTGACTCTGCAGAACTGCCTGACAGGAGAGTGTGATCAGGTGGTGATTGGACTCTTCTCGCAAACAAGTAATAGACAAGAGGGAATGGCCTCAAGTTGCACCTATGGGTATTTATCATGGAATCATTGAAGAGGCTGTGTTGGAAAGGACCCACCAGCATCATCCAGCCCAGCTCTTGGACCCCCTTGACACCCCAAAAATCCCATCGCATGCCTGAGCATTGTGCAGACATTTCTTGAACTCAGACGGGCTTGTTGCTGTGACCGCTTCCCTGGGGGAGCCTCATTCCCCTGCTGAGCTGGAAAGTGCGGACGTGGGAAGTCTCGCCTGCCTTGTGCAGGGACGAACACAAACCGGGGCTGTGAGCTGCGGCTCCGGAGCTCTGATCGCTCCCGGGGCTGCGGGCCGGGATGAGGAGGGACGGCCAGGGTGAAGCGAGAAGCGGCCAGGATGACAAGAGACGGCCGGCATAAGGTGAAGGCAGCCGGGAAGAGGAGAGGCGGCCGGGATGAAGCGAGGGTCGGCCGGGATGAACAAAGGCGGCCGGCATAAGGTGAAGGCAGCCGGGATGAAGCGAGAGGCGGCCGGTATGAAGCGAGGGACGGCCGGAATGAGTGAGGAGAGGCGGCCGGGATGAGAGGTAGCCGGGTGCTGCCGTGAGCGGCCACCGGGGGGCACCGTGGGTGAGGCTGTGCCGGCCCCTCTCCCCCCCCCCGCCCCGTTGGTCTGACAACGGCACGCACGGCTCCGCCTGAGGGCCCCGTGGGCGACGGGGAGCGACCCCGAGCGACACCCGCAGGGGCTGGAAGGTGAGCGGCAGGCGTGGAGTTTCACTGTTAGGAGTATCCCGGAGCTGCTTTGAAGGCTGGAGCGCCCCTGCTCTAGACTGGGAGAGCTGGGGGGGGAGGGGGGGGGGGATCCAGTCTGCAGAAGAGGAGGCTCCAGGGAGACCTTAGAGCCCCTTGCAGTGCTTAAAGGGGATCCAAGAGAGCTGGAGAGGGACTTTGGAAAAGGGTCCGGAGTGGCAGGACACAAGGAATGGCTTCAAACTGCCAGAGGGCAGGGTTAGATGGGGTATTGGGAAGGAATTCTTCCCTGTGTGGGAAGGCCCTGGCACAGGGTGCCCAGAGAAGCTGTGGCTGCCCCTGGATCCCTGGAAGTGCCCAAGGCCAGGCTCTACAAGGCTTGGAGCACCCTGGGATAGTGCAAGCTGTCCCTGCCCATGGCAGGAGGTTGGAAGATGATCTAGGATGATCTTTAAGGTCTCTTCCAGCCCAAACCATTTTGTGATTTCAGGAACTTCCAAGTGAAGTGTTGCATCTCCTCTTGGCTCCCAGCTTGTGATTGCCAGTTCTTCTGGAAGCAGGCCCGGCCAGTCAGCTGCAATGAGCCACAAGTTCTCAACAGGACGGGAGTGACATGTTCACAGAGAGGAGGGCTGCAAACAGATCTTCAAGGTCAAGGTAAAAAAAGCAAAGGATTTGGCAAAAGCCAAAGGAGTTTGTTGTGTTAGTCAGTTTCCTGGTTGTTGAAATGACCCCAGGTCAATTTCAACATGTCTGGTTTTGGTTTGTTTTAGTGAAAAATGAATGTGTTATCTCCAGCATATGCTCTCCAATGTATCTACATGTGTTCCTATCTCTTTGTTGGATATCAGGTTATATTAAGTCAGAATCATAACACAGCAGTAAAACATTTAGAGGCATAGTTAGCCAGATTCAGGCATTTCTCACTCTGCTGTTAACTGTTTTGGTAACTGTAAGCAAGGCAACACCATCCAGTTACTCCACTTTCCCTCTCCGATGAAAAGATTATCCTTTTTTTTTCTCATTTTGAAAATAGCCTTAGATGAAAATGATTGTGTGTGTGGCATGTAGGGTTCATTATTTTATATTTCTCTTCTGCTGTCTTTCCCCTACTATTTTTCATTAATTATTTTGTTGCTGTTTTTCATTCTGTAGGTTTGAAGGAATTCGGATTGTTGAGATTATGGTTCTTTGAAGGCGCACTTAGCCCACCTTTTGGATGAAGGAAAGAAGACAAGAAGCTCTAAGAAGAGTAAAAAGCTCACTGTAAATAAGCATTCAGAAATGTTTGCTGATGCCATGCCATCCCCAAGTAATCAACAGAAAACATGTGTTGTAAAAACACCCATCAGTAAGTTCACAAAAACACCACAGCCAGACAGGTATGGAACAGAAGCATAAAACCCCAATTATATTTTCATAACTAAAGGTATGAAATTGGCAGATATTCACTGGGAATTAGAAACTCCTGAATTCTTGGTCATAACACTAATAATGTGCAATAGACTGTCTCCTTGCCAGATGTAAATTTAGTATAATGAACTGCTTGCTGCCCGTTGAAGTGCAGGCTAACAGACTGATATTTGCAATGGCAGGCATATTGTATGGCTTTCCTTTTAAAAAGAAATTGTCTTTGCTCATAGCAATCTAGATAGACACCCAGTCTGACACATATTTTTTAGGCTTTATTTCCAAGTAAATGGCTTACATGATGATGCAATAAGATAATGTAATGAACAAGAATGAAGTTAATGCATCCATCCTTTTTTACCCTAAGCCAGCTGCTGAATAATGATACAGGAATTCTCACTGATCCCAAGGAGAAACACAGTGCCCAAGATGTTGGGAAAAGCACTGGGCAGATAAAGGCTATTTCCACATTTCTTGCTAGTGTCTCCTTTAGAGTTCATGGGATTTTTACCTTGTAGAGCTATTCTGTAAGTCTCTGTAGTTTACAAGTTCTAAATCTAGCATGTATTTCTCTAATGCCATCCTAATAGATTTGAAGTTGGGATCTACCCAGACTTGAGTTTGTCTCAGAAGAAGCAACTTCAATTGTTTGAATTATATTCTTTAAAGTTAGAATGATGGAATGATGCTTATGTTCACTTTAATGTTACATTTTGCCAATTAAAGTGTATTATGCTATTATGTTAGTCCCTCTTCTGGTGCGTTTGTAATACAAATTGAAGCTTTATTCTCTTTCTGTTTCAGACTACCTACAACTTTTCCAGAGGCCCGGGGAAAGGTAGATGCAAGTTCAGCTGAGGAAGTCAGAGGCCTGCCTGATGTAGTTGGTAAAATTGGTTTCCCTTAATGCTTTATTTTAATTTGCATTCACAGGAGATGTGGTACATGTAACAGGTTGAGCTGAACAAGGTACAAAGTTGTGCTGGTTTGAAAATAAACCAGCAGGAGAAATTAACCCCATATAAATACCTTGTGAGAGACTTCAAATTGGAGTTACAATTTAATAGAAAGATCACAGCAAATGCAATGATACAGAAAAACTGGTTGAAGACCACAAAGTCAGAGTACAGCCTGGCACCCTGTTGGTCAGGGTTGCAGTGGTTACAGTGCTGTCAGAAGGGGTGGTCTTGTGGAAGTTCAGGTCTTCCTCTTGGTGTCCAGTGGTGCTGGTGTCCCAAGTCCCCAGACTGCTTAAATTATATACAGTGGGGTTCAGGTGGTACATCCCCCAGTGCAGGGAGGTTCTCACAATGATGTAATCACAATGGAATTATGTAGAATTTTTTTTTTTTTTTGAGTCCATGACATTCATTTCAGCTGCCCATTCTGCTGTCAGTGCATATTCAGTTCATCATGTCCCATTAGCACAGATGACAGTCACTGCATGGATGATGCTGCTGCTTCCCCAGCCGAGTTATTGTAAGAATAAAGAAGCACCACTTCACCTTGCAGGGTTTGCCTGTCTCCTTTTCACACCCAGCTTGAATCCTGAGGGTCAGGTGTGCACTGAAAACCACCCATCATTAACAGCTCATCACAAAATGAGGTAGAGGGGAGTAGAATACACAGTTTGGTTACATCCACTTTGGCATGCTTTCTCCTGCTGGGCAACAAAAATCAAGCTCAGAAATGGCCTGACACATTTTTGATGATTTGTAAGTAATTTTGAAGATGAAAAATCTTCTAATTGACAATTTCACAACTGGTTTTTTTCTATCACAGTTTATATTTAGAAGATAAATTCCAGTTTTGTTGTGATTTTTTTACATCATACCTGTTGACGTGATGTAAAAAAATTATGATTAGTTGATAGTTCCATGCTATTATCCTTGTGAAAATCAGAAGTTAATACAGGAAATTTTAAAATATGCCCTAGTATTTTTAACCTGCATTTGCTAAGATTGCACTTCCCACGGAAAGATGTTGCACACTGTGAAAGCTGCATTAACTACAGCAGTCATAGTGTAGATGTAGGGATTTATTCCAGGCTGTGGAATCATTTCTTCCTTGGCAGTTCCTGAGGAAGCAGGCAGCAGTGCATGGACGTACCTGGCAGAACGGCGGCAGAAGCGTCACGATGGGGCAGTGACCGAAATGCAGCAGGAGCTGGACTGCATTGGCAGGGTAAGGCAGGAGTTTCTAATCCAGTCTTGAGTGCTCTTCTAAGGTTGGGCCCAATATTCAAATGATCACACTGACCTACCATTATAGGAGATGGAAGCCTCTGTTTTGAATCTTCAGGAATTCCTTCAGCTCGAAGTGATGAAATCGGATGAAAAGAGTAAACTTCTGTTTGAAAAGATTGCATCTGACATGGATTTGGAAGGTTTCTCATTTGAAGTAAGGCAGCTTAGAGCATTGGCTCAACTTCAGTTACTTGTATCTGCTCTGTGTAACATCTTCTTATGGCTCACTGGAATCCTAAATTATTGGGGTTTTATTTTAAAAAATTTCTTTTATATATATTCACTTTTCAGTTAAGTTGAGAGTCGATTTGTATTGCAGGGTTTGGAAGAGCTCTGGAATATGATCCATGAGGAATCCTCAAACAGAAGGAAGTGGATTAGGGCAGTGGATGAATCCCTAAAGAAGATTGAAAGGAGTAGAGCCATGAAAGTGAGCTGCAGTCTTAATAACTGTTACTTAAGCATAAGATTGTTATTTGCTGATATAATGCTGGGTGCAAAGCAAAGAGTAGCTGGTTTCCACAGGAGTCACAGGTTTGCCAGTAGTTCTGTTGCGTGGTGATTGCTTTCTTTTCACCAATAAACTATTCACTCATTTTACAGCCACATAATCAGGAGAAGCTACTGTTTTCCTAGTTTGAAGGTGTTCTTTTCTTTCACAATTACCTATACTAAAGGTGCAGGGGATATGTGAGCTGCTTTTATTTCCCTGGAGGGTTGTGTAGGTGAAACTTTGATTTGGTCTGTTATTTTTGGGGGGCCATACCTATTCTGCAGTTGAGAAGGAGCATAGACATGACCTAGCTGAATTTTAGTTTGGGTTGGCTGGGTGTTGGTAGCAAACATGTTGCAGTTTTGTAGCCTTAAGCCTAACCTGTAAAAGTCATTGCACATTATAGGAAATGCTTGGTTACAAAAATGGATAGACTGTGGAAGAGCTTGCTGCACTGTCCTGTAGGCAAAGGAAAGCTGTTTGTTCTACCAGTGCCAGTTTCTCCTCTGTTTGTAATTCAGGTATAATGAAAAGGTCCAAGAGTATCACCAGTAACCTTTCTGTTGGATTAGTGACAGCAAACGTCAGAGATGAACACATTTGCTTTAATTTTGTGTTCACTTAAAACAGGCCCTGGTGGATTCCCTTCAGATATTTTAAAGGAATTTGGTTTTATTTTTAAATTCATATTGCAGCCTATCTGCAAAGCACTCAGTTATCACAGATATTAAAGAGAAATCAGCTGAGTAGCAGCAAAGTGGAATGTTTTAGTTATTGTTTTTATGAATTACTGAAAAAATCAGTCTTCAAGATAACAATATTTTAAAATTTACTTCTCAATCTGTGTGTCATTCAATTAATTTTAATTCACTTTAATAGATTTAGTTAATGAATCTAATGGAATTAATTTTAATGGAAAAATTGTTCATGTAATTTTTTAACTTGGGAAACTGATATTTGAGTTAACTTTGCGTTGTTGTTTTTCTTTATTCTTTTATTGCATAGATAGCAGATGTACTGACCAAGTATACTGTGAAACTGGAGGAAATTTCCTTCTTCTTGGAAGCTGATGTTCACAGGCTCATTAATGATAAGGCCATGGTAAATGTTTTACCTGGGGCAGGATAGCAGTCTGAATATTCCTAGAATGTCTTTTTTTCCCTGCTGAAAATAATTATTTCTGCCTATCAATCACTGAAATATAGAGAGATTTCTACTTTGAATGGTATTTGTTATAATTTGTATTCTTTTTTCCCTCATTTTGTGTAGAAAAAAAATTTTTTGTTTTGCGTGTTGTGTGCTGCTTCTACTCCTGGTTTTATTTTTTAATACATAGACTATAAACAGAGCACTGCTGGATAATGAGAGGGCAACTGCTAAACTGCTCTTTAATCTAATGAAATCAGAGCTTGAGAAAGAAAAAATGCATCAATTGAAATGGCAAGAGAGAGTCAAGGACTGGAAGCTCATCCAAAAGAACTGTGTAGTTCAGAGTTTCAGGTCAGAAATTTTGCAATCTTACTTTAGACAATGAATAACACAAAGTGACTGGTGTTCACTTGTGGTTTCTATAAAACAACAAGTTTAAAAAGTTATCTTTTCCTTATACATATCATATATGATATCATGCTTCCATTACACATATCTTTATTCCATCCTGCAGAGAATTTATGGCAAGTGAAGAAATACAGAATCCCCCAGCTGTGAAAATGGAAATGGAAAACATGATAAAGGAGCAGATTGTACTTAGTGAACAAAGACTGAGGGTTTTGCAGCACATTGGGTATGGCAAAAGAGGATATAGCATAAAGGAAAACAGTTCTTTCTGGAGTTTATGAGGGTCTTGGCTACAAAATGCACTTTGCTTTCTGTCAGTGTGTGATTGTTAAATTCAGCAGTAAGACAGGGTCTAAGCCTATTTTTCTACAGCTATTTTTAGTGGGAAAAATGCTTTCTTGATTTTCACTGCACCAGCTACAATAAATAGGTTGTAATCGAGGGCTAAAATGCAGGAATACAAAAGTAAATCTTACTGACATTTGAGATGTGGTAGAAATGGGCAGACAAATATGGGTGGAGAGCTAGAAGTTGGTGGGTTTTTTCTCCATGAGATTTAATTAGTGTAATAAATTAAGAGAGGAGTCTGGATAGAAATCTAACACTGCTATGTTTGAATATCCATCCTGAACACAAAAGCATTTTTGGGTGCAGTGCATTACAATATTTACAGGGAGTTTTTTTACAGTGCATGTAGACAAGGTAGATTACAGTTCCTTGTTGGGTAGTAAACAGTTGGCCTCAAACAACAACAATCTCTTTGGTTGATTTTCATTGCCAAGATGGGTGTAAATAAAATAAAGCACAGTAGTATGGATACTCTGATTCATAATTTTGTATTTTATAATAGTCTTATATACAAATGACTGGTTTGTATTTTAAGATCCTTGACTCTTGTTTCCTACTTTGATAGCACCTTATTGCCTCCAACACATACAAAATCTGATGTAAATGAATGGTACAGAACTCTGGAGAACTTAAACAAAAATATAGGTAAGTTGGGAAATGATAAAAACAGTCTGGAATTCAAGCAATACTTTCTTTTTTCCTGGGAAAGGAGTTGCTTTGAAAGTGCATGTTTGCTCTATTCTTTGTTCCACATGTTCCCACATACCTTCTCAGTTGCTTTGAGCTGGCAATAAGACCCAAAGGAGCTGCCTGTGACATCACTTTCCTTTGGCTGGTACAAACACTTGTACAGGGTGACATTTAGCAGGAACTGGCTTGGTTAGAATTAATCTGGGGAAATAAAAGGTTAATTTTGACATGGATCAGTTCTCAATCATACAAAAATACTTTTTAACTCTTGGAAAAGGAGAGGGGAAGAAGTACTGGAGGTAGTTCCTTTCTCTATGCCCCGTAGTGTGCCTATAAACAGCTGTGTGTCACATTCACATTTTCTAAAAATTCCCTTCGCCCAGGATTTTTCTCCTGGAAAGCTGAGAAGACTCAGAGAAAAAGAAAAATAATTCTTATCTCATTTGCTTCTCCTGTGTTGTGCTCACATGTGGAATGTGTTTGGAGATTGTTTACCCACAGGTGATTGTTTCATTGGATTCTGCTCTGAGTTATTTTGACTCTTCGGCCAATCAGGGCCAAGCTGTGTCGGGACTCTGGAAAGAGTCACAAGTTTTCATTGTTATCTTTTTAGCATTCAGTAAGTATTCTTTCTGTATTCTTTAGTATAGTTTAGGATAGCATTTTTAATATGATATAGTATCATAAAATAATAAATTAGCCTTCTGAGAACATGGAGTCAGATTCATCATTCCTTCCTGCCACGAGATACAATAATGTGTATTAAAACATCTTATTTGATTGGTTGTTAGTGTCACTCAGGTGTGCAGACACTGCTGGGATCTGTTCCCTCTGCTGAGATTCAGCACAGGGCCTCTGTCATGTTTCCTTTTCACACTTGCACTGTGAAATACAGAATTTTGACTGTGGTCTGTTCCATATCATTCAGACAGCCATAATGCAGAGTGTGTGGAGAAAATGCGTGTCCAGTGTGAGCTGGTCCATGAAAAATGTCAGGAAAAAGTGCAGACCTGCAAGGTGAGTGTCCCAGCTTTGGGTGTAGTAGCTGTGGTACAGTGTGTCATTACAGTAAAATGTTGTGGTGTTTGAGAATCCACCAGACACTGAGCTAACAAGTGAAATTAGTTTTTAACCTCTGTCTTATTCTGTTCAAAGAGTAACCATCTGTTTGGTTTCACAGTACTATTTGGTATTTGTACTTGAAATGTGTAAAAGTAATGAAGGGGGTGCTGTCCTGCATTTATGTGCAAGGACTCAGCCTTTCTGCTGAATCTGTCTTATCTTGGCAAAGAAATTCCACCTCTCTGCCTCAATTTCTCCCTCTGTATCAACTGAAGTGTTTACTAACAGAATGTGGGGTCTAGGAGGCTGAGTCTTTCTCTGTCCATCACAAGAAAAGAAACACTAAGTTTAGCCATGCTCTCTGAAAGTCATGCATGTCAATAATTTGCTATTATTTTCATTTAGATGACCCTGTTGGATAAGAACATTTGCCCAGCAGAAGATGTTGAAGTTGTGCATTCCAAAATGCTTCAGATGACTGAGAAACTAAAAAACAAGTTTGAAGAAGAACTGGAGCACATGGATGTATGTTGATTGCATTTATTTTTATCACTCCTTGGGATTAGTCTGTGCTTCCTGTGCTCCCTGCAATGCCTTCTGCATCCTAGGCTATTGATGTCACATTAGAAAGAGGTCCATAGGGTGACTAAACACTGCAAAGAAACAAAGTTTGATGTGGAAGAGTTTTACATGGAAGTGTTCATAATTACTGTGTTCATTATTTGTGATGTATTGTATTTTTATTATAATTTATATCTGAAATACATATGATAGAGATGAATGAGGTATGGCCCAATCTGTGAAAAGGCAGAGGAATAGATTTAAATGATCTCCCAAAGGTCTTCCAATCTGATCTTTTGTGATTCTATACATAAAAATGACTGGGAAGTTGTTCATAAAGAGACAAATTGTAGAATGTGATTCAGTGCTTTACGATGCCAGAATAAAGAAAAGTTTTGATACTCTCAGCTTGTAGAATAAAAATCCACATTCTTACTCAGTTTACTTGGATTTATTTTTTTACTCTCCACACAGAAGACACCATTTTGAATACTAGTCATGTAATAACTAGGCAGCCTTTTATCATGTAACATATCGTCTTACTCAATCATTTCACCTTCCAGGAGTTTAAAAATAACTTGTTCACTTGAATGTTTTTCTTTAGCGTGATTTTAAGGAGATGCCTAGATGGCATGAGCAGCATTGTCGAGGCTTGTCCAGCTGTGTTCAGGAGGCCATGGATATCTGGGATGTTCATCTACTCCAACTGTCCCAACAGGGTGATGTACTTGAGAAGAAAGTAGATGAATACAGATTGGAACAGGATAACATAATACAGGTATAAACATAAAAACAAGGATGTGGCATAAAGTAAAGAAAGGATTTCTTAATACAAAGAACCTTCTGGAATTCAAAATAGCTGCTGTAAAATGAAAAATATAGTATGCGACTTTTATATTGGAATTTCTACTTCTCAGTTTCATTCTATCAGGTGCATTTTTGCTTGATTCACACTGAATGGACAGTCCTGTCTTATTCTTGATATGGCAAAAGTGATAAAGATCACTGCTGCTTTCTGTACAAAGTGGCTGCAAGTTGATATTATGAGATCTTGTGCAGGTATGGAGTCTAGTTAGATGCCAAGTTCTCATAGTTAAAACAGCCAGCTTGGGGTGGCAATGTCACAGCTGTTCATTCTCTGGGAAGATCTTCATAGGTGATGAGTTTTGCTAAGGTCTTCATGTGGAATATATGTACATAACTATTTAGGATTCAAGTAATTTGATTATGGAGATTTTAGTATATACTAAATTGTTTTTACTAGCTTTTTAATATGGCCTCAGGTGCGGAAAGATAATCTTGATACAATTTTGGAAAAAATGAAAATGGCCAGCAGTGAAGAAGAGCTGGAGGAATATTTGAAGAATGCCCTTTCCTCTTTAAATCAAATTAGAACTAGGTAAGAATTTTGTATTGTAAATTTAAAAAGTAAAGCATATTTTATCATGGATGGTACTACTTAGGCCTTGTTTATGCTGTTGTGTGAAGGTATGGAAAAAGACTTTTACTTCATGTAAGAATATAAAATAATGTACATATTCAACAAGGTTAAGGCGAATAATACCCACAGTTTAAGGATGGGACCAAGAAAGACTGCTCTCATTCAAAAACCATACCACATCAGTATTACTGTGCATACCATCACATCCATGCATTATTCAGAAGGTAAAAGTAGTAGTTCAGCAATCAGAAGTTGGTCTGCACCATCACATTTTCACTCACAGACTTGATGTCGTTCAAAGTTGCAAGGACTAAGATCTTTAAATAGCCAAAGTATTTATTTTGGCAAATTCTGTTACCCTTCTTGTGATTAGGGATTTGCAACCTTAAAAACCATATAAAAATTGGTACAATAGTGTTCTCCTTGCTAAAGACCTTAGCAGCAGATGTGAAACCTGAGAGGAAGCAGCTCTGTTCCCACTCCCAGGAGGTTTTTTCTGCCTGTTAGATCCGCAGGCACATGGGAAGAGCAATATGGACATGAGGGGCAGATTCACACACCTTCACACACCTTACAGCAGGACTGTGGTTAGAGCTGGGGGTTTGATACTCTTGATAATCATTCAAACAATTTTTAAAAAGCCAGAGGTAAGAGACCAAGTGAAAATACAGTGTAACCTATCTGAGCACACACATAAATTCCCCATAATTATCTTTGTTTAGGAGACAAAGCAAATGTAAATATAAATGAAAACAAGTATGAACATTGATTCTTTTTGAATCTAGACTCAGCTGGAACCGTTAGTTTTTATTTTCTAGTAAAATAAAAATAAACCAGAACGGCTCAGTCACAGTTGAGCACAGTGCAGAACTAACATGGAAGACAGTAATTTGACCTCTCTTATGTAAGCAGTTTGAATGATTTCCCATCCAAAAGGAAGGATGTAAAAGGCTTTATTGTAAATATTTCTCAACTTTTGTACATTTATTTATTTGTAATGAACTAATCTCTAACAAGGCAGGATGTGTTTGTATTCAGTATAAACAGATCAATGGCAACATTTAGCCGAAAGGTTTTATGAGATTGATCAAAAAAGTTAGATTTAGATTTAAAGGCACTGTAGTCACACTTAATTTTATTTCTATACATACTTGAGTCTCTTAAACAGTGATCCTTAATTTGACAGGTATGAGACATTTAAGCAGATTGTAATGAATGAAGTAATGGCTTATCCAAAAGCTATTTTGTGGGAGTTGATTTCTTACAGTATATCCATCAGCCAGCATTTTAGTGTGAAGGAAATCTTCAAACAGGTAAAAAGAAAATTTCTTCTGGTTTAAAACCTTACTGCTGTATTACTTTTTCACTTTAGAGAAAATTTACATTATCTTTAAAATTCAGATTATATAAAGTGCTGTTTCAACCATTGAATAAAGTGCTTTTGGTCGAGATAGCAAAGCATTCCTCAGTCCCACACTTTTAACTCTGTCCTTGTTACAAACAGAATTTTATCAAATTCACTTGGCTTTTGAATAGAAAACTACAATGTAACACGCAGTAATTGATTTGAGTGTTACAGGTTCTTTAGCAAGTGAGTATTCTACTCAAGACTATCATATCTTTTTGAAATAAATACATTTTGAGAAGGGATATGGATTTCTTAGAAGAAAGCAAATCTATATTTTAAAATGGTGCGGTGGATGTTTTTTGTTGTTTTGCTTTTAGAACTTGCAAGGCACTACAGACTCCACAGTTGAAGATCAATATAATACATCAACAGTCCAAACAGGTATTTCTGCTTGGTTGTTTTTCAATCTGTATTTCTTTGGATTGTAACCAAAAGAACTTTGCTTTAACTGTAAATAAGTAGTTGAGGCTTCAGAAGGTCAACATATGGTGGAGCAGCAAGCTGAGAACATCATGCAAGGAGAGAAAGGAGAGGAAAATCACAGTGTGTCCTGAGTTGGAAGGGACCCATAGGGATTGGGAAAGTCCAACCCTTGGCCCTGCCCAGACACCCCAACAGTCCCACCCTGTGCATCCCTGGGAACATGGTCCAAATCCTCCTGGAGCTCTGGCAGCCTTGGGGCTGTGCCCATTCCCTGGGGAGCCTGGGCAGTGCCCAGCACCTTTTGGGGAGGAACCTTTTCCTAATATCCAGTCTAATCCTCCCCTGGCACAGCTCCAGGCATTCCTTGGGTCCTTGTTGAATTGAGGTCCTGTCCCTGGTCAGAGATCAAAGCTGCCCCTCTGCTGCCCTTAAGAGGAGCTGCAGCTGCCAGTGTGACCTCAGTCTCTCCTCCAGCTGAGCCAAATGCCCTCAGCCACTCCTTGAATGGTTTCCCCTCCTGAAGCCTTCACTATCTCTGTGTCCCTCCTTTGGAGATTGCTCTAATAGCTTTATGTCTTTCTGACATTGTGGCATCCAGAACTGTCCCCAGGGCTTGAGGCAAGGACATCCCAGCCCAGAGCAGAGCAGGATGATCACCTCTCTCAACTGGTGCCAGACGATAGGGACAGTAGTAAAAAATCAGCTGGAGAAAGAAAGCTAACAGAGAAACAGGTGATCAGGGCACAGGAAATTGAAGAAACAGAGGAAGTAGAAGATAAGAAGAGTATTCCTCATGAAAGTGAAGAAAATGAGCCTGCAGAAGAGGGACTAAGCATTACACAGGTAAGTGAGCAGGAGAATAAATTTGAAGGTGAAGGCAGTCTTGTCCAAAATAAGGAGGAATAGGAAGTCTTTTTGCTGAGAATGAGTAGAAAGTCCTTTTTTGCTTAGTTTGCCTACAAAGCACACAGGGCTTTAGATACTTTTATGGGAAAATGGAGTGAATAAAAGAGTTCACAACCATTCTTTTGGATCTTATACCCTCGTAGAAACCCTTTGCATAATTTTTTTAAATCTGTCTTTCATCACAGCCAGTGGTGAATGTCTTCAGCTAAGTATTTGTACCTAAGTATTAATTTTTCAGTTTCCATGAATTTATTACCATAACAAAAGCCTTTTAAAACATTGTTAACTCTGCCTATGTCTTGCAGGCATATAAATATATTTATATATAAATATATAAATAAATATATAAATATTGCCAGCATTGTGTAAATGTCCAGATTGAGAATGAGAACATTATTCTAAATATCCTTAGTATTCTTATGCTTGCTGATGCACTGTTGATTCTATGTTGATACCTTTAAAACTAATGTGATAATTTCCAACAATTTCCCAGTAAGTGTCCAAGAGCAGTGAGGGATAAAGTGCTGAAATTGCCACGGAGGTTTTTTCCACTGCTAGTGGAAATACTTACACTGTTCTTGGACTTGAACAGGCAGGAAAGACTGACATCACAGAGAGTTATTTTACAAAATATGAAAAAGAAGAATCACTTCCCATGTACCTGAAATATGTACTTATCACAGAAGCCATGTTTGTTGAACTAAAAGAAAGGTGAGCCAAGAACAATTTCTGTTTGTTCTTTCTCTTTATGTGATGGACAAATTTCAGCTGTTTAGAAGAAACATTAGACTAGAGAGGCAAAAGTTATCAAATTATTATTATATAATCAGATATTTATATAGTTAGATTTTTAATTATAAAATTATAATTATACAATTATTATGTTATTCCACTTGTTAAATTGATATAAATATGAGAAAATATTTACATTGCTTTGTATCCATGGCTGTGAAAGTACCACAGAAACATTAACCTTTACAGAAAATTCATATTTTATGGAAAATTATTTAGTGAGAAAACATATTACAGAAAGACAAGTAATTTGCCCAAATTCCCTGCCATGAAGGTGAAATGCCTGATACTCAGTAGTAAGCAGCTAGCTCAAAAACGCTACCAGTATTGTGCAAATGGTACGCAAACAGCACCCTCCTATATCCAGAAGTTGAATTCTTAGAAATAATATATTCAATAAATTCTTATTCATTCTGTACTATTCCTCACTGTAATATTTCTTTTTCAATCACAGGATTCGCCTCTGCTTCTTTGAACACTTGGAGAAATGGTTTGCAGAATCCTTGTCCAACTCCTATGTCCTTGTATCAGCCAAGAAAGAGGAGCTGAATTCAATACTCCTGCTGCATCTTAAATTGCATCAACAAAAGCAGCAGGAGATACAGACAAACATCTACCATGTTCGAGCTGGTATTGACGTTTTTTTGTTTTCTGAACATCACCTGTCTTCATTTAGAGATGGTCCTAAGTGGGCCAAAACCTGTTTCAGCAGTAGTTGACTCAGTTTTAGAGGACAAGAGAAAGCAGTTGAGTGTCTATGAATTTCTAGTATATTATGCTACTCACATATTTTTTAAATGACATTTCTATAGCTCTTCTGGTTTGTGCTGTGGTATGTTTGGAAAAATACGCAGCAGCGCCTTAACAACTGGATTGTAGATGTTGAACATTCTATTGTCAATGTTTGTGAATTCTAATCCAACTTGAAATTATTTAACAAGAGTTAGTGGTGTGCAAAAAATATTTTAAAAAGTGTTGCAGAAAAAGAAATTAGCAAGTTGAGAGAGCCAAAATGTCAGGGTGAGAAAACATGAGAGGGAGGATTTAATTCTGATATATCACTGAGCAACTACAGAGCATCTTCTAATCTTCCTGCATTTTTCTCACCATAAAAACCTGAAGTGTTCGGTTTTTATGGTAAGAAAAAATATTTTAGACAGGTTTGTTGGTCTTTAACATATAAGTTAAAAAATTCTTCGTTTGGAGAGTAGGCAAATAATTTTTCAATTTCCTTTTTTCTGCAGAGAGGACAGGTTCTTCTTCTGGTAGCTTTCTTGAGGTGATTGGCTGGTTCTTGATTTATGCAGCTATCATTCCAGAAGAAATACCAAAACTGATTTTTTTCCTTTCCATCACAAAACCAAGGTTTTTTCCCATTAAAAAAATATAACCTTTAGTTTTGTTACAAGACTGGCAACAGAGAGATAATGGAGATGTCAGCAGTGACCAAAAATTAAGGAAAAAGAATGCTTAGAGCAAACAAGAGGCATTTGTGGTTTGAATGGTTTAGGAGCTGTTAAGGATTTCACAGGAGAAAAGTCAAAGAAACCAAACTGAATATATTTAATTTGTATATTTTAGCTACTATGAGCTCTGTCTTTGTTTATTTTGCTGCTGCAGTTGATCACAGGTTAACTGGGCATTGTGATAGCTCACAGTAAAGAGGAAATAATGTCCCTATTGTAAACTTCCTTTCTTCTCAGCGAAGCTGTCACTTCACAAAGAGAACCTTGAGTGCCACTGTAAAGTGCTGGCAGAAAGCCTGGAAAAGGAGAAAGCTGAATTCCTCAAATTTTCAGACCAGCTACAGAACCTCAACAAAAATTTTCATTCCCGAGTCCAAAACTTGGAGTATGACTTGCTCCACGCTCCTGTGACTGGGCAGTAAGTGTGCCACTGCTGTTGCTGTGAATCTGCCTAGTTAATTACTCCTGATTGCTGTCTGAGATGTTTATGGTTTGCATTCTGAACCTGTTTTGTGTGTCATTGCTCTTCAATGAAGACTACTTCATAAAACTTAAAAACGTAAAGAGTTTCATACTCTTTCCCTGAAGAAATTAAAATCAGGACTGAACACATGGAAATTCTCATCTCCTTTCAAAGTTTTGGCAGTCTTTAAGTAGAAGAGGTGTTTCGTCTGTTTAGATTTTATCCAGTTTACTGAATGTGCACAGTAATACCAGTTGACTATTTGTTTTTGACGAGAAGTGCCCAATAGTATCAGCTGTTGCTGATATCTTCCATGGGTTCATCCAAACCATCCCAGCTCAGGGAGTTGCTCTGAGAGTCATAAATCACTTTGGAGTCCTCAGGTTTTTTCATGTCTTTACAGCCAGAACTTGCTGAATCATCCTGTATGTTCCTCTTCAGACAAGTTTTCTCTGTTTTTTATTATTTGCTGTTAGGTCAGTTTCTTCTAGCAATAATCTGGAATCAGAGATCCACAACCAGCTGGAATCAATCAGGATTACTGTGAGAAGTTACCAGCAGCACTTGGAGGAAGCTTTTGGAAAATTAAGGGATTCGAATGTGGATTTTCTCAAAAGTTGCAGGTACATAGATTTCATGGAAGTGTTGTTTATAAATGGTGACCTAGTTCTGGGAATCGGTGTTTGTTGCATAGGCAGAACAGTAAAAGTAAAGTTTATTTTGTTATTCATCTAGTTTCCTATTTAGAAAAAGAAATGTATCTTGTTAAACCACAATTATTATGCTGTTTTCATCACATTTGTGTTGTTTCAGG
Source organism: Melozone crissalis (assembly GCF_028551555.1). Lineage (NCBI taxonomy): Eukaryota > Metazoa > Chordata > Aves > Passeriformes > Passerellidae > Melozone > Melozone crissalis. Next base: position 7,127,382 of record NW_026535823.1, on the reverse strand, counting down.
GCTGCTTAACTAAAATGGTCTTGGAGTAAAATGACTCGCAGCCAATTGTTTATATGTTTGCTTTCAGATTATTTTCAGAGAATGGTGACTTTACATCTGAGGAGGTGAAGTTTTTCAACGAGTGTCTACAGAAAGAAAGTAAACAAATTGACTTGATTGAAAGTTCAGTCAAGAAAGATGTGGAGCAATTAAAGTCGAGCTGCTTGAATCAGGTATGCAGAATGATATTATTTCAAATTATGTTTTCTGTTGACATATTTGATACAATTTGCAGTCAGCCTGCTTTCAGATTAGAACTGTCAGTCTGTCCTGTTTGGCAGTCACGTGGTGGAAAAAATTGGTAGAACGGCAAGTTCTATCATTTGAGTTTTAAAAAGTGAAAAATTATCTGTCTTTTGTTTCTGACATTCTTTAAGGCTAATGAACTTCTCAAGCAGTGTGGAAAAAAGTTTGCTTCTCTATCTCTGAGCCGAGCCTTTATGGAGAAGGTCCATCAATGTTTGAGAAAGATGCGACAGCAAATCAAATCAGAGGTACAAACAGGAACATCAGAACTTTGCTTAAATTCAGTATAATAGTTTTCTTTTATACTTTTGAGGAGATTTTGGCTGATTTCTTAGTGGACAAATATTACATAATTTTTAATGTTAATTTAAGACCAGTTTTCTGTCACTATTCACTTAAAAAAATTATTTTGAATACTGCTGCAGCTGTGCTGGAACACTATGGCCTTGCAGCACATTGAGTATGTACATCTGAATTCACCAATATTTTTGTGTGCTGCAGCTGCTTTTGTGAATTACTGTTTTCAGCTTCTCCTCTGAGTACCAGGGATTTTTAACCAGTTTTTTTCAGTGGTTCTAATGATTTGAAAGTGGAGCCTCTGAAATTCCTGTGAATGGAGATTTTACTTTTCCAGTTTCTTAAAGTTTGCTTCTGCTTTAGGTAGCAAATTCCAATTTGCAGTCAGTCACATTAAAGTCTTACCTGGAAAAGATTCAGCAGAAGAGAGATGCTTATGTTCATTCTACTGCAGATAAAGAAGTAAGTTCTAATCAGGATGTAATGGTATTTAATTTGACTTGCTATTAATTGTTATTAATTTAGTATAAACTAATATTTTCAAGAAAGACTTATGTTTCCTCATATTTGGGGTTGGGCAGAAACACAGAATTTTTGTTCAGAAATTCAGCTGGAATAGAGTTAATATCTTCTCAGTAGCTGTTGCAGTGCTGTGGTTTGGATTCAGAATGAGAATGGTGTTGATAACTCAGTTTTTGCTAAGTTCTGTTTATCCTAAGCCAAGGACTTTTTTTTCCTTGTCTCCTGCTCTGTCACTGAGGAGGTTCACAAAGGAAACTGGGAGGGAGCATAGGTGAGACAGGTGACCCAAACTGGCCAAAAAAGGGATATTGCAGCCCATGGAATGTCATGTCCAGTTTATAAACTGGGGGAGTTATCTGGAAGGGCCATTCTGGCCCCCCAGGAAGGGAGGTCTGGCATTGGTCAACAGGTGGTGAGCAATGGTATTGTGCATCACTTGTTTTTCACTTTTTATTATTATTATTATTATTATTATTATTATTATTATTATTATTATTATTATTATTTACCATTATCACTGAATTTCACTTTATTTTAAATTATTAAATTGTTCTTAACATAAAAGTTTTCCTTTGATTCTCCTCCCTATGCCACCAGGGCAAGGAGGGTTGAGCTGTGTGATGCTTCATTTCCAGCTGGGTTTAAAACCACGACAGTCCTTTTTGGACAGTCAGTACCTGTTTTCCTGTTTGCCAAACCAAAACCTCAGCCTCTTATACAATCTTGTTGCTTCCATGTATGTGTACATAAACTGGTGACAGAACAAAGGCAAATAATATTGTTTGCAAGAGTCAGCATGTGTGAAAAGGTTAGAACAGTCAGTTTAGTAAATACCATCTGTTTTATCATATCTTTCAGGCTTTAACCTCTGAAGAGTTGTATGCTTTTGCCAGAGAGATGTTGGAAGAGCTGGAAAAGAGGAGCAAGTATCTTGATTGTTTTGTAGTAAAAGCAAATATCCCACCTGCCACTGTAAGACAACTTTCACATTCTCTGTATTTTATTTAATATTGAGAGAATTTTCATATGTACATGTTTCAATGGCTTTTCACATTTTGTGCTTTCAGTTCTCAAATGAAAAAAGAATCAGCATTATGCCAAGGTGTCAAAGGCACTAAGATTAGGATAGCCCTTTTTTAGAGGTTGAGTAAATCAGCAAGTTTCCAAAATGCTGAAGAGATACATGGCATTGCAATGAGTTACCCAGTTCTTCACAAGAGTTTGTTTTCAATGTGTAGCACTGTTCAGAAGTACATATTTCACAGGTTTCTTTAAATTATTTTTTTAAAAAATCCCAAATGTGTCCTGAAGGGATTTTGTTTTTATCAAACAGGTTGTGTTTTCTTTCCTCCCTTTTCTGGAAAGTCTGTCTTTATTTTGTAATCTCAGTGGATCATTGTTTTAAGACTATATCCTTAAGTACTGTTTATGATTATTGTGAGAACCTACTTTTAACTGCTTTGAAGTGTTTTAGAGCTGAATAGCTGTAACAACATTGCTGTTAGAATGACAAAAAGTTTATTTCAGCCTGTGAGCAAGATATTGTCTGTTTAGAAAATCTGCTCTAGTAGTCAGTCATTACATGGAATGCTTTCACTTACTGCCTGCTGTGGTCTACAGGGCTTCATTTTTCTTCCCATTTCAGGAGGCCCTCACCACTCCTGGCACAGATTGGACATTGCAGGAGCACTCAGCCACTCCTGACGTGGATCGGAGGTCACAAGCTTCCTTTGCTCCTGCTGTTCCAAGGGACAGTCTCAGTTCTGAGAGCAGAAGGATGGTGATGGGACTGGATCCTGACAAATTCCCTTTGTTAAATCCAAGTGGAATGGGTACATCAATATTTGATGATTTGGCAATAAAAGTTATTGGAAATTTAGCTGGGTAAGTACTTTATTTATATTTTATTTTATATTTTCTTTGCCCAGAACTAGTGAATTGACTGGTCATAGGTAATACTACTAGGTATTTCCTAATCAGTCTAAATTTAAAAAATAGTCTAGGTGAGATTGCTTTCTTTTTAAATCCAAGATTTCTCATAGCCAAAAATACCCCTTTGTGAGTGACATCTAGTATACAATGATAAATTTTAGGTATTTTATTTTTGTCTTCTGGAGCCTTATTTTAGTTCAAAGTGACTACCTGCTACATAATAGACTGAATATGCAAAGTGTAAAGTGAAGAGTGTGACAAATGTTTGATTTCCAAATAGTATTTGAATGCAGTTTTGCTTGTAGAAATTCCAAAATTCCAGTTAAATAATCAGTCCTATGAAATTACTTCTATATACACTGTCAGTTGTAAAAGTAACCCTATCTTTTAAATATGATCTCAGAAATTTAACTCATTTAGCACATGATAGGGATAGAGAAATTGCCTAGTTTGCTATATAATACAGTATAGAACATAAAATGACAGGATATGCAGTAGTACTTAGCTCTTTTTTTTTTTTTCTTTTCAGATTTGACCCATCAAAAAAATACCGAGACCTAAATCGGGGGAAAAAGATTCCAGGTGTGCCTGTATTTCTTTTAATATTTTCTTTTCATCTAAATTGCAGTTCCTGGCATTTTATTTCACAGGTCTAGCATGGTCCAGGCCAGTGGCTTCTATGCTAGGAACTCTGAGATAGTTTTTTGTTGTGCTTCTCAGCTCTTTCCCTGAACATCTTTATTTAGATAAAGATGATTTTGGGCTCCTAAAGTGATGAAAGCTGCAGAATGAGATAATAATATTATAAAGAGTGCCTGTGTTTGTGATAGCAAAAGGGAAATGGGTTAAAAAAAGAAGCAGAATAGGAATCATGAAGTATATAGGGAATCAGGGATCCTTCTCACACTGTGTCATCATCTACTCAAAGGTGAGAGGTAATCCTAGATGCTCCCTACCTAGTGTTCCCATTTCCTCATCTCTCTTCTGCAGACTTTGACATTCCAAAGCCATTTCCAAAGCTTTCACATCTGCAAGTCCCCATGACCACCAATACTGTGAATGTAACCTATTCATTCTCTTTCTTTCCCTGCCTCCAATTTACTTTAAATCTTCTCCATCTACCATGTATTTTCTGTGACATTCCTGGGACCTTTACTGCTGTTGCCACTTCTGAGTTACTTCAGGTTACTGTGTGACAGAAATGATTGCTCCTGTAGTTGTCCCCTCCATCTTGTAAGGATATGTTACAGAAATAAGAATACAAAATACATATATACACAAAAAGCACTTCAGTTGGCATTTGTGCAACATTCTTCTTTCCTTGTTGACTATAAGCTGTTCTTCCCCCAGGAAAGAAGAGGGTATCTGATGCACATTCTCAGAAGTCTTCTAGCAAGAGGTCATCTCGGGATGAAACCAAGAGAAAAAAAAGGTGCAACCCCTAAAAGGAGAAATTGCACTTTAAATATTCCTATGCAAGAATTTACCTAAACTTTGTCTAACCATTGGAAGACTCTTACTGCTTGTTTGTATAGCCTTCTTTCCATCTGCTGCTTATCACTTGGAATCTCTTACCTGTTTATGTCCCCATGATCAGCTTTGAGGGGCTTTTCCCCCCAGATTTTGACTGGAAAAATATTATTCTTCTCCTTCATCTGGTGCTGTTTTCTATTTTGAATTTGTTGAAATATAGACTAACTCTTAAATCAATGTGGCTAAATTTTCAGGTGTGACTCAATGGTTTGTCTTCAGCTTTGTCCACAGATTGATGAAATGAGCTACTGTAATAGTGAAAACAAAAACTTTTTGAACAAGTGAGAGTTTAGAAGAGAATTCTGAGAATCTTTTTCCATCAAAATACTGTCTTTATATTGTCATGGTTTGGGAATGGTATTCCCAATTTTGTTCTCCCAGTAAAACATTCCAAAACCTGTGCTGCTTGCTCACTCCCCTTTCCCTGAAGCAGCTGGAGAGGGAAAATTGGAGCACAAAAGGTGAAGATAAAGTTGAGATAAGAAGAATTTATTAGAAACAGCAGTGAGATTAAAAAACTAATAGTAACAGCAGCAATGTAAATAGCAAAGTGTACAAGACAAGCAAGTGATTCACGTGTGAATGCTCACCATGAGGAAACCCCTGAGACTGCCACCACATTCCCCAAGAGCAGGGACCCTTCCAGCCACCTCCACAATGATGAGAGGTAGATAATGACCTCCAGGTCCTGGCCATACCCCCTCCTGGCTGCTGCAGAAATTAACCCTGTCCTGACCAGAATCAGGACACATAGAATACTGGTTCTAGAGTTAGGTTTTTTCCAATTTTTCTCCAGTTTCATGTCTGTCATATGACTGTCTAGCTCAAATCATCAGCTAGAGATAGAAAACGCTTGTGGATAGTTTCAAATTAATGTTTTTCCTTTCCAGTGAAAAAGGCAGAAAATCTCTTACCAAGGACGATAGATCCCAGATATTTGGAAAGAAGCCTACAGAGTCTGAGTAAGTAATGTATTTCCAGAACAAGAAGTGAATCTATAAAAACCTTCTATGTGTTTATAGAGGTATATTCTATATACCCTGCATGTATCTATGTATCTGTCTATGTATCTATCTATCTGTCTATCATTATGACTTAGAGTTCACCATTGAATTTTGAGGTATTTAGCCTTGATTTTTATAGGTCAGAGTAGTTCCAGAGCAGTTCCTTTTTGCAGTGTAATAATAATGAAGATGTAAGGCATCTGGTTCATTCTGTCTAATGTCTGAAGTGGAGGTCTTATTGGAGCCCATTTTGTACATTTATAAGAAGTGGGTGAGGAATGTAAAATAGCCTCTCTTTCAATTATTTTCACACCTAAGAAGACAAATACATTTTAAATCTTTATTCTTGTATTCTGTATTTATTGGAATAAGCAAGGTTCCATTCCCCTTCTCTAAGAAAATTATCTATTGTTTCTTCATATGTGCAGCTGTAGACTGGAGAACTGAGATGTTTTGTACATGCCATGCAAAACTATTGAAATTAATGCTTAAGATGTTTAAGTGTTTGGGAATTTTATTCTATAGTGTTTCAAAATGGTTCCAGTAAACAGCTAGACCCACCTTAAAATATTTTTGCTTTATCTAAAATGCATGGTAAGCTCTTTGGGCACAGGAATTTGGCTAAGATTGCTTTTTTATGACAGTGCTCTCCAGTGAGCAATTACAATAGCCCCTTGTCCTGGCTGCATATGAAGAGAAGCTATGCTAATGTGGGGGAAGGTTCTTAGGCATTCTGAACATTGGTTTGTGTATGCTCTGAAAAATGTACTAAAATTAACCTGAACAAAATACTTGAAAAACAGTGAATATTGACAGTATGATTATTTAGCAGTGTGATGATATTTTAAAATTTTTGTTTGTTTGTTTTCAGTACTTTTAAGGGGATTATTTTGAATATTCTCTGGAATGGTAACAACACCTTGCTCTGTCTTGGTGAGGTAAGGAAATGTCATGTTCTTTAGTCAATTCTGGTTTCATAGGTGTGCTACTGTGTCAGAGAGATTATTTGCTTCTTTCAATATTTGGTAGACTGTCCAGAAATTTTCTTTTGTTCTCCTTCTGTTATTTACCTACATATGATGTGTTTAAACGTGTTATCAACCTTTTTCTGGTTTATCTTTCCCTTCTGCAGGAGTTCTATGGAGACAAGAAGAATCCTTACTTGGGAATGCTTGAAGATCTGCCAGACACATTTGAACATTGGGCAGACATGATCAGAGTGAAACTACTGTCATACCAAAGGCAGACAGATGATTACTACAATTTTTGTCTTGGGGGTAAATTCATTCAGTTAAGACTTGCATTTTCTTGTGTATGTAATTTTCATGTGTATATAAGGTGAAAATGCCAGTGACCAAGAATTACATTGTTGTCGTAATCCATCACACTCAGTGGAAAAACTCCAGTTGACTTTACTGGAAATTGAGCCAGTATTCTTTTTGTATGTTTTATCAGCTACAAAAATTGTAGCAAAGGGCAATTGACTAAGTTAAAAGACCTGTCCAAAGTCACATCTTTGAGCAAGTGTATGTTTCTCAAAGCATTGCGCCTGGAAAAAGGAATGTCAGGGACACAATCTCTGGGAGAGAAAATTCCAGGCTGTTTGTGTCACATGCACACCCTGTCTTTTCCAAAAAGAATTTCAGGATCAGCTGAAGTGGTTTGAGGAGGAGCTCTCTTCTGTTTCCCAACTGGTTGTGGAAAGTCTTTTAAAAGAACACGAGCAGAAGCTCAGCTCTTTTACTGGGCATATTCAGGATCTCTTCAACAGACAGCTGAAAGATTGGGAAGATATGAAGGTATGTACCATGAACATACTAGAGTGCTTTATAGTGTAACCCATGGTAAGTGCATCAGAGTGATAACATTTCATTTTTCTCATTCTCACTGTTTGCTTCATCACTCTCTGCTGAGCTGACCACAGAGTTTTCTGTGTTTGCACTTAGTCTGCTTAGTTCTCCTGGAAGCTTTGGATTTTGTGGAACTCTGTCCCTTCTCTCCCAGCTTCCAGCACTGAGCTGCCTCTTTCTGATCTTCTCAGCTCTGCCTTTCATCTTACACTTGGATTGTCAACTCTGTGAGGGCTGTGACCTTGGAGTATGGCCAGACAGCTCCTACTGTGTGGGTGAACTCCTCTGTAAAAACTGTGATGGAGGGATAATGAAATACTATATTTATCATCATCCATAAAAGAGGCATATTTTGTCAAATAATATCAGAACTGAGAACAGAATCATAATGGAGATCACGCAGAAAATACTAAAGTGTCTTGAGATTGTTTCTGAGTATTAAGAATTAGGTAAAAATTACAAATATAGAGATGTAAAAATTACAAATATAGAGATATAAAAAGTACTTTATTTACCACATGGTAGAAGAGATGATTTTTTATTGAAAATAAATCCCAAAGTGAGACCAGAGGCCAGCAGACAGGCAATTTGGTGCATATTGCACTGCAAAGCTTATATCCAGACAGCCAAGAAGTAGCTCCATTTTCCTTGTCTTTCTGAATGCCTTTATAGAAAATGTTTGCGGTTTACTTCTTCCTTTTTATGACTCACAGTATGTTCTTTACTGAAGGCATTTCTTTCTTACCTACTTGCTTAAAGACTATGCACCGGAGAAAATTACATTACTCCCTGGGACACCCAAATAACTCCCTTCAGCTGGAGGCTTTGTGCCAAGAGGAAATGAAAAGGCAAAAAGATCAAACTGATGGTGTTCACCTCAACACAAAGATGCTGCAGGTAATTGTAAAGCCCCTGCTTAATGTGAACTTAAATGTTTTATTTGGAAAGAAGGGTATATTTTGGATACATTCTTCCTCCCCATCCAAAGGAAACTTGAAATTTTTTGCAGTTTTAAGCAATCCTGTTCATATATTGCTAAACTTTTAAGTGGTATATTGTCAGCATTAGATCAATATAGACATAAATATATCTGCACACATACAGCTGCTTAGATACATTGTGGAACTTATTGATATTTTATATCATTCATAGAATCTACTGGCTGTGAGCTTAATGGTGGGAGGAGTATTGGCTGTGGTGGTGACATCCTCTAGTTAGTTATCTTACCTCCAGACAACAGATTCCTGGAAGGGTTTCTTCTCTGTGCATTTCCTTAGTGCAAATAATGTCACTTTTCTACATAAGATTAAGAACTGAAATAAGCTGAATCTACAGGAGAGATTCAGGAATCAAAATACTTTTCCCCCTTTGCCCCCTGGGTTAATTGAAGGTTGGTTCCCCAGCATTAAAGCCTGTTGTTTTGTTCTCTCAGGCCACTTACTCCAAATTCTACACTGTCTGAGAGAAGTGATATTTTTAATTCCATAGTATGTCCTTCTACTCCTAGCTCTGCATACAGACACAGAAACACAAATACCTGATTGAGAATAACACCTTGGCTAAGCACTTCCACCCAAAGTACTTGAATTCCAAAATGATCTTCTCTTTGGCTAGAAGCTGTTTTTATCATGTTTAACCCAAATGTGTAACTACTAGGTACCTGTACTCAAAACTCTACAGTTTTTTGATCTTTACATCATCAGGCAATGTTAAGAATACTGCAGAGACACTTTAAGACCCTTTTATGTGCAGCTTTGAGCCTTATGTCTGTTATCTGCAGCTGCTGCAGAATGCCAGGGTTTGATATTTGTGTAGTCTTTCAGAGCCAAGTTAAAAGGAGAGGAGATCCAATTATCAAAGGAATTCCTCTCACTTGTCTTCAATGTTGCAACAGGATTGTGCTGCTGAATGTGCTCAGAGCTTTTTTTCTGCACTGGCTGCCCTGACTGAAAAGCTCCTGTTGGAACAAGATGATACCATCACTGTTGATGATGTAAAAGCAGCAGGTAAGAAAAGAAGAGATTGCTTGTTCTGGCCTCCTCTCCCTTGTCAAAGATTGCAGCAGTCTGTCCCTAGGAAGAGGAGGCCATCTTAATAGGCCTCCTCTAATCTTTGACATTAAGATTATTTGATTGAAATGAAAAGATTTGCAAAATAAAGTATGCAAAGCTATTTCTTGAGTGTGAAGAGCATTGAGCTGCACAATTATTCCAAAAAAGTTGTGTTCCTCACATTGTTTTGTTTCTGCTGAGCATATCTTCTGTTACCTCCCAGGAACTGAAATACCCACTGAGAAGATGCCAACTTTAATGTGCCGTAAGCAGTCTGAACTTCCTCCAGGAACCTCCAAAGTTCAACAGTCAGTCAAACGAGGAAGGAGGTAGTGTTTAGAGATACTAAACACTGTTCTGTCAAATTCCTCTGCTCTGAACTCATAACAAGCCCTGTCCTGATCATTTTCTCCTGCACTTGTTGAAACTGCAGCTGATCATTAGTAATGTCATTGAACTAGTAATGGGCTAGTTGGAGTGGGTAATGATTTTAAAGAAAGAATTGCAATAGATCCAAATAAAAGTGAGTTACATATAGTATTGCAAAACAATACCATGTCACTGCTATTGCTGTGCCACTTGTTTGTCACTAGTTATCAATTCATTACATTCACATCTATGAATTGTCTGTGTATTGTCATTTAGAAGAAATTAATTCTATATTGTGGAGAGATCCTGATGCTTTCAAAGAACAGGTAGTTGTACTAAACAAAGACATTTTTAGGGTAAACCTTTAGTGGGAAAAAAATTTAAATTGATCTTTGGCACCTTAGTACAAGCAACATGACTTAATATGATCTGTTTTCTAACTTCTTTTAACATCTTTTCTCATGTGTTTGTTTTGGTTGGTTTGTTTTTTTTATAGGTCTTGGCCAGGAATACCTGAGACTTCTGTTCCTGACACTCCAGACTATATTCTGTGCCCAGGAACTGCATCAGTTTCAACAGCTAAGACTACCCTGGGCCATCTGGCAGTGGTGGATGCAAGACAAGCTGCATACGAGGTGCGTCTGTGGGGAAGAACTCTTGAGTGGGCTGCTGCTGTTGTGGGTTTGGTTTTTTAAAAAGACAATTACAGAATCTTAGTTGGGTGTAAGTTTTTAAAGTACGCAGTGTTTGCAGATCTTAAGGCCATAATATCTATGTGAAGGAATCCTTTCTCGTGTCCATTTCTTTGTGATGCTGTCTGAAGCAGACAAGGTTGGTTCCTCATGGAGTCTTCTCATTCCATGATATGATAAAAAGAAATGTTTTCAGCAGAGAAGCATGGATGATGTCAGAAACAGGACACTGCATTTTGCAGCATCATAGTTCCAAAAGCAGCTCTGCCCCAGTGCTATTGCAGTCCTGCTTGTTTTCCCTCACCTTTCTTTCTGAAGCCTTTAGCTCCAGCCTTAGATCACAAAAGCTGATTTTCCCATAAAAGATGAAGAGTTGTAAAATATTTCATACCTATCTTATATCCACAACTATCACAGATGACTGTTTCCACCATCAAAATAATCACTCTTTCTTCACTGAGTCTGTTAAAAGAATGCAGACAACTCTGCCTCTGACTGGAACAGACAATGGTTCTCAAAACAGTGGTGCTCAGCAGTTAGGAGAATATTTTTATGTTAAATCACTTGGAGATGTCTTTATGCATCTGACCTGGAAGTAATTGTACTCCCACTGAACCAAATTAACTTTTAAAAAATACCTGGTTTTAATAGGAGAATGTAAAATATACTGTCAATGATGGCAAATGCCATCAAAACTATCAATTTGCATGTATGTTTTATGCATCTAGTTCTGGTGCCCAGGAACCTGATTACAGCACAGATTTGAAGGGAATGTGGTTGTTTGGATACAAATGGTTGGATAAAAGGATTGGATATAGAATTCACGCACACCACAGGAGTATTTTCCTGCATGTGTGTTGCATTAAAAATACAGTACTTTATGTTTTGCAGCATGGACTCTTAAAGAATATTAAACTGCCTTGAGGTTTTTATGGTAGTCTACAAGTTTCTGTCTAGAGGAAATAACTTTTTAGCAGTTTCGTAATAGCTCAGTTCATACCTTTGAGTTAAAAAGTTCCAGCAAGAGCCTGAGTGCATCCTGTGTTGTCTTGAGAGAAGGCAACTCCTTACTCTTAGGAACTAATGGAAGTGAGATGAAGGTCTTGCAGCATTTTAGCAAAATTTAAATATTGCTGATAATTCAATTTCAGAAGTCTTTAAAAGGAACACAGAAGGAATAGTTAATTATTCATATAGTTCTGTTGTCAAAGGCAAAAAATAAATGGCCTCTATGCAGTCTTTGACACAATGGATCAGGACCTGGACATAGGCAAATAAAATGATATTTCTTCACTACTAATTTTGTCCTCAATTGTTGGGATTTTTTATACAGAAATACAAAAGTAAAGTTGAACAGCTGTTTGCCCAGATCAAGGAAGAAAGTGCAGCTCAGCTGCTGGCAATTCAGCGTTGGAGTGATTGGTGGGAACAATCTGTCCGGAAGATAAAGAGACTCTACATCTGAGATCAGTCACATTTTGCTGAGCTTTGTTGGTGTAAATTGACAAATTTGTATGAATGTCACTGATATTTTTTATCTTATTAATCTGTTGCATTGAAAGACGCTACATTTTGCCTTTTTGTTTGTTTTGCCATGTTACCACTTGTTTCTTCATATTCAGTCTTAAGACTACTACTATGCTCCTCTTTACATAACCACCTAGTTTGGCTTACAGTATCACCTGTTACCATTCACATGTGTTTGTGCACATGAACCCTCTGTGCAAGGGCACTTAAAGCATATTTTTGAGCAGAATTTACAGGATTTTGTTGCAGTTTTGCCCCTGGGAGCTAGTTTGGTCTGAAAACTCCCCAAGGCATGAATGAGAAAACTCCCCAAGGTGTGAAAGATAACTATCCCTAACAAAGCGCTCTTGCATCCAGGCCCCTGTGCCCAAGCATCTCTTCACAGAGACCTCTGATTGGAGATAGCAAACCTGGAAAAGATACACATTTTATGTTGTCTTGGATCAACAAGCTTTGACTTGCTTACCTTTCCCATTCCTTGCCTCTCCTCTCCTACCTTGTGTTGCCTACTGTTGCCTACCACTTTCTCTCATTGCCATGCCTTGCCTGCCCCTCCATTGCCTTGCCTTATCTATCCCTCTCTTGCCTTTCCTTCCCTTCCCTTCCCCTCCTTTGCCTTGCCCCTCTATTACCCCTTTCTTTCCTTGCCATGCTTTGCTCCTCCCTTGCCCCATTCTTTCCTCTCCCTTTTCCCTTTTCCTGCCTTGTATTGCCTCACCCTTCCTATGCTACTCCCTTGCCTTTCTTTACCTTGCCCCTCTGATTTACCCCCCTTGCGTTTCCCTGTCCCCATCTTGCCCCTCCCTTGCCTTGCCTCTCTTATGTTTTCTCATCTTGCCTCTCCTTTGTGTTTCCTTGTTTTTCCTTCCTTTGCCCATTCCTTACCTTGCCCTTCCTCTGCCTTGCCTATCCTTACCCCCTCATGACCACTCTTGCATTGCCTACCCTTGCCCCTCCCTTGCCTTATGTTCACTTTCCTTTCTTTGCCCATCCCATGCTCCACTCTTGCCTTACTCCACTCTTTCCTTTCCCTTGTCTTTCCTTGCCTAGCCCCTTCTTTGCCTTCCCCTCCCTTGCCTTGCCTACCCCTCAATTGCCCTTTCTTGCCTACCTCTCCCTTGCCTTGCTGTCATTTTCCTTTCCTTGCCCCTCCCTTGCCTTGCTGTGCTTTGCCTCTGCCTTGGCCCTTCTTTCCTCTCTACTGCCTTGCCTTCCTATTCCCTCCCTCTATTACCCTGCCTTTGCTTTCCTTCCTTTGCCTATCCCTTGCCTTGCTGACCTCCTCCCTTTATATCTTTGCCTTGCCTTAACTTGCCGTTGCCTTTCCCCTCCTTGCCTTTCATTGCCTCTCTCTTGTCTACCCTTGCCATTTTTGGTCCCTCCCTTGTTTGGCTTTTCCGTCTACTTTTCCTCCTACCTTTCCTTCTACCTTTCACTTTCCTTTTACCTTTCCCTACCCCACACCTCCATGGCATTGCCCCTCTCTGTCCTTCCATTACCCCTTTTTTGCCTCATCCTTTCTTGCCTTGCCTTGTTTAGATTTTCTGTTCCCCCTGTTTATTACCCACATTCGTACACCAGTGTGCAGTGCCTGGGTACTGTGCCAAGGCTACTCTCTTCTTATTATTATTTCTCTATTGCCATAGTCATTAAAATAATTTTCCTCCTCTCTCTGAATTCTTCTGATTTCCCCATGCTTTTGTGGTTTATCTGAACCTGTGGTGGGATAAAAGTAATCTGGAGGTAATTGAATTTACACCAGTTATAGACAAATAGTAAGAATTCTTAAATGGAGAGCTGGCCAGAGAGTCTGGCTTTTTTTTTTCCTCCTGTGAAATGCTCTCCTTTGTCTGGTTGCCTGCTTGCCTTTTTTTATGACAGTTCAGCTCAAAAAAGACCATGTAACAAACAAACCTCTCGACCCCAGTGACAAGAAAACAGCCTAAAATCAATGCCCACATGGGCATTCTGGCTGTCCCAGGGGCAACAGGACATAGTCCACTGGCTTTTGTGCTTAAGTTGTTTTATTGAAGGCTGTGAATTGACATTCCTTAAGATTTTGCTGAACCGAATCTGAAATGGGGAGGACACAGACAAGCTGGATACATGCTGTGGGTAATTTAAATGTAATTTGTTTCACACACAACCCAACAAGACAAGCTGTTGTAATTTAAACATTTTATTTAAACATAAACAATGGTGATACTTCATTAAGCATAGATATTTACTTTTAAAATATTTGTTTAACCATACCAAACCACCAAGCAAACACAATCTGCCCCACTTGGCAAGACCAGGGTACAAAATCTGAAGGCAAACTTAATTCATTTTTTCTAAAGAGCACCATGATTTAGAGGTTGCTTCCATTGTCCTTCAGTTGTGGATGAGGATTTTGACATGTTTCAGTGCCTGCTGGATGCTTTCTGACAGGGGGGAGGGAAGCATTTATCAAAATTAGTGTGGGCAGCAGCAGAGGGATGGATTCTGCCCGTCTGCTCAGGTGAGACCTCACCTGCCTCCAGCTCTGGGGTCCCAGCAGTGTAAGAACATGGACCTGTTGGAATAGCCAGAGGAGGCACCAGGATGATCGGGGGATGGAACACTTCTGCTGTCATAAAAGGCTGAGAGTTGGGATTGTTCAGCCTGGAAAAGAGAAGGCTTTGGGGTGAAGAGAACGCATTGTGGCCTTTCAGTACATGAAGGGAACTTACAGGGAGAATTTACTTGCAACAGCATGTAGTTACAGGACCAAGAAGAATTGCTTACCACTAGGGAGCAGGGTTAGATTAGATATTAGGAACAAATTTCTCCCTGTGAGAGTGGTGAGGCCCTGCCAGAGGTTCCCCAGAGAAACTGTGGCTGGCCCATCCCTGGAAGTGTCCAAGGCCAGGCTGGACGGAACTTGAAGGAACCTGCTCTAGTGGAAGCTGTCCCTGCCCACGGCAGGAGGTGGGATGAGATGGTCTTTAAGCCCGCTTCCAACCCAAACTATTCTATAGTTGTGTCCGCGGGCTGGGCCGGCCGCGGAGCCGCTCGCCCCCCGCACTCCCCGGGCAGCGCGCAGCGGCCCCGGGCTGCCGGCGGGGCTGTCGCTGCCGAGAGCGGCTGACCGAGAGCGGCTGCCCCGCCGTCCCTCCGCCGTCCCTCCGCCGTCCCTCCGCCGTCCCTCCGCCGTCCCTCCGCCGTCCCTCCGCCGTCCCTCCGCCGTCCCTCCGCCGTCCCTCCGCCGTCCCTCCGCCGTCCCTCCGCCGTCCCTCCTTCCCTCCCGCCCTCACGCCGTGTCAGCCGTGCGCGCGCACCCGCCCGCCCTCTCGCCGCCGGAATGTGGGCGACGCTGTCCCGGCCCTGAGGCGGCTGCGCGGCCCCGCCGGGCTGGAGGCAGCGGCAGCGCGGGGAGGACGGCCCGGCTGCACCGGTGAGAGATCGCGACGCTGTCCCGGGCCTGCCCCGCCGGGGCGAGCGGGGCGGAGCGGGTGTCATGAGGGGCGCGGGCGGGGAGGTCGCCGCTCCCTCAGGAGAACGGGGGTGCGGGAGGAGAGGGAGCCGCCGGCCCAGCCCGTGTCACGGGGGATAGACACATAGATCGTGCCCGCTGATCTGAGGTGGCTCTTCGCTGGCCGCGGGCCGATGGTTCCGCCGGTTCGTGTTATTTGGTGTTTGTCTGTGCGTGTGGAGTTCCCTGAGCAGTGGCGCTCCGGGAGGAGAGGAGCTGGAGCACAGGGCAGGATTTAAAAAATAAAGTTGTTTTCGTGGTCAGGAATGCGAGAGCGCGGTGGAAGCGCTCATCTCCCTGCCTCCTCCGCGGGAAAAGTGAAGTCACTTCCCAAGAGCCCGGACTAGCAAACTACTGTCCTAAATCCGTGCGTCTGCATGCGTCAGTTTCATTCTGTTTTATTCAATTTCATTCAATTTCATCTACGTTATGTTTTGTTTTGGGCTGGTTGTCTGTTTCTTTCTTTTCTTTTTTTCCCCCTGGTTGTTTGTTTTCTTTCTGGTGGTTTATTTTTTTAAGCCCTTTTCCACTCTCTCCCGATCCGTAAGCTGGTACAAAATTCCTGTCTTTAGATAAAAGTACTTGAAAACCTTCTATCACCACCTGAACCAGGGACGGCATTGAAGGAAATGGACTTGCTGACTCTCCTGGATAAGTTCCTGCAGTGTCGTGTGTACTTTGCTCCTGCTGTCACTCTCAAAGCTGTGTTGCCGCGAGTGCTTGGTTTGATAGTGCTGTGAATAAGGAATATCCTACCACGTTTCACAGCTGTATCCATCCATCGTGTGGCTAAGAGGGGGAAACCAAAATGTCAGTTCTTCTTTAAAACAGAGAAAAAAATCTAGTGACAATTAAGAAATAACTTGCTTAGGTAAGCATTGCTTCTCTCTCTCACTGTCGTGCTCTAGTCTCACCACCACGTTGTTTTTCAGCTAAAACTTTCAGAGGGGCAGGTGTGCTTTCAGTTTCCAGAGAGATGTCTTGTTGATGGTACAGGCAGCATTTTGTTACTCCTTTAAGTGCAGAAAAGGTGCAGTGGCTTTATTTAACCAAACCTCTGTGATATAGGCCAAATCCTGACTGCCTGTCAGACTAGCCTGCCTCCAGATTGTATGAAGATTTACTGGGCCTATAAGGTTGGTTCTGCAAATTATGCCTCTGCCTAGGTTTTAAGTGGGATTGTAGCTAACACTGTTTATGTGGGTTAGATGGTAATAATTATGTGATTAATAACTTACTCTGTAGTTTAAACTTGAAAAGACTACAAATACAGTAAGCACAAATTGACTCCAGTGTTGTAAGAATGCTGTGAGTGTCTGGAGGGGAGCCAGCATCAGCTGATGAACCCCAAAACTCAGTGACAGAGCCTTCCACTACTTCCTTCTGTTTTAGGCAGAGGTGGAAAATCATGCTTGGTTAGTTTTGGTTTATTTATTTGATTTTTAAAATAACTGCTTTTTTCCAAAAGGACTTGGGCTATGAACAGCTTGGCTGTACATAGGAGAACTGTAAAAACTGCTCTGCAGTGTTTGCTTTAAAATGGTTATAGTGAAATGTATTTCTTTGTTAAAAATAGCATTTAGTTCTTTAAAAAGTGATTCACAGATGAAGTTGTGGTGGTGTTAGTAAGGGGATTGCAAAAAGATCAAGTTTATAATGTGGCTGTCTTGTGTTCCTGGTGTACTCCCTGGCATATCAAGACAGTCTGCGTCGTGGCTGCTCCTTCTTTTCTCTCATCAAAGGGACTTCCACAGTCAGGAAGTGAGTAAAAAGAACTAATCTGGTTAAAAGATGTACTTCTATTTCTTCTTTTTTTTTTGTTCCCTGAGGTACTCTGATTACAACAACTTCCTGACCCAGCTCACTTGCCTGGCCATGTGGACGTGGGCTCAGTCCAGAGGAGGAAGTTGTGTTGGTACAGGAGAGAGTGGAGCAGTCACAGGTGTTGTGATGTCCTTAGCTGGGACCTGGCTTTGTGGTCACTGAGTTAATGGCAGAAGCCAGTGCTGCTGGAAGAACCTACATTGTGGGTTTGATTGACTTGTGGTGAAGGTAGCAATAATAGTAAGGTTTTTTTTTTCCTTTTTTTTCTGCCAGTACTGTCTTATATTGATTATGAAGCTATGGTGTAATTTTTATTGGCTTTTGACAACATTAAATAGACTCAAGCGCCATCTGTGTGTCTGTGTTCTTCTCTGGGCCCACAGAAATTGCTGTGGTTTTCTTCTTCCCTCTCCTTTGTTCATCTGTTCTGCTCTCTGAACTTTTTGGTGAGTTCTTAGTTTCAGGGAGTGATGTCAGCATTGTTAGGGGTTTTTGTAAATTTATTCTGCTCTAATTTAAAAATAATTAGTTGTATATTGCTATTACCTCTGCTGTAATAGGAGGGCTATTTCAAACTTGACTGACCTTAGTAATTACACACTTTCTGATTTCTAGTTTAGATTAATT
Organism: Melozone crissalis; assembly: GCF_028551555.1. Classification (NCBI taxonomy): domain Eukaryota; kingdom Metazoa; phylum Chordata; class Aves; order Passeriformes; family Passerellidae; genus Melozone; species Melozone crissalis. Next base: position 7,109,376 of record NW_026535823.1, on the reverse strand, counting down.
TGTCATGGGATTATACTCATTTTATGCACCCCATGGACTGATAGGTTTTATTGGCACTCTTGATCTTGATATTTAAAAAAAAAAAGGGCACTTTTAACAAAAAGGATGCAAAAATGTGTGGAAACACACCATGGAAGGTTTGTTTGCTCTTTGGGCCACCAGGTACACTAATCATTCCTGTAATAATTCTCAGCTTCTCCCCGTGAATTTTAATCTTGACCTATTAAGTGAGAATTAAAATGCACATTTCAGGCATTAACGTTGAGCTTCCTGAAGGTGTCCTTTTAGTGAAGGTTAAGTTGTTTTCAAATATATTTTGATAAGATGTGTTTTGTGAAATTCATACCTTTGGCAGTTTGTTCCAGTTTCAATCTTACTCTGTTATTCTGGTATAGCTGTTGAAGGATCCATTATTGTAACCTGGATTGGTGAAGGCATTCTTTGTTCTATGATGGAGTCCTAGTCCTTAAAAGTGACTGACATGTTTGAAAATCATTTATTTCACCTTTTTTCTGTGTTCTTAACTTTAAAGAGAAACAAAACCGATGTGTAGATTATTAGAAAACCTCTGTGGCTGTTAAGGTGTTTATTTAAATTTGCTGTCAGGAGTGTTCCCAGAGGGGACTTTGTGATGCTGACAAACTAGTTTGTCGGGTGTGACTGTTTGTAAACAGAACATAAATACATAAATGGGGCACCAAAATCTGCTTAGTAAAATAGATTACTCTGAAAGGTGAGTAAGGCCCTCGTGGAAAACATCTTTTAGATTGTGTCTTTCATGGAATATTTCTTATTCTTTAGGAAGAGTAGCAAAAGTGTCTTTCTAATGTTTTTAAGTGGTCAGAGGGTAAAAAGTAACTTTTGCCACTTTGAGATGGGTCACAGCCATCTGCTTTCCTACTTTTGTCTCCCTGTGTCATGAGCCAGAATACTGAGGAAAGTGTGGGTTTTTTTAGATCAAGTAAGCTTAAAAGTGCAGAATTTTTCTGATGCTGAAAACATGTTCCCTGTTTGTGGGGGAAGCACAGCAGTACAAAGGGAAGAAGTTCTAAGGGCAAGAAGATAAGAGATATGTACATTTCTATGTGCAACACTGGATGTAGGCTGACTGTATGTACAGGAGAACTGCAATTTTGAAACACATGATCGAAAGTAATAAACCTGATGCAAAAACTGCTGAAGGAAAGTTTCTGATATAGAATAATTGGCAGGTCAAATAGTAAATTCCTAATACAGTCATTTAGGTTGGACGGGGCTTCTGGAGGTCATCTAATCCAACTCCCTGCATATATTAAAGTAGGAATAATTTAGATAAGATTGTTCCAGCCTTTAACACCTTTCTGGGCAATCTGTTTCCACATTTGACTGCACTCAATGATTTTTTCGCTCCGCCCTCCCTCCCTCCGTTTAAGGTAGTTGAAATTTACTTTCCAACTTGTGTCTGTTGCCTCTTAACGTGTCAATGTCCATCATCCAGAAGAGTGCAGTTTTCTCTTCTGCAGCCTTTCATTAGAGAGCTGACAGTAATAAGGATTCTTTAGAGCTCTTTTCTTGAGCAGATTGTGCAAACTCAGTTCCATCAGCCTCTCATTGTACACCATGTGCTCCTGCCATCTGGCCAGCTTGGCCACTGGACGTGCTCCAGAGTGTCTGTGTGAGTCCTGCACCAGGGAGCTGCACTGCAGCCATGGGCTCACAGGTGCTCAACAGAGGGGACTGACCCTTCCCTGGACCTGCTGCCTGGACTCCTGCATCCAGCCAATGCTGTGCTCAGCTGCCTTTGCTGTGAGCTTGTACTGGTGACTTGTTTTCACAGTTCTGTCTGCTGGGATCTCCAAATACTTTTCTGAAAAACTGAGTATTTGTCTAGTTCATGTTCGGCCTGTCTTGTCACAGGAGGTTGTTCTGCCACTGATACAGGACCCACACGTGCCTTCACTGGGCTTCACAAAGTCTTACTGGTGCCTTTCTCCAGCCTGGCCAGGTCTGACTGGAGCTGACCACTCCTCCCACTTTGGTGTCATTGGAAACTTCCTGAGGATGCAACCTGTCCCATCATCTAGATGATTCCTGAAGACATTGGGTAGTACTGCTGGTTTCATCCAGGTGATCCCTAGGGGATGCCACTGCAACTGCTTGGATGGAGCTTGGTACAGCTGTGGCTATTCTTTCAGTTCAGCAGTCCTGGCAAATTCCCAAACACCTCACTGCTCCCTTACCCCTGTCTCACCAGTTTGGCTGTAGGGATGCTGTGGGAGACTGTTGTTACTGGCCTTCTGTGTCCTGTGTGCTCTTCCATCCTCTGCTACGCCAGACATCCCCTTGCAGTAAGCTCTTGTGTTCTTCAGGCATCATCAGTCCTTGCTAAATCCATGGTGGCTATTCCCTGTCATCTTCCTGTGCTCCTTGAGCAGAGGGATGCCTTCCAGGAGGATTTGCTCTATAATCCTCTCATGGACGTAGGTTAGGCTGGCTGATCTGTGGTTGGCTGAATTCTCCTCCTTGCTCTTGAAACTGGTTGTGATACTTGCCTTTTTTCTGGTCAGAAGGAGCCTCTCACAGTCTCATGGCCTTTTAAAAGTGGTAGAGTGTGATAGCTCAGCTACACTGGCCAGATCCCTCAGGCTTCTTAGATATAGCCCATCTGGTTACATAGATTGTATGTTTCCCATTTTCTGAAGTGCTTCCAAACTTCATCTTTCTCTTTTGGAGGGGACTTCTCACTCCAGCAGACTGCTACTGGGCTCAGGGGTCTGGAAAGCTTCTGAGTTGACCTTGCCAGTGAAAACTGGGGCAAAAAAGCTGCGTGTATGTCATTCTTTTCCATGTACTTTGTTAACAGGTGACTTGTTCCACTGAGCACAGAGAGCTCTTCTTCCTTACCTTTCCTTCTGCTGCCAATGTTGATTTTTCCTAATGCCATTCTAAACCTTATGTCTTTGGGCTGCTCTTGGGTAGCTTCTCCAGCACCTGCCTGCTGGGTGCTTGTGAAGCAGAGATCAAAACTTTTCTATCTGTGAAGAGGTAAAACTTTGAAATTAGTTGAAGTGTTGGTTAATGAATGATTCTAACCTCAGCTTGTTGTGGTTGAATGGAAGATTTCAGTTCCCCCTAAACAAGCAGCAAGCAGTATCACGCTCTTGGTTAAGGGGATAAGCCCTGTCTGAGATGCAGAGTGCAATTTGTACCAAGGAGACAAAGCAGTGAGTAAAATGATCCACAGCTCTTTTTTTTTTAATTAATTTTCTTCCCTCATCACTAAAACAACTAACTCCATGTAGAAATGTACATCTTCAGTGTATGCCTTTCCCCTTTCATTGAAAAGGAGATGTCAATATTTAACAGCAAGATGGGTGGATAAATACTTGATGCCATCTGTGCATAAATGCTTGCAATTGGAATTAATTTAATTATTTTCTGTTGACGCATTAATACATTTGAGAAATCATTGGGATAAACTAAAATTTTGGAAATTGAAGCATTTTTTATTCAAGATAAATAAGGGGATGAGTTCTTGAGTTACAATTTGTGTAGACAGTCTGAAATTAAGTTCTTGGTTAGTTTAAACCCTCTGCATGTGCTTGATGTATCCTACAGTTTCCTGACTGGTGTGAGTGTGATTTGTGCTGGTGTTCTGGTGATTCAGTGGTATGAAGGTAAAGCCTTGGGTATGTCAGTTACTGGTGTGGCTGCTCTATCCAAATAAGGCTTTGATATGGATAATATGGGAAATATTTTTCCTCTGTGTGGACTAGAAATACCCTTTTTAGCATGGTTGGGAGTTCTGAGGTGTTTTCTGCTATTGTAGAAAGATTCTGGAGTTACACTTTGATGCAAAACAGTGCAAATTAACTGTGGTAATTAAAGGTAAAATTATAATCTGCACATTTGCCTTCATGTGTGATCTTTCATTTTACATTATGCTACTGGCAAACTTTTAAATAGTAAAGCTCATTACTAATGATGTTGGACAGCTTCCTGTCTTAATTGCTCAAATTCTTGCTATCTCCCACATGATTTCTAACTAGAGAAGAAAAGGTAAAAGGGCAGAGAAAAGGAAAGAGAAAGGTGTTTTTAGAAGCAGTAAACTTCTAAGTTTACTACTTTCAGGATTTCAGTCAATGAGTGAATCTAAGAGTGGATCTTGAAGGCCATTTGCTAAATGGCTTAGTAAGGTTTCTGTGTCACTCTTGGGCTTAGAAGTGAAATAAGTTGGTTTCTGTCATACAGTGTATCAGTGACACAGGTGAGGAATAAAATCAGTGTGAATGTGACTGACAACAAAGTCCTTTCTCAGCATGTGCTATGAAGCTTGTGCACTATTAATTCTTTTGATGAAAGGAGTCACTTTTGAGTAACCAGTCATGACCAATCCATGGTCTTCTCTTGCAGGTAAATAAGTAAACATGATTCTCAGAATGTCTCTTACATTTTGTGTGTGTGTGTATTTATTACTTATTTATACTTTCATCACCAAAACCTCTGAATGTTGTATTGCAAGGTGTGATGGCACAAGTTTCCAGAAGACAATTACTTAGTCATTATGGGGTAGTCTTGAGGTTACACTTCTTGTCAGTGGTAGGTGATGCTTAAACCTCTTTCAGGGTGTTGGGCTAAGTTAGGTAGCTGTGCTTTCAGCTCAGGTATTGCTGACCTTTCTGATTAGGTCATGTCAATTGTATGTACCGTAAGTCACACAGCCAAATTTTTTTGCGGGTAGAAAGCAAATTGCAGATGCTGATGTGTTGGAGTTGTCCATGCATATGACTTAATTCTTTGTTTTGGAAGGAAAAAGAATGGGAGTTGAGGCTTTGTCCAAGAATCTTACTCAAAGGATTGACTTTTAGTGTAAACTAATTGTATAGTTAGTTTTGATAATCTTTGCTACTATTTAGGGAAATGCGTCCTGTTCTGGTAAATTGGTTTTTGTTTTAACCAGAAATTAATTTCCTCTTCTGTTCCCTACAGTGTTTATTTGAGAAGTAGTTACATTTGAATGCTTTGCTTTTCTGCTGAGTAAAATTACTCAGGAGGTGTTAGAGCTTCACAGTGGTGTAAGAGTGACATGTTTCCAGGTGGGTTTGAATGTTTTGGTTATAAATTCTGTAGCAATCTGCCTTTTCTGAAGTTCCTTCAGTGGAAAGCAGTTTAAAGATGATCAATTTAAATATTTTGACTTGATTACTGCACTTTGCATAGATCTGGTGTCTTGTTATCCTCTATTTCAGCATAGTAAGTAAGACAGTTTGTACTTCAGTCATTTTTATCTTCTAGTCTTACTTTCAGTAAGACAGTTTGTAGTACAGTAATTTGTACTTCTATTGCCTATGCAAAATATTACTGGTTTTTTCTGAAATTTGACAGAATTATTTTGCTGAGATCCCCAGATCTATTGCAGTACACAAATTTGTAAAAATACAAATACCTATTTATATATTTAACAAATACATTACAATTTAAAAAGGATGTATGTGTTATTTTTCTCTTTGTCTTCGAACTCTTTATTCTTGTCCCAAGATTTTAATTAAGGGCAAAGGCTTTGCTGTGCCTTTTCAGTTCTCGGGCCTCTGCAGGCAAATCAGTGTGAAAATAAAATGCAAATATTCCTAGTCCAGTGCTTTGTCTCTTCCTGTGTGTATTTAGATACAAAATACAAAGTCCAGAATTTTTATTTAGAAGTCGGTGGACAAATTTAAAAGCTGACTAAAATTTGAAAATAATTGGAAAATAATTATTTTTTCTTTGTATTTAAATAAGATATTGGTATATTTCCCTTTATTAAGAGTTTGAATGCTGCAAGCTGGTATTTTTTTCCTTAGAAGCTTGGAGTTTTTTTAATTGGCTGTTACTGAGAAACAAATACTAGATTATATGATTTAGACTGACTAACCTGAAATGCATGTGGCAGGAAATGGATTTTTTTTTTCATTCTGTAAACCCTTCATTTTACTTTGTTCTGGTGTATACTTTCATAATTTCCTGTTATTTTGAAGAGAAGTCTCAAATAACTGGTTGGTGGCAGTGCTGCATGGCTGCCCCTGGTGCTGGCTGCTGAGTTTGGTCTGCGTTCTGTGCATTGTTGTACTCACTTTGATGCTTGGTAGTGAAGTGTGGTCTTAGCAGAGACGGTAAAAAGATTTGCAGTTTTTTTTCAAGTCATTTTCCACCTCCTTCATCTTCCAGATACTACTGAAATCTGAGTAGCTTTTCAGTACTTCTGCTTGAACTTAAGTGTTTGTGAGCACAGGAGTGCAAAACAGCAGTGGAGTCAAATGAGAAGTTTTGTGTGTGCCAGCAGTTGTTTCTGGAGTAAAACTTAAGCTGGAACTTGGATCAGGCAGTCTGGTGACATTGGTCCCTTCTGTTTCTGTAGACAGTTTGTGTTTGCTCACAGAGGTACACTTCTACCATAAGAGGTGTTTTTAACCCTGCCATACTTGATCCTAATTGTTAAAAATTACTGTTGGCAGTCTAAACTCGCAAGAAGTCAGGAACTGATAACTGGAATTATTCTTGGACATAACTGTTAAACAATTCTGAGGAAACAAGTAAGGAATGGAAGTCAGCAAATTATTTTTACATTGTTTTGAGGGTTAAATCTTAGTGTTTATTCTTATTAGATGTGGATAAAAACTGAGAGAGGAAATGAGTCGATCAAAATGTCCCAAAAAATATTTTGTCAAGTTTTGAAACAGTTATGTGAAATTGGAAGTTCTCCATAGTTTCTTGGAGTCATAATTTGCTTTTGACCCTTATAGCTTCTCCTCCCTGGTTCTTCTTTTCTTTCATCATATAGAGACATCAGTAAGTCAGACTGAACATAAAGGGGTCAGACTGAAGTGTGGTTTAGAATCGAGCTTTTGGCAGTAGCCAGAGAAATCAAAGAATGTAATAAGACCAATTTAAGTGATCCTTGTTCCAGCAGTCTCTCCCAGTTTTTCTCTCTGGCCTTTGTGATTCTGGTTTTTGTTATTTCTGGCAGTAGTTGAGCTCAGGGGTCTCACTGGGGAGTATGGAAAGAGCAGGTGAGTTATTGTGCACATTGCCCAGGAAATTTGTGTGAGGTGCCACAGCAATTCTGCATTTGCACAGTGCATTTGTGCAGTTTGTTATCATTGCTTTTGCTGGGGCTTCTGAACACCCCACTGGTAACTTAGCACAGAGATGACTGACTCAGATGAGGGGTGGGATGCTGGTGCTCTTCCAGGCCACTCTTCATATTCAGGTTTGTGTAGGGACACAGTTTGGGATAGTTGGGAGTGGGGCTGGGCTGAGCCTCACCCCAATTGGTTACAGCTGTGAGCAGCAGGTGAGCAGCACTGACAGCAGTGAGCCATGGAGGGCCCAGGGGCACTGAGCAACCACCAAAGGGAGCAGAGGGCACACAGGTGCAGTGCATCAACAGAAGGGGATAAAAGGCTGGGCTAAAGAACAAGAAAGGCACATGCTTGCAGCCCTCTGAGGTGGTGTGGTGGTGGTCTGTGTGGGCTGAAGCTTTCTGATCTTGTATGGTGGTACTCTGTGTGTCCTGGCCATCCTGACTGCAGCATGTGCTGTGACGGGTTTGGATTCCTTGCATTGAACATGCTTTGCTTATTCCATGGGTTTGTTCCTGGCAGGGCAGCACTGCCCTCTCTGGCTCTGGGGCTGGTTGAGACTCTGCCTTTGATAGTTGCAGTCTCTTAACTGTGTGTTTGACCTTTCAGTAGCAGCTTGTCCATAACTTAACACTCTTAACTTAAAGGAGAGAGGGGTGGGATGCTGAAAGTAAGGTTGTGGAAAGGACAGGTTTATATAACCACTTCTTAGAGCATGGCCTTTTTGTTTGACCATTTCACCTTTCTGTGATTTTCTTTTTACTTTTAGATTAGCTGCCTTTGACTTTGTTTCCTTAAGTAGAAGTATTTTGTGGGAGTATTCAGTTTGTAAACATGGATAGTAAGTTTTCATGTCTGCATTTAATAAGCATTGTGCATCATTTATGTTGAAACTGAGGGTACGGTGTGATAATATTTGCGAAGCTCTCTGAAACTTTGAGAGAGACACTCGGATTAATAAAAAAGAGCATAGTAAACAAAGATTTTTTGGCTTCTTGTGGCTTCTTTCATGCAATCAAGTGAATTTATCAATTCACTTGTGATAGAACACTTAAAATCCAAACTGCTCTGGATAGCCAGCCTCATCAGATAGGTACTGGGTTTGTTCGTGCTTCTTGGCTAATGTGAGATAAGAAAATGGCATCAAGAAAACAAATTACTTTTGCTGTATTTTTGCAAGATTTTTTGCCATTATTTATTCCCAGAATGCACGTTGCAAACCTCAAGGTAATAATTGTCATAACTTCCAGTTCTGCCTTGGAGGAACAAGGATTTTACTAACCCTGGAGGCAGTCAGTGCAGGGCAGGGAATCAGGATTTCTGGTGGGTTTCAGTGATGTAGTGACACAGGATAAGGCACTTGTTTGGCACAGAAGAGGACTGGCACCTGGGATCTCTGCTGCCTTGTCTCATACTGCTCTTCCATATGGGCTCTTTTGCTCTACATCATGTGATTACTTCTGGACATAGCAGCATGTGAGGAAAATTCCTGGTTGAAATATTAAATTTATATAATGGGCTGAGGTTGTTCCACTGGTTGCATTAGACCCACAATGTTATTTTTACAGTTAGGGAATAAACCATTGAATAATCTCCTTAAAACAAGGATTGCATCATGCTTATGCTTTCATCTGAATATAGGTCATTATATTTTTGAGTGGTGATACAGTTTGGTAACTTGGCTGGTGATTGGTTTCACTTTGAATGCTGCCTGCCAGCATTGTATAGCAATGACAAAAAAAGCAATTCGCATTTGCCATCTCCAGCTTTGGAAAATATAAAGCAGCAAGTAAGAGTATGCAACTTTTCAAAGTTAAAAAACAATTACTGGCTGCAGAAATTCAAGTGTTATTTTTCAGTTGGTGTCAGGGAAACTGTGAAAGTGTACTAGAGTTGCTTTATCCTTGAGGCAGAATGAGCTACTGCTTAAATGAATAAATCTGTTTGCCAGAACTTGATGTATAAAGTGTGGTTTGTTGGCTTATTTTTGTTTTAAACACATAAAGACTGGAAACATCCCTATAGAGTAGCAGAACACTTAGCTGTTATACTCTTTGGAAGGGAATAAATAGAGAAGAGAGGGGTTTCTCCTGAGTGGCTGAGAATAAAATATATTTCTTTAGGTTAGTTAAGCACTAGTTGGATAAGCTCACATCTGCTATACTTTGAAACATGAATCAGTGTGTGGCAGGAACAGGCAAGTGTGTGCTCTGTTCTCCTGCTGATGTCTCTCTTCGGTGTGTGGACAAATCTTAGGCCTGCAAATTTATTAAAATAATTGTTCAAAAGAATCCCACCAACCTTGTTTTTAACTTTGTTTTGTTTGAGGTGTAGCTTGTCATCCATGACTCCTGCTTGCTCAAATTGTACAAGTAAACAGAAGGAACCCCCAGTTTGCTGGGTGTCTGCCTTTGTAGCCAGCAGCTTTCCTGTCGTGCTTCCACTTACCTGGCATTTCATCCAGTGTTCATGGTGCTTCTGCCACCCCATTTGTACATTTCAGACCTTGAGATCACTTTTTTCGGTTTGCCTTGCTTGAGTAATGCTCCAGCTCAGAACCAACCATATGCCCACCATTCCTATGGGAATGGATCTTTACCTCTGTGGTTTTAATTTTAAGCTAAATAAAAGCAGTATTTTTTTCCCCTCAAGCAGCTCCACACTGTGACTGTGTAATATTTAAGTGGTTCAGTGGGTTGTGTGTGACACAGAGATTCAAGTCAGGAAAGCTGGTTCTCTCCTTTGCACTAAATGTCTCAGTATTCACACTGAGGTGTTTTTGACAAGTGCTGCTTATCGTTTATTTGAGGAGATGCAGATGTAGTATGTTTTTGAAGGAGAACAGACATTTTCTTGTTTGTGTAGCTCTCTTTTGAGTCTGTTTTCCTTAAATTGCTCTTCTTTGGCTATGAGATTGATTTTGGCTATTGAGGTGTAAGAGGATCTGGAAAAACCTCTGTATCTAGGCACCCAGTACAACAATTCCAAACAGTTTGCCATCATGAACAGACTAATTATTTGCTGTTGGCTACATAGTGGGGGTTTGCTTTCTCAGAGGAGACAGTGTTGCCAAAATAAGCCAGTGGTTACTTTCTAGTTGTGGGGTTTTTTGCTTTATTTTTTGTGGCTTTGTTTGGATTTTTTGGGCTTCTTTTAATTTGAAAAGATTTTTGTTCTTAACAAAATAAGTTTTTTTTTAATCTATATATATGTATGTGTTTAAAATATAGTGGTACAGCTCTGTTGCTTATTAAGTTAATTTTATTCCTGGGAAATCATATCAGTAAGCCAAATAAATGGTTGTTTGTTTTTTCCATTATGTTCTTTACATAGTATTTCACTGCCAGAGATAAGACTGGGAAACAATTTGTGGATAATACAACAGTTTGTAGTATGAGCTCAGAAACAGTTTCTCATAAAAAAAGGTTACGCAGGGAGAAGTTGAGATTAAAGCTTAAATCGTAGTGCTGTTGTGGTCAGTGAGATTTAAGCAAATGATTTTATGACATCTAGAATTTTCTTCTTCAGATGTCACTCAGAGTAGAGGGTTTTGGAGCAGCTGGTGAGTTGTAGTGCCTCAATGTAGAGAATCATGGAATTTTATCGGATTGTTTAGTCTTTCAGGGAAGAAGCATAGAAAGGTGAAGCTTGGTGTGTTTGCAGCACTTGTGGCTTTCTGGGGAAGGTGTCCCCATTAAAGGCAGGGAGCTCATGGGGTGGAAGCCAGGCTAATGCCAAGTTTAGATACATTTCTGTTCTGTGTTTGTGTTTGAGGCACTGTCCATGTCCTGTTCCCTAAGGGATGAGAGAGTCACCACACCACTTCAGTCATCTGGAAATGTGAGTCATGGAGTGATTGCAAGGCTCCTCAGTTTAATGCTCATTTTGCTGTCCTGCACAGTATCCTGTAGCTCAAAAAAGGGAATAAACCATGTCTTTTGGTGTATATTTCTACTTCAGACTTCAGTTAGCAGAAGACAAATTTCTGTAGTTCTGTTGGACTTTCCTCTTCATAAAGGTCCCAGAGATTTTCTTGGGGAACCATAGTTCTGAAAATAGGTATAACTTATTTCCCATGTTTTGGGGTTTTTTTTGCAGTTTGAAATTGTCAGGCAAGCTGACAATCTGCTAAAAAAAAGTTTCTCTGCTAAAAAAAAGTATGAATTAGCCTGTTTTTGATTGTCTTCTTTCAAGCAGGTAAGAAACTTCCTTTCAAAACATATCTCTTGTTGCTTGCTTAAAATAGGTCAACCTTTGTCTCCCTTAATTGCTGGTCAATCTTTATCTCCCTTAATTGCTATCTTTTCATAGCTCCACATTTTCTGATTTTTTTGGGTGCTTATAATACTCAAGCAAAATTTTTAATTTTTATTTTTTTTTACTTTCCATAAACCAACAGGGACTTAGGGCAGTAACTTTGAAATATGTATTGAACACAAACTTGAAGTAAATACAAAAAAGTCTGATGCCTACTTCAGAAGATTGATTCATGTAAAAATTATGTTTACTTTAGGAAACCAGTTTGCAGAGGAAGTTTTTCAATCTGTCAGGTCTGCAAAGCAGTTTCCTTCTGCAAAGTCAGTGGCTTTCCAGAAGCTTAGATTCTTTCTCCTGTGATGATGAGTGTGCTGCAGCAGTGCCTTGGCCTGTGGTGCTCTGCAATTCCATGGATTCATGGTCCATCACTGCCTAGGTGTTTGTGTTCTGTATGTGATATGTTTTTGCAGGGTTCAGTGTGAGTACATGGAAGAGTTATGGGGGGAAGGAATCAGGAGTGTTTCTGTCCTGTGTCCTTGCTCTGATTCAGTGCTGAATCCCCCTGGCTGTTCTAGAATCACTGTTCTTCACCTTCTCTTGCTCTTTTATCACTTAGGCTGCTTTACAAAGGCAGCTGTAGTGAACTTGGGGTGCCTCTCTGGAATGAAGTGGGGAAGCTGCTGGGTTTGAGTCTTCCACAGCTTAGTACTGAACATATGAAAGTAAGTTCTGATCACTGGACCCAAAACAGTCCAAGTGGTATGGCTTACTTACCTTTTATCCAGGACTGTGTGTAAGCAAACCACTGGGAGCTGATGCACATCACAGAGGTTGGCTTGGCCCAAACTACATCATGAAGCTCACAGACAAAAGCAACATTTTTCTGCAGACCTTGTGTTGTCCTTATGGCTTAAAATGTGTTTTGGAGCAAGAGCCACACATCATACCACACCTCCACACACACTCTCTCTTGAAACTATGTCTGAATAATTTCACTGTATTTCAAAAGTTCTTTGCTCTTAAAATCTGTTTGTCAGAAAACCTTATCTGAAACTCTTATTTTTAAAAAATGTAATTCTTTTATCATAGTAGGTTTTCTTTCACTGAGTTTAGAAAAAATTCCTCCTGTGTATTTGTTCCTGATTTTTGTGTGTGTGTGATATTATACACCAAAGGATGGGGGGAAGATACCTTCTCTATAGGAAGAAGCATGACTGTTCAAGGTACCTCTTTGGTAGCAATGACTTCCTCACAGCAGCAGTACACACTTCCCAGTGTTCCCTGCTGTGAGGAGAACTTTGACAGCTGAATTTGTTGCCATCTTTTAGAAGATGCTGTCGGAGGAGCTGCTCTGACTCCTGGCTCTGAGGATTTGGGAAGGCACCATCTGACCTGAGGTTGCAATCCTTGGATCATCATTGGCAGAACAGAGATTGTATTTTTCATTTGGAACTGAACTTCACCAGTAGTTTAAACTAAACTCCACCAGCAGCTCAAGCTAAGGAGCTGGCTTGGAGCTGAGGTAGCTGAAGTGCTTTGGATTTGCTCTTTCCTGTCCCTGACTGTCAGCCTCCTCACTGCTGGTTGCTGCCCTCCTAGAACCTTTAAGCTGGTAAAGCAAATGGTAAACCTAATTCCTCAGGATTCTGAGCCAGCATTCAGCTGTTGAGGTTATCAGGGAGTAAACCTGCTGTGATTGTGGACTGAACAACTTCTGTATGTTCTGACTAATGCGGTCAGAAATAACTTCTTACATTCTTTAAACTTTTCCTCAAAAAGGACAATTAAAAAAAGTGACATGCTTGAGTTTAGTAATAGGAGTGTGTTCCTAGATTTTGTTCATGTCTAGTATGTCAGCTGTCCTTTTTTTCTTTACATGTGTGGGAAAAGGGAGGTTTGAAGTGAATAATTTGGTGGTGAGTAAAAAAGAGGGCTAGAGCCAATGGCACAAGGGAAGTGAGAGTGGCCATCACCTGACTGCTGATGACTGGAAAGTCCAGAGTGCATGTATCTCTCTTCTTGTTACTAAAGAAAAAAACCCCTCAGATGTTTTTCTCTACCTCAAAAAATATTAATGCGTTATTCTTTTAGAAAGATTTTTATTCTTTTTACTGCTTTTCCTCAGAAGCACTTGGCTGAAATATTACATCATATGTCTTTAAGGAAAAAATACAAAATTTTTCTCTTTATGTAGCTTACTACTTAAGGTGACATAAATCTCAGTAGTCTTCATGAGAATCACAGCTATACTCTCGAGTAAGGTTCATGTTAGAGTTGAAATTGTTTAGTTTGAAGGAGTGACTTGACCATGATAGTTTGTCTCTGGCATTAAAACCTATTTTTGGTCAAAGACTGATCATAAAATACAGTGTATAAAGCTTTTCCCAAGTGCCTGATCTGGTCGTGTTTGTGTTTTACTGCCAAACTGAAGCTAAAGTTTCTTTGTTTGTACTGCAGTGGGGTGGGGAGCACTGACAGTAGGTTGGAATGTAGGACTGGAATGAGGGGTTCTGGGGTGCTGATTGATCCAGTTAATGTAGTTGTGTATAGAAAAACGTGTGTGTCTGCACTGGCTGTGGTGGTTTAAGCTGCTTGTAAAGGCAGGCTTGGAATACACTCTTAAACACATTAAAGGCCTTGTAACTCAATTTCACAGCATGCCATGCACTTTCTTGCAGTTGCTTTTATCTGACCTGAATAAGGAGCTCCTCCCTGTTATCTAATGTTTATAAAATTTACTTTCAGATTAATATTTAGGAAGTAGAAATTCTCTTTATCTCCATTTACCCATATGGGGCAAGATAAGATTTAGTGTGTCAGTATGCTTCTGTATTTGCATGATCCTACTTTTCTTTGGCTTTACAAATGGTACATTTTTCCTCCTTTTATTATTGGAGTACTGCTACAGAAAACACTTCATAGTTCCCATGGTGCCTGTTGGTTCTTACTTGATTGCAGAAAGAACTGGTGATAATCTGATGTTAGCAATCTGCATTTGACTCATAATAAATAAAGTAGAACCATCCAAAGAAACCAGTGGAGTTTCTGTGTTACTTTGCCATAAGTAAGCTCAAAAATTAAATAGAAAACTAAAACACAAAAAAACCTGTCAAAATAGGGTATCTTGTGATCCCTCCTTTGTGCAGATGGGCTGGAAGCGATGTTGAGGCTTCATTTTTGTCATCATCAGGTGCAGCAATAAGAAGTGTGCAGTGGGAGGAGGAGGGGTCTCTGATAGCCTGATTTGCTCCTAATGTGGCTGACAGTCACCTCTTTTGTTTTTTCCAGTGCTGATGTCACTGCAAAAATAATGATTCTTCAGGATATACTGGTTTTGGGGACCTTAACTATTGGCCTTTCATTGCCTTCAAGGAGTTCTGTAATAGCTGACCTTCGCTTTCATACAGAAGATTTGCTTGGAATTAGTATTTTGGGCTAGATTTGCTGTTTTTTGCAGACAAGCTCTTTAGCAATGTTTTTACAACACTTGTTAAAAAATACATGGAGTTAATAAACTTTTTGTAACATACTTAAAATCTTGTGTGGTGAAGCCTTGTCTTTCTCTTGCCAAAAAAGTCTTTAAAGCAGAGATGCTTTAAAAAAATCAAAACAAAACCTATTGCAGCAATCTACCATTATGTAGGCTGGGTGGAACTCAGCTTACATAATTTGTCAGGAAAATATTCCTGTTTGTGGTTGGTCTGGAGATCTGAAAGATGTCAGTGTGTGAAACTGCTCATCCAGATTTGTAGCCGCTCTCTGAGTATTCCAGCTGTTGTTTAGAGGCTTTTTTGTAAAGTGACTTCTAATGAGTTTTTATGCTGCACATATCACATATCTAAAGAACTTGAGTTCTTTTTTCTGGGATTCCTACATGTAATACCCTCACTGGGATTATGGGTAAAACTGTGGTTAGGGAGAGGGAAAAGCTTTTTGAGGAGTTGCATGTAAGTTATGCTAAGCCAAGTCTTTGAAAAGGCAAAAGCATGTTAACTGTTGTTTCAAAAATCATAGAAAATACTACAGTATTGAAAGTTGTCTAGTTCCTACAATTGCTTTTTTTGGTTTGAAATTGCTAAACTTTCTGTTCCTGCTAACATCATAAGTAACACCTGTTCAAAACAGTGGAGAACATGCATGTCTTTGTTCTTTCCTGTGCTGTTTTTCTGGTTCCCTATAGCTAGACCTAAGTCAGCATTCTTCTCTTGATCACTGGGTGATTGGAATTGAAAGAGAAGCAAAAGTGGTGCAGTTCTGCTCCTTGTTGCTGCTGGGAAGGGCAGGGTGAAGCTTAACCTCCTCTTGTTCTGCTCACAGCAGATGTGGCTTGAGCTGTTCTTCCTTGGGCGCTTTCCTCCCATAAATGACAGTCACAGATTTTTTCCCCCTGTGTTGTGACTCACCTGAATTCTGACTCCTGAGCACAATACATCCCAGCACTCAGCCAGAGCAGTGTTTTTCAGGAAACTGGAATGGAAGTAGACCATATGTTGAAGTGCATGCTCTTTATAAAATCTGAAAATATATTTTCCCTTTTTTGACATGGAAAATATAAAAATAGATTAGAAAAAAAAGTCTAAGATTCAGCTCTTTATTCTCTAAGGAGTGAGGGAAGACATTCTGAGTTAAAGTAGGTCATGCTAGCCTTATTTGGTGGATACCTACAATAGGTGTCCTTATGCTTGCAGGCTTGAAATGTTTCAGCTCTGTATTCTTAGATGAACTTGTAATGTATAGGCTGAACAGTATTTTGCCCTTTCTCTTTGTTTCTAGATTTTTTTTTTCTTGTGCAGTGATGGGAAGACTTTTTCTTGGTTGCTGTAATATTTATAGTTTCATTGTTTATATTTTAGTTTTATATTTATGTTATATTCTTTATGTTTATATTTTGAAATGGTGTGGTTAATTTTACCTATTGCAGGTAGTTTCAGGGAAATTAGGTGAGAAGGGTCTGATTGTGGTTTAGTATCACTTTTGACTTCACTACCTATAGATATAAAGGATAACCAATGCCTCTAACATAAGTGATTGCTAAGTAGTGTTTTTATGTGGAGAGTGTACACTTAATATGCAGTTTTTGGGAAATTAGCCTTCAGGTAATCTGTATCTTCACATGACCTTTGTGACACTCTGGGTAAGGCAAGTACCTGTATGAGGGAGAACCAGGGGCACAAATTAGGGAGGTAGAGGAAGCAGATTCTGGAAGATGAAAAACAAGGGAAGTCAAAGCTCTGGGGTGAGCCCTCTTCATTTGTTATCTGTATGCATAGATAACAGCCACTGCTGTTAAATCACAGATATATTAATTCATATACCAATGAAATCAGAGATTGAGAAATACAGTAGTATAATCTTAAATATTTTATTATTCCACAATATCTTTATATTATGTCTGTTAACATACTGTGTACAACAGTATCTTCCAAAAGATGGCAACAACTTCAAAACTAATAATTTGTTTATTTATTTTTCATTATTAGGTTCTGGTGGCAGGAAGAGAATACTGACCTGAGATGGAAGTCAAAACATCATTTAGCAAAGCCAGCAGGATTCCTGAGACTGTATCTACGTTAATTAATGAAGAATTTGTCTTGGTTCATCAGAAATCTGAGGAGACCTCTGGAAACGATGGGAAGCCACAGCTAAAGGTTTGCTCTGATTTTATTTTTAAATGTGTGGCAAGGTTTGTACTGATGGAAAGAGTGCATAATTGGTGTGTGCTTAAGGAGAGTTTTAGACTGTAATTTTTGTCCTTGCTGACTACCAGTGAAATTAGCAGCTTGGATTAAACAAATCTGTCCAGAAGTGACAGTTCAGGTTTTCTTTTAATAACTTCTTTGGGAGTTTGACAGTTCAGGTTTTCTTTTAATAACTTCTTTGGGAGTTAGCTTTGTTGTATTCTGTGGATCTATACATTGGTAAAGGCCTTTACAAAGAATGAGATTTGGTTTAAAGCTTAATATTCTTTATTTAGGGATCAGAGACTGTTATCTTAAAAGCATGTAATTAGACTATATAGGAATAGATTACACCATGACTTGCAGTTATGGTGCAAGTCATGGTGTAATCTATTCCTATATAGTGCTGTCTTGCACTTTAGTTTCTAATTTAGTTTTCCTGCTTAGTGCTACTTTAGGCATGAGTAAGACCTTTTCTAAGAGATTTCTACCTCTATATCGCAGAATATTTTAGCTCTTGTGGGTGACAGCTTATTGGCTACTACAGCTTAAATGGCTGAATTTGTATTTTATCAATGTACTGGTTTTGCTCAGCTTGGAACAATAGGAATTTTTTCCCCCGGAAATGACAGTAAGTACCTAGTCTGTCTTTGCTGTACTGTTTGACAGTTATTTACAGCTGATAATTTCTGTCTGTATTAGACATTATCTGCTTCTTTAATCTAGAAAGAGGCTGTTGGGCTGGAGGCAGAATCCATGATGCAGCTTTGGCTGTGGTTTTCTTTTGTCTGAAAAGCTGGTAGTTGTGAACGATTCTATTTTTCTTTAAGGGAGTGTGTATCTCCAATTTTTTTTTCCTTAGGCTTGCACCACTCTTGTGAGGGAAAATTGGTGAAGCAACTGAAATGGGCTGGATATGACTAAGAAAGTAAAATTTTCTTTAAGACTAATTATAGCAAAGTCTGTTGATCTCTAGTCTGAATGGAGGCTCTAAATACACAAATCTGTTATTCTAAGAGAAGTCTGTAGTTTTTTGATGGATGGGTTTTGTGTTAGCAATGAGGACATCTGCGTTTTATGCAAGGGGATATGACACTGGATTATATTTAATTCAGTTTTATTGATTCTTGGTTTGTTGTCTCATTCAGCAAAGTTTGAGACTATATATTTGAAAACTGATAGTGAAAGTAAAACTAAAAGTACCTTCAAAAAATGTCATCTCTTTCTGCTTACAGGTATTTTCAGATGGAGATGAGGAGCTGGAGAAGGCAATGGAAGAGATCCTGCGGGATTCTGAGAAGGACCAGTATGTCACTGCACTCCCAGAAGGATTCAGGGATGGCAGTGGCCAGGCAGCTGCAGATGGGTCAGCAGGACAAACAAACCAGCCAGCTTTGCAGCTTGTTTTAGACCCTTCTGCTACAGGTATTGCCTGAATGCTTTCCCCCTTCATCACACATGGCAGGATTTTTCTTTATGCAGTTTCAAGTGTACCCTAAAATAAATAGAAAGCTTTCCAGAGCTTCATTCCAAAATTACATTGGAGAATAACTGGGGCCTTCTCTTATTTTTAGTTGAAGATTATAGATAAGAATAGATTGTCATCAGATTGATACCTTGAACTGCTCTGCTTTGGTCAAAATAATGTTCATTTTTCCTTCAGCCAAGGCTTAGTTGGGACTGAGGATTGTATGAGTTTCTGAGAGGGTGATAATTGAGGTGGATCTGCTGCTGCTGAAGCTCAAGAAGTTTCAGGACAGTGTTCATGGATAGTGCTACCTACAAATGAAATATGCCTTGAGCAAACTGATTGAACTGGCCACCTCTGATGGTGTCACCAGGTAGCAGTAAGGCTGGCTTAGGATTTGATATTTGCTGGGAGTGATTGTGGTACTTGCCTGGTGTATGAAGTTTTCATGGAACGGGGAGGACTGAAAGCTTTTAATGTAAACAATGTTGTATATATTTTAAGTAAAAGATATTGTAGCTTTTATAGATACATATAGAAAGCATGCAGTATAAAAAACACATGCATTCTGTTACATATATTAGGGATACAATGGTGTGGTCATTTTTTGTTCTTTAACCTATAATTCTTTTTACCTCAATAGCATGTAGGGCACTTCTCTGGCTTTCTGTCAGCTAATTCCTATAGCATCTGTTGGAAATAAAAGAAATAGTTTATATGAAATGGAAACACCCTTCTCTTGATTACATAGCTGCTGTATTTCTGAGAAACTTACCTTACTGTCTTCCTGTTTGACATTCTTCAGACAGAACCCAACCCTTAGCATGAATGAACAAAGAAATACTTGTAGATATGTTTCTCTTGCCCCACTCCAGTCCCAACAGGAATAATTCAGTTCTGCAGCCTTCATGAATTCTAAGTATGATGGCAATATCTAGTAATAAGCAATAGAAGGGCGCAGAGAAGGGTCAGTACTAAGTGATCTTCAAGATCCATTCCAGCCCCTTAATGTTTTATGGTTCTGTGATTCTGTGACTGCTTACAAAGATTCAGAATGTCTGTGCTGTGTTCCTGTGATGCTAAAGAGAATCAAAATGCAGTTTGTCCCCATGCCACCCTTGGAAACATGAATTAGATTAGAACAGACTTCACAGTAATATTAAGCTGTCAAATGGATTTCTTGCTATTGGAGCTGAACTGTCTGCTCTCATGTCCTTTCCTGGAAGATGTAGGAGATTTGGCTGTGGAACTCATTGGAAAGAAAAAGTGTGTGGAAATAAAAGCAAATGGCTAAAGAAGTGTTTTCTTCATTTTCAGAAATCTCTGCACCAAGGCCATCTTCTCCCAGTGAACCCCTGGAAGAGGACAGTGTGTTGTTTAACAAACTGACTTATTTGGGTTGTACAAAGGTGTCAGCCCCACGCAATGAACCAGAAGCTCTGCATGCCATGGCAAACATGAAGTCCTCAAGTCAAACCCCTTTACCTGTAACACTCTATGTCCCAAACATTCCGGAAGGCTCTGTAAGGTAACACACAAGAGTTTCATTTGTTGCTTAAGCAGACACATAAGAAGTGGTTTCTCACTTTACTACTTGCACAAGGAAGTAGAATTGCTGGATTTATGCCTGAGGTTCTTGCTGAAGACAGTTAGTTAATTTTGAGCAATTCCTCTGAGGCAGCAAAATGTGTGCTCAGATTTACCATGCAGTACATGGCTGCTGTACCAGCTACCGCACAGTGTCAACAAAAATATCTCTTTCTACCTTAATATCTGTTCCAATATGATAATAAGAGAGCTAGTGGAAAGGGAGAGCTGGTAATACCTGTGCTCTCCTGACCTCCCTATTCTGTCAATGCCTCCAAGGTCCATGAGTTGCAGGAGTCCTTCTGGCCTTGGGTTGGCTGCAGGAGTGTCAGTTTAGACTCTCCCATCTATGTTTCAGAGTTGAGGTGCCAGTCTCTGCTTCCAGCCATTGCTGTGCAGAAGCCAGCTCTGACCCATGTCTGCCTCATGATGGCAGTGCTCACAATCTTCAGATACTAGAAAAGATTTGCTTTTACCATGTGAGAAGGGTCTTTTAATTAGTGATGAGGTAGTCAAAGGTTCTTGATCAGGGTGCACCTGTAGCATTTTTGCATCCAGAAGTAGGGAACATCTCAATATCCAAGATATTTTTTTTAAGCTCTGATATCAAGGTATCTGAAGGATATGATTAGATTTCCTTTCTTGCCTGAGCTATGTTTATGTATTGACTGTCATGTTGTAGAGGAAGAGAAAGCCCTTCAAGAATCTTTTTCTTCCACTTTTTTCTTTGAACCCAGTTTGAGTTTCATTTGACATCAGAAAATACTGTATTTCTGTACTTCTACAATGGCAACAGTCACAACAGTAACAGTAACACCCTTACACAAGATATAAGGGTGCCTATTTTTTGTACTCAGTGTGGCCATTCAGGAGGGCTGTTTTGCAAGTGACCCAGCAGGTTCCTTTGGCCTTTAATTTCAGAGGAGATCAGTAAATGTTGGACTGCCTAAGAACCTGCACAGATCTGAAAAGTTGAATCCACATGTGACATAACACATTCCATCAAAGTTTAGGTGATACTTGTGTTGGCTTTGAGGAGTGTGTTCATACCTGATGTCGCAATATTTGTCCTGTGAGGTTCCAGTTATCATGTCCCACCAAGATTACAGTGTGCTGAATCCTTCCAGGTTCTTCTTGCCTTTAGATTAGTCCTATATTATTATTGTTACAGACTTGGGATTTTAGGTGACTAATGTTTATTGGTCCTTGATGTGAATGTGCATATGGACCAGTAGTGAAGAAATAGAGGATAAAGTTTGTTATTCTTTAAAAGTCACTGTCCACTAGTCTGTTCTGAAACACCACTACTGCTTTTAAGTTTCTGGAATATTCTTTGGGTTCTGTCTTTGAGAGTATTTTAAAATTTTGGATGAAGTCTTAGATCTGTGTTAAATATTCACCTGAATGTGGCAGCATTTGCTAATCTGTGTAGTCCTGTTGATTCTGAAATAATTTTCATAATGATTTCTTAAACAGTTATTTAAATTATTTTTTAATATTGCAATTTTTTTGTATGCAAATCACATTTTTAGAGTTTTCTCTGGTTTCTAAATTTTTAGTGTGTTTTTCACAAACAATGGTCATTGTTTACTGTCTGATCTAGAGGTACTGTATTTGTCTGTAATATGGCATATACAAGAAATTGAGTCAATGTTACAACCAGGAACATTTACACCTTTAATTTGTAAAGCGTATCATTCCTGTTCCTGCTGCCTATCTCTTCTACTTGAATTTAGCAGTAATTACAGTTTAGATTCTTATTTATCTAATTACAGGAAAGCCTTTTAGGTATGCCTGTCTGTTTTACTGACCTGTTCCTTTGATCTGCCCTGTTCCATTTCTTGCCAGAATAATCAATCAATTGAGCAATTTGGAGATAGCCTCGTTTCCCATCTATAAAGTGTTGTTTTGTGTGAGGGGACAAAATGGGACTTCAGAGAGTGACTGCTTTGCATTCACTGAGAGCAGCTGTGGGACAGAAGAGTTCCAGATTCATGTTTTCTCCTGTGAGATTAAAGAAGCTGTAAGTATTCTGTGGTGTGCAGTGACTGGGAAAAAGGATACAGGTGTTTGAAGAGGTTATTCCCAACATGGAAATGATGTATAGTGCGTTGAAAAATGTGGTAGCACATATGAATGAGTTTTGCAGAATGTGCAGCTAGTCATATATTAATTATTACAATTTTAATAATATAATATTACATATATTATACATATTAAATAATAATATATTATAATTATGTAATAATAATACATATATTATAATTTTAAGTTTTTACTTTTAGTATTTCAACAAAATTCTGAAGTGCACTGAAATGGGATGATTTGGAAAACCTCATTTGGGGCTTTTGCAGGCCTCATTTGTGAATGTTTCATACTGGAATTGCATTGTATACCTTTGGAATTAGAAAGAACCATGTTACAGTACTCTGCCCTAGATGTTTTAGGAAGAACTATGTAATGGTCTGGGAGAAAAGGACTTTTTAAGGTGGAAAAAGAAAAAATCTCCTTGGGTTTTGTCATCTGCCAGAGCAGGTTGTATGTTTTGTTAAAAACACAACTTGAAAAGTACATTATGCAGGTCCTCTAATGAGCTGCATTCCAAATCTCTAATCTAATTTATATTAACTCACTGAGCATGACATGAGCAGGGAATGTATCAGGAATGGAAATAGGAGAGGTTGTTACTGAAATGGCTGGGTTATTGAACACGTGATGTTGAGTGCTTTGTGGTACATGAGGCATGATTTGTGTTCAGTATAAGAGGCAAGTGATTTTTGACCTTCAAAAACCTCACAATGCCTCATTAGAAACACCCTTATTTTTGATCAAAATATGAATGATTTTGCTTTTCTGCAGGTCAGCCGAATTTTGTATAGTTTCTCCACGGCATTCAAGCGTTCTTCCAAACAAGCATCTGATCACGTGAAGGACTTTGTTCTTCCCACACCAGACAGTGATGTGTACACTTTCAGTGTCTCCTTAGAAGTCAAAGAAGATGATGGGAAAGGAAATTTTAGGTAATCAGAATGGAAAGGGAAAAGTAGAAATCTCTTTGGAAAAAGCGCACAGCTACTTTCCACACACACAGCTACTGTGTTGCAACAAAATTCATTTGACCTCTTTTCATGAGCAGAAATGCTCTAAATAGGAAGCTGCTCTTTTGATGTTACAATTTTCTGTAAAAAGATAAAAATTCAGGATACTTTCTTCAAGTGAATTTCTTTTCACTGCATCATTTCTTTTAGGGATGCTCAATGGATGCCTATATAAATAGAAAAGATAGTAAGAAGTCTTTTAAAAACTTTAATCAAACTAATTTTCTTGAGTAAATACAGTCTAGTGGTTTCTTGTGATTTTTTTAAATCTAATGAATTTTGAATCAATTTAAAATTTAGACAGTATAATCTCTTTTCTGTATTTAATAATTCATGTTCTATACCTGCTGAAGAATGTTTCTATTCTTTTAGCCCTGTGCCAAAGGATAGAGATAAATTGTACTTCAAGCTTAAACAGGGAATTGAGAAGAAAGTGGTGATCACAGTTCAGCAACTTTCCAACAAAGAACTGGCCATTGAAAGGTAAAAATCTTACAGAAATTATGAAGGTTATATTTTTGAAAGAATGGTATTTAATGTTGTTTTCTTTGACTTGGCAAGTTATGTGATAGAAAAAAAATACCAATAACACCAAGTATGATTGCACAACAGAATTAATTCCACCAGATGGCAATCTTAGCAAAAGAGTAGCAATGGGAGAATTTGGTGGTAGTGAAAAGGAAATTCAGGAAAACAGAAGAATTAAGAAAACCTGCCCCCTAACCCTCCCAAAACCTGATGTCTTGATTTAGTTTCCAGCTTTTACTTCAGAATGGAATCTTAAGTTTTAGACAAGGACTATATAGTAAAAATTTTTGTCATTGTTTTAGGTTTTTGCTACTCATTGACTTTAAAAAAATTATCTATTTTCAGTGTAATTTTAGTTTAAACAGTTTTGCCTTCAGGATTCAGTTAATGAGGCATTTATGAATAGCATTTGATTATTGCTTTTCTCCCCAATGTAAAACTGTCTTTCTTAGAAATTAGCTTTTATTTTGGTGATGTTTAGAATATTCATTTGGAGATGTTATTTTTATCCCCACAAGCTTTGCTGTGTGTAAAAGTTATTTAATTGAAATGACTTACACAGGCTTCTAAGTCATTTTATCTACTTATCCCTGATAAGATTAAAATTCAAAACTGATGAAAGATGAATGCAGGTTACATCAAACTGAGCTTCTGAGCAATTTAATGTTTTTTCAAAAGTATTTCAAAGAGGAAGTTACAATGAAAAAAAATATTTCTGAAGAAATTTGATCCCTGGTCTAGAGATTTCAAAAATCTTTTGTCATGGTTTCAGGAGATCAAATTTGGTTGCTGCTGAGAGAAAGTGCTCCCTCCTGGTGTTCAACAGAGCCTGGGTTGAGTCAGGGTGATGCAGCAAGTTACTCTCATACACTACTTTGGCCCTTCCTGCTCTTGTGCCCTGTTTGACCTGGGTTTTGCCAGTTTTTATTTGGCTCAAAGTAGCTGAAGAGATGGTGTTCATTTGAGTCATGTGTGGCACTACGTGGCTTCAGTCCCACCATGGGGAGTGTCAAGTCTCAGTTGTTTATAGGATTCAGGAAGAAAATTCTGGTTAATGGTCAAGGGCTTTAGGGAAGCTGTTGTTAAGAGTGAAATAGCTTTTCATTCTCAGAGATGGAAGGATTCACACTCTTCTCAATACAGTGGTGTTTACATATAGTTTGCTACCAGTCATACAGGAGAGTGAATCCTGAATTATGTAGGTATACCTCAGGTTAAAGTCTAGGCTGGTATCCTTAGAACTGCAAAATATTACAAAGTATTGGTTGGTTTCTCATTAGTAGTGGAAACTCTTTAAGGTCACAGAATACCAGAATGGTTTGGGTTGGAACAGACCTTAAAGACCACCCTGCTCTGTAATGGGCAAGGATACCTTCCATTAGACCAGATTGCTTCAAGCCCTGTCCAGCCTGGCCCTGAACACTTCCAGGGGTGGAGTAACCACAGCTTCTCTGGGCAGCCTGTGCCAGGGCCTCACCACCCTTACAGGGAAGAATTTATTCCCAATATCTGATGTAATCCTGCCTTCTGACAGAGTGAAGCCATTCCCCCTTGTCCTGTCACAGTGTTAACTTAATATTATCAGTTTTATCTATCGGTAGCATTTATATTTTTATAAATTAAAATATATGTTGTGAATTACAGTTCTTTTAAGTTTTCCTGCTGGTCTAGAAAGTAATGGAGTATGTGTAGTTGCACAGAGCTGCACCTTTAAGTGCAGAAATCCAGCAAATCTGAAGTGAGACAGAGGCCCACAACCTGTGCAGGTCATTTTAAATCCTGGGTGTGTGGTTGAGCCCACTCATGTCAGAGGCTGAATGTGCTGACAACTGTTTCTGTAAAATCCATCTTCTGCAAGTCAAGGTCCTGACTTGATTTGAACTGATTTTCGTCTTTGAAATAAGAGGGAAGAGAAGCCCTGACTCTTCTGCAGCAGGATGCTGCTAGGTATCATAAGTCTGCTCCTGTGAGAGGCAGGGGTTACTTGTTCCTGACTCCCATTCTTTTGGAAACATACTGACCAAAAATATTGTCTGTCACACATCAGAACTTGTGTACATTTGAGTGATGCACAGCAGGAGCAGCATCTGGGGGTTGTTGTCTTTGAAAGGCACAAATATTTGACCTGCCTCTGCATCTTGACCTTACATTTCTCTGTAGCAGCTGTAGCAGGAGCTGGTGAACCCCCTGCTACTATGAGTTGTAGCTCTCTCAGAGCTATTTCTGCCCCAGAAACAAGAAGTAGTAGGTATGCTGTTAGCTTCTGCCCAGCTGAATTAGTCTCTCAGAGAATCTGGTTTGTGTGGCTAAATCCAAATCCTGGATCTGAGCTGCCTGGGGTGCTTACACAGCACTGCATTATGGATATAGATACATCAACATAATTCTCTAGTGCTTTATTTACCACTTAGATTTTTGTGATTCTAGTAGTGAATGAGTATGGAAAATACTGTTGTGGATGTTAAGTGTAATGAGGTGAAAAATGAAAACCCTACACCCCTAAAGTAACAGAAGAAAACTAGGTGGGGTAGTGATTGCGTATCTTGAGACTTTTCCAGTTAATAGGATTATTAAAATTTTAATTGCTGGTGTCCATATGTCCAAGCAATATTGTTCAGCATATTGCTTAGTTCTAAAAGTCAGTGAGAAAAAGCAGTTTGGTTATCAGAGAACCAAACAGAAGACAAATTCTTCCAACAAAACTCTGAATTACAAGCCAAATTTTCCATGGTATTTCAAATAGCAATTACTTTCAATTATTTCTTTTTCATTTGAGATCTAAGGTTTTTCAAAATCTATGCAAGACAGCTTGCTGTTTGTTGCACATACATAATTCTGTTTGGTGTTTTTATTCATAATGGAGTATATTCAGAGGAGAGAAATATATAGATGATTTGCAGAGACCTCAAGCCTGGATTTTTGCCTTCAGTAGTCAGGAAGTTTGAATATCTGAATGTCTGAGGAAATTTTTTGAGATTGGGTTTTTTTCCCTCTTAAAAATATCAGTAGCATTTTCTTTTAAAATGATTTTACTGGAATTCAAGGCCCTGTATATCACACAAGTTCAGATTTTAAAAAATGAAGAATGAAGTCTTAAAATTGAACAAATGGTTACTTCTTGTTGTTTTCTTTGAGAGTCTATGATGCTATGTGATTTTTTTGCAGCAGTGCTATTGTAAATTACAGAATTAATTAATTTGTATTTTTTTCCTGTGGTTACATGTGAGCAATTTTTAAAATGAACTGGGGAGAGAGTGAATTTTTTCCTGCCAGTCTCCATCACTAATGTGTAGGAATTGTTGGTATGTTTGAACTCATTATTTTAAATGGTCTTTAGGAACAGTTGAGTTTTCACTCAAGGCCAGATGCTAGTTTCTGCCATCTTGAGTCTGGAAAATAATTTCATTGTCTTTTCTGTAACATGTGTTGTGTTGTTTCCCGAGCGTTGCCATAACAATAACAAACAATTCTCTGAAAGGTACTCTTAAAATTAGAAGCAGTAGGTGGCTGTCCATTATGTTCAAGCAAACCTTATTGTATTGTGGAAAGCTAATATGTCCTTCTTTTCCTTTGTTTTTTTGTTTTAAATAAACTTCACAGGTGCTTTGGGATGTTGCTAAGCCCTGGACGAAACGTGAAGAACAGTGACATGCATTTACTAGACATGGTAATACTCTAATAACCTGTTAAATAAGATAAGGTGATTGGAAAAAAAGAAAAAGAAAACCCAGGAAAATGACCTTTTAATATCTTTTGCTTTATTTGTTTCTTAAATCTTGGGATATGATATCTACAGTCATAAGATGGACAAAACATTTCAATTCTTGTCAAAAGCTTTGGCACCTGGCTTTTGTTCAATTAATGAAGCAGAGATTAGGTTGTTACAAATAACTGAGCTTTTTGTATTGTGTTAAGCGTGTTCCCTGAAAATTTAGAGCAAATAATTGCTTTCATATTTGGGTGCCAGGGAAGTGCTGTTATTTTTCCAAGAGGCTAAAAACTTTGTCTTTTCCTTAATTTGATTTTAAATTCTTGCCCAGAGTTTGAAGTATTCCCTTGTCTTCTACAATATTCTATTTCTTAGAGTTGCTTCTGAGAGAACTGCAAAACAATGTGATCCTTTCTGTAATAATGCCAATTTACTTTCTCTCTGTGGATAATACAGCCATTTTCAAGTTATGAAGTGCTAGAGTGACCTGGTTTGGGGCAAATTTGAGAGAGTTAAACCCATAAGACCTGTTGTGGTTTTACAGTTGTCCCAGTTTTGCCTAGTTCATTTCTCAGTTCATGCCACTGGTTCTATTTATCAGTATTTAGTTCTCTTGTCAGATTCATTTATTTGCCTTATTGTATTTACCAGCTCTTTTTTTTTTCTCCTGGTTTTAGTTGCTGAAATGAGTTCTGATTTTCCCTTTTTTGTTTGATCATAAAACTGAATAAGTAAGAATGAGTTATGGAGTGTTGTTGTTCCTATAAATCTATACAACGTTTTTTACTGTATTTGAATTCCTGTCTACATTCCACCTTGAATTATTTTTTTTTGTTTACGTTCACATTCCAAGTACATTTAACTGCTGGATTTAATGAGTAGTTGATTTGTTTCTTGACTGTAGCACAGAAATAGACATTTGTGATTTCCTTTCAACCTCCTTTCTCCATATTTAAGTCTGGATAATTCAGTCACTCATATCCCTAACTGAATTGCAGAGAGGGAACATCAGTCTCCTTTTATCTATAAAGGCTACCAAACAGGCCTGTGTGATCCATAGGGACTGTTCCTGAGAACTTCAGGAAGCATCTACTTGCCTCATACTAGTAATAGTTCATTTCATTAATTAATTTTCTTTAGGTTCCTAGAAGTGTGTCTCACCCCCATGTCCCTCCCTTTGATCTCAAACCACACTGTAATATAATCCTGTGTGATTTTATTTTTAGGAATCCATGGGAAAGAGTTCTGATGGGAAGGCTTATGTCATTACTGGAATGTGGAATCCTAATGCGCCCATGTTTCTAGTACTTAATGAGGAAACTCCAAAAGGTAGTGGAACCTAGTCTGTGTGTTTGTTTTACCCAGCAGGGGTTTGGTGTATGTGCTTTCTCTTGGCAATCATGGTGCATTTCTAAATCCATGAAACATTATGTTCCAAGAGTCCATGGCTAGGAGTTTTTCTGTATAAACATGCCCAACACAGAGTTGTGAATAACTGTTTATAGAACAGTGTGTGGTGCTGATTTGGGGATGTTACATTAGTGTTTGGGGCTGATGTGCCTGTCCCTGCTTATTGGGATTTTGGTTCTAAGCATTTGCAAATTGTACTCAGCAAAGCAGTATGAATAGCGGGCATTGGGATTCTCCTTCTTCTAGTTGTGAGCTGATTACAAATTTCATCCCCTGCATCTTGGGGCAGCTGGCAATGATGCATGCAAGTGCTTGATTATATAGCAGAGTTTCTTATTGCTGGAATTTATATTCTCTGATGGGATGAAAAAACTTGGAATGTAAGTCTGGAATTTGTTTCCTGTCCCGAGGCAGAGCTCAGGTCATTTGCTTAATGCGTACTTAATGCATACTTGCATATCCAAGTACCTACAGCCAGTGTCACTGCTGCTGCTGATGGATTTTCACACCACATTATTTCTAGTAGTGTGTAACAGAACTCCGTACACTTCACAGTGTGACCTTATCCTCTGTACAGTCCTTTTGTTTCATGGGTATTGTGTACTTTAATGGCCTTTTTTTTGCATGATGTCTTGCTCCTGTCTTTAAAACAAGGACATAATATCTTTGTTTTTGAAGTTATCAGATGGTTAATGCACACTTTCATTCTGTGCAACAGGCATGGAGGGTGTAGAACTCAGACAAATAAAACAGGTGCAATAGAATCATTCATGAAAGGATTTTTAATTTGAAACAGGAGTTTA
The DNA here is from genome assembly GCF_028551555.1 of Melozone crissalis. Taxonomy (NCBI): domain Eukaryota; kingdom Metazoa; phylum Chordata; class Aves; order Passeriformes; family Passerellidae; genus Melozone; species Melozone crissalis. The sequence goes on along the minus strand of NW_026535823.1, from coordinate 7,079,741 downwards.
GATTTGAGCTGTGCCTAGTTTTTCTCATGTTTGTGTTTCAGATAAGCGTGTGTTCATGACTGTGGCTGTGGACATGGTTGTCACTGAGGTGGTGGAGCCAGTCAGGTTCCTGCTGGAGACCGTGGTGCGTGTGTACCCTGCCAACGAACGCTTCTGGTACTTCAGCAGGAAAACCTTCACAGAAACTTTCTATATGAAGCTAAAACAGGTAATGCCTTTGGTTTTTTTAATTTAGAGCATTTGTCTCATGTCACTGACATATCTTCTGAAAAATACCTTTGCCAGGGTTTTTCTCCTGAGAAGCTGAGAGGCCTCAGAAACAAAATGTAAACAATAATTATTCCACTGCTGTGGAATGTTGCAGGTGGATCTTTGATTGATCTCGTGTGAATTATTTCTACTTGATGACCAATCAGAGTCCAGCTGTGTCAGACTCTGGTCAGTCACAGATTTTATTATCGTTCTTTTCTAGCCTTCTGATGTCTCCTTTCTCCTTAGTGTAGTTTTAGTATATAATTTTCTTTTAATATAATATATATCATAAAATAATAAATCAGCCTTCTAAAACATGGAGTCAAGATTCTCATCTCTTCCCTCGTCCTGGGGACCCTCAAACCACAATCTCCTATGTCCTAATTTGGCCTCTTTAAAAGCTAGTATGGCACCTGCTCCTTAGCAGCTTGTTTCTTTGAACTGTTTATTTCAGGGATGCTCTAATGCATAAGGATTAAGTAGCATGTGTATGGTTTCAGTGTCATGGTTTAACCCCAACTAGCAAGGCCCACACAACCACTTGCTCACTCCCCCGTAGTGGGATGGAGGAGAGAATCAGCAGAGTAGAAGTGAGAAAACTCGTGGGTTGAGATGGAGACAGTTCAGTAGGGAAAGCAAAAGCCATGTGCTCAAGCAAAGCAAAACAGGGAATTCATTCACCACTTCCCATGGGAAGGCAGGTGCTCAGCCATCCCTTGGGGAAAAGTGTAACATTGGCTTGGGAAGACAGATGCCATCATTCCCAACATCCCCCCTTCTTCCTGCTTACCCTCACTTTACGTGCCAGGCATGATGCCTTATGGTCTGGAGCATCCCTTGGGTCAGTTGGGGTTAGCTGTGCTGGCAGTGTCCCCTCCCAACTTTCTGTGCACCTCAAGCCCTTTTGCTGGTGGAGTGGCCATGACTCTGTGTCAGCAGCTGCTAGGCAGGAGCTGAAACTCCCTTGTGTTATCAGCACCATTTACAGCAGAAGCCCAAAACAGCCACTGTGAAGGAAATAACTAACCCACCACACTTTGTAAACTGAATTGTAATGAGTTGTAAGTCATTGTTTTGTGGGCTTCAACTATTTTGAACCTGCCTATTGAATTGTCTTTAATTCTCTACGATCACTAAAGCAAGTCCACTTGACTGGTAGAACTGGGCAATGGCTCTATAATTGCTCATTGTAAAATCCAAGGGTTGCTGACATTTACAATATGAGGGCAGATGGCTGTAAGAATGTGGCCTATTAAAGACAAAGGTGATGATGCTGAGATGTAAGAGAGTGAGGCTGTTATGATTGTAGCTCAAGTCCCTTCTGGTTTTGGCATTGGCTGAGGTACATACAGGAGTACATCTGCCCATTCACTGTAGAATGAAATGCAGCTGCATCCTCCTGCAGCCACTGCTCACCTGCTTTCTCCACAGACTTATGTCTTGGTATTGGCTCCAAACGTGAAGAGCAGAGGCCAGGTTGCACCACTGTTCCAATGCCCACAGTACATGATCTTTGACTAATGGAACCAAAGAGCAGGGATTTAATTTTACTGAGCCTAATGGGACTGTTTGAGTTGCCATCTTTTTGTGGAGCATAGCAATAGGTCTGAAAAGACCAAGCTGTGTTGATGTTACATGGGAAAATTGCTGCTGTGTTTAACACTTAGGGAGTAAATAAATCTCAAGCAATGTTGTTTCTATATTTCTTCTAGAGATTAGCATAGCAACTTGGAATTTAAGAAAATCTGAGAAAGCTGACTGTTACATGCAAATAAGAATATCTGCCTTTTGACATTAAAGAAAATACATTTATAAGTATGCTGTTCTCAGCTGTGTGATACTTATCTCTTATCAGTTCATCTTGCCTTTTAAATCACTTGCCGCTGTACCATTTTTAATTGGGTAATATGGAAGCTTTCTTTTTCTCGCCCCTTATAATGTGACAAACATACACATTCCTGTCTTCCCTGAAGAAACACATGCATTTCTTCCTGCTGCAAAATTCAGTCTGTTGTGCAGATTTTTGAAAAAGGAATATTTTTAGTCCTAGTGATCCTTCTGCAAGATGAGGTCCTGATTGTGTTTCCCAGGATCTCTTTGGGTGATTTGTATCAAGTGTTTTTTCACCAATTCTCAGTTGTATTGCAGTAACTGCTCCTGCCAACACCTTTGAAAGATCATGTACCTCAGGGCACTGCTACTCCTTGGGAAATAACTCTGCAGATGGCAGTGGGATCAGCCATTTGGGAACTTCTTGGGAAGGCAGTTGAGCATTAAGTAGATTGTAAAAAATTCATAACCCTTCTGAGGAAGGATTCAGGCACATTTAGTAGTCTGAACTGAGATGGGTAAGGTGTGTGCTCAGGTATAAAGAATGCTAAAAGCTGACAGAAATGCAGGTTAATGTGTCATTTAGGATTGTTCTTTCTAGCTGTCTTACTGTTTTCCTCATGCACATTTTCGTTGTTGGAACATGGTCCTTGTAATGGTGAGTTTGTGCCTCAGAGAAAACCAATAGTCAAATTTTTTACATTTTATACAGGTGGATCTTGCAGTTAACAAGAACATGTGCAAGGAGCTGAAGATTTGTGATAATTTTAACATACAGCAAAACCCACAGTATCTCATGCCTTACTCTCTCAAAAATAAAAGCTATAGATACCCATGCTTAATAACATTAGTGCTATCAATACTTGATTGATTTAACCAAGTACTTTGTAATTACTCAATAATGGTGTTATGTGAGAATAAAACAGGCATAACAGCTCTAATGTTACCCTACTTAATTTTTAGAGTTCAGGCTATTTATGCCTACACCCAAAAACTCATTAAGCTGACTTGATGAGAGATTCAGCCAGCAAACTGGCTGATAATTGGAGCCTCTGCTTTAAGGGAAGTGGGTCTCAATTATTAATCTAAAATAAATGAGGAAAGGTTTCTCACTATAAAATAACTTACACTGTGTCAGTAAAACAGTCCCTATTTAAGCTGCTCATTTGCATCATTTCACCAGGTGGTTGAAATTGGAAGTGTTGGTCAGTAGTTTGTGTCTATTTCCTGTGCAGGTATTGTGGAGCCTTTCAACTTTATCATATTTGTTTTCCAACCAAGTTGAGGTTGTACTCTAACTGAAACTGTGTTATTTTTCATGGATAATTCGATGATTTTAGTATGTTCCAATAATTACCTTATTTTAATGGATTAGACAAGATGCACAAAGAAAAAAACGTACAGCATTTTGGGCTGCTTTATTTAATACCATCATTAGTTTACAATTATATACAATTCTCTAAAAATGTAGTCATTACAGCATGTCACTGAAAAATAACTGTGTTCATAACTGTAATTCAAAGGAAAAACATATCTTCTTTTTATTTTAAAACTTGCAACTGCTTAAACTATAGTTAACTGGCTTCTTTTTCATAAGAAAGTCATAGAACTGTGGGATGGTGTAGGTTCACAGGGACCTTCAATATCATCTAGTTCCAGACCCCCTGCCATGGGGCTCCATTACATTTCTCATTGGAAGGAGTGTATTTTAAACTGTATTCTGCTGAAGAAAGATACGTTTTCCTGGGTTTTAGTGAGTAAAGAGGTTAAAACTAAAAAGATATTTTCACAATTTAAGGCTTTTCTGAAGGATGAGGTTTTGTTTTTTCTGCATTCTCTTCTTTACCTACAAAAAAACTTTACTTTTACCTACAAAAAAACATTACTTTCTCCCCCCCTCAGGCATTCAGTTCCTGTTTCACGTACTCCAATGTCTTTCCTCTTTGTTCTCTTCTCTTTTCTTTAGCTGAGATTTCTCTTTGACTTAATCTCATTATGGCTGTTTAAATTGGCAAGTTTTTTTAATCATTGTTCTGAACAATACTGAAAATGGTTGTTAAGAGGCAACTTTGGAAACAGTGCAGTTTTATTTATATTTTCTACCTGTAAAACTGAGAGAAACAGAACTGTCAGATACTGCCATCTATTTTTGCCAAGGCAAGAAATCTGAAGCAGTCCTGACTGAACTATTGTATAGCCTTATTTTTCAACCTAATACATACCCGTATTTTCATTTAGTCTGAAGGAAAAAGCCACACAAGTGCTGGAGATGCAATTTATGAAGTTGTCAGCCTGCAAAGAGAATCTGCCAGAGAGGAAGAATTAGTCACCCCAACAAGTGGAGGAGGGCCTATGTCATCCCAGGAAGATGAGGCAGAAGAAGGTAAGGATAAATGAGCACTTACAGTTTCCATGGATAGTATACTATTATATTTCTGCTGTTAATTTACTCAATTAATTCTTATTACAACTGCTTTGGACAAAAAAATTACCACTTTTTTTTCTATTAGGAGTAATAGTATTTTTACCAAGCCATTGTTTGGATGTCTTCTAATAGCAGCAGCAGATGATGTGTGTCCATCTTTGTGTGCTTCCAAATGCGTTGCTGAGGCACCTGTGCTCTGCCAGCAAGTTAGAAAATGCTTTTCAAAGGTATTTTCTTCTGGTCAGAATGTGCTGTGCTACTGAAGAGGACAGCATGAAATTAGGCTTGAAATGGCAGGTTTTAAATGCCTGTTTTTAAAGAAAAACAAAAAAAATTCCCAGGCTCACATGGGGAATTTCCTCATCCCCTAACTGCTTAACATGTGATTTAGTTTCCCTCTCTTATATCTAGGGTTTATTAAAATATCTCCTGGTTCAGTTGGAGATTGCTGCAGTTCATGGACCCAGTGTATTTGCCTGCCCCTTCCAAAGCTAACATAGCTCAGCGTATTTCCCACTGTTGGAAATTTTGGGGGTTTTTTCCCTCTTGGTGGGTGGAATTTTTTGTTTCGTTGTTTGTTTGATGGCCCTTGGCCTACTGTTGTCTCTTTGTGCTCTGAGGATTAGCCCATAGCATTCAGAATAGGCTTTCCCTGTGCCTTTTTTGATGTGAATGTCTGATCTACCAGGAATTGTGATTCTTTTACCAAGTTATTCTTCAGATCTCTGCCACTCTTCTGTCAGTACTGTAAAAAGTCTCACTCATTACTGTGGAAAAATTCTTCCTTGATTCTTAGTTATTGGTAAGTGTTGGATTTTAGCTTGTGCAATATGAGTCAGAACCCTGGGATTAACAGAGGCTGGAGCAGGCAGGCGTGGTAATTCTCACAAGCTAAACCCTTCTACATATCCCAGGTGACACCAAGCTTGCAAAACCCCCACAGTCAGGTGCTCTTTGATCTGATTCCTGAAAGGGAGGGGGGAATAGGCACAGATCAGCAATGTCAGTCCCCCCTTTGTATCAGGTGCTACTTCTGAATAGTACAAATGCTGTTTTCTCCAAAGGATTTCTTCTGTTTCATTGGTGTTTGGGATTCCTTTGCTGTTCACAGCAAGAATTAGTTCAGATTTGGCTTTTGGAACTTGTGGATCAGTGTAGTGTAATTCAGCTGTTGGTGTTCTTTTCCTTGCTGGATGTGTGAGTTGTAGAGACAAATTGATCTGAGACTTGTTTGATAGGGTAGAGTTTAAATAATTGAATAATTTTTTTTTCAATATGGCTGTTACTGGGAAGGATGCAGCTGTTCCAGAATGTGGTGAATGCAGCACAATTAGCAATAACATTCATACTGTCCTCTTGGTACTATTACAGAGTGTCTTTCTCTTATTACAGAGAACAAGTATTCCACTGGAGTATGAACCTAAGTTAACTTTGGTTTAGTTCTCTAATGCTGGTTTCCATATTTTAAATGTAGATTACTTCCTAAGAGAAGACATTAAAAATATGATGTGCCTCTGTTCTCATGGAAACCACATTTAGAGTTCTGTGCTGAGAAGTTCTTTATCCTGGAGGATATGCAGGTTCAATGAGTCATTTGCAGTTTTTCTAAATAAATCTCTTCATTCTTTTTTTTTTTTTTTTTCTTTTCAGGGTACTAATTATGATGATGGAAAAAAACCCCTTGAGTTTACAATGTCTTGTCTTGGCCTTGGAAGAAGGCTTTTTCTTTTTTAATCTTAAGTGTGATAGCTACCTGGCTATATAGGTTCTTTTTACTTTTCTCCTTTTTAAATTTTTGTTTTTGCTTTTTCCTTATATGCCCACAGAATATTTTTAATTGATTTCAAAAGCACTATACATTGCATTTTTCCTGTATAAGAATGCACTGTTTGATTCCTGTGTACTCTGCATGCACACAGCTCACTGGGATGTCTTGTGCCATGAGAATATGAATAAAGATGGTCATAAAAAAGAAGGCATTTTCCAATATTCTTTTCTTTTTGTTTTAATGAAAGGCCAAACATGGTACCTGCCAATAATGATTTTAAATAATCTCTATACTAAAGTTAGGCCTAATGTCTTTTAACAAGTGCTTGTAGAAAATGAAGCTCATACACACTCTAAATAGCATTCTTAGCTATTGATATTTTTTCTCATTTTAGCTTGATTTTTCATGTGACCAGCTATATAAAAAATTAAGACCTTTGCTAAGATTGTGCAATTGTTACCTAGAGATATTTCAGGTCAACCTCACTTTTGTTTTTTAATTACTAATATTGTAATAGATATTTCTGGCAATCCAGTCACTTATGGTCCCTTGCTTTGGAGGTGATAATTTAAAAAATAATTTTAATAATCTCTTGTCAAAGCCTAAGATGTAAAGCACACTCCTTAATAAGAAGCTTTCTATTAAATTCTAAATGTAATTTTAAAAATATAAAACGGGATAATGAGGACATTCTTACCCTTTCTGTAAAGGTTTCAAATAAAGTGGATTTAAGTATCAACTTTTATTAATATGCAGAAAAGTTCACTGTTAACCTTAAGTAGAACCTTGTAAGCAGGTGCAGAGCACAGTTGGTTGAACTCCTTTTTCTCCTTTCTGGAGAATTAAGGAAGGTGAGAGCATGCCCAGAACTGATGGTGTGGATACTGCACTATTGGAAAAAGCAAAGCCTCAGAAAGCATTTTATTGTAGCATTGTTCTGCAGAGGATGAAGTGGCTGCACTTGTGAGCTTAAGGGTTGGGGGAAATAGCTTTCCAGCAGAAGCATTTAAAGGAAGATGCAGTCCCAGAAATAAATAACAAAGGGAGAAAGGAATTAATAGGTTGGCTGCTTTTAGCAGCAGTGCTTGCTTAGACCGTGTGTGAAAGGATGACCTTCCTTTTGGTCTAATATTTGAATTATTAGATTTTTTTTTTTAATGAAACTTGACATTTCAGGAGAACACTAGATAACTCCATTTGAGTTTCTTCTGGAGTCAGGATGAAGTTGGAAGGTTAAGGATGACTGTAAGAAGGAGAAATTCTGTTCAAAACCAGAAAATACTCTTTAAGCTGATTATTACTGAGTTGAAGCTACTTTTGCTGAAGCTTTCTGTGGTCCCTGGTGTCGGGTTAGGAGCTCTTGTTCTCATCTGTGAGTTGGCTGCAGAGTGAGCACAGAACGTTTAGGAGATATCCTGAAACAGGTAAAAGATGACTTACCTACCAAAAAGCTTCTAAACATGAGCTATGGGGTGCTTCTGGAACACTCTAAAATGACTTCCAGAAACACAGAACTGTTTCCATTTGTGTTTTGTTTGCTGAGGGAAAAAATAAAAAACTGAAGAAAGTAAAACTTTCATCTTCCTATTCCTGTTAGCTGTCTGAACACTAAGAACAAAAAGAGATAGACAATAGAAAAATGAACTTCAGGGGTGTGGAAGTTCAGTGTGGAGATGGTAGGATTTGACATTGAAAATAGACATGAAAGAACAAGGGACCATGAAAGTTTCAGAAAAGCTCTGGGGGTGTTGTGCTGGTCCCTCAAAAAGGTGTCTACAGGAGGGGAGAGGTGGACAATACTGAATGATCAGAAACGATCAGCCAGAGGAAGTCAAAAAGTGTGTCAGGTGTTGTGGGAGGGTGGAGGCTTTTTCAGTACTCAGGAAGGCAAAGGAGTAGAGGAGGTGATGTTTTAGGAGTGAATAGAACTACTGAGTATTTAGTGATAAAATAGGGGTTATGATGTGAACAAATGAGGGTGATTGTGTGAGAAAAATTACATGACTAGTGTTGAAATAGTCAACTCTGCATTTTAATCCAAATTAAAAATAGCTTTGTGTACTTCACAGGAACTGTTTGTTATATTAATCCAATGCAGAGCAAAGTTGGGTCCTAAAGAAGATCAGTTAAATCTGTCTTGGAGTCTTTTTGTCATCTCCATAAAAATGAACTAATATGTCACAAATCCTAAATTCATGAGGCCATTTGGCCAGTAGTTATCTCCCCTTTCTGTAGTTCCACAAGAGTTTTAAAATACAGACACTACTAAGAATAGCATCCAAATGAAAAGAAAGTATTCCTGACAAGCCTGATGTCATTTTATGGACTTTGTCTGTAAAAGAATCCAAAATGGATTATTTTTACACCTTACAAGTTCAAAAATCATAAAATAAATGCACTCAGTTGACTTCTGGAGCTGTTATTGTGCTACTAGGAGGAATGTGATCATGTGATACTTTCCTAAATAAATATAAGAATACTGAGTGTGGAGGATTTATTTTTTATATGGTTGCAGTTGATAGTTACAGTTCTATTTAGATTTGTTCGTGCAAGTATGGCCTTTGTGTTACAAGGTGAGTACTTCAAATGCTTTGAACTTGAAGCACTTCTGTGGGTTGCAGAGGTATTTAATGTATTGGCAAGGTTATCAATTAAAAGGAAAACTGGGGGTTTTTAAGGTTTTTTTTCTGTTCCAGGAAGTGGAATGCACCCAAGGAGTGTGATTTACCCTGAGCTCTTTTATCCCTCTTTTCTTCCCCAGTGTCCACTCAACATCCTGCACAGTGTATGTGGGAACACTGTGGGTAGGGATGTTTTCTTTGATAATATCTGTTCCTCACACTTCCTTTGTGAGGTTCAAGGCAAAACATGATTGCCTAATTCTGGCCTGTGGTTCATGAATGCTCCAGAGAATTCTGGTGATGCCTTTGGTTTTTTTTTTGCAGAATGATAGTAAAGGATATTTTCTAATAAAGGTAGGTTTCAGCTCTGTGGGATCATAGTGAGTTCTGTTTCTTGGATCTCAGGCTTTTTGGTTTTTTATAACTTTCATAAAATCTGTTCAGATTGTGGTACAAAATAGACACAAAATGAGCATAAATTGGTGTTTTCATCTTGTCTGGAAGCAATTGCTGATTATTTTGAATAATTTGGATGCTTTATTTATTAGTGGTTGTCTTTCCTTGTCTGTCTGTAATCAATTTGAAAAAGGATTTGCAATCCTGCTGGCTTATTAGGAATTCCAACTTGCTATTGCTAAAGGATCTTCTCAAGTTTTTCAGTCATCAGTTTTGGGTGGCCTCAAGCTGCCACTGCTTAGATAATTGCACAATATCATGTAATTAAAAAATTAACCACTTTTGTATAAAGATTATTAAAAAGACTGGTTTTAACCAACAGCTTCCCTAACCTCAGTGTGATATGCCTTTTTTTAGTATTGATCATTAGCTGTCTGGTATTTTTTGAGTGTAAGTGATGTCTAATCTAAGTGCCTGGCATGCTGCCTTAAATGCCAGGCAACACATAACTTCTGAGTGTTTCTAACAGTGATATATCTTTTTTCTCATTGATTATATCAAAGATGGAAGTAGATTGTAATCTACAAATTGATAAATTACTAATGCATTGCCCTAGAGTTGTGACAACACCTCCAGTTTTATTTCCTTGCCTGTTCTCTGAGGTGTCAGGGATCAGACAGCATGGTACATGTGGAACATGTTTGTGTTTACCAGACTACCTCCACTGTGCAGCATTTAGTTGGCTTTGTCATCTGTGTGGGAGCAAAACTACTGAACTGAAACAATAATTCTTCTGCACTTTCTTTTATTCAGCTTTCAGCATTTGTACATCAAATTTAGAGATGTCAGTGGCTCAATTTTATGTGCAATACATGAGGGGAGGATCATCTCTTGGATGCCCAGTTAAGGTTTATTTTTGGGCCATATAAAAATAATTGTCATTTCATATGACAGTGATGCAGGGCCTGTGTTGTAAGTATATGACATAGAACAAAGTGTTTTAAAGGTAGGGCATATCAGATATATATGAGGATATAAGATAGGATTTAAAATGTAGAATTTGTTGTATTAAGAAGAAAAAGGTCATTTTGGCTGTCCATTGCACACAACCAACAGGACAGTTGGTTGTATTTTGGGCGATTTTTTTCTACAGTCCTTAACATGTGAAAACAATGCATTATGGTGTGCAGTGAGGGAAAGGCAGAGGTGATCCAACTGCATGCTGTGCCACCCTCTCTGTGTTTATCAAATACAGGGTTTGGGATTCAGATTTTGTGTTGCATAAAGAAGCAATTAAATCTGCAGCCTTTTGAAAGGTAATCGAAATTTTGTGATTTGTCAGCATTAAGTTTCATTTGAATGATTCTAAGTGAAAAATGTGTATCATATAACTCATAAAAAGGAATGATAATCAAAATACTGGGTTTTTTCTATTACTGGTTTGCTTTTAATGAAAAATTGTTACCTTTATTTTTTGTTTTTGCTCTCTTTACATGTACTTCAGTAGTTGCCAAATTAATTTTTCAAGTTAGTGATGTAACTAAGGTAAGCAGAAAATTTTTGTGAGCAGAATTCAATGCAAGTTCAGATTCATTAATCTGTATTTTTTTGCTCTTGATTATTTTTCTTCCCTCTAAATAAGAGAATATACTGAGGATTATCATTTCATAAATCAGTTATTTGGAAGGCATTTGGAAATCATTTTGTGTTCATCAGAATATTTTGTAATGCACTAAAAGTTGGATGTTTCTGAAAATCTGCCTTATTTAATACAAGAATGCCTTTCGTGACTTAAACTTTGTTTCACTCTCATCCTCCCTGGCAGAACTATAGTTCATGCTCTATAATTCCCTGTTTCCTTATAAATGAAAATTTGCTCTTTTTTGTGGCCTTTCTTACGATGCTCTTTTATGGAAAGGTTCCATGTCAGTAACACTATGTCTTGTGCTCTGATAATATGCTGCCAACTTCAGCTCCTCCTTCAGGTTTGTTCTTCTCTTACATAAAAATCAAACTGTTCATATTTGAATTATTCCAATTCTGTTCCCACCTATCTTAGAGACCTGATTTCCTTCTCCTTCAGACTGCTCCAGCTATATTATTTTTCAGTTCCACCTACTCTTTTTATTTCACATGTAACAGCTTCTAAATTAAAACACATTAAATATCCTTTTTTCTCCTTCACATCAGTGCTCAAATCTCACCTGTTCATTTTTTAATCTGCTTTATTCGTGCTTTCCCCACACATTTTATGAGATACTTCACTTATTTAGTTCCATGTTCAGTGTCTCCACAACAACTCTATAGTTTTCCTCCTTGTTTCTGTTTTTGTTAACTGAAAAAGGAGTTTGACTTTTGAAGTATTGCCATATTTTAGATGAACTAGTAGAATTTCCTGAAGAAGAACTTGAACCACTCAGAAAAGCTTCTCTTACAGCTATATAATTGGTGTAAAATATGGTTGAGGGAACTATTGTTTAAAGCCAAATTTTGAAGTGTGATGCAAAAAAATGGCCAACTGAAAAAAACAAACATCCTAAACCAACCAAACCAAAAAACCCTTTCACTGTAAAACTGGGAAGATGAAAAATGAAATTCAAGCACATTAAATACCTCAGTTTTTGCTGGTGTGAGTCCTTGACCAGAATTTATTTCTGAAAGCCAAAAAACAAAGTTGATTCTGTTAATCCCCGATGGGAGAGAGGAACCTCTTTGCTGACTTTGCTCTGAATTGGTTTCCCGAAGTATTTTTACAGTCTTTGCCTAACCTGTTAGTGCTATCCTAGGTACTGGGGTTAGTCTCTGAGCATGACCTCTGTTTGATACCCTGGACTATCAAAATAAGAGATGAGAAGCAGGCCAAGATTTTGTGTTCCTCTATGTATGATTTTTTCCTGTGGGTTATTGGCTTATGCTAGTTACTGTGTGTAATTCTTCTGGTTTGAACACTGGATGCCTCAGTATTTTGTTTGAACATCTCTTATCAAGAAAAAATACAGACTGGGGGAGAAAGTGGAAAATGAGCAGAAGTGTGGAGAATTTGTCCTTTGAGAAAATAAGTAGAGTGTCCTAGAGAAGAAACAATAAAGATTAAGGTTTTGGGGGGTTTTTTTGGTTTTTTTTTTGAGATGCGCTAAAATTTTTCAGGAGGGAATAGAAAGTAAATGGCATAAATTGCAGGGTTAGAAAAAATTAGGCTTGAGCTGAGTCAAAAGAGCAGTAAAATCCTTGGAATAAATGGACAAAATTATGTATATCCATAGACTGCCAATCTTCTTTTCTGTGAGGATTCCATCGTGTGTAACAGTGGCTTGGGAAGATGAATGGCATCACCTCAAAGTTTCCTTCCTGCTCTGCATGCTGAGCATGATGTCCTATGGTCTGGAGCATCTCTTGGGTCAGCTGGGGTCATCTGCTCCAGCTGTGTCCCCTCTCAAATTCCTGTGCACCCCCACCCTTTTGGTGCTCCCAGCCAAACCCAGCACACCTCTCACTCAGATCCTGGAGAGACCTGATCTAACCAGAGCTTGGAGTGGATCAGACCAGCTGATCCCCAGAGATCTCTTCCAGCCCAGAGTATTATTCCATGCTGATTCCATACGGAGCAGTGCTTGCTGTGGGAGTGTGATCCTCCAGGCTTGCTTTAAAAAGGCTCTAAATTCAGGGAATTGATTCATGAGGCATGACCTTTTTGTGAGTTTTGTGAATCATGATGCAATTCAAAGCAAAACAGAAAACCTTTGATATTTCCTGTTCCCTGGGGTTAGACTTAAAGCTTCTCTATGTGCACACATTCACAACCCCAAGGTTTGCTCCCTTGAGATGTCTTCCATTGTCCAACTGCTCTGACAAAGTTTTATCGCCCAGTTGATGGCTCTGAGAGGTCGGGGTAAATACAGGAGGAAGGAGAAATACACAGAACATATAGAAAAAGGCATCTGTGCTATCCCAGCAGAGTAAGGGTGGATTAAATTATGCTTTGGCAAATTCTGCTGCCTTATAGATGCTATGGAACATGGAAAAAAAACCGTGTAGAAATACTCAGAGAAAAACATCTAAATATCCCTCCCATCACATCTTTTATTTCTTAGATTATACCTTAATGCTTTAAGAGGTTAGAATTTGTAAATAGTCTTTAGAATGGAAACAAAGTAGAGGTTTTTAAGACTGTTTATTCTCTTCTCTTTGCCCTGTTCTATTTTGAAGTTTGACATTAGCGTCTTTTGAAAGCGAGCATATGGCATTTCTAATTAAGGCCTGAGATTTTCTGACTTATAACTGAATAATACATTTCAA